>NC_064851.1:83209793-83912293 GCF_024139225.1 Suncus etruscus | reverse complement strand
AATACTGCCATTTGGGTCTAAAGTGATAGTACATCAAGCAGCTCATTTGCCTTGCATATGTTTCCTTGCACCCCATCTAGTTCCCTGAGCACCGATAGGAACGATTCTGAGTATGGAACCAGGAGCAACTCCTGAACATCACTAGATGTGTCCAAAAACCAAAAAAATAAAATAAAATACTACCATTAGTGATACTAAAGTTCATATTCATATAGTTGAATTATCTAATATTTAATTAATTACTACTCTTTCTGTTTTACTTTATATTTTAACGTGATCAACCTAGGGATCAACCTAGGGATCCACACATGTCTATCAAGTATTTTACAACTGAATCACTCTGACTCTAGATGTGCAATTTTTGCGATAGCTGGTTAATTTTATAGTCTTGTCTGAAAAAGTCAATTTTATTAGTTATTAATATAGATTAAATTTATATTAACTTTTAAATTCTGGAAACACTCTCCACTTGAATACTTGGCTCAGATTTTATTGAATCAATAAGTTAATGCATAAAATTATTGACATTATTATGATATAGAGTTTATTTCTGAACCAGGCTCTTTTCTGTTGATTTTATATAATTTACAAAATATGTGCCACATGGAGTAATAATTCTATGCCAGAAATAATAGGTGATTGACTTAAGTTCATCTAATAAAAATCAGAATAAGAGAACTTCAGTCAAAAATATCCATATAAGATTGCTTCTTTAACAGTTCATCTATATAACTGTAGTATTTTTCATACAGATTCATAAAGAATAATGAATCTGAGTGGAAGAAAAAAGCATAACCATATTTCTGAATCATAGAACTGGGAACAATAGACTTTTAAAAGGTTTAAGCATCCAATTTGATTCATGTTCAAAATGAATAATGTTAGAATCTTGAGTTTTTAAAAATATAATATTACATTAAAGGCTCCATATAAACAAAATATCATCAAAGCTTCTTAATACTTATCTCAAACTTAACTTGAAGAATAAAGCTATAAAACATAATTTCATTAAAAAGATTGAAAAACTTATCATTAAACTTAGCTTTTTGTTTTGTAGAGTGGCAAAACAGAGTTGTTGATCACTGTCAACACTTGAAGATATGATAGAAGTTTTGGCAATTGTCAGCACACTGGACGCTGTCAATACATACTTGAATATCAGGAGAATTATCTTCCACTTTTAATAAGTAAATATAAACAAATGTTACCTTATCAAAACTTAAATCTAGGAGAGTAAATGTGTAGATTCTAGTCTAGTGATATATCTGAATTCTACAGATGGCTTCAGAGTTTATTTTATTAAAAATTACAAATTATTGTTTAGGTCACATATAAATATTGTTATGGTAATTGTCTTTATAGAGTTTACCTTACATACTGAACCTAATGCCATTCCTATAAACGGTAAATGAGGGTTCCTTTTTTATATCATTCAGAACAACCTGTTTCTAGTTTGTTTTGAATACGTTTCATTCTCAGTGGTTTGAGGTGATAAATCTTTGTTGCTTTGATGTGAATTTTCCTAATAATAAGTGCCAATGAACACTCTTCATATGTTTAGTGAATGCTCATATGTCCTCATTGGGGAAGAGTGGGCTTATCATGTCTATTTTGAGTTATTAATTTCTTAGTGTTTGAGTTTTGTGAATGCTTTGCATATGTTGGGAATTAACTCTCTGATAGTGTGCAGATAGATATTTTTTATTGGGTGGTGTAAATGTCTCTCTAGATCTTCCTGTTTTTTTTTTTTAATAATATTTTATTTAAACACCTTGATTACAAACATGATTGTGGTTTGGTTTCAGTCATTTCAGTCTTTTTGTTTTAGCACTAGTTTCTTTTGCTTTGGAAAAACTCTATAGTTGATTAAGTCTTATATTTAAGAGACATATTATGTCACTATTGAATGTTCACGGAATGTTTTTGGTTTTCTACTTTGGATATCTGTGACTCTCCTCTGAAACTGACCAAAGGAAGCCATGATGCAGAGGGTGAGCCAGTATCTTATATACCAGAACTATTCTTTATTTGCTGTCCTCGATTCAAGGTCTCTGAGGGAACATCATTTAAAATTTTTTATTTAAATTATTGCAATTTACAAAGTTATTCATAGTTGGATCTTAGACATACAATGTTCTAGCACCAATCCTATCACCAGTGTCGACTATTCTCCATCAAGGTTCCCAAGAGTCCATCCAATGTCACCAACCTCACCCAGCCTGCCATCATTAATGGCTCATTTTTTAACTTTGATTGTTAAAGTTTGGGTCATATGTTTTCCTTGTTGAATCTGTGGCTTGGATATTCAGTTTTGTTCATTCTTTGCACTACCAATGTATCTGAGTCCCCTTGGCCTCTGCACACTATTGTTTCACATTTGTCTTTTCCTCCACTCAATTTCTTTCCTTCTCGTCATTTTACTCTTGAGCCAAGAGTGGAGAAAATATTTTTTTTTTTAAAACTAAATGTTTGGGCCCGGAGAAATAGCACAGCGGCGCTTGCCTTGCAAGCAGCTGATCCAGGACCTAAGGTGGTTGGTTAGAATCCCGGTGTCCCATATGGTCCCCCGTGCTTGCCAGGAGCTATTTCTGAGCAGACAGCCAGGAGTAACCCCTGAGCACCGCCGGATGTGGCCCAAACACCCCCCCCCCCCAAACAACTAAGTGTTTCCATTTTATATTTATTTGGGAGAGTGCGTTGGGGCCACACCCTGTGCTACCCAGGGCTTAGCCAGGGGTCATTCTTGGCAGTGCACTGGGAACCATAGTGTAGTTATTTAACCAAGGTCAGTTATGAGCAATGGAAGCTATTCATTCCTCTACTATCTCTTCCATCCTTGAAATGTTTTCACTTATAAATAAAAAATAAAATTATAACATATTTTAATATACATTTGTTTTGTATTATCATTGCTGCTTACATAAAATCTCCAAGCTCAATCAGACCATCCTCCTGGTCATTATTCACTTAGGAGCCAGCGACAGACACCAGGAGTGAGATGAGATCTGGTTCCCAAACAATAAATGGAAGTAGCTATCTCATGTCCAGGTCTCAGGGATTTTATTAAGAAATTGATGCTGGGGCCGGAGAGATAACATGGAGGTAAGGTGTTTGCCTTTCATGCAGGAGGTCATCAGTTCGAATCCCGGCGTCCCATATGGTCCCCTGTGCCTGCCAGGAGCAATTTCTGAGCCTAGAGTCAGGAATAACCCCTGAGCACTGCCGGGTGTGACCCAAAAACCACACACACACAAAAAAAAAAAAAAGAAATTGATGCTTCTTACGGCTATTCTGCATAAAGAAGGTTTAGTAGGGAGCTTGGCATCTTGTCATTTGCCTGGCTGGCAACTTTGTTTCTTTCCTAGTCAAGAAGCAAGAGTTCATCATACTAAATTTGAACCTTTAATTCCACTTGAAAAAGTCTGGTGGTTGTTGTAAGAATCAGCAATCTTTGAAGTTCTCTGGCATACAAAGCAAAGTATAATTTGATCCTCAACTGAAATATGAGTTTACTGTTGAATTGTTTGGTGTCCTGAACACTTAAGTCCCAAACTTTCCTAACCAGTATTATAAGCTTTATATTGTAATTTACACATTAGATTTCAGTTATATCTCATCTCATGCTTTATTTAAATAAAAAGGACAAGATATTATTAATTAGTTTTGAGTTTAAATGAAAATGTAAGTGATCTTTATGAAAGAAGCATTTTTAGTTCGTTTTGGATAATATCTAATGAATATTTTTATATCTATTAAAGAATTAGTAGTGAAGATTTTTATAATTAGTATGATAGAAATGCATCAAAAAATGGAATTTTCTGTACTTACTAATTAACAAAAATGGATTCTCCCTTAATCAATAAACCAATTTTATTGAATATGTCTGATTTTGATATGTTTGTATTATTCCTGGTAGAATCTGAAGTGATGGCAGGAGAACTTCCTAGAACCTGAAAGGTCTTTATTACTGAGCCAGGTTTGTGTATAATTACAGTGGTTAATTTCTTAGTGCAAGTCAGCTAACAACCTCCTCTACCCACCTTGATTATTGGCCTCACATAATAAAAGCTTGACTCCTTATTACAACAACTCATGGAAAGTGGAACAGTGAGACACTAAGGAGATTTTTAAAGTTCAAGTTTCATGATCAAAATTCATGAGATACAACCCATTAGTGTATGATAAACAAATAAAGAACTCTTGAGCAATTCTTACTTTTTCTTTGCTATATAAAATCTTTATTTAAGCACTATGATTACAAGTTTTATTGTAATTTGGTTTCAGCCATAAATAGAACACACCTCTTCACCAGTGCAACATTCTCACTACCAATGCCCTCCTCCTCCCCGACATCTTCCTATATTCGAGACAGTCATTCTACTTCTCTCATTCTTTAACATTGTCACGCTAGTTGTTAGTGTAGTTATTTCCCAAACAGCATTCACCACTCTTTGTTGTGAGTTTTAAATTGTGAGCTGGTCCTTCTGGCCTTTCCAGCCCTTAACTCTATTGTCTCTGGACCTTATTACAGTAATGTCTTTAATTTTTATTTAAAACCCATGGATGAGTGAGACTATTCTATGTCTATCTCTCTCTCTGACTTATTTCACTCAGCATAATAGATTCCATGCACATCCATGTATAGGAAAAATTCATGACTTCATCTCTCCTGAGGGCTGCATAATATTCCATTGTGTATATGTACCACACTTCCTTTAGCCATTTATCTGTTGAAGGGCATCTTGGTTATTTTCCAGAGTCTGGCTATTGTTAAATAGTGCTGCAATGAATATAGGTGTGAGGAAGGTATTTTTTAAATTGTGTGTTTTGTTGTGTTCCTAGGGTATAACCATAGGAGTTGTATAGTTAAATCATATGGGAGCTCAATTTCCAGTTTTTTTGAGGAATCTCCATATTGTTTTCCATAAAGGCTGGACTAGACCACCTTCTCACTAGCAGTGAATGAGAGTTCCTTTCTCTGATAGTTTAGAGAACAATCACTTCAGCACTGATTGTTCTTGTTCGTTGTGATTTGTGCCAGTCTCTGTGGTGTGAAATGATACCTCATTGTTGTTTTGATTTGTATCTCCGTGATGATTAGTGATGTGGAGCATTTTTCATGTGTTTTTTGGCCATTTGTATTTCTTCTTTGAGGAAGTGTCTATTCATTTCTTCTCCCTATTTTTTGATGGGGCTATCTGTTATTTTCTTATTAAGTTCTCTCAGTACCTTGTATATTTTTGATATTATCCCCTTTATCTGATGGGTATTGGATGAATAGTTTTTCCCATTCTGTGGGAGGCTTTTGTATTCTAGGCACTATTTCCTTGGAGGTGCAGAAACTTCTCAGCTTTATATATTCCCATCTGTTTAGCTCTGCTTCCACTTGTTTGGAGAGTAATGTTTCCTCTTGAAGATGCTTCTAGTCTCAATGTCATGGAGTGTTTAACTTACGAGTTCTATATATCTTATATTTTCAGGCCTGATCTCAAGATCTTTAATCCACTTGGATTTGATCTTTATGCATGGTGTTAGCTGGATGTCTGGGTTTGCTTGTTTGCAAGTGGCTAACCAGTTGTGCCAACACCACTTGCTGAAGAGGCTTTTCTTGCTCCATTTTGGATTTCTTGCCCTTTTATCAAAGACTATATGATTGCATGTCTGAATACTCAAGTACTCATTCTCTGAATACTCAAGTCTATTTCACTGATCTGAGGGTCTGTTTTTATTCCAATACCATGCTATTTTGATAACTATTGATTTGTAATACAGTTTAAAATTGAGGAAAGTAATGCCTCTCATATTTCTTTTCCCAAGAATTGCTTTAATTATTTGTGGGTGTTTATTGTTCCAAATGAATTTCAGGAGTGTTGGATCTACTTCTTTGAAGAATGTCATGGGTATCTTTAGAGAAATGGTATTAAATCTTTACAATGCTTTGAGGAGTAGCAGTTCTTACTTTGGAAGATTAAGAAAAACTGTAAGTTGGGGCCGGTAAGGTGGCACTAGAGGTAAGGTGTCTGCCTTGCAAGCGCTAGCCAAAGAAAGACCATGGTTCGTTCCCCTGCGTCCCATATGGTTCCCCCAAGCCAGGGGCAATTTCTGAGCATTTAGCCAGGAGTAACCCCTGAGCATCAAATGGGTGTGGCCCCCAAAACAAAAAAAAAACCTTGTAAGTTAAATTAGAGCAGTTGTGGTCAGAATGATCCTTTTCTTCAGTTGTCTTATGATCTTCATTGCTTTAATGTTCTTTCTAAACTCAGACAGTATTGTTCTGGTTAAACTGATTGGAGTAATATATCTTGTAAAAGTTTTCGTCTAGGCTTTATATACTCTCTATATTAAGTGTCTGCAACATTTTTTATGTAAAGGACTCAATATTTTATATTTTGCTTATTTTTTAGGCTGTTGTAACTAAATGTTGCAAAAACAATAAAATTATTTTTTACTCCTAATGGTTTAAAACAATAAACATTATTTTTTTCCAAGTTTGGAGGGTTCTGAAGAAGTCCTTTATGCTTCTTGAGGTTCTGTTGTTTTCCCTTGATGTTTCTTGCTAAGGGATGCTTTACTTCTAGTTTATCCTTCAACTCTACATGCATTTCTTTCCTATTTTCTTTTATAAGAAAATTCATCAGTTATTGAATTTAGGAGCTACTCTAATTTAGTATGATCTCATCTTCATTTAAGTTTAAGTTCTTAAACCTATTTCCAAATAAGGTCACATTCTGAAATTCTGAGTAGATGTGAGCCTTTGGGAGAACTATTCAACCACTACAGTGAATTATATGGTTACTGTAGTTACTCAACTCTTTTATAATTAAAATGCAGCCATAGACAATATCTAAATGTAGAATAGGACTGTTTCAATCAACCGTTGCTTATAAAATAAAAAATTTTATATGAAATAAGAGATTATTTTAATTTATATCTAATTGAAAAATATTTTTAGCTTGTGGAGAATGTAAAAAAGTTAACTCCTGGGTTATTGTTTGCATTTGATAGTATTGGTGGGAAGACAAGGAAATTATGTTATTATTTTGACCTTTTCTGCTCAAAAGCAAAGAGCCAAATTCTGAGAAAAACTTTGTGATTTACAATTTTTGTTAGATAGCTTCATGCTTTAACAAAATGGAAAGTAGACTGGTCAGTAATGATGCATGTTTGGCAGCATCATTCCTAGAGTGCTTGCCAAAATTTTGGGAGGATTTTGTTGTCAAGATTAAGAGGTGATTCAGACTAAAATGAAGAATATGACCTGTAGTCCTTATGTTGAAATATTAGAACATTTCCCCAATAGGTTTATGTTATTCTCTGTTCCAAGTGTTTGAGCATTATTTTAAGGTGATTTTATGTAAAAGACAATTTGCACATGATGATCTGGTGAGCTGTAGTCAATCCCTAGATACTCACACAAGGCCAAATATTAGATAATGCTCTGAACATCTGAACAGACTTTATCTTCTAATGATAAGTATTAGTAAGTCCTCCAGGGGCAAAATGAATCTAAAATTTCTGATTTATTACACATATTGTATTCAATAAGTTTGATGCAATAAAATATTATTTTTGGGCACACCCAATTGTGCTTGGGGGATCAAGTCATACTGGGGATTGAATCTGTGGCACCTGCCTGTAAAATCATGAAAAATTCCATACTGTTGAGTTATCAGCTCAGCCATAATATAATTTTAAAAAAGATATTGAAAAATATTATGATTATTTTTATGAGTTATAACACTAATACATGGTCATTGTAAAAACATTTAAATATTGTCCAAATGAGTTGTGTAAATAATGGAAGTTTCTTATGATCTAAATTCTTAGAGATAACTTCTTAGGAGATGTGCCATGGTATTTATTTTTCTACAACTATATAATTGTGAAAGCAAATGAAGTTAAGTGTATGCAAATAGATATTTTACATCTTTTAAGAGAATTGGGGATAAAGGTCATGGATATGAAATTTAAGTCTAATTATATAAGCACTTACCTATGTATTTAGATATTACATTCTGATAACAGGATGTAAAAAAGTCTTTTATCCTAACTTAAAGGATATATATCTAATTTTTTGTTTATAATAAGTCAAAAATGCTCCAATAAAAATTATAATTTACAGATGAGTATATTATTTTATTATTTATAATTTCACAGTATCTCAGTTTAGAAATGGGTCTTTTCACTTTATTACAAAAAAAACTGTAAATGGATATCCAATGACAATATTTTCAATTTTGAAGGAATTATACACAGATTCATGGATAAACAATAATTCAGAAACTTTAAAACTCAAAATCAACCTTAAAAGAAGGGTTTACAGGTATACATTAAGACCAGGCAGACTCAAATATCATACAAAACTTCTACAAAAAGATGACACCTAATTTCATGACAATCATTTCTCAATGTCACTGGATTAAATGCACCAGTTAAGAAACACAAAATGTTGGGCCAGAGTGGTGGCGCAGGGCGAAAGGTGTCTACCTTGCATGTAGTAGCCTAGGACAGAACGTGGTTTGATCCCCCGGCATTTCATATGGTCCCCCAAGCCAGGAGCCATTTCTGAGCGCATAGCCAGGAGTAATTCCTGAGTGTCCCCAAGTGTGGCCGAAAAACAAATAAACCAACAAAACAAAACAAACACAGAGTGCCAAAATGGATCAAAAAGTGAATTCAACATTTTACTGCCTGCAAGAAAAACATCTTAAAGTCAGAGCAAATATAGTCTTAAAGTCAAAGATTGAAGGCCTTAAAAGGGCTGGGGTAGCCATACTAATATTAGACAACACAGAAATTAAACTTAAAAAGTTTATAGAAGACAGATATGGAAAATTTTAATAATTAAAAGATATATACAACAGAAAGAAATCACATTACTAAACATATATGCACCCATTGAGGGGCCAACAAAACTTTTAAAACAATTATAGATAGATTTGAAGAAAGACATCAAAAGCAACAGAATAACAGTGAGAAACTTCAATACCATCATGTCACTTTTGATAGGTCAACCAGGCTAAAACTCAATAAGGAATCACTGGCTCCAAAAAATAAATAAATAAATAAATAAAAATAAAAAAGGAAGAGAATGGCTTAGGAGATAAGTGTGTATATATATCATAATATATATAATATATATTATACACATATATAGGAATTTTTATCCCCCAAAGCTGAATGCACATTATTCTTCAATGCACATGAAAAATTCTCCAAGATAGACCACATGCTGGGACACAAAAATACTTCCATAAAGATCACAGGATAGAAATTGTATCAACTATCTTCTCAGATCACCATGCACTGGTGATTGCAAACACTGGTGAATTGCAAACAGACACAGAGAAAAAAAACTTTAACACCTGGAAATAAAACAGCTCACTACTGAACAACCAGTGGGTTAGAGACAAATCAAATAGGAAATCAAAAGACTCCTGGAAACAAAAGACAATGAAGACATGGATTATCAGAATTAGTGGGATACAGTAAAGTAGTATTAAGAGGATAATTTATAGCTTTGAGAGAAATCATCTGGATGGAAAAAAGAATGTACCTAAATAACTTAATGTCACAGCTTAAAAATTGGAAAATGATCAAAAAACAAACCCCAAATAGGCAGACAGAAGAAAATAACAAAGCACAGAGCAGAAATTTATGAACTCAAAACTCAAAAACACAAGAAAATTAAGAGTTGGTTCTTTGAAAAAATAAACAAGCTTAAAAAAACACTAGCAAGAATCACAAAAAAAGAAAAATTTAATAAACCAAATTAGAAATTAGAAAAGTTATGTTACTCAGATATTGTAGAAATTGAAAAGATAACCAGCGGTTACTTTGAGATACTTTATGCCACAAAACAGGAGAACTTAGAAGAAATGAATAAATCTTAGACTTCTGTAACCTCCCAAGGTTGGATCAAGATGCTCTAGATTGGATTGGGAGAATAACTGAACAGACCTTTCTCTAGTGGGGAAAAATGGTAATGAAAAGACTAAAGCCCAAACCCAGATGGATTCACTAGTGAATTCTTTCAAACTTCTCATGAAGACCTACTGCCAATTCTTTTCAGGCTCTTCCAGAAAAATAAAGAAACAGAAACACTCACAAATAGTTTCTGTTAAGCCAACTTCACCCTGATACCAAAAGCAGACAGGGATGACACAAAAAGAGAACTATAGACAAATATCCTGATGAACACAGATGCAAAGACCCTCAACAAAATTCTAGCAAACAGGATCCAATGGCTCATAAAGAACATTCTACATCATTACCAAGTAGGATTCTTTCCACAGATTGAAATATAGTTTAACATATGCAAGTTAATCAATGTAATACACCACATTAACCAAAGGAAAAATAAAAATTATATGAACATATCAATAGATACAAAAAAAGCATTTGACAAGGTCCAACAAGCCCCTTTCTTTTTTTTTCTTTTTTTTTTTTTTTTTGGTTTTTGGGCCACACCCGGTAACTCTCAGTGTTATTCCTGGCTATGCGCTCAGAAGTTGCTCCTGGCTTGGGGGACCATATGGGACATCAGTGGATCAAACTGCGGTCCGTCCTAGGCTAGCGCTGGCAAGGCAGACACCTTACCTCTGGCACCACCACACCGGCCCCCCAAGCCCCTTTCATGATAAAACTCTCAACAAGATGGAATGGAAGGAACTTTTTTCAATATATTCAAGGCCATTTACCCCAAGCCTATGAGAAATATTATACTCAATGGGGAAAAACTAAAAGCCTTTCTTCTAAGATCTGGCACAAAACAAGGTTGCCCTTTCTCAGCACCTCTATTCAACATAGTATTGGAAGTACTTGCCATAGAAATAAGGCAAGAAAATATATTAAGGGCATTCAGATAGTAAAGAAAGAAGTCAAGCTGTCACTTTTTGCAGATGATATAATACTATATTAAGATAATATTAAAGATTCAACCAAAAAGCTTTTTATAAACAATAGATTTGTATAGTAAATGGCAGGGTACATAATTAACCAAAAATCCATGGTGTTTTTATAATGAAAGAGAAGAAAGAGATATTACAAAAACTATGTCATTCTCAGTTGTACTTCAGAAAATCAAGTACCTTGGAGTCAACTTAATTAAAGAGGTAAAAGAACTGTACAAAGAAAACTACTAAATATTGCTTCAAGAAATAGAAGAAAATGGACATATATACTCTGCTCATGGATTGGGAGGAATAACATCATAAAAATGTTAATTTTACTAAAATATTGTAAAATTTAAGGCATGCCCTCTAAGGATAAACATTACATCTTTATTTGTTTTAAACCACACCCAGCAGTGCTCAGAAGTTGCTCTTGGCAGGCTTGGAGGACCATATGGGATGCCCGGATCAAACCCAGGTTTGTCACGGATTGTTGGTATGCAAGGCAAACACCCTGTGCTATACACCAGCCTACATTTTTTTAAAGAAGTGTATTAAACACTCCTGAAATTTATTCAAAATAATAAAAGCTCTTGAATAGCTAAAGTAATTCATAGAAAAATGAACATGGGAGGCATCACTTTCCCTAACTTTAAATTGTAATATAAAGCAATAGTTATTATAACAACATAATATTGGAACAGAGACAGACCATCAGATCAATAGAATAGACTCTAGAGTATTCTATGATTAACCCCCCAATATACAACAAATTGAACTTTGATAAAGGGGCTAGAAATACAAAGCGGAAGATTTTGACACTTGACATTGAAATAAAGGCATCTTTAAGGAGGAATAACCACTGTCCAAGCAAGTGGAAACAGAGATAAACAAATGGGACTACATTACACTGAGAAGCTTCTGCACTTCAAAGCAGTGACTAGGTTACAAAGGTTATACTCAGGAATACTATGCAGCCTTTAGAATAAAGTAATGAAATTTGCTTATATATGGATATATATGGAAATTATTATGATGAATTAAATGAGTTAGAGGTAGAGGGTTAATAGAATAGTCTCAATTATATGTGGTACATAAGGAAAATAAAAGACTATAGGGATGATATCCAGAAACTATAGAGTGAGGATTAGGAGGTCCAGTGCATGGTAGGAATCTTACCACAGAGTGGAGAATGCAGCTAGATTAGAGAGGGATCTATTATTTAAGTGATAGATGGAACTGATCTCTCTGGACAAGAACTGGGTGTTGAAAGTGGATATAGTGATATGCATGGCACCTCCGTTTTTAATAGTAGTGTAAACCCCAGTGTCAAAAAAAGAGAGTGAGAGCGAGCACAGGAGAGTGAAGAAAATTGCCTTCCCCTGAAGGAAGAGTGAGTGGGAGAGAAGAGGGAATCAGGGAAGGTGAGAGTGACACTGGTGATATTAGTGGTGGGAAATGAAGTTGTACTATGTATGACTGTAAATCATAAACTTTATCTGTGGGGAAAAAAACTATCATGAACAGCATTATAACCTTCTAACCATGATGTTTAAATAAAAAATTTAAAAATATTGCTGAACTGTACCTAGAATCAATGAAAGTGGCAAATATGCCTCTACCACTGTTCACAGAATCCTTCCTGGCTTTACACTGTCACCATCTTTAACTCTGTTGTTAGAGTATAAGGTCTTGTATTTATTTAACATTACTCCCTTGGTTTGTTTTTTTATTTTTTTTTTTACATACCACTTACAAAAAGGCATTCATTATGTGTCTTTTTTCCCCTGATGAATTTATTTAGCTTAAAAAAATCTTTCTGTTCCATCCATGTTATAGTAAAGTCAGATTTCATCTTCCTGTTCCCCTTTTTTTTTTATTGTATGGCAGACATGGGATTTAATGGAGCCTAGAGAGATCCAAAGTCATGCTTTAATGACTATGATTTTTTACAATTATAGTTTAGGTTATGTGTTGACAATAATGCTGACTTCAATGTTCCTAGTGTACATAGTTAGCTTACCTCATCTCCACAAGTGTCTGTGATGCCCCACCCTGCCTCTGTTACATTTTCAGTCTTCTCTTATTACAGATAGTGCTCCATTGTACATGTATCCCACAACTCATCTATTTGTTGGCACGTGGATTGTGTCTTACCTGATTAATTGTAAATAGCACTACAAGAAACATGGGTGTGCATATATCATTTTTAATTAGAGTTTTGTGTTACTATTGTTAATAATAATATTATTGTGTTATTATTAAGAAATGGAATTGCTGGATCAGATGCCAGTAGTATGTTTAATTTTGGGGAATATATCCATATTGCTTTTCACAGAGACAATGTTTGCTGCTGTCCAAAAATGCTCTAGAATAGATGATCAAGCATCTTACATAGCTGAAGAAATTGGAAGAAAGATTGCTGTTCTTAGGCTACTCAGATCAGGAAGGATAATTTTGTTATTCTTATATTTTTAGTACTATCTTAGTTCTAGTATTCTTTTACTCTTTAATCATTACTTTTTATCTACTTGTTAATTTTCAAGTATTATGCTGAGACTTGCAAATATGGAGGAGAATAAAATATAAACAATCTTGAAGAAAAATTTTATAAACATAAATTACTTTTCAGTTTCTGTAATGAAATTATTTCATAACTATTCATTAAGCATGTTTTTAAATAGTGGTCTAACTCAGCTTTGGAGAACCATTTTTGGCTGCATAATGGAAATATGATACATTTGTACCTAACCTTGGGGCATTTATCAATGATTGCATGATTATAAGGTATTTAAATTTGTTTGTGTGTATGTATGTATGTGTGTGTGTTTGGGTGGGAGATAAGACTCAGGAACTGAAGTGGTAGCATAGCAGGGAGAGTGTTTGCCATGCACAGGGCTGACCTGGGTTCAATCACCAGCATCCTATATACTTCCCTGAGCCAGGAGTTATTTCTGAGCGCATAGCCAGAAGTAACCCCTGAGTGTCACTGGGCATGGCCCCAAAACAAAACAAACAAACAAAAAGACTTTATAAAAGTGTTTTTAAAACTTTAGGTAAATTGGGTTTCTGCCAGTTTCTGCCATTTCAAGCGTAGTCTTTGTATCTTAGTTATCATTTTCTTTTAGGTGAGAAAGCTTCTCAATTTAAGATAGTCATATTTGTTTATCTTTTCTTCCACATGCTTGGCCAGTGGCATTTCTTCCTTAAAGATACCTTTAGTTTCAATGTCATGGAGAGTTGTGTCTACATATTCCTCTATGAACCTTATGGCTTCAGGTCTGATATCAAGGTTTTTGATCCATTTTGTTTTGATCTTTGTGAACAGCACTAAAAGAGATCTGTTTTCGATTTTTTTGCTTGTAGATGACGAATTTTCCAGCACCACTTGTTGAAGAGGCTATACTTGCTTTAATTTGTATTTCTTGCTCCTTTATCAAATAGTATTTGATTATATACCTTCAGGTCATTCTCAGAATATTCCAGGCTGATTTCTAAAATGTACAAGACACTGGTAGAATTTAACAAGAAAAAACATTCAACCTCATTAGAAAATGTGGAGAAGAATTAAGCAGACATTTCCTCAAAGAAGAAATAAAGATGACCAAAAATCACATAAAAAATTCTAATCATCAGGGAAATGCAAGTAAAAACAACAATGAAATATTTCACACCACAGAGACTGGCACACTTCACAAAGAACAAGAACAACCAATGCTGGCAGAGATGTGGGGGAAAAGGGACTCATATTCACTGCTAGTGGAAATGCCTAATAGCCCATTCCTTTTGGAAAAAATATGGATATTTCTCAAAAAACTGTAAATTGAGTTTCCATATAGTACAGCAATATCACTCTTAAAGATATACATTAGGAACCCCAAAATATCATGTCCTCTGCAGTCCTATGTTCAGTATAGCACTATTTACAAAAGCCAGAGTCTGGAATCAACTCAGGTGTTCCAGATCAGATGAGTGATTAAAAAAAACTGCGATATCTCTACATAAGGGGATACTATGCAACTATTAAGAAAAATGAATTCATGAAATTTACTTATACATGATGGATATGGAAGCTTTTATGCTGAGTGAAATGAGTCAGAGGGAGTGGAACAAACAGAATAATTTTACCGATTTACGGTAAATAAGGAAAAAAGATAGTTTCACATTAATATCTAATTACAATAGCGATGAAGGTCAGGACTAGTCCATGATAGGAAGCTTGCCACAAACTGCAGAAAGTGCAGGTAGGATAGAGAAGGGTGCACTATGACAATGATAAATGGAACTGATCATTCTGGACAAAAACTGGGTGTTAAATGGAGGTATTTGATATGCATGTTACCCTTTCATTAGCAATAGTACAATCCGCAGTGTCTAACAGGGGAAAAATACGGGGGACGTTTAAATGCTTGCCTCAGAGGCAGGCAGTTAGGGTTAGGGTTAGGGAGAATGGGAGAAAACTTGGAACTTTTGGTGGCAGGAAATGTTCACAAATGAAGGATGGTGTGTATTGTAAGACTGAAACCCAATCATGACCAACTTTGTAATCATGGTATTTAAATAAAAGAAAAAAAAACAGTTAAAATACTCTTTACTTCCTGGGTTATCTTTAGGAATTTAGTATTACAGGATTTAAATGATTCCTTCTTTAGTTGAGGAATTACTTAAAAAAAAGATGACTGCACACAAAAGGAGTTTTTAAAGTATTTGAAACTCTTAGAACATAGTCACCAAAGCAACTCACTGAAAAGATGTTTCTGGAAATTTCTGTAGCCATAGCAGTCCCTTGATATCAAAGTATTAAATTTATTTATTTATTTGTTTATTTTTATTTATTTATTTATTTATTTTGGCAGAGTAGCTTGGACCACACTCAATGGTTCTCAGGGCTTACTTCTGGCTCTGTTCTCAGGAATTGCTCTTGGTGAGATTCAGGACATAACCTCTGGTGCCTATTAGTTCACTTTTGCTACATAACTATTTCAAACTTAGTGTCTTATGAAAACTCACATTGAGTGCAGGCACTCTCCAACCCCCACACCCTGACCTCCACTCCACCTTATTATACTTCTGAAAACCTTGGCATCTGAAACTACACCCCTCAAATGCTGTCTGAATGTCTGCATTTGGCCAGCTCCATAGATTCCTCGTGACACTTGAACACAATGTATACCAACACATAAAAAATTGTGACCACACTGGCCACATGGTTGAAAGCTGGCCAATTTCACTAGGAGTAACAGACCAAGTTCCCACTCTGCTGAAGCCATGGCCAGCTAAACTCACCATCCACTAATGCCATTTTATCAATGGACCAGTTTCACCACTTAACCTATGGCTCACCGCAGAGAGGTTATGCTGGTTTTGGGGCTGACATACCCCACAATATTTTTGGAGTGAATGCACATATCCCTTTCTTGCCTTCTCATACTTCATGAAGGCCTGGCAGCCAAAAACACAACCCCAAAAAGCCCATGGTATCAGCTTTTGGATACTATGTTCAGAATTCCTGGATATATAGACAACTCCAACATTTTTCAGTATTGTCATCCGAGTAGGAACAATTTAGATCCCAATGTATATCTAAAGTCACCTAATGTTCAGAATAAAAAAGAAGTAACAAAAAAATCAACTAACAATAAGAGCTTAGTAAACCACTGATAATAACCTTATTATTATGAGATATTATTGTGAGATACAATAATTTTAACAAAGTTTCTTACTGCTGTACTCTTTATCTTGATACAATTTGATTACAAACATGATTGTAGTTGGGTTTCAGTCATATAAAGAACACCCCCCTTCACCAGTGAAACATTGCCATCACCAATGCCCCAAGTCTCTCACCTCCCCCCATCCACATATTTGAGACAAGCTTTCTACTACCCTCATTCATTGACATTGTTATGTTACTTGTCAGCTTACTTACTTCTCTAACTACATTCACCACTCTTTGTGGTCTGCTTCATATTGTAAGCTGGACCTCCCAGCCCTCATCTCTATTGTTTCCAAGAATTATTACAAAAATGTCTTTTATTTTTCTTAAAACCCATAGATGAGTGATACTATTCTGTGTCTATCTCTCTCCCTCTGACTTATTTCACTCAGCATAATAGATTCCATGTACATCCATGTACAGGAAAATTTCGTGACTTCATCTCTCCTAGCAGCTGCATATATTTCATTGTGTATATATACCACAGTTTCTTTAGCCATTCATCTGTTGAAGGACATCTAGATTGTTTCCAAATTGTAAATAGCGCTGCAATGAATATTGGCACAAGAAAGGGATTTTTGAATTGTATTTTGTGTTCCTCGGGCATATCCCTAGGAGTGGTATATATAGCTAGATCATATGGGAGCTCAATTTCGAATTTTTTGAGGAATCTCCACATTGTTTTCCATAAAGGCTTGACTAGATGGCATTCCCACCAGCAGTGAATGAAAGTTTCTTTCTCTCTACATCCCCTCCAGCACCAATTGTTCTTTTTCTTTGTAATATTTGCCAATCTATGTGGTGTGAGAGGATACCTTATTGTTGTTTTGATTTGCAGCTCCCTGATGATTAGTGATGTGGAGCATTTTTTTCATGTATCTTTTGGCCATTTGTATTTATTCTTTGAGGAAGTGTTTGCTCATTTCTTCTCCCCATTTTTTGATAGGATTAGATTATTTTTTCCTGTAAAGTTCTGTCAGTGCCTTTTGAATATTAGCCATTTATCTGATGGGTATTGGGTAAATAATTTCTCCCATTAAGTGGGTGGCTCTTGTATCCTAGTCATTATTTCCTTTGAGGTGCAGAAGCTTCTCAGCTTAATATATTCCCATCTGTACATCTATGCTTCCACTTGTTTGGAGAGTGCTATTTCCTTCTTGAAGATGCCTTTAGTCTCAATGTCATGGAGAGTTTTACCTAAGTGTTGTTCTATATACCTCATGGTTTCAGGTCTGATATCAAGGTCTTCAATCCATTTGGATTTTACCTTCGTACATAATGTTAGCTGGGGGTTTGAGTTAGCTTTTTTTTTGCAAGTGGCTAGTCAGTTGTGTCAATACCCCTTGTTGAAGAGGCTTTTCTTGTTCCATTTTGGATTTCTTGCATCTTTATCAAAGATTAGTTGATTATCTGGGGATCATTCTCTGAATACTCAAGTCTATTCCACTGATCTGAGGGTCTGTTTTTATTCCAATACCATATTGTTTTGATAACTATTGCTTTATAATACAGTTTAAAGTTGGGGAAAGTAATGCCTCTCATATTCTTTTTCCCAAGGATTGATTTAGCTATTAAAAGGTGTTTATTGTTCCAAATGAATTTCAGAAGTGTTTGATCCACTTCTTTGAAGAATGTCATGGGTATCTTTAGAGGGATCTCATGAAATCTGTACAATGTTTGGGGGAGTATTACCATTTTAGTTATGCTAATCCTGCCAATACATAAGCAGGTTATGTATTTTCATTTCCATGTGTCCTCTCTTATTTCTTGGAGCAAGCTTTTATAATTTTCTTTGTATAGGTCCTTCATGTCTTTAGTCAAGTTGACTCCAAGATATTTGAGTTTGTGTGACACTGTGAATGAGGTTGTTTTCTTAATGTCCATTTCTTCTCTATCATTATTGGTGTATAAAAAGGCCATGATTTTTGCATGTTAATTTTGTAGCCTGCCACATTGCTATATGAGTCATTGTTTCTAGAAGCTTTTTGGTAGATTCTTTAGGGTTTTCTAAATATAGTATCATGTCATTTGCAAACAGTGAGAGCTTGACTTCTTCCTTTCCTATCTGGATGCCCTTGATATCTTTTCTTTCCTAATTGCTACAGCAAGAACTTCCAGTACTATGTTGAATAGGAGTGGTAAGAGAGGGCAGCCTTGTCTTGTACCAGAATTTAAAGGAAAGGCTCTTAGTTTTTCCCCACTGAGGATAATATTTGCCATTGGTTTGCGGTAGATGGCCTTAACTATATTGAGAAAGGTTCCTTTCATTTCATTCCCATCTTGCTGAGCATTTTTTTTTTATCAAAAATGGGTTTTGGACCTTATCAAAAATGGGAACTCTTCCAAATAGTCTTTATGAAGCTAATATCACCCTGATACCAAAAGCAGACAGAGATGCTGCCAAAAAAGAAAATTACAGACCAATATCCCTGATGAACACAAATGCAAAGATCCTTAACAAAATCCTGGCAAATAGGATCCAATGCCTCATCAAGAAGATCATTCACTATGATCAAGTAGGTTTTATCCCAGGAATGTAAGGATGGCTTAATATCCATAAAGCTATCAACATAATATATCATATATATTATATCATATATCATAATATATCAACATAATACCAACAAGAAATATCAAAACCACATGATCATATCAATGGATACAGCTGTACTCTTTTTCCTTATTTGTATTTCTTTTTTTAGTCTATTGTCCAAATAGCTCATTCAACAAAGCTTGAATTCAAGAGTAAAATTTTTGATTCTACCTATTGATATCAAAGAAACAATAAAGTTGCTTATACATCAAGTTGAGAGAAATTTGTGATTATTTGAAATTGATTCTCACTGCTGTGGACATTTTGTGAAGCTAACTTACAGCATATTCATCTATGTTATTTTAAGCTGATTTGTAAGATTATTAGATCTTTATCTTCATTTTATGGAGTGAATATCGCTAATGAACATATTTCTAAAAATAAAGTTTTTACATTTTAGACACTAAATGTAACATTCCTTCCACATTCCACCTGGTCATCAGTTTCTCAAGCTCCCAGATGCCTACTCCTTGGCAGGTATTAATATCTAACTTAGTATGGTAATGAAATTATAGGAAAAGAACTGCATTAAAATAAAATTTGCGAATATTGCCATAGCTTGCAGTGCAGTCTTACGTCAGTGACTGAAGATTTATTAAGCTTTATGTTGCCAATTGAGCTTTCTGTTGTTGATTCTGTTTGTTGAGGTTACCTGGCTTCTATGACAATTTCACATCAAATTTGGCATATTTCTATTGGGAAATCAGAATTAAAATTTTGTGATGACATATATGAGGATCTGCAACTCTGGGCTGATGAGCTTATATCAGCAACAGTGATTTTTAGGGGCCTGCGAAAGGGCATCAGTAGATCAGCTGAAAGGCACTTGGTATGTTCATGAGTTTTTCTTGCTTGTTGGACCTCTCCTCTGAAAGTTTGATGAGTCTGTGGTGTTGGCTGCTTGTGCAGATATGACAGAAAGTTCTGAATCATGAGAATGGCTGTCAGGGACTTTTGGAATTACAAAAACATAGGTGGGGTCTAGTGTGGGATTAGCCTGGCCTGTCTCCAAGGTTACTTGGGGGATTCCAACCACAAAATCAGCATACCTGTGGGATACATGAACACCTTAAGAGTTTTATAATCATAAAGCTATTAAGATAAGTCTATATTTAAGTTAAGACTTTTGTTGAAAATTTATACACCCCAAAAAATAAAAACAAACAACCAAAAAAAAATTTGGGGCCAGAGAGATAGCATGGAGGTAAAGCATTTGCCTTGCATGCAGAAGGTCAGTGGTTCGAATCCCGGCATCCCCATATGGTCCCCCGAGCCTGCCAGGAGTGATTTCTGAGCATAGAACCAGGAGTAACCCCTGAGCACTGCTGGCTGTGACCCAAAAACAAAACAAAAATTTATATCCAGGCCTTCATGTTGCATCCAGGAGTCTTAGGAATAACCCAATAGCCGTTTACTGAAGTCAGGTGTAAAATTTGTCCCTATGTTGTGAAGTTACAGCACACACATATTTCCAACCCCAGGCAGATGGATCTGATGCAGGAAGCTACAAAGAATTAATAAAACAAGCCAGTCAGGAGAGAGTCATGAAGTCAGTGGCTTCTCCTTCCAGGTTGTCTCCAAGCATATCAAAAGCAGACTGTCTTTCTTTATTCTCCCAGAAGAAAATTCAACCTGGCAGGGCAGAGTAAAGTCATTCAGGTGGGTTTTTCATATCAAAGGGAGAGGTTTAAAAGATAGAGGAAGATGGGGGAATGCCTTTGTTTTGGCTTAATAGCTGGGTGTCATCTTATAGTCAGGGTTGAAAATTAGAGCAATAATGATCTACTGACACCCCAATAGAATTCCACCAAATAAGAAGTGAAATTATCATAGAACCCAAATAAACTCAACAACACCAACAAGAGAATGCTCAATGGTAAAAAACAGCTTAATAAACCTTCAGATAATAACATAATGACTCCATTGCAAGATATGATAATTTTCACCAATTTTTTTCTTTTTTAAATAAATTTATTTAAAGAAAATGTATCATAGTTTACATAATGATCATAATACATTTGTTTCAGGATGACAGAAAGCAAAGTTATCAAAAATATAAAGAAAATAGGAGATCTAAAAATAATAGAAATAAAAAATAAAGAGAATTGGAAAAAGGAAATGAGAGTTTATTAGCAGTTATATTCATGACAGTTATTGTATCACCAATAAAATCATTAATACAACAGCAGAAGCTTTAGTATGCTCTTTTTGTAAGATAGTAAATGCACTAAAGAAAGAAAGATATGTGTGTGAGGTTGTTGTTGTTTGCATCGGCACAGCAAAATATGGAAGAAATAGAAAGAAGAAACCTTTGGCCTAAAAACAGGGAAACCTCACCACTGAAGTATTTTGGCATAAGACCAATTCCAGGCTCCAGGTCTACTAGGTTGTACAACCTCTCTTAGACTGTGGTCCCAGTAACAGTTCTTCACCATCACAGTTGTTGCTGTCAGGTTTCTGTAGAGGTCCTATGTTGAAGGCTGGGTGGTGTATAGCATCTTCTGGTTTTCCCTCACCATTAGGTAGCAATACAGAGAATCCGACCCTAAAAGCAGACTATTGCTGTTTCTAGACTGTCAGGGTTTTATAAGTACCATCTTTGGAGTAAATCAGTACCATGGCGGTAGTGGAGCCTTCCTTGTTAGAGTTCTTATTCCTGGTGATAGTGTAGGAAAGCATGTTTGTTTCTGCAAATGATGTTCATGGTTCAAGGGTGAATGGTCAATGTCCAATCAGCTGAAGTCTCAGCCAAGTCACTATGCCAGGTGTTCAGTTGCAGTTTAAAATGTTGTGTTCCTGTCTCTATTATATAAGAACTTTTTTGCATATGTAATCTTTCCTCATTTTAATGTGCTATGCAAAAAGGAACAATGCCGCAAGGTATTAATGGTGCATATGCGAGTAGAGGTATCAAGACCACAATCCCCAGAACCTTTTTCTTACATGGCCTCTAGACAAAGACTTGTCTACCAGAATTCCATACTAAATGGATCTTGAGGATAAGGGAAACTTCTCATGCCGCTACATGAGAAAATATTCGATCATGGTTATTCTTATTAAAAGATTGTAACTAAAGAGATATTCAAAGGAGATTTATATATCCTTTTTAGGTCTTTTGAAATAGGCGGGGAAGGGGTAAGATTTGGAACCCAGCTTCAGCCTATAAGTTGGTGTCTTTGGAGTATAGGGAAGATGGCTCCCAGCAGTCACATATCAGGGAGTATCCTCAAGTGAGGGGCTTCTCCACCACTGAATCTGGTAGCAAGCAAAAGTCCACGGTAGAGAGAGGTGAAGGAAGAGGGGCCAGCGAGAGTGAATCAATAGCAGCTGAGGTCACCTGCATAGCTCCGTTTATGCCGGGTGGGAGGAGTTACTTGGTCCCTTCCCCACACCTCCTGGGACCCAGCTGCCGGGGCCATGCTGTGAAGGCCTGGCCTGGTGGTCCCATAATCCTGCCATAGGGTTTAGTACAGGGGGCCTGTTGGCTAGCTCCCCTCTCCCCCCAGAGACAACCCAGTTACCAGTTGCAAAAGGAACAGTGGTATCCTGGTTGCTGGAGTCTGCTCACAATTTTTCTTTTAACGAATGCTTTATTTTTGATAGTTCTATTACCATTTAGTTGTAATAAGTAAATTGTTTGTACTTACCAAGTGACCTACTTGTAGGTGAGAAACATGGGACAATGGTAGGGGTATGCTGCACTGGTAATGAGATTGTGTTGGAACATTGAGTGCCGGAAATAATTGTATTAGGAGCACTTTTGCAAACCATGGTGTTTTTTTTATGAACTTGTCACTTTTATTTCAGCCTGCATGTGAGTGGTTTGTGCTATAGAACATGTTGGCCTTCATGCACTCTAGGCATTTTTTAAAAACTTTATTTATTGATTGATTAATTGGTTGTTGGGTCACACCCAGTGGTTCTCAGGGGTTACTTCTGGCTCTGCACTCAGAAATTGCCCCTGACAGGCTGAGGGACCATATGGGATGCTGGGAATTTAACCAGGTCCCTCCTGGGTTGGCCGCATGCAAGGCAAATGCCTTACCACTGTGCTATCTCTCTGGTCCTGCACTCTAGGGTTAACTTGGAGTTCAAGACAGAAAAAAGTAGGTTTATGAAGGCTTCAGTATTCTTGAACATGTATTTTCACACAGTATTGAGAGAAATTGTTATATCTTATCAAATTTTCACTGAGATCACATTTATGTTCTGTTGCTCTTGGGCATGAGCACAGAATGCAGCCAGCATCCAGTGTTTAGCATAGTAGTTTACCTTGGTGAAATGACTCAAAGATGTTTTACTGAATTCCACTGAATCCTCCTTTAGCATTAATTGACCTACAAATTGATTACATTTCTTTAATCTCAGTTAAATTATCTTACATAGTTGATGGGCAGTTCACATGAGATTTTCTGGGTAAACATTATTAACTCAAAGACTCTGGAAACATGACTTACAAATACAATCATGCCTTTAACAAAGTACAGATGACTAAACTAACAGTATTATTTTAAGTTATTCATTGCTGGGATCATAAACATTCAAAGATTTAGGGAATCCTTCTTTTTAGTTTTCATATATACTTAGGTTCAACAATATTCCAGAAATATCACAAGTCTGGGAATAATCTCAACCGCTCTCAACTGCCAGAAACTTAGTCTAGTGGTGAATTTTTTTTTTATGATTAACTTCTATATCCCCATTGCTGGGCCTCACCTAAGAGAAAGGAGAGGGCCTGCAGTCTCCTCAGGGGTCTATTCAATACACAATTAACATTCCTACCTGACCATTCTCTGGTTGCTCCCTTCTCTTTAAACAACCATAGGCCCCTTTCTAACTGTGGTCTGGATTCTTTTAGTGAGTTCTAATTACATTCATGGCCTCAGCTTTCAGGCTGAGCTAACCTTTTTGACCAATTTATGGGCTATTTTCAAAGAAATTTCCTAGTGTTTTACGGGTACTTTATTTACTTTCATAAGATCTCATCAATGTATTCATTAAAAAGAAACATATTGCTATACTTTTCTATTCTTTTCTTCAAGCTGCTACCTCTACAGGAAATTACATTGCAAGCAGGAACTTCATGCAGAGAAAAGATGTCTCCTTATTCAGTGGCAGCAATTTCTGTCTTTCTTGTTACTTCAACTGTCATAGCATTCTCAGCCATGAACTTCACTTTCTTGATTAATATTTATAATCTCCACTTTAGGCACTGGGGATGTCTGTGTTTGTTGGGGTGAGAAACTCAGTACATGCATGGCAGGTGAGAAAGCTGAAACAGTCTAATATATAAAGAGACTGGGGTCATGAAAAGGTCCTAATATTAAAGGAAGTCCGGGAACTAATTCTGACTATTCCAGCTAGTAGCTGGCATGACCCACTTATCCTGGAGCAGTAAATATTAATCCTATGCTACTAAATACACTTTGCAAAATTTCTCGATTATGAGCACTTAGTATTATTTCTTTAGGGCTATCACTGACCACATGATTATTTCCGTGATTGTTGTTATAAATAAAATAATAGTTTGTCCAAATTTGTCACAAGCAACCCTCAAGGCCTAAAGACAGTGGTGGGATATAGGAAAAAACTTAATGAAATGAATCACCAATAGTATTTCCAGCCAGACTTACATTCAGTTTTGAAGGAAAGATACACAGCTTCACAGATGAACAACAGCTGAGAAACTTTACAGTCTAAAACCAACCTTAAAAGAAGACCTAAAAAGTCTTCTTTAAGGTAAGGCAGACCCAACAAACACACCAACCTCTTACAAAAAGATGACACTAAATCCCATGACAATCATTTCTCTCAATGTCAGTGACATAAATATACTAGTTAAGAGACACCGAGTGGCAAAATGGAACACAATGATGAATCCAACGTTTTGCTGCCTTCAAGAAACGCATCTGAATAGTCAGAGAAGACACAGAATCAAAGTCAAAGATTAGAGAACAATTATTCAATCAAACAACTCCATTGAAAAGGCTTGAGTGCCCATACTTATATCAAATGACACAGACTTTAGAATTAAAAAGGCAATAAAAAATAGATATGGACACTTCTTGATAATCAATTGATATGCACACCAGAAAGAAATCACATTGTTAATATAAATGCACCCAAAGAAGGACTAGCAAAATATTTAAAACAATAGCTGACAGATTTGAAGAAAAAACCAATAGCAACACAATAATTTTAGGGGAATTTAACACTGCCCTGTCACTCCTTGATTTGTCAAGTAGACTAAAACCCAACAAGTATATACTACTTCTGAAGGAAGAAATGGAAGAGAATTGTTTAATATATATATTATATATTGAAGAATGACCCATATACATTGCTCTCCATTCCCAGAAAACTGGATACACATTCTTCTTCAATGCACATGGGCCATTCTCCAAGACAGATTACTTGCTGGGTCATAAAATATACATTAATAAAATCAAGATTATAGAAATTGTAAGAACTACTTTAGCAGCTCATCATGCACTAAAATTAGAAGTGAATCACAAACAGACACCCAGAAGAACTTTAACATCTGAAAATTAAACAGCTCACTACTGAATAACTGGTGGGTCAGAGATAAAGTCAAAGAGGAAATCAAAAGATTTCTGGAAACAAATGAGAATAAAGAATTATCAGAATTTTTGGGACACAGAAACGGCAGTATTAAGAGGAAAATGTATAGTTTTATAAGCATCCATAAGAAGGAAGAAGAGGCCTGCGGAAATAATTTAATAGCAAGCTTAAATATTTGGAAAAAGAACTACTAAATAAACCAAAAAAAGGCAAATGAAAGGAAACAAAACTTAGAGCAGAAATCAATGAACTGGAAATACAAAACACAATCTGGAAGCAAGAGTTGGTTCTTTTAAAAATAAACAAGATTGACAAACCACTTGCCAAACTCAACAAAGAAATATAAAGAGAGAAAATTAACAAAATGAAATAGAAATGAAAAGGGGAGATGACTACAGAAACTACAGAAATTTAATGGGTAATCAAAGATTACTTTGAGAAACTCTATGCCAAAAACATGAGAACCTGGAAGAAATGGATAACTTCTTGGAATCCTATAACCTCCCAAGGTTAAACCAAGATGATCTGGAATATCTGAACAGACCCAACACTATTGAGCAAATCAGAATAGTAATCAAAAGTCTTCCCAACAACCAAAGCCCAGGCCCAGATGGATTCACTAACAAATTGTTTCAAACATTTCAAAGGAACCTACTGATTTCTTTTCAGGCACTTCTGGGAAATTTAAGAAACATAAATACTCCCAAATATTTTTATGAAGCTAATATGACCCTTATTTTTTTTAATTTTATTTAAACACCGTGATTACATACATGATTGTGTTTGGGTTTCAGTCATGTAAAGAACACCCCCCATCACCAGTGCAACATTCCCATCACCAATGTCCCAAGTTTCCCTCCTCCCCACCTGACTCCTGCCTGTACTCTAAACAGGCTCTCCATTTCCCTCATACATTCTCATTATTAGGACAGTTCAAAATGTAGTTATTTCTCTAACTAAACACATCACTCTTTGTGGTGAGCTTCCTCAGGTGAGCTGGAACTTCCAGCTCTTTTCTCTTTTGTGTCTGAAAATTATTATTGCAAGAATGTGTTTCATTTTTCTTAAAACCCATAGATGAGTGAGACCATTCTGCATTTCTCTCTCTCTCTCTGACTTATTTCACTCAGCATAATAGATTCCGTGTACATGCATGTATAGGAAAATTTTATGACTTCATCCCTCCTGACAGCTGCATAATATTCCATTGTGTATATGTACCACAGTTTCTTTAGCCATTCGTCTGTTGAAGGGCATCTTGGTTGTTTCCATAGTCTTGCTGTGGTAAATAGTGCTGCAATGAATATAGGTGTAAGGAAGGGGTTTTTGTATTGTATTTTTATGTTCCTAGGGTATATTCCTAGGAGTGGTATAGCTGGATCGTATGGGAGCTCGATTTCCAGTTTTTGGAGGAATCTCCATATTGCTTTCCATAAAGGTTGAACTAGACGGCATTCCCACCAGCAGTGGATAAGAGTTCCTTTCTCTCCACATCCCCGCCAACACTGTTTATTCTCATTCTTTGTGATGTGTGCTATTCTCTGGGGTGTGAGGTGGTATCTCATCGTTGTTTTGATTTGCATAGCCCTGATGATTAGTGATGTGGAGCATTTTTTCATGTGTCTTTTGGCCATTTGTATTTCTTCTTTGTCAAAGTGTCTGTTCATTTCTTCTCCCCATTTTTTGATGGGATTAGATGGTTTTTTTTCTTGTAAAGATCTGTCAGTGCCTTGTATATTTTGGAGAATAGCCCCTTATCTGATGGGTATTGGGTGAATAATTTCTCCCACTCAGTGGGTGGCTCTTGTATCCTGGGCACTATTTCCTTTGAGGTGCAGAAGCTTCTCAACTTAATATATTCCCATCTGTTAATCTCTGCTTTCACTTGCTTGGAGAGTGCAGTTTCCTCTTTGAGGATGCCTGTAGTCTCAATGTCCTGGAGTGTTTTGCCTATGTGTTGTTCAATATATCTTATGGTTTTGGGTCTGATATCGAGGTCTTTAATCCATTTGAATTTTACCTTCATACATGATGTTAGCTGGGGGTCTAAATTCAATTTTTTGCAAGTGGCTATCCAGTTGTGCCAATACCACTTGTTGAAGAGGCTTTCCCTGCTCCATTTAGGATTTCCTGCTCCTTTATCAAAAATTAGGTGATTGTATGTCTGGAGAACATTTTCTGAATATTCAAGCCTATTCCACTGATCTGAGGGCCTGTCCTTATTCCAATACCATGCTGTTTTGATAACTATTGCTTTGTAGTAAAGTTTAAAGTTGGGGAAAGTTATTCCTTCCATATTCTTTTTCCCAATGATTGCTTTAGCTATTCTAGGGTGTTTATTGTTCCAAACGAATTTCAAAAGTGCCTGATCCACTTCTTTGAAGAATGTCATGGGTATCTTTAGAGGGATAGCATTAAATCTGCATAATACCATGGGAAGTATTGCCATTTTGATGATGTAAATCCTGCCAATCCATGAGCAGGGTATGCGTTTCCATTTCTGCGTGTCCTCTCTTATTTCTTGGAGCAGAATTTTATAGTTTTCTTTGTATAGGTCCTTCACATTTTTAGTCAAGTTGATTCCACGATATTTGAGTTTGTGTGGCACTATTGTGAATGGGATTGTTTTCTTAATGTCCATTTCTTCCTTAGTACTATTGGTGTATAGAAAGGCCATTGATTTTTGTGTGTTAATTTTGTAGCCTGCCACCT
Source organism: Suncus etruscus (assembly GCF_024139225.1). Lineage (NCBI taxonomy): Eukaryota > Metazoa > Chordata > Mammalia > Eulipotyphla > Soricidae > Suncus > Suncus etruscus. Next base: position 83,883,798 of record NC_064851.1, on the reverse strand, counting down.
TGCTATATGAGTCTATTGTTTCTAGAAGCTTTTTGGTAGAGTCTTTAGGGTTTTCTAAGTACAGTATCATGCCATCTGCAAACAGTGAGAGCTTGACTTCTTCCTTTCCTATCTGGATTCCCTTGATATATTTTTCTTGCCTAATCGCTATAGCAAGTACTTCCAGTGCTATGTTGAATAGGAGTGGTGAGAGAGGACAGCTTTGTCTTGTGCCAGAATTTAGAGGGAAGGCTTTTAGTTTTTCTCCATTTAGGATAATGTTTGCCACTGGCTTATGGTAGTTGTCCTTAATTATATTGAGAAAGGTTCCTTCCATTCCCATCTTGCTGAAAGTTTTGATTAAGAATGGGTGTTGGGGCCGGGCAGTGGCACTGGAGGTAAGGTGCCTGCCTTGCCTGCGCTAGCCTAGGATGGACCGCGGTTCGATCCCCCGGTGTCCCATATGGTCCCCCAAGAAGCCAGGAGCGGCTTCTGAGCGCATAGCCAGGAGTAACCCCTGAGCGTCACAGGGTGTGGCCCAAAAAAAAAACAAAACAAAAAAAAAGAATGGGTGTTGGATCTTATCAAATGCTTTCTCTGCATCTATTGATATGATTAAGTGGTTTTTATTTTTCTTGTTGTTTATGTTGTGTATTACATTGATAGATTTATGGATGTTAAACCATCCTTGCATTTCTGGGATGAAACCTACTTGATCATAGTGGATGATCTTCTTAATAAGGCATTGAATCCTATTTGCCAGGATTTTGTTGAGGATCTTTGCATCTGCATTAATCAGCGATATTGGTATGTAATTTTCTTTTTTCGTAGCATCTCTGTCTGGTTTAGGTATCAAGGTGATGCTGGCTTCATAAAAGCTATTTGGAAGTGTTTCTGTTTGTTCAATTTCATGAAAGAGTCTTGCCAGGATTGGAAAGTTTGAAATAATTCATTAGTGAATCCATCTGGGCCTGGGCTTTTGTTTTTGGGCAGACATTTGATTACCATTTTAATTTCATCGATGGACATGGGGGTGTTTAGATATGCTACATCCTCTTCCTTCAACCGTGGAAGATTATAAGAGTCCAAGAATTTATCCATTTCTTCTAGGTTCTCATCTTTAGTGGCATAGAGTTTCTCAAAGTAGTTTCTGATTACCCTTTGAATCTCTGTCATATCAGTAGTGATCTCTCCTTTTTCATTCCTAATACGAGTTATCAAGTTTCTCTCTCTCTCTCTTTCTTTGTTAGGTTTGCCAGTGGTCTATCAATCTTGTTTATTTTTTCAAAGAACCAACTTCTGCTTTCGTTGATCTTTCGGATTGTTTTTTGAGTTTCAACTTCGTTGATTTCTGCTCTCAGCTTTGTTATTTCCTTCTGTCTCCCTATTTTTGGGTCCTTTTTTTGAGCACTTTCTAGTTCTATTAGCTGTGTTATTAACCTTCTCAGGTAAGCTCCTTCTTCCTTCCTGATGTGTGCTTGCAAAGCTATAAAATTTCCTCTCAGTACTGCTTTTGCTGTGTCCCATAAGTTCTAATAGTTTGTGTCTTTATTGTCATTTGTTTCCAGGAACCTTTTGATTTCCTCCTTGATTTCATCTCGGACCCACTGGTTATTGAGTATGAGGCTGTTTAACTTCCAGGTGTTAAACTGTTTCTTCTGAGTCCCTTTGGAATTCACAAATAATTTCAGAGCCTTGTGGTCAGCGAAGGTAGTCTGCAAAATTTCTATCCTCTTGATCTTATGGAGGTATGTTTTATGTGCCAGCATGTAGTCTATCCTGGAGAATGTCCCATGTACATTGGAGAAGAATGTGTATCCAGGTTTCTGGGGATGGACTGTCCTATATATATCCACTAGGCCTCTTTCTTCCATTTCTCTCCTCAGGTCTAGTATATTCTTGTTGGGTTTCAGTCTGGTTGACCTACCCAGTGTTGACAAAGCCGTGTTGAGGTCCCCCACAATTATTGTGTTGTTATTGACATTATTTTCCAGATTTGTCAACAGTTGTATTAAATATTTTGCTGGCCCATCATTCGGTGCATATATGTTTAGGAGAGTTATTTCTTCCTGCTCTACATACCCCTTGATTAATATAAAATGTCCATCTTTGTCCCTTACAACCTTCCTGAGTATAAAGTTTGCATTATCTGATATTAGTATGGCCACTCCAGCTTTTTTATGGGTGTTGTTTGCTTGGATAATTTTTCTCCAGCCTTTTATTTTTGTCTATGTTTGTTCTGGCTATTCAGGTGCATTTCTTTTAGGCAGCAGAAGGTTGGATTGAGTTTTTTGATCCATTTAGCCACTCTGTGTCTCTTGACTGGTGCATTTAGTCCATTGACATTGAGAGAAAGAATTGTCCTGGGATTTAATGCCATCTTAAATCGAAATTTGGTGTGTCTTTTGGTTACTCTTGTCTTAAATTAGGTCTTTCAGTTTTTCTCTTAACACTGGTTTTGAGTCTGTAAATTTTCTGAGCTATTTTTGTCTGTGAAACCATGTATTCTTCCATCAAACCGAAAAGTGAGTTTTGCTGGGTACAGTATTCTAGGTGAAGCATTCATTTCATTCAGTCTTGTTACAATATCCCACCACTGCTTTCTGGCATTGAGTGTTTCTGGTGACAGGTCTGCTCTAAATCTCAAGTATGCTTGCTTGAATGTAATTTCCCCTTTTGATCTTGCTGTTTTCAGAATTCTGTCTCTATCTGAGGGATTTGTCATTGTGACTAGGATGTGTCTTGGGGTGGTTTTTCTGGGGTCTCTTTTGGTTGGTACTCTTCGGCATGCAGGATTTGATCACGTATATTCTTTAGCTCTGGAAGTTTCTCTTTATTGATGTTCTTGACTGTTGGTTCTTCCTTGAAATTTTCTTCCTGGGTCTCTGGGACTCCAGTGATTCTTAAATTGTTTCTGTTGATCTTATCATAGACTTCTATCTTCATCTGTTCCCATTCTTTGACTAATTTTTCCATGGTCTGTTCATTTGCTTTAAGTTTTTTTTCCAATCTCTCCTGCTGTATGGAATTGTTATGTATCTCATCTTCCACAGCACCAAGTCTATTCTCTGCTTCTGATACCCTGTCCCAGAGCTTATCCATTTTGTCATTCACTTAGTTTACTGACTTTTTCAGGCCTGTTAGTTGACATGTTATTTCAGTTTGGAGTTTTGTGATTTCTGTCTTCATATTTTCTTGGTTTTTATTAGTGTTCTGTTCAACTCGATCCATGGTTTCTTGGAGTTCTTTGAGCATCTTCCATATTGCTAGTCTAAAGTCCTTATCTGAGAGGTTGATTAGTTGGTTGGTCATTATCTGGTCCTCAGAATTGTCATCTTCATTCTCTATGTCTGATGCTGGCCTGCGTTGTTTCCCCATTGTCACACTTGTATTGTGGGTTTTTCTACGTGTTGTGGTGGAATTCATTGGCTATATGATGCAGGCACAACTCTCCTCTGGCTCCGCCCTTTCTGGATGGGCCGACTTGCCTCTAAGGGAGGGGAGTCTTCCGAGGATGAAGCCTCACACAGGATCAAATCTTAGGCCTGAGCACGCAGCAGAGAAGACAGTCTGGAGAGAAATGCTTGCTTCTGTGATCCAGCATGGTTTTTAGTGTGATTTTTTCCTTCTTGTTGCGATGGTATTCTTTTTCGCTTGCTTGCAGGGTAGCTTCAGAATACAGTTTTTTTGGGGGTTCACTTCCCAGGGCTCTGAGGAGGGCCGCTGGCTGGGTAGCTTCAGAATGGAGTTTTTGGGTGTTTGCTTCCCAGGGCTCTGAGGAGAGCTCCAAGGATTCAGAAAAGACAGAGAAGCACAGGGCAGGGCTCCCTTCAGGTCCTCAGCCTCCTCAGAAGAAGCACAGCTAGGCGGGGACTCTGCAAGTGAGTCAATCAGCACTTCACCTGGCAGTCCCCACGGTCAGCCATTTTTTACTCACTCACCTGCTCGCTGGGTAGGTTCAAAATGCAGTTTTTGGGGGTTCGCTTTCCAGGGCTCTGAGGAGAGCTCCAAGGATTCAGAAAAGACAGAGAAGCACAGGGCAGGGCTCCCTTCAGGTCCTCAGCCTCCTCAGAAGAAGCACAGCTAGGCGGGGACTCTGCAAGTGAGTCAATCAGCACTTCACCTGGCAGTCCCCACGGTCAGCCATTTTTTACTCACTCACCTGCTCGCTGGGTAGGTTCAGAATGCAGTTTTGGGGGGTTCATTTCCCAGGGCTCTGAGGAGAGCTCCAAGGATTCAGAAAAGACAGAGAAGCACAGCGCAGGGCTCCCTTCAGGTCCTCAGTTTCCTCAGAAGAACTAATATGACCCTTATACCAAAAGCAGACAAAGATGCGACACACACACACACACACACACACACACACACGAGGGAGAGAGAGAGAGAGATAGAGAGAGATAGAGAGAGAGATAGAGAGAGAGAGAGAAAGAGAGAGAGAGAGAGAGAGAGAATTACAGGCCAATATCACTGATGAACACATATGCAAAGATCCTCAACAAAATCCTAGCAAACAGTATCACCAAGAAAGACATACACTATGGCCAAGTCAGATTCATCCTAGAGATGCAAGGGTGTTTTAACATACACAAGTCAATCAATGTAATACATCAATTAACAAAAGGGACAAAAACATATGATCATATCAATAGATGCAGAAAAAGCTCATGATAAGGTCCAAAATCAATTCATGATAAAAATTCTCAACAAGAGAATTCATCTAAGATTTGGTACAAGACAAGGCTGCCTCATCTCACCAGTGCTGCAACTGAAACTACTCGGTCCCTGTCCCCAGCCTTTCGTTATTCCTTTCTTCTTAGTTTTATAGAAAAATGCAGGAATACATAGTAAAATAAAGTAATACATATCTTTGGTTCTATGAAAAAGGTGGGAGCCCCTATTTAAAAAATAAAAGATAAAAAAAGCAATAATTTTTTTTAAACGTTGTCTTTGGCAGCTTTTTTTTTATGTTTTTACATAGGCACAGCAAAATATGGGGGAAATGGAAAGGAAAAACCTTTAACCTAAAAGCAGGGAGACCTTTCTCTGAAACTACAAGATATATAGAAGAAAAAGGCATCTTCAAGTAGTAAACACCACTGTCTAAATAAGTGGAAGCAGAAATAAACTAATGAGACGACATCAAATTGAGAAGCTTCTGTAACTCAACGAAAACAGTGACTAGGATACAAAGGCCACCTGTGGAATGGGAGAAACTATTCACCCAGATCCCATCTGATAAGGGACTAATATTCAAGATATACAAGATGCTAAAAGCATTTAACAAGAAAAAAAAAACTAACCCCCTCAATAAATGTGGAGAAGAAATGAACAGACATGTCCTCAAAAAAGAAATGCAGATGGTCAAAAGGCACATGAAAAAAAATGCTTCACGTCACTAATCATCATGGAGATGCAAATCATAACAACAATAAGGTAACATTTCACACCACCGAGATTGGCACACACCACAAAGAACAAGAACAACCAATGATGGTGGGGAAGAAGGGAGACAGGAACTCTCATTCACTGCTGGTGAGAATGCCGTCTAGTCCAGCCTTTCCAGAGCTCCCATATGATACAGCAATATCACGCCTAGGAACACAAAAACACAGTACAAAAATGCCACCTGCACTCCTATGCTTATGCTTATTATTATTATTATGTTTTTGGGTCACACCTGGAGGAGCTCGGGGGTTACTTCTGGCTCTGGGCTTAGAAGTCGCTCTTGGCAGGCTGGGGACCATAAGGGATGTTGGAATTCGAACTGGGGTCCGTCATGTGTTGTTGATATGCAAGGCAAATGCCTTACCGCTGTGCTATTGCTCCAGCCCCACCCCTATGCTTATTGAAGCAGTATTTAAAATAGCCCAAATCTGGAAACAAACCAGGTGCTCAACCCAGGTGCCCAACAGATGAGTGTCTAAGAAACTGTGGTACATTTACGCAATGGAATACTAAACAGCTGACAGGAAAAAGGAAGTCATAAAATTTTCCTATATGTGAATGAACATAAAGAGTATTATGTTGAGTGAATTGAGCCAGATGATAGGACATAGAATAGTCTCACTCATCAACGGGACATAAAAAATAAATGACAGTATGGCAATAATATACAGAGACAATAGAACTGAGTGCCAGGTGTTTGTGTTGGGCAGAGTAGAGGGTATTGTTGGTGGGAAGCTCACACTGGTGAAGGCTGATATACATTCTATGACTGAAAACCCAGTATGAAAAGTTTTATAAACATGGTGATTAAATAAGCAAAACAATAAAGAAATAATGGCTGGTTTGTGTAGTTACATCGAAGACTTTCTGCTAAGGGCTGGAGAGGAGCTAAAGTGAAGCAGGTAGGGTGCTTGTCTTGCACTCACTAGACTGGATTTGATTCCTTAGGTCCTATGTGGTCTCCCTTGCTCTGCCTGGAGTGATCCTTGAGTGAAGAGCAAGGAATTAGCCTTGAGCACTTCAGGGATGTGATCCCCAAATAAAAACAAACAAAAAGATTTTTCCTGCTTTTAGAACTACAAGGGTAAAGTAAATTTTCCCTCAGGAAACAAGAGGTTTTCCCAAGCAGTAGGCAACCTGGAGTTATAAGTACTAAGAAAGCAGGGTTTATGTCCATCATTCAGTTGATTCTGTAGAAACACACAATAATATAACATGCCTCTGATAGATCCTAGTATAAGATCTGGGCAGGCAATTAGTCAAGTTTACAAAAGTTTACAAAAGTTTCTATAGAAACACACAATAATATAACATGCCTCTGATAGATCCTAGTATAAGATCTGGGCAGGCAATTAGTCAAGTTTACAAAAGTTGAATGTCTGCTTTGAGAACTACCTCTGTGTTATTTACATAAACTCTTCTGATTTTGTCATTAAGTTAATGGATTATTTAAACAAAATTTATTTGCAGGGTGTATTGGGCCATACCTGGTCGTATTTAGGGGCTATTCCTGGATCCGTGCTCAGAAATTACCCCAGGTAGTATTCAGGGACCCTATAATGCCGAGGGTTTGTCACAAATAAGAAAGTACCTTATCCCTTTACTATCTCTTTGGAGAATCCCTAATAAATAATATTTTTAAAACAAAAATAAGAATCTTTAAGTTCACATCAGATGGATCAAGTGCTGATGTCATAGCAAGATTTAAGGCATGCATATGACACATAAACACATGACAATCATTATTCTTATGAACTGGAAAAGTATTATGGACAATTTTGTATTTTTATGATTTATTAAAATCACAGTTTTTATCATTTATTCATTTATTAATTGTTAGTTATTCAACTAATATACAGTTTTGGGAAATTTTGTATGTCTAGAATATCTATGATATTATAGAATGCTATCTAAATTTTAGAGTTCAGATCCAATGTGGCCAGATATTCTTAGGAGCAGTTTTACTTTTGCTCTTATTTCCTACTTTCTAACCTTATTAAATTATAAATTACATGCTGATCATATGATTAATTTTTGTACATTTATTTATTATACAGTAATTATTATTTTATTGTTGTTGTTTATGGGCCACAGCGGTTCCTTCTGCCTCTATGCTCAGAATTCACTCCTGGTAGGCTCGGGGGACCATATAAGACACCGGGATTCGAACCAACCACCTTTGGTCCTGGATCGGCTGCTTGCAAGGCAAACGCCGCTGTGCTATCTCCCCGGCCCAAGTAATTATTATTTTATAAGAAAATATCTGAACTGCCAAACACATGTCATGTACTATATAGACTATCAGAAATAAAATGTATAATAGAAGACACAGAACATAGCACTATTAAAAGATAAAGTATGATGTCATTTAGGCAAATAAGTACATTTATCAATGCTTTTATAATTAAGAGATGATTTGATCAGCAGGGAAAGTCACTAAGTATTAGTTTGGGCAGTAATTTATGAAGATGGACTGAAGGAGAGGAAAAGTAGAGGAAAGCAGAAGAAAAGCATTACCAATAGGCACAGATGGAAAAGAGTGCATCTGCTGGGAGTCAGAGGAAATGATATGTCAATAGAGGATAGGGAATTGCAAATACTAAGTTCAGGCAATTAAATGCTGATGAAAAAAATTTTAAAAAGTGAGTGGCACGGGGCCAGAGTAGTGGTGTAAGCAGTGGGGCATTTTCCTTGCACGCACTAACCTAGTAGAGATGGACGAGGTTTAATCCCCTGGTGTCCCATATGGTCCCCCCCCCCCAAGCCAGGAGCGATTTCTGAACACATAGCCAGTAGTAACTTCTGACATCACTGGGTGTGACCCAAAAAGCAAAAAAAAAAAAAAAAAAATAGTGAGTGACACACCAGAAATTACTTTGTGAAGATTTCTTAGATAGTAGTAGGCAAGGTATGAAGACTCAAGGCAAGTGGAAATAGAGAATTAGCTACTAGTACTTGAGTATGTAAGCATCTTGATGCAATTCAAAAGACATGATACAGCAAGACTACACATAAAATTTGTATCTGCAGATTATAAAACAGGAATCAATAGGATGCTGGAACTGAATTTGGACAAAGGAAAAGAGTGTAATAACTGATCCCAAGGCCTTGTGTTTAGATGAGTTTGAAAATAATGATACTATTTATAAATAAATGGTACTATTTAAGGAATGTAATAGAGTATCTGAGTGTAGTGAAAGTGGCAACTCATGAGAAGTTTAGGAATGGGGGTTAGAAAGGATACCTGAATTTGGTAAGTAATATAGATAAAAAAAGTTATCTAGCCTTGTCCTTCCTTATAAATTCTTTGATGGCAGAAATAAGTCTTTTTTTTTTTTTTTTGGTTTTTGGGCCACACCCGTTTGACACTCATGGGTTACTCCTGGCTATGTGCTCAGAAATCGCCCCTGGCTTGGTGGGACCATATGGGATGCTGGGGGATCAAACCGCGGTCCATCCTATGCTAGCGCTTGCAAGGCAGACACCTTAACTCTAGCGCCACCTTCCCGGCCCCAGAAATAAGTCTTATTTGTTTTTATTGTCTGCTTTTCTCAAATGATAACTGGCACATAGTAGGCACTTTTTGAATAATTTATCTGTAAAGTTTTCTAGAATTATAAGCAGCTTTATGCTACTGTAGTGCCTGTGACTATGGATACATGGAAAGTATTTAAATGTGAAATTCACAGGCACGTGAAATATTTATGTAATGGTCTCCTTCTCTTTTTCTACTGAGAAATGTTTTATTAGTACAAGTTACCAAATTAAAATTTACATTTTATGTCTACTTCTGATGAAGAATTAAAAGGGTTTTTTTTTTATCTATTATGAATAGTATTACTCAACTAATTGGTATTTTGTATTTGTTGTCTTCTTGGGCCCCTTTGAAAATTTGTTTTTCTCAAAGATATATCAAAAATAGCTCAAAATACTGAAGCATAAGTTTGCATATGGGAACTACAGGCACCACATAGTCCCCGAAACACTATAGATGTGGATCTCAAGTCTATATTGTCTATATATATTATATATATGTTATATATATATATAAATATATAACAAGCTCTATATTGTCACAAATTTTTGAAACTGAAGTATACATTGCACAAAGCGTCTTCCTCTCCCCACAATTTTAGTGTAACTGTCTGGCACTGATAAAAATTGCTGAACCTAGTGAAAGAGTCCTTTTTAGGTTTTTTTGTTTAGTATGTTTTGGGGACACACCTTGCAATGCTCAAGCAGTGCTCAGAGTTTATTCCTGGCTACTTGTTCTGGGACCATATGTGGGGCCTGGGTTGACAGTGTGCAAGAAAAGCACTTTGCCCACTGTACTATCTATCCTGCCTTGTGCTTTCTAATTTAATTTCTTTAGCTTCTGAATCTGCTTCTCCTCTCTTGGCATGGGAGAGTTGAAGGGTGCATCTCTCCAAATGTAGAGGGAAAAAAATCCATTCTTGTTTATCCCACCAGTCCTTGGAGATGCTGGACCAGTGCTTGGTTGCTCCTGGAGACTTGTGCAGCAGCCAATGCAGCTGTGTTCTTAGTTACACAGTGGCCAAGAGAAGACCCTTTTTATGCACTGTATTTTTAGCCCATAGCCATTGAAGTACATGATATTGTGAGAACTTGGGGAGTTCCCAGCTTTATAAACATGATCTTCCCAACTTTGCCCCTTTCTTACTATTCCCAACACTTTATATTTTAACACAGCAGAGAAACTGCACATCAAAGATTTTTTTTCTTCAAGGGAATACTTCAGGTCTGCAATGAAATACAGAGAGAAGAGGGAGGTCAGAACACTGAGCAAAGAACATCCCTGGATTAGCGCTCAGAGACTGCAGGAGATACAGCGTGGTCGCAGAGCCATGAATAGGAGACAGAGGGCTGCTACTTGTCATTTGTGCTGTTTGTCCTCTTTCTCTACCACTTGCTGAGCTTTTATTTTTCTTTTTGCTAAAATAGGCATTATAACAGATAATCAATAAGAGTATTTTTACTCTCCTAATAGACTTTCTTTTTATATCATGGGTGAAAGAAAGAAACACCACGTTAGTCTTGTCATAATTCTGCTAGAGTATTGGGCAATGTTTAATTCACAGATACATTCTTGACTCTACACTCTTCAAAGGACTCTGGAAGGAATAAAGGAAAAGTAAAGCTCAGGGACAACATTGATACAGACATTTTACTCAATTCGGGAAAAGATAGTTTTGAATTGAAATTTGTAATATAGCTAAAACCAGGATTTAGTGGAGGCAACTAATAGTTGCCTCCACTCATCTAGGCAGGTTTTAAACCAGTAAAAATGACGGGACTTTCAGTCTGTGATACAGTATGAAGGCAAACTGGCTTTTGATTAAGAGAGTTTTTTTTAAATCTGGAACTACTCCTGATTATTAGGGGTATGTTATTAATTACATACTGTGAATAAGAAGTAGAGGCTGGGGCTGGAGCAGTGGCACAAACGGTAGGGTGCTTGCCTTGCATGTGCTAATCTAGGGTGGACCTCGGTTCCATCCCCCGGCGTCCCATATGATCCCCCAAGCCAGGAGCAATTTCTGAGCACGTAGCCAAGACTAACCTCTGAGCATCACCGGGTGTGCCCCCTCCCCCAAGAAAAAAAAAGAAGTAGAGGCTGTTTATATTCTTGGCAAAGGCAGGCATCTATATGGTCATATGCACTGATTGTGCTGAAACCTCAGGCAGTTGAATTCTGTAGTGGAACCAACTATAATAATTAGACAAAGCAAAGATTTGACAACACTGTACTTGTGGTACAACACAGCTGTGATTCTATGAGCTCAGCAGGGAGAAGAAGTCTGGGGCATCTGTCATAGCAAATGCATGCTTTGTAACAAATAACAATTTAGCAGACATTTAAAGTGGTACAGAACAGAGGTTCTGAAGAGTATAGTCTGTCAGGAGTGAATGGAATGGTTCATGGTGTTTGCTTGGGGAGTGGTGAAAAGGGTAGTTAGTCAGATCTGTTTGGTCACAGACATCTTATTTAGTGAATATTCATGCCAGGGAGGATCACCACACAATTGCCTCCAACTATAAAGACTTTTGCTAAGTGTTTATAGTTTTGCAGGAAGTAAACAAATACCGGAGAAAAGAACATTCTTTGGAACAGTTAAAAATTTGATACCTCTTTATTCCTGAGTTAGATAATCTTAAACATTAGTAAAGGCTCACATATTTTTGTCTTTAAGATATAACAGAAGCTTGTACATTTGAACATATTTCTTCTCTATTTCTTTCACATATTTTCTATCTTTTCTAAATGAATGACACAAACATTTCTTAAGAAGACTGTGGTACTGGAATGATAGTACAATGAATAGGGAGCTGGCTTCTGTGCATGCAACTAATTTTGGTTCTATTTCTGCATTATTATGTGTCCTCGTGCACTGCCAAGTGTAATTTCTGAATGCAAGCTAGGTGTAAGCCCTAGAAATGCAGGGTGTGACCCCAAAAGAAAGGAAAAAATTAACTGTTTGGGGACAGTAGAATAGTTACAATGAATCAAGCATTTGCCTTTCACACAGCCAATCTGGGTTTGATCTTCAGTGTCTCATTTGGTCAATTCCCTTGAGGACTGCCAGGAACGATTCTGAAGTGCAGGAGTAATAGCTGAGTATCACTATGTGTGGCCTAAAAACAAACAAACAAAAAAATAAAAAGTCCTTCCAAAGAAATCAGTGACTTAAGATAACTTTGAGATTTCTAATGCAAGAGGACTAACCCATATGTGATGGTTCTTTGGGTTCCATGTAGTACTAAGGATACTGTGTGTGTGTGTGTGTGTGTGTGTGTGTGTGTGTGTGTGTGTGTGTTTGCCATACCCAGCTATGCTCAGAGGTTACTGCTGGCTCTACCCTCAGAAATCACTCCTGGCAGGCTCAGTGGACCTTAGGGATGCTATAGATCAAACCTGGGTTCATCCTGGGTTGGCCACGTGCATGGCAAATGCCCTACTGCTGTGCTATAGCTCCAGCCCACTAAGTATACTTTTGAATCAGTTCCCTGCCCAATTTTCCAGAAGTAATCTGCAGAAGTAGTTTGTATAGTGAACATGATCTAGTCAGCAAGTGGGAATCAAGAAGTGTTAAGTATCAGAATAATTCTTTTGCACTCAATTACTCTGAAGTAGAATTGATCTCAGATCTTAATGTTAAGTGCCTTTGAACCACAGCATTTAGTTATATAAATAGATCACTGTGTGCTTCTTAAAAAGTCATGATTTGTGTGCTTTGCTTCAGAAATCTCTAAGAAAATTGAAGTTATGGCCAAACACATTTAATTAGAGTTCTTTTCCCAGATACTCAATTGCCTCTGTGTTAATTCATTTTTCTCATTTTTTAAACACAGGCAATGTATGTGGTCTAAGATCATAATTACCTTTTGAACCAAACATTTTTAGATTTTATGAGAGAGGTGCTCAAACAAATTTTAAGTGTATTTTCTTCACTAGCATATTCCTTTAAATAAATGCTACCTTTCTCTTTTTAATTTCTTCTGCTTTTCTCCTTTACATTCTTTTTTCTTCTCAATACACACTTCTCTTTAGGAGCAACTTTCCCAATTTTTTAAACAGAAATTATTTCCCTATAAATCATTTATTTTTCTGTTGCAGTTTCTTCACTATATGTGGAATCTTATGGTCTGACCATTGTAGAACATCTGTCTCTTTCCCAGTTTTTCCTCCATCATATTCCTGTTATAAGATGGGTCAGTTTACTATCATGTAAGCTGTTTTCTTACAGAAAGTTATTCTTTTAAGTGATATTAAAAAAAAACCAGTCCCATTCACAATTATGAATCAGAAATCAAGAACATTGGAACCAACTAAAAAGGCAGAAAACTTACACAAAGAAAACACAAAACACTATTTCAAGAAATAAAAGAGGACACAAAATGTGGAAACACATACTAGTCATGAATTAAAGTAGCAATACTCTCAAAGCATTGTACAGATTTAATAAAATCTCTGTAAAAATAATCATGGAATTTTTTCAAAGAAATAAATAAAATACTCCTGAATTTCATATGGAACAATAAACATGCCTGAATAGCTAAAGCAATCCTTGAGAAAAAAAGAAGATGGGAGGTATCATTTACCCCAACTTCAAACTGTCTTAGAATAAAACAGAAGCCAATAAAGAAACATGGTATTGAAATAAAGACAGGGACTCAAATTAATGGACTATACTTGAATATCTTGAAATTGACTCTCTGGTATATGATCAATTGATCTTTGATAAAAGGGCAAGAAATATGAAGAAGAACAAGGAAAGCTTCATCAACAAGTGATATTGGGAAAATTGGTCAACTATATGTAAACAAGTAAATTCAGACCAAAAGACTGACGTCAGATCAAAATGGATGATAGACTTTGATTTCAGAAATCATATGGTACATAGAAAAAAAACTAGGTAGAACATCCATGACATTTAACCTAAAGGCATCTTCAAGTATGAAACAACACTGACCAAGAAAATGGAAGCAAAGATAAACAAATGGAAATAAACTAAGAAACTTCTGCACCTCAATCAAAATGGTGACTAGGGTACAAAAGCTGCCCACTGAATGAGAGAAACTATTCACCTAATACCTATCTGATAAAGGGTTAATATCTAAGATATAGAAGGCACTAGAGATTAATGTTTAAAAAATGTAACCCCATTCAAAAATAGGAAGAAGAGATGAACAGACATTTTCTCAAAGAAGAAATACAGATGATCAAAAGGCTCATGAAAAAACTTCATATTATTAATTATCAGGGAGATTCAGGTCAAAAATAACAATATTGTATCATTTCACACCATAGAGAATGGCACACATAACAAAATACAGGAACAACTGGTGTTATCATGGATGTGGGGAAAAAGGGACTTTTGGTGAAAATTTTGACTGGTTTACCCTTTCAGGAAAACAATATGAATATTCCTCAAAAATCTAGAAATTGTGCTGCCATATGATTCAGAAATACTCCTTCTAGGTAGATACCTAGGGAGCCCAAAAACACACTACAGAAAGCCCTCTGTATTCCTATGTTTATTGTAGTAATACTCATAATAGTCAGATTCTGGAAACAATCCAAGTGCCTGAAAACAAATGAGTGGCTATAGAGACTGTGGTATAGCTACACAGCTATGTAGCTGTTATGAAACATGAAGGTATGAAATTTTCCTATGCATGGAATGATATGGTGAGTATAATGCTGAATGAAATTAGTCAGAGGGAGAGGAATAAACATAGAATGATTGCACTAATATGTAAAATATACAATAAAAAGAGATAATACTGTAATAATATCTAGAGACAATAGACACGAGGATCAGGAGAACCAGTCCATGTGGTAGAAAGTTTGCTACAAATGGCAGGAGGAATGCAATAAGGACAGATAATGGACCATTATAATAATAATGGTTGAAAACAATCATTCTGGACAAGAACTGGGTGCTGAAAAGAGGTAAAGTAATGTGCATGATATCTCTTCAGTAACAATATTGTAAACCACAGATCTAAAAGGAAAGAAAAAGGAAGAGAGAAAAAGGAAGCAGAAGAAAGAAAAAATTAACAAGGAAGAGGATGTTAAAGGAAGAGGAAAGAGGAGAAGGTAGAGGAAGAAGATGATGATGAGGATAATGGAAGAAGAAGAAGAAGAAGAAGAAGAAGAAGAAGAAGAAGAAGAAGAAGAAGAAGAAGAAGAAGAAGAAGAAGAAGAAGAAGAAGAAGAAGAAGAAAAGAGGCCAGAGTGATAGCACAGTGGTAGGGCATTTGCCTTGCAAGCTGCTGACTTGGGATGTGCCCAGGTTCGATTCCTAGCATCTGATATGGTCCCTGAGCCTGCCAGGAGCAACCTCTGAGCAAAAAGCCAGGAGTAAGTGCTGAGCGCTTCTGGGCATGACCCAAAAACCAAAACTCAAACCAAAACCCAAAACCAAAAACCAACAACAACAAAAAAGAAGATGACTAAGAGAGGAAGAAGATGATAAAGAAGAATGAGGAGCAGAGGAGGAGCAGGAGGAGGAAGATAAATAGGTGGAGGAGGAAAAGGAGGATGACCTTGAGGAGGAGGAGGAGGAAGTCTGCTACAGAAGCAAACAGGGGAGAGTGCAGAGGTAGCTACGGAAACTGGAAATATTGTCATGAGAAATGTGCACTAGTGAAAGGTGTTGGGCACTATATGGCTGAAACTCAATCATAACAACTTTGCAACTGTAAAAAAAAGCTGTATTGTGAACAAACTTGTATATCACGGTATTTAAATAAAGTAATATTTAGAATAAAAAAGAAAGTTCTTTGTTTACTCAGTATCTATCATCAGCTGTCTTGAAGTACATGGCACTTCAAATTTTTTTTATCTATAGACAAACCTTTAATTTGACTGTAAATTTTGAACTTCCAGGACCCTTTTTGTTTCTCTAATGTGTACTGCTGTGCCATTTCTAGAAAACCTTAACTATGGTCAGATTCTGTCTACTTAGTTCCTTCTAAATATAGTCTCCATCTTCCCCCCACCCACACCCACATAACACCCTTTCCATTTATTTTATAACAAAGAATAAAAATAAGGATATGATAATAGCAATAATCATAAATGGGATCACAGCTGTTTTCATGGAGATTAGAATTTGTTCTTTTCGGGGCCCGGAGAGATAGCACAGTGGCGTTTGCCTTGCAAGCAGACGATCCAGGACCAAAGGTGGTTGGTTCGAATCCAGGTATCCCATATGGTCCCCCTTGCCTACCAGGAGCTATTTCTGAGCAGACAGCCTGAGCACCGCCGGGTGCTCAAAAACCAAAAAAAAAAAAAAAAAAAAAAAAAAAAAAAAAATAAAACAAAACAAGAATTTGTTCTTTTCTATTTAAAAATTGTACAGTTGAACACAAGTATTGGGGACTTCCCACTAGGTCTCTCTACCTGTAATAATTCTTTCATTAAGGGGGGCTCACCCGGTGACTCTCAGGGGTTACTCCTGGTTATGCACTCAGAAATAGCTCCTGGCTTGGGGGACCATATGGGATGCCGGGGAATTGAACTGTGGTCTGTCCTAGGTTAGCACACACAAGGCATTTAAATGCCCTACTGCTTGCACCACCACTCTGGCTCCCCCTTAATAGTTCTTGAGAGAGAAAGGACACTGATCTTTCTCCCATATTTAATTTTTTTAACAAATGTTTTTAATTTATAGATATTTCTATTGCTAAATGGCTGGGGAAAAAGACACAGTAATTGGCTGAAATATGACAGTAATATTAACAATAAGTTACTCATAAATTCTACATGGGATGGTTGTGAGAGGATATGTACTAAATAGAATACATTAGTTTGGATCCCTTTAATGGAATCGTCAGGTACTGGGTTATTCTATCACGAAACACATCTTTACCTGGAATAGTGTTCAAGAGAGCACCACATCTGGGCTCTGGACAAGAAAGTACAAGGGAGTCAATAAATTATCTTTGCTTTTACAAATATTTGCAAACAACCACTCTCCTTTCTCTATTGCCATGGAAATGCAAAACAAGGGACAAAACAAATATAGTGGTGAATTTTAGTTTTATTTATAAGGTACTTACAGATAACTGATATTTAAGAGTCCTTATTGATTTAGTTATAAAATAGCAAATCTCTGAAATAATACAGCAGGTATATACTCCAAGTATAAGGAATGGCATTTAAGTAAACACTATAGATTAAAAGTATGTAAATATCTAATTTATTTTATAATTTTCACTGAACTTTGAATCTCAAGGGCAAAAAGATAGAATCTTGAGGGGAATATGTCTAAAAGAAAAAACAGAGAGGGGGCCCGGAGAGATAGCACAGCGGTGTTTGCCTTGCAAGCAGCCAATCCAGGACCTAAGGTGGTTGGTTCGAATCCTGGTGTCCCATATGCTCCCCCGTGCCTCCCAGGAGCTATTTCGGAGCAGACAGCCAGGAGTAACCCCTGAGCACTGCTGGGTGTGGCCCAAAAACCCAAAAAAAAAATAAAAAAAAAAAACAGAGAGAAAAAGAAAGAAAGAAAAAAGAAAGAAGGAAGGAAGGAAGGAAGAAAGAAGAGAAAAAAGAAGGGAAAAAAAAAAGAAAAAAAGAAAGAAAAAAGAAAGAAAGAAAGAAAAAGACAAAGAACGAACAAACAAAGAAAGAAAGAAAAAAGAAAAAGAAAGAAAGAAAGATAGAAAAGAAAGAAAGAAGAAAGTAAGGAAAGAAAGAAAGAATGAAAAAAAGAAGGAAAGAAAGAAGAATGAAAGAAAGAAGAATGAAAGAAAGAAGGAAGGAAGGAAGGAAGGAAGGAAGGAAGGAAGGAAGGAAGGAAGGAAGGAAGGAAGAAGAAAGAAAGAAAGGAAGGAAGAAAAAAAGGAAGAAAGGAAGAAAGAAGGAAGGAAGAAAGAAAGGAAGGAAGAGAAGAAAAGGTCTGCCCCAGAGCCAGAGTCAGGCAGAGCGTAGGGTGAGAGAGATTTGGGGGGCATAGTGACAGAAAGTGCACTGGTTAATAGTGTTGTTGATTGTATGACTGAATCTCAATCATGAGCAACTTTGTTTCTATGAAAAAAACTGTATTATAAATAACCTTGTAAATTATGGTGCTTAAATAAAGTGATTTTATAAATCTAAAAAAGGAGAGAAATATAGAATAAAAATGACATAACTTATTAAAAGAAATTGACAATTTAGTTTTATTAGCTATAAATTATAATCATCATAAAATGTCGAAGATAACTAATGCTTCAAATATGGATAGTTTTTCTAAGTTTCCAGTTATGTGCCTTTAAACTAAAATTTAAATTTAAATTAAATTTAAACTAAAATTACTACATATCATATATGCATATATATGCATATATAGGCATACACACCCAAGGGGTATATTTTAAAGTATCTGTATTGCAAATCTAGAAATAGCAAATTTGCTAGAATGATTGTGGTTGGGGTGTTGGGGTGATACTACAGTGGGTAGTGCCTAGCTAGGCTTACTCAAGTTCAATTCTTGGCTTCCCATCTGGTCCCCTAATCCAATCAGGAGTAATTCCTGAGTGCAGAGTGTTAATATCTGTTAATATTATGTGTTAATATATGTGTTAATATTAATAATATTAGTTATTATTCTAAAGGTTCTATAAAAGATTTTTCCCTCAGGACACACTGGACTGGCCCCAGGCAAGTCTAATGCCCTATTCTCTGCTCTATCTCTCGGGCCTCCTGGTAAAGGAGCTTTTAACAGACAAGAATGTTACTATGAGTGTTGTATTGTTTCATAGCTACTGGTAGAGAAGCAAATCTTTTTGACAATATTTTAAAACTACTAAGAGTTTATCTTCTAAGCCTGTAAAATCTAAAACCACAATCCAAAAGGACAATGGCACTTTAGGTGGTCAATTTCATTTCTCCTTCTTTTGAAATCTGTTGATGTATGCAACATGAACAAAATGGAGTGATAATTTTTTTCAAGTATTTTCTTTGAAAAGTAGTGATTTTTCAACAAGCTTCATGCATATTAGAAAGTCCTTGGGAACCAATCCTTATCTTCTCATTTTCTTTGTCCTCGTCACTTAGCCTCTTTTTTGTAAAACTTGTAAAAAAATTTTTTCATTGACCTTGAACATTTTGTTCCTATCCTTTGAAGAAAGGTAGGGTTACAAAAATGATACTGTATTACAAAAGGGAAAGTGACTATTAGTTACAGATAATATTTCTCAGGCTCTCAGTTTAGGTGGAAAAAAATCCAGAATACTGAAGCTAGATCTATACACATACACCCATATATACATACATATATATATTTAGAGAAAGCACCAGATTCCTTTTATTTACTACAATTAAAATATATTTAAGGAGCCAAAGAGATAGCATAGCGGTAAGGTGTTTGCCTTGCATGTGGAAGGATAGTGGTTTGAATTCCGGCATCTCATATGGTCCCCCGTGCCTGCCAGGGGCCGGGTGTGACCCAAAACCCAAATATATATATATATATATATATATATATATATATATATATATATTATATATATATATTTAAGTCCTATCAGTAACAATATTGTAAACCACAGTGCCAAAATATATTTGTATGTTTTTCAACTTGATTTAAATAGGAATCATAATGTATATATTATTTTGGAACATATTTCTTTTTTGTCTTGTTGTTTGTTTGTTTTGTTTTTGCTTTTGGGCCACACTTGGCAGCACTCAGGGGTTACTCCTAGCTCAGTGCTCAGAAATCGCTCCTGGCAGGCTCAGAAGACCATATGTGATTAGGGGATTGAACCCTGGTCTGTCCCCAGTTGTTTGCATACAAGGCAAAAACACTGCCTCTGTTCTATTGCTCTGGGCCCCTGGCACATATTTTTTGGGTCAATATTGTGTGTGTTATTTTGATCCATATTGATACGAGTGCTTTATTTATTTTTAAATCTATTTAAATCTATTCCATTGTGAAGGTATACAAAATGTATTTAGTCTAGTATTAGTATTTAGTATTAGTCATTTAGTCACAGTATTACTTGCAATATTTTCAGTATCAACATGATGCCATAAACAGTCTTGCACATGTTTCCAGGTAGAGGTTGTCTATGTTTATATGTAAAGGAGTAGAATTATTGGTCATGAATAATTTACTTGGTAAATATTGCCTAGTTATTTCCTAAGATGTCTTTATTTTATACAATGATATATGATATATATATATATACATATAAAACATCACTCAAAGTGTCCATATTCTTATTGTTCATGTCCTTGCCCATGATTGATATTCTCATAATGTAAAATTTGCTTTTCAGGAGTTGAAAATGGTATATTGTGATTTTAATTGGCATTTTCATAACTAACAAAATTGATCTAAAAATTGAATGTCTTTTAATGTAGTTTTGGGCTATTTTTTCTTTTTTTTAGGGGGCTTTAGAAATTTGGGCCACACCTGCTGTGCTCAGGGGCTACTCCTGGTTCTATGCTCAAGAGCACATTCCTGGCAGTACTTGAGGGACCATATGAGATGCCAGAGATGGAACCCAGGTCAGCCACATACAAGGCAAAAACTCTACCCATTGTACTATCACTCTGGTCTCCTTTTATTTTCTTTTAAGGAAGCATAATTTTCCTTCCTTCTTTCCTTCTTCCTCCCCTTTCTCCCTCTCTTGAAAATCCTTTTAAGGGCCAAGGTTATAACTCAGTGACAAAATGTAAGACTTACATATATTGAATTCTTTTTATATATCCTGCTTCCTACATTTTTTCCTTAACTGTTTCTAAAATTTTGTTAGTGGTTTTAACCAATTGTCAAACAATCTAGATTCTTTTATATTGAGTAACATTTTACAAGTTAACTGGCATCTCAGGAATAAGAATTTCACAATTATAATTAAAAAGTTTTATTAGCAATGAGACCAAACTCAGGGTCTCATCCATGTCAGGTATGTGTTCTATCACTGCTCTATGTCCCAGACCTTTCATTATAAATTTTGCTTTTGGATTCTAGCATGTTAACTCTACAGAATTTATTAAAACATATTTATTTTCTTTACTATCTTACTAAAAGGAAATTTAAAAATAACAGCAATAGATTTTATGATTTATAGATATTTCCTTGGCATCTATTAAAGTAATCATACTGAAACAATAATTTTTGATATAATTTCGCAGTGACTAGTTTTTCTTAGCCACATTTCTTAGTTTGTATACTATGCTTATTCAGGGAAAAGCTCAAGTTTTCTGCTTTACAAGAGAGAAAACTTTGGGGTTGAGAAACAAACAATGTTTGCCTACTTTGGGTTTGATATTGCATTGTTTGCTCTCTGCCTTGTTAAAGTTATTTTCTTTTAAAACAACTATTTGGCCAGCTAAAACTATGGTACAGTTGGAAACTTTAAGCTTGTTCTTCTTATTACACATGTTTTATGTTTGGTATGTTTTTTCTTTATAGATTAAGAAATAAATCTTCTTACTAGTGTGACATCCAAGTTATTGTATTTGGTTCATTTTAAGGATAAGAAGGGCCATTTGCAAAGTGTTTCTTCAGTGAATCCTTCATCTGTGGTCTAGCCACTTTCCTTACCACGGCATACTTTTCCTCCCACTCTTTATCATCACATGGCTATCAAAAGACCAAGACTGTTTTTTGTTTTTTTTTTTTTTGCTTGCAGTATCTTGCTCTTCCACAAACTTCCCCAAAGAAGAAGGAAGAATTAGAAGACTATAAAATATCATTTATATTAACAGTGAAAACTGTATTAGTTGCTTAGTGTGCTGAAGGATATTTAGATAAAAAATTTTCCTCAAACTTAAAGACATTTTGTGAAGAATTCTCTGAGATTGTAGATTGAACAAATGAGAGGTAGCCTAATGGTGTAATAGAAGATACTTTGAAATCTGTAAGCCACTAGCTTCTCTCAGTTTCAGTTTCCTCATATAAAACAGGGAGGCTTGACTTCATTAAACTGTCTTTGTGCTCTTTTGGCACTCTAACATTATTTTGTACTTAAAGCAATATAGAGCCAAGGAAATAGTTAAAAAATAGGTATATAAATTTTATGTGAACCTCATTAATATTCAACATTTTATAAGTGAACATTATATTTATAAGTGAATATTCATAATATTTGTGTAGGTTTAAAAATTCCTTTTTCATCCCTCTTACTTTTGTAGCTGATGTTACTGTGAGACCTGAGGATAGCACACATGTCTGGTTAAAAGAAAAAAAAAGCTGCAGAACTCACTAGGTCTCACACATTACTTTGTAGTTCTTGCACCCTTGATTATGGTGCTCACCCAGATTTGACCACTTCAGTTGTGGTGCTTGTGCTTATATATAGAATTGCTGGGCTGTCACTCTTTCGTGACGCAAGAAAGATATATGACAGTTTTCAATGAAGGTACCTGCAGTGATCACACACGTCCTTATTTGGGTATTATATTTCCTGGTCATGTCACTCATTCAGACACCTTTTTAGTTTTGGTGCTCCCTGGGGATTAAAACTTTTTGTGGTGTGACTGGAAATCCTTATGGATCTTGGGAATTGCAGAGAGCTGGCCTGGATTTAAATAGCAGAGCTGTTAGAATCCTGTTGGACATATGTGATAACACCTGGTATTTGAACTCATGAAGCAGAGGCTGGCAAGTCAGGCTTTCTAAACTACTCTGCTATTCCTCTGGATCCTGAATATTGTATAATTTAAAAACATTGTGTAGTTAATTTAAATATTTTCATATAACACTTTTGATTTCAGGGTAATTTACAGTATGCCCAGTGTTGTTTGGGTCCTACTCTGATTCTGTGTTTAGAGATGGCTCCTGGCAGTGCTAAGGTGACCAGTGGTTTTTGGACTCAAATCCTGACCTTGTGACAATTATGCAAGTAGACTATGAAACTTTCTCTCCAGTCCAAACACTGTTATGTGTATATAATATATATTAAATATATATACATATTAAGAAAGACATCCTAGAGGACCTTAAAATATGCCTATAATTAATAGAAAAATGGTTTCCCAAGATATTTGTGTCTTGATTCTTACAACCTGTTAATGTGTTAATTTTCTGTGACAAAAGGATTTTCCAAATATGATTAAATTAAGGGCTTGGAGTGGGGAGAAGTTTACCTGGATTATCCAAGCATGTTCAAGCTCATCACAAGGGTCCTTTTGTATGGAAGAGAAAGGAAGCAAAAGGCAACAGAAGCAGATGTGAAGAGTGATCTACCATTTCTGGCTTTGAAAATGGAGGAAGGGGGCCATCAGCCAAGAAATGTTGGCAAGCTCTGGAATCTGGAAAAGTGTAAGAAACAAACTTGGCCCTGGAGCCTTCAAAAAGAATGCAACCCTGCTGGACCTTGAGGTCATTCTCATGGGACACACTTTAGATATTTAATCTCCAGAGCCATAAACTAATACATTTGTTTTAAGTCTCTGAATATGTGATAATTTGTTACAGCAGCAGTAAGATGTGAACAACACCTCACCTCTTGCCTTTATTATATCTAGTCAATGTACTTTAGTATATAATACTTGTCTGCATTTTCTGTTTAGTAGCAAACATTTTATTCTACTTTAAAAGTCATGAATTCTATCACAATGAGATTTTTTAAAAAAAAAATATTACCACTAAAAATAATTAGAAAATGAACTAATTATGCACCTCTATGCCATATCTAAGTTTAATTATTCCCTGGGACTGTTTTATTTTTAGAAGTCATAGAATCTGAGATTGGGGAATAATAATAAATATGACCTAAAAATAGTGTCTCTCCTTTTTTATTTTTATGGGAGTGAGTTTGAGTTCATATCCTATAGTGCTACTCTTGGCTCTGTGCTCAGGGATCATTCTTGGCAGTATTTAGGGGACCATTTGTGTTCTGGGGACCAAATGGTTCCCATTATACATGAGGTAAGCCATGTATAATGTAAGCACCTTAACCTGAGTACTGTCTCCTTTAAGAAGAGAAGTGTTGTCATAACCTCTAAAATCTAAAATTTACTTTTTTCCTTTCACATTTTGAGTTAATTAGCACAAATACCCTTAATTACATCAACCCTGACCCTCAGTTGATTTATATTAAACTCTGGCTAATAAAAGTGGCAGGTAAAGCAGCAGAGAGCTAGAATCTTGACTGGTTCAGTAAGATCCAAGAGCTGATCAACTCCCCTGGTATTTTCTCCTGTGACTCTGTCTGGTTTCTTTTGTGCCATTCCTTGATGATGACCTGTCCATTCCAGGGTCAGCACAAACACAAACTTGCAGAACACCATGAACTTCAGTCAGCAGCAGTCAAATTCTGGGAAGCCACCCATCTAGTCCCAGAATTATTCCACAGTTTGGTGCCTGAACAGGGGCTTGAAAACTTCAGAACAGTGAGTGGGGTAACAAATTTCTCAGGGTACTGAATAATGAAACCTGTATCACCATGTCAGCCTTCTCTGGCTACACTGAATGTGCTTTATACTCTACTGGAGTATTAGCTTACATAATCTCGCTTCTGAGTTGCCTCATGCTGCTCTGGGTATTTATCAACATTTTCAAGATGAACTGAACATAACGTATTCGTTAAAAATTTGCCCATGCACATTCCTGAAGAAGGGAAGAGTGCTTTTAAAGTAGTGAAGTTATTCAAAAGACTTTCCTAGGGCCCAAACTGTACCGACAGGATAAGCAAAATTGTGTAGATGATGTCTAACAAATGAGGAGATACAATAATAAAGAATTCTCACTCAAAAGACTTTATCATGGTGGGTACACGATCCAGTGGGATGAGCAATGTGGAGGCATCGAATAAATCAGTGCTGATGATCCAAGACTTAGGTACTGTTAAATGGTTCAATGTTAGAAATGGCTACGAGGGACCGACGCGGTAGCGCTAGAGGTAAGGTGTCTGTCTTGCCAGTGCTAGCCTAGGACGGACCACGGTTTGATCCACCGGCGTCCCATATAGTCCCCCCCCACCAAGTCAGGGGCAATTTCTGAGCGCTTAGCCAGGAGTAACCCCTGAGCGTCACCGGGTGTGGCCCAAAATCCAAAAAAAAAAAAAAAATGGCTATGAATTCATTACCAGAAATGACACTAAGCAGGATATCTTTGTTCACCAGACAGCTATTAAGAGAAACAACCTCAAGAAATTTTTGCATAGTCTTGGTGTTTGGAGATTATGGAAGATTATGACGATTATGGAGTTTGATATTGTGAAAGGAGAGAAAGGTACAGAAGCTGCTAATGTAACCAGGTCAGAGGGTACAGAGGGTATACCAGTGGAAGAGAGCTATTTTTGTCCCAATCGACTTAGGTTCCACTGATTGAACTTTTAGCCTCGCCCAGCTGAGGACCCCTCAGGTGGAACAGAACCAGGCAGTGAAGGGGAGAGATCTAAAGACTTGGGACAGCATCCCAGATGCCGGTGCCAACCACCCTTTTGTACAAGGTGCATTGTGAGAGGCTCTAGGTCCCTCAACCAGCTGCAGCCCATAAAAGACATGATCAACAGTGACTATGTGATTGTGCATATGTCTATCTAGGCAACAAACTGGTCGGGGAGAGGATGTAATTCTGGAGTTTGCTGGTTTGCTGGTTTGCTGGTTTCCTGGTTTCCCAGGGGTTGACAGCTGGTGCCTGAAGTTCACAGTATTCACCGTGTTTGTGTTCATGCTGACCCTGGAATGGCTGGGTTGGCAGCAAGGAATGGCACACAAGAAACCAAATGACCCCAAATGACTACAAGAGAAAATATCAGGGGAGTTGAGCAGCCACTCGAATCTTACTGTGCCAGATGAGCTTCTAGCTCTCTGCTACTTTCCCTGCCACTTTCATTAGCTAGAGTTTAACATAAATCACTTGAGGGTCAGGGTTGATGTAATTAAGGGTACTTGTGATAATTAACTCAGAAAAGTGAAAGTAAAAAGTGATTTTACAGGTGTATGACAACAAAGAAGAAAGTTTGATTCATTCAGATCAAACTGGGGTCAAACTGATATAATTACTCAGTTAGTTACTTATAACACTAGGATTTGAAATTCAAATTTTCTGACTCCCTGTTTAGTATTTGTCCCAGTACATCCTACTTTTCCAACTCTGAGTGTCAGGGCATGAAACTATTTAATAGATTTGGCTTAGTGTGAAATACGAAGGAGTTTGAAATTCATATGTGCTTATATAATTTAGCTTTAAAGAAGTCTGTTAACACTATTATTCTTTTTATCAGAGACTATACAGATAGATTGCCTGTTTGCGAATCTCCTCTCTATTATATTAATTTCTTAAAAGCATGACAAGTTGGGGGTTGAGGAGATAGCACAGCGGTGGGGCGTTTGCCTTGCATGCAGCTGACCGAGGAGGGACCTGGTTTGATTCCTGGCATCCCATGTGGTTCCCCAGCCTGCTAGGGGCGATTTCTGAGTGCAGAGCCAGGAGTAACCCTTGAGCACCGCTCGGTGTAGCCTAACAACCAATCAATCAATAAAGTTAAAATAAAATTCTCGTAGAATGGGGGCTGGAGAGATAGCATGGAGGTAAGGTGTTTGTCTTGCATGCAGAAGGTTGATGGTTTGAATCCCGGCATCCCATATGTTCCCCTCAGCCTGCCAGGAGCAATTTCTGAGCGTAGAGCTAGGAGTAACCCCTGAGCACTACCGGGTGTGAACCAAAAACCAAAAAAAAAAAAAAAATTCTTGTGGTATAAAAAAAAGCATGACAAGTTACTTACACCCCCCCCCATTTTCTTAGTTGTAAAGTGTAAATGATACTATTACTGAACTTAAAGGGTTATAGAAAATTCAAATACATTAATGGTTGTTAGAAAAGGAAATGACAATATTTAGCATTAAGTAATTATGAACAATTACTATTATTACAGAAGTCTCTATAATATAGACAATTACAACTAAAACAAAGAAAACTTTAACAACTAAAGCAAAGAAAACTTTAATAAGCAATATTAATATTATAAGATTTGTACCTCTTATGGTGAAGGCATAACATCTTAAAATCTTAACACAGGGCCCAAATGTTCTGGTAAATACTTAATTAAAAAATCGTGTACTTTTCCTTATTTAAGATTTTGTGGACAATTTATACAGGACTTATATGAATACTGTAAAATTGCATCAACACCAAAGAACTGCACAATGAATGATTCAATGCTGTTGTTTCCATAAACCATACTATTTCAAGACAAAGTGGCTGATGTACTGTTTCGTTTCTTTCATAATGCTGAGCATGGATATCTGATAGACTTGCTTAGGCTGGCAAAGTTTTGAGCAGAAGTGCTCGATTTGTATACATTTTCAAGAAGGGCACAGAGCAAAGCTAAAATGAGCTAGGAAAGAAACAGGAAGTGAAAAGTAGAACAGAAAGATATAGGTATATAGGGGAAGAAAAAAAGAGGAAGAGGAAAAAAGAACCATGAAAATAAAGAATGAAAACATTTAAATGTAGAAAAGGTTAAGCAACACTTAGGTGATAGAGACAATGCAGGGGAGGGTTTTAGATGAAGAGTTTTGGATGCTTAGTCTTTCTTAAATTCTACTGGGCATTTGGTTCACCAGAAGACTTAGGTCCCATTCATGAGATTCTAATATTTATTGAAAGTGAATCCAAAAATGCAAATTCTAAGGAGTTCATTTGTGATTGTTATGCTGTTGGTCTGAGAATTTTTAGGTGGTAGTATTACAAAATACATTTGATTATTCTTGCCTTAAAAAAAATTGGGCTGTATTTTATATGCAGCAAATTATATATTGGTTTCCTACTTGTTGGTTTTCTTCTTTAAGAAACTCTCTGATAGGGCACACAAAGAACTACCTGTTCTCATTTACTGTCTCTGCTATAGATATCAGGAGACTTTTTGAATAAAGTTCTAGTGGTCTGATATCATAATTTATTGCAATAATAAATAAATGATAAATAACAATAAAAGAAAAATAAATTCCAGTTATTTAATTTTTAGAAGAAAATATGCTTTATTGTATCCTGCAATTTGAATGCTAAAGAAGTAGAAAGGGCTTATATTACAGTGATTGTACTTGGAACAAACCTTTTCTTATCTAAGACAGAGTCTTTTGTTGCCTTTTATTTATTAACAACTTTGAGAAGAGGAAATGTGGAGTTCTGCTGAATTTTCCCCTCATACTTTGAATTAGCAATTTATTGAATTTATCTAAGTAAGATAATGGGGAAAATAAGCCATTACGAACGATAGTCTTCAACAGTGCTTCTCAAACATGAATGTGTTTCAAAAATCTTAGGAATCTTGTTAAAACACAGATTCTGATTCATTAGATTAGATGTGGAGTTCAAAGTTCTGCATTTGTAAAAAGCTTCCAAGTCACATAGATGCTGCCAGATCATGGAACACATTTTGAGTAGGAAGTTTGTGTTTGCTGTGTGCTGGTACTTCTCAAACATTACTTAGGATCTGAATTGATAGAGAGGGCCTGGAGTACCTATTGCAAGCTTATGAGCACAAGTTCAAATAACTAGTGACCCCATGCATTGCATATGACCCTTCAACTGTTGTCTGAGATCTCTGGTGCCACAAGTGACTTCTAGCCACATTGGAGGCAAGGATTTGTAAATATCATAAAATGGATGGCCCCGAGAGCACTATTACTAATGAAACGTGCATATAATGGCCAGAAAGACTGAGCCCTGGTGAGCAAGTGTGTGAATATTGGTATCACGGTGAATCGCCATATTATTTTCCATAAAGGCTGGTCTAGACAACATTCCCACTAGCAGTAAATGAGAGTTCCTTTCTCTGGTAGTTTAGAGAACAATGACGCCAGCACTGATTGCCCTTGTTCTTTGTGATGTGTGCCAGTCTCTGTGGCGTGAGATGGTACCCCATTGTTGTTTTGATTTACATCTCCCTGATGACTAGTGATGTGGAGCATTTTTTCATGTGCCTTTTGACCATATATTCCTAGGGTATATCCCTAGGAGTGGAATAGCTGGATCATATGGGAGTTCAATTATCAGTTTTTTGAGGACTCTCCTTATTGTTTTCCATAAAGGCTGGACCAGACGGCATTCCCACCAGCAGTGAATAAGAGTTCCTTTCTCTCCACATCCCCGCCAGCATTCTCAGTGACTTCTGAGTGTTGTTATTCTATTTTGCTGCCTTCATCCCTCTTCGTGACCTTAAAGGAATTATTTTTGTTTGCTTCCTCCTTTGTGCCTGACTCTTTTGCATTGCTTCAACCTCTCATCATTTGCCACCAACACATTAGTACTTCTCTAACAAATTTCTTTACCCTATTTTGAGTGATTAACACCTCTTTCAGCCTCTGGAAAAGCAAAAGATCTGCGATTTTCTCATTCTGTCCCAAACCTTTAAATGTCTTTCCATTCACTCTGGGAGAAATTCTAAACTCTTTTGGTCATGGAGGATCCCTATAATCTAACTTTTTTTTTCCTTTTCCTGCTTTAATTTGGTTTCTTTATACTTTTACTTTTGTCATAAACATTTTTTTTTTGTTAACCAACTTTCTTCACCAATTAGACACTCGACATTTAGTGAAAGTATTAATTTGTATTGGATAAGAACTTGCAGAGAAGGAGGACTGAAGTAAGCAGTTATGGAAATATGTGGGGGCAGGAGACTGGGCTAAAGCCTGGGAAAGCTGCTCCAGATTCCAGCCCAACCACTTCTTCACAGTTTGCACATGATCTCCCAGCCCTGAAGCCAGGGTTTCTAGTGTACAGCTAACATTTCCATTAGTGACTGGCTTACAATCGCCAAGACCCAATCTTTCCCTCTGACTTTACAATTGAAATTTGACTGCTTTCTCATTTTTCTCTACGACTAAAGACTACAGGAAAGCTCAAGAGAATTGGGGGACAATGTAAAAATGCAGGATGAAGAATCTATAGAGTTACAATTCCCTTTATTTTCCCACAAGACAAGAGAACAGCACAGGATACTGTAATTTGACAAACCCTCAAACAAAACAAAACAGGTCTGTTGTTAATACAGACAAATGGTCACAGCTGCAGAAGTTTCCACATGAAATCTTTCAGTCCTCAATAGTCTTTTCTGCAACGTTGTGATCACTTTTCCAGGATTTCTTTTTCATTCTTTTGTGTTAATTCATGTTAACTATTTGCTCCATGTTGCAAAGTGCCTTCTGTTGGAAGCATTTCTAGCAGTGCTACTTTCAACAGGGCAATTTTCTAATAGTCTACTCAGTTTCACCAGTACATAGGTATCATTTCAGTTGGCACCGAAATTTTATCAGTAAATGTAAATGTTCAGGTCATGTGATGTATTAAAAAAAACTTCTGTTAGCTTCTTCTTTGTAATCTCCTTTTAAACATTTGGGTAATATAGAAATTCTCCCAAATGTTACCAACTGTTATGCTACAAATCAAGTCATAAAGATCAAAATCAAGGTTTGTCAAACAGCTCATTCGTAGACCAGGTGTGTTGAGAGTTTTCCAAATGTCTGACTATATTTTTGATTATGTTGAGGTTTTCTGTGCTGGCTTGAAAAATCTAAAAGAAGTGGTGTTAGTTCAATTAAGGATGAAACCTAAACCTCAAGCAAAACTCAGGAAATTCAAAACCAATTCGAAACAGAATGAAAAAAGTTTTTATGTGACATTTCTGTGATTGAAACTGATGAGTTACACATTTTTTATTGTGAATTATTAGTCTATCTTCCTCTTTTGCTAGTATGTATTTATCTCTTTGGCCTTAATATCATGTTACATTAAAACTTTCTTCATCCTGACTAAATTTATGATCATCAGATATAGAGAAGTTGATATTTACTTTTGTTCTTACAAGAAGGGTTTATAAAAATAGTTTATATGATGAATACCTTTTACCCTCTTTGTTTTTGCCCTAAAATTGTCAAACTCAGTGGTACTCAAGGCTTACTTCTGGTTCTTCACTTAGAGATCACTCCTGGCTGTATAGGGGGGACCATACATGGTGCCAGGAATAGAATTCAGGTTGGACATGAACAAGGCAAGTGCCCTACCCATTGTACTATTGCTCTGATACCTTAAGATAAATATTTAACCCAGTCAGGGAAAAATAGATGTTTTGGTTTTTGAAAAATACTTTTAGGAGCTGGAAATCCCATATGGTCCCCTGAGCCTGGCCAGGAATGATCCCTGGACTGCTGAAAAGATTGGTGTTGGGAAATTGTACAACTCAAATTTGACTATGAATTACTTTGTAAATTACTGTATCTCAATATAAATGTTAATAAAATTAAAAATCATAAAGTATAAATATCTAAAAGATTTTTCAAATTTATTTTTCCAGAGTTTTCTACTTTACAAGTTTTATGGGCTTTTAGAAGTATTCAAAATAATTCAAAGAAACACTAATGAAACTTAAAGATCAATGAGATAGTAGAGGGATAAAGATGCTTGGTTTGATTACAGCTGATCTTGCTTTTATCTTTACTAACACATGGTCCCCTGAGCATTGCTGGCAGTGACCCCTTTGTAAAGAGGCTGGAATAGTCCCTGAGCACTATCAAGTAAGGCTCTACTCTTTTTTCCCACCCACTCTACCAAAACCAAAATAAAAATTGGAGCTTTCTTATGAGCCACCAAGCCATCAAATCATTCCAGTAGATCAATCTCCAGGCTGAAAACTGACTTCTTGGGAATGGGGGTTGGAAGATTTCCTTCATGCTGAATAGTCTTAGGAAGCCCAGACACATCTAACATTCTCTGGAGGTACACAATACTTCCAATGTTTACAGTGCTTACATCCAGGAAAAGCACAGCAAATTTAATGTAAAAATTGCACAGAAGCCTACCAAAACTGAGAAAAAACAAGAACATAGAAAGCTCTACCAATACCAATCAGTTGACAATAACTTTAGTAATACCATTGTGAGATAACAATTATGACAACTTGAATTTTATTAAAGTATTTTATTTATTTATTTTTTTGGTTTTTGGGCCACACCCGGCGGTGCTCAGGGGTTACTCCTGGCTGTCTGCTCAGAAATAGCTCCTGGCAGGCACGGGGGACCATATGGGACACTGGGATTTGAACCAACCACCTTTGGTCCTGGATCGGCTGCTTGCAAGGCAAATGCCACTGTGCTATCTCTCCGGGCCCTATTAAAGTATTTTATGATAATTTTATTTTCCATTTTGTTGTATTAAGAAAAATAAATTAAGTTTGTACTTGCTAAAAGGAGAGCATGGAGGGTGGATGGGAAACTGTGCACATTGATAAAATGAAGGTTGTATTGATAGTGTGATAGGTATTGGATCATTGAATGCTTGAAACAACAGTGTTATTTCAAAAAATTGGAAATTGAGCTCCCATTTGATCCAGCTATACCAAAATCCAATACAAAAACCCCTTCCTCACACCTATATTCATCACAGCACTTTTTTTTTTACAATAGCCAGACTTTGGAAATAACCAAGATGCCCTTCAACAGATGAATGGCTAAAGAAACTGGTACATATACACAATGGAATATTATGCACCTGTTAGGAGAGATGAAGTCATGAAATTTTCCTGTACATAATGTACATGGAATCTTTTATGTTGAGTGAAATTAGTCAGGGGGAGAGAGAGACACACACACAGAATAGACTCACTCATCTATAGATTCTAAGAAAAATTAAAGACATTGAAATAATTCCCTGAGTTGAGGGCCGGAAGGACCGGCTCAAGATATGAAGTTCACCACAAAGAGTGGTGATTGCAGATAGAGAAATAACTACGCTGAGAACTATCATAACAATGTCAATGAGTGAGGGATGTAGAAAGCCTGTCTTGAATACAAGTGGGGGGTGAGAGAGGGAAGAGATGGGGGCATTGGTGATGGGAAGGTTGCATGGATGAAGCGGATGTTCTTGTTATGACTAAAACCCACCTACAATTATGTTTGTAATTATGGTGTTTAAATAAAGAAATTATTTAATTAAAAAAACTGTGTTATGAACAACTTTGTACATCATGATTTTAAATTAAACAAGGGGGGTAAATAGGAGTTAGCTATATAATTATTTTAATAATACATATATAGTGTTCATTTGTTCAGAAGATTTTAAATTAAATTTATGGGATATTTATATATCTGTTTGTATATATAAAGACATACATAACAAATTTAAAGTTATGTTTATACAAATTTTACAGTTAAAGGGAAGTATGATAAATAAAATATTTCATACATTTAAATTATGAAGTATTAAAGATTAATGATCAATATCATATACAGACAATTTAGTAATAAAGACAAGATCATACATGATTCCTCCCACTTACACAGAATAACTATTAATATTATTTTGCTTGCACATATCAATTAATGTACCAACTCAACCATAAGGATTTAGCAGTGCTATTGAAACAGCTAAATACCTATATGGAAGAAACAAAAATACTACTCTCTATCTTACTTTACACATAGATTATAGACACAAATTTAAAACTATAGATATAAGTAAAAATAGAAAATACCTTTATAGCCCTTAAGTAAGTTTAAATGGGAAGAACACAGGAAAATTATAACTAGATTTATCCTATATTAACTCTTATAAATCAATGACTAAAAAAGAAGCTAATTTAAAATGAATGTATTCGTTACATACTACTTTGTAAAAGATATCCTGAAATAGCTTAAAATGACATTTGCTATTTTATACTTTCTGATAAACGGGGATTTTGGGCAGATTTAACTGGATGCTTCTGGTTTAGTATTGCTCTTAAGGCTTTAATTAAAAAACCAGCTAGGGCTGCAGTCAGCTGAAGGACTGACTGAAGTTAGAGGATTAACTTCCAAGATGAATCACTTCCATGACTTTTGGCAGGAGACCTTGGTTTCTTGCCACATGGGCTTCTTTGTAGGCTGCTTGAATGTGATCATGATATGGCAGCTGTCTTCCTTCAGCACATACTCCAAGCCAGAAAGAAAGGAGAAAAATCATGTACTTATATTCTAATTTAGATTTCCATACCACCTTTTCTATCAGAGTCTATTATAGTACTAGAAACTGTCCACTAAAACGGTACAATGTTAAGGAGAGGGAAATCAATTTTTAGGTGTGGGATTATAAAATAATTATGAACATAATTTTGGTTTTTTGAATTATAGGCCACACTTGGTGGCACTCTGGGGTTACTCAGGGCTCTGTGCTCAGAAGTCACTCTTGGTAGGCTCAGGGACCATATGGGATGCCAGGTCCATCCTGGCTCAGCAGTATGCAAGGCAAATGCCCTATTACTGTGCTATCTCTCCAGTCCCTATGGACATATTTTACTTCTTATTTTTTTTTGGTTTTTAGGTCACCCCCCAAAACAAATAAGAACCAAAAACACCCATAAATACAGATTTATCACAAAAGAATACATAAGTATAAATATATACATTTAAATAATATTAATACTATAATAAGATGTACGATTCTAGGGCTGATTGTGATCAACTTTACTTGTTATTAGAAAAATACATATTAAAACCATTTTAAAATACTACTGATAAACTTAGGGTAACTTAAATGAAAAAATATTGGCAAACTAAATATTGTTGAAATCCTGGCACAATTCCACACAGACAGGTGAAAGTGAATAGGGTATGTGCTCTTTGGTGAAATAACTATTCTAAAGTTTACACATAATATTCAATTTCTGCTATTTTCTCAAGAAATAAGAAAAATGTATATGGACAAAAATATGTCCTTGACAATATTCATATTAGCTTTATTTATAAGCATTTTAAACAAAAACAGCCCATTCTATTAATAGGTAAAAAATTGTGTTAGTTGAAAAATCATATTTTTGTTCAATTGATCATTACTAAGCAATATAAAACAATAAATTGTTAAATTTAACATCATGAGTGGATCCTAAAACACAATGATCTAATATTATTAATGTATAAAAGAAATAATACACTAAGGAATAAATGAAAACATGTATGGAATATTAGTATCCCTATCTTAGTACATTTTGTGAAGTACATTTATGTGAAGTTCAAAACTAACTTTACAAGTATAAATAAGAAAATGTTTGTTTAATGAGAATGGTGATCAATTGTATAAAAGAAGGTGGGAATGTTCTGGAGATGATTAAAATCCTCTTTTGTTTAGATATTAGTTATATCAGAACACACGATTTCCAAAACCAATAAAATCAAATACCTAAAGTCTGTGCATTTTATTTTGCTATTTATTCATCATAAAAGCAAAAATGATGGTTATAGAGTTTTATTTACTGCTTTTTTTGATTTAGAATAAAGTAGTAAGCTTCCCATGCCTATAATTTTGTTGTTGTTGTTGTTTTGTTTTGTTTTTGGGCCACACCCGGCGGGTTACTCCAGGTTATCTGCTCAGAAATAGCTCTTGGCAGGCATGGGTGACCATATGGGACGCCGGGATTGGAATCAACCACCTTAGGTCCTGGATCAGCTGCTTGCAAGGCAAATACCACTGTGCTATCTCTTCGGCCCCATGCCTATAATTTTTGATAAATAGTTTGATTGCTATATATTATTAAATGATATAAATAGATCAAAATTGAAATTTTATTTTTTCTTTTTTCTCTTTATTTAAACACTGTGATTACAAACATGACTGTAGTTGGGTTTTAGTCATAAAAAAGAACACCCCCTTCATCAGAGCAACATTCCCACCAACAATGCTTCCTGTACCCCTCCACCCACAACCCGTCTGTATTCAAGACAGACATTCTACTTCTCTCTCTCGTTAACATTGTCATGATAGTTGTTAGTGTTCTAACTGCACTCTATACTCCTTGAAGCGAGTGAGCCGGTTCTTGCAGCCCTCATCTCTGAGCATTATTACAATAATGTCTTTTATTTTTCTTAAAACCTATAGATAAGTGAGACTATACTGTGTCTATCTCTCTCCCTCTGACTTATTTCACTCAGCATAGTAGTTTCCATGTCCATCCATGTATAGGAAAATTTCATGACTTCATCTCTTCTAACGGTTGCATTCCATTGTGTACCACAGTTTCTTTAGCCATTTATCTGTTGAAGGGCATCTTAGTTGTTTCTGGAGTCTGGTTATTGTAAAAAAAATTGCAATTTTCTATGTTAAATTTTTTAAATTTATAACTATCATGTATCACTTTATTTCTAAATCTTACTTTATATACATTTATAATTATGGTAATATAATATCTAAGTTTTATGTCACAGATATCTGAAATTCTTGACTAGATAATAAGAGTTAAAAGACTTTTTTTGGGGGGGTCACACCCAGCAGCGCTCAGGGGTTACTCCTGGCTCTATGCTCAGAAATCGTCCCTGCAGGCATGGGGGACCATATGGGATGCTGGGATTTGAACCACCATCCTTCTGCATTAAAGGCAGATGCCTTACCTTCATGCCATCTCTTTGGCCCTGTTAAAAGACTTTTATCATTAGATATTTTCTGCTAGATCCTTCTTTCTTATCCACACATTTCTCTCCTAATTTTTGTATATCATCCAACATTTTTGAAGGTAAATCTCAAATAATTTTGTTTTTACTCATTATAGTCACTCAAAAGTTCTGCAGATTTTAGAATAAAAGGTTTCAAACTGATATGGCCTATTGCCTACTTCTCTAAAAAAAATTACTCAAAACTTCTTTTTCAATCTACCTTCTTTAAGTGAACAAACAGAAAGCATCTCTACATTGCAATTGGGTCTGATACTACACCTCTAAATGATTCCAGGGTTTCCAAGGGTGGTAATAATTTTTTTCACTGTATATAGGAAACCACTAAGGTTTTAACAGAAAAGTAACATGATTTGACCAACATGTGGGAAAACAAAATAAAAGCATAATCAGGGAAACAAATTGAGAGACTGATATTGGAAAGCAGATTAGAGAAAATAATGACTTGGACTAGGATGAATCAAATCTGTGATGAGTGATAGAGAAATAATTTGAATATGAAAAATTAAAGAAGGTGGAGCTGGAGGATGAACTAATGGTTTTATTTAGTGTGTAAGAGAAAGGAGAAGTATCAGGGTCACTATGCTTAGAATTTCTAAAAGTCACAAATCTCATCAGTACAGTTGTAGTCAAAATTGTTTGAAACCTAATGCTACTGTTGTTTTTCTAGAGAAATTCTATCTATCTATCTATCTATCTATCTATCTATCTATCTATCTATCTATCTATCTATCTATCTATCTATCATCTATCTATCTAATCTATCTATCTAATCTAACTAATCTACCTACTGACCTACCTATTATATAGGAAAGTGTTATTATCTATGTCTTACAAGTTGGAGATCCAGAAAAACTAGTGACATAATTTTGCCTGTATCTAAAGATTTGGGAACCTGTGGTACTAGCAATAATATTTAGTTTGAGAATTTGCAAATAGATGAGATGCCCAGATTTAGCACAACAATATTTCAATCACAGAAGAGATTAACTAAATTTTATATGCTTTTCCCCTAAAGTATAGAAGCTACTACATCTTGTAGAAAAGCTATCAACCATTAAATTTGGGGAAAAAAAAGGTATTTCATTTAGCCATCATTTTTTTTTTGCACTGGTGAAGGGGGGTGTTTTTCTATAACTAAAATCCAACTATAAATATGTTTGTAATCATGGTGCTTAAATTTAATATTATGAAAAATAAAACTTAAAAACCAATATTCAGCTCCAAAATTTTCTATACATATAGATATAATATGTTTTTAAGTTTACATACTTTTTAATATAAATGTTATCTGTGCCAATTCACTCGAGCAAGGAATATTCTAATTGAATCTTGGAAAATTTTGTACATCTTGTTTTGTAATAGTCATTACAAAAAAAAAATCCAGCCAAGCATACCATTCCCAATTAAGTGTATAGTTTGGCAAAAAAGAAGAATGTGATTTACAGATTGAAGATTACAGATTGAAGATTATCAAAGTGAATATATTAAAAAAAAAGACATCTGGGGCCAGAGCAATAGAACAGCAGTAAGGCGTTTGCATGCATGCAGCTGACCCAGGACGGACATGGGCTCTATCCCCCGGTGTCCCATATGGCTCCCCAAACCAGGAGTGATTTCTGAGCAATAGCCAAGAGTAATCCCTGCGCGTCACTGGGTGTGACCCCAAACAAACAAAACAAAAACAAAAACAAGACACCTAAAATAGGATGCAATCATAACAAAGAAAATTGATAAATATATTGCATGAAAAGTAAACTACCTCTATCAATTATGTTTATATTAGTACTCATAAATCAGTATTTTGTGTCTTATATATAATTTGGTAATTATTATCATGAATGAGATCAGTAGCTTTATGTATTCTTTTTTATTTTTGTTTTCGTTTTTGTTTTGTTTTTTTTTTGGGTCAAACCTGGCAGCGCTCAGGGGTTACTCCTGGCTCCATGCTCAGAAATTGCTCTTGGCAGGCTCGAGGGACCATATGGGATGTCGGGATTCGAATCAATGACCTTCTGCATGAAAGGCAAACACCTTACCTCCATGCTATCTCTCCGGCCCCAGCTTTATGTATTCTTATAAACAGTAAACCAAACCTTCCCCTCATGTCCAGATTTATTTAATTATTTTTTTTAACACCACCATGCTAACCCAGAATTTCACACATGCAAAGCAAGTTCTTGACCACTGAGCTATATTCTTGGTTCAGCCTTATTTAAAAATGAAACTAATAGGAGCTATGGATGTTAAGTCAGTAATAGAGCTTTAACTTTGCATGTGTAAGCTCTGGATTGGATCCCTAATATTACATATAACGGTAAACAAATGCTTTTTAGACTACTATATATACATATAAGCACACACATTATAACTATATTTGCAATCCCCACACTTGTTTACTTGGGGAAAGTTTCTGTAAAATTAGCTTCTTATAAATAAGAACATAATTTCAAATATAAAGAAAGAAATACCATGGGAACATTTATCTTAGTTGCAAAATGAAAATTTTTAAAATTTGCAAAAGATGCTAAGCATCTTCCTGCTTCTGACCCTATAAATTAATTATTTTAAATATTCCACTTGAAATATATATGTATATAGTTTAGAATCTTTTAGATTAAGAATTTAATAAAAGAATCTGGAAGCTATAATGATTGTTAATTTGGTATTCATTTTCATTAAAAATATCACATGTATCTTTATATGAGAATCCCAACATCAGTATGTGCTTGTGCTGAATTGCTATCTGGTTTTAATAAACTTTTACATACTTTTGTGCCAACCCTAACAAAAAGAGTTTGCAAGCAGTAATGTTTTCCTTGAGGAAAAAAAATTAAACATTGGTTTGTCTGTGTAGGAAATGTGTAGGCAGGACTCTTAAATTTCAGGAAAGCTTCTGTCTTTATAGAAAGAGATTTTCCAGTTACCCTTTGAATACTTCCCCCCAAACAATGAGAAGTCTATAAAAATGAAATTTTGCAACAACTTGATTTTGGCAAAAGAGGGCTATTGGCTGCTTCTAACTAACTAGAGTTTGAGAGCAGAAGCTGAGAGTAAAGAGACTAGAGGTGAACAGAGCGGACACTGGTTCAGTCTCTAGCCATAGCACCACCACCAGCACAAAAACCAAAAACAGTAGAAAAATGTTTCAATGAACCAGATCTCTATGAGGACTCTAGATTGTTGACATCTACTATGGCTTGTATTGGGTTTAGCCCAAACATTGACATCCTGATTCCCAGTACTTATAGATGTGACTTAGTATGACTTATGTGGAGATAAAGATTTTACCAAGGTAAAGAAATTAATATACAGACACAGGGTGAACATGAATCTAATATTACTGGTGATCTTACCTAAAGGGGAAATATAAAGATGGACACCATGTACAAAGAAAAGCCAATTACAATGAGGATGACCAGGTTCCAGGAACAGATCCTACATTTTTTTAGTCCCCAAAAAGAACCAGTCCTTCCAACATCTTCATTTTGGATTTCTTAGCTCCAGAAAGAGATGATACATTTCCACTACTTAACCCATCCATTCATTATCTTGATACTTGGTGCAATTACCCTTGCAAACCAATAGAATATCCAACTTGAAGTAAGTAGCAACAATTCTGTGTCTGAGACCATCAAAGGAGAAAAGCATAACTATTTATTTTTAATTTTTATTTTTGGCCTATCTCTATTAAAGCTTAGAAGGTAATTCATAGCTCTTTGCAATAGAGGCCATTCCTATTGCCAGGGGAGCCAGTAGTGTTGGGGATCCAACTATCATTCCTATATTAAAAAGCATGTGCTCTGCAATTTGAACTCTCTTCCTGGTCCAGAAAGTGAAAAGTAAAAAGTGAAAGTTAGTTTTTTTGTTTAGAGTAAAATTGAATGTATCTTTTTGTAATCAAAGTATTTAACTGAGTAAAAATGATGATTTTTATATAGTTTATGTAAATTCACACATATTTTGACATACATGAATATATTGTAAGAAAGATAATTTATATAGAAATATAGATTATAAAATAGAAATCAAGTTTCTTCCCTGGCTATAATGACCTTCCTAGTGGTTAATCTTTTGAAATGATGTAGCACTAATTTCAAAGAGCTGGATTCTCCATATTACACTCTATAAATGAGTAAAAGACCCTAGTCCTTTATTAAAATTATGCTAAAACATCACATTCAGAGTCTATGTAGTGAGATGTAGTGATAAGAAGATATTACTTATACTTCTGCTGTCTTAACACAACGAATATATATTTTTTCAGTTTCCATTTTATAATATTATATACAATATTTAGAATTCAGTACACAACCAACTGATGGAGACTAAAATAATCAGCTATGAACTTTTTTTCTGGCTGACTGTTTCATTTTCAGATAAAATAGATTGTAGATTGGGGCTGGAGTGGTGGCACCTTCCATGCACTAACCTAGGACGGTCTGTAGTTCGATCACCCAGTGTCCCATGTGGTCCCCCAAGCCAGGAGTGATTTCTGAACACATAGCCAGAAGTAACCCCTGAGTGTCACCAGGTGTGGCCCCCAAAACAGCAAAATTCGATTGTAGATTTGGGGGACTGGAGATATAATAGATATAGTATATATAGATATAGTGGGTGAGGCACTTGCTTTGTATGTGACTGACTTTGCTTTGACTCCATGTCCCCCATATAGTAAGTACCCTGAGAACTTCGAGGAGTTAGTCCTGAGAACAGGACAGAAGTAAATACTGAGCACAGTCAGTTGTGTTTCTCAAACCCCAAACAAGTGTAACCCAAACAACAATAATTTCCAACCCTTCTCAAGGATGGGGGAAGAAGGTCTGAGCTAGAGCTGAGAGAAACCTCCAAGCACCACTAGATGCAATCCCAACAAAAGCCAAAACTGGTATGGTTAGGAACTACTGACCATGTCTTGTTAGAACTTGTTTTTGGAACCAGTAATAAATAAGGCTGGTTTTTAGTGTCAAACTCCTTTGAAGTTTAAGCACAGTATACCACATGGCATCTTTTTAAATAGAGATCTCAATAAATATGTCTAAAATAATATACTAGAGTTCATAAAATGAAATATTTTAGTAGATTAAACAAATGTTAAAGACTTTGCACAAGAAAGCTTATAGCTTTATCAAAAGACGTATCCCTTCAGACTTGAGCTGAAATCATAGTCATGATTTAAATATGCAAATAGCTTTTCCTTATAATAGGGTTACATTCCAAACTATCCATATTGGAAAATCTAAAGAAAAGAATGTATTTAACTTATTTAACCTAACCCAATATTATAGTTTAGCCTAACTTACCTTAAATGTTCTCAAAACACTTATATTAGCTACAGTTGGGTGACACAACCCCATTATATGTTTTTAAATTTTGTAGGTACAGATAGGCAGTTTGTAGACATGAAATTATGTGAAAATTAAAAAAATTATGTTTTCAAATCATTCTGGCAACATCAGGACCACAGAGTATTATTTATTTTCCTTATGGTCACAGTGCCAAATAGAAGCTGGGAATCACTCTACTTCAGGAAAAGTTTTATACTAGAAGTTAAATATTTATACATATAGACACACATTTTTTATTTTTTTATTTTGAGGGCCATATCTAGATGTGCTCAGGGTTTACTCCTGCTCAGAGATCACTCCTGGAGGTCCTCAGGGGATCATGTGTGGCCTGGAGATAGAACATAGTTCTGATGCATGAAAGGCAAGCATCATAGTCTCTGTAATATCTCTCTGGCCCTACAAGTTCAATATATGACATGTAGTTTCTATTGAATATGTATGTATTACTTACACATGATGAAAAAG
Organism: Suncus etruscus; assembly: GCF_024139225.1. NCBI lineage: Eukaryota > Metazoa > Chordata > Mammalia > Eulipotyphla > Soricidae > Suncus > Suncus etruscus. Next base: position 83,841,681 of record NC_064851.1, on the reverse strand, counting down.
GTAAAAAATTGTGAGTTTAAACAATATAAGCTGGGGACTGTAGTTCCACTATCTTTTTCCTAAGTCTGAAGTAGGGAAAAAGTCATAAAAAGAAGATAGCATTTAATTCCTCCTGTATGCAACTGCAATACAGTGACTATAAGGATAACACATAATTTGAAAACAGCTTCCTGAAGTAATTTGATAGCAGGCAAATTAAGTCTTGAGGTAGTGAGGTCATATTTGTCTGATTGAAGCTTCAAGGTAGTTTGAGTCATTTGCAAAACTAATTGTGATCGAAAAGTTCTGTTTAAGGTGGTAGAAAATGTCATAACCTATTTAAGAATTAGTTCTAATTTAAATTATTTAAATATCAAGAAAATTTGGTATTTGGAGAGGAGTCTGCAAAACTTTGCTTTCTAGATATTTGTGGTTTTTATTAGTGTTCCTTTTAAGTGATTAATTTGTTAAACTAAACACATTCATGATTATAACTTCATTTATTGGACCCGGGAAAGACTGTACATTTATTCCACTGACTGAAAATTAGTTTGAAATTAATATGTTCATAGTACTCTCTTTTATTTTGGTTGATTAAGACACATTATATAGGAATAAGGTCAGCCACACAGGATCAAGATATATGAACAGTTCCAAAATAAGAGTGGAAATTGAATGAAGAGATTATAAGAAAATTACCTCTCCCGTTTTTTGCCTTTCAAATAATTTTAATAATCTGGCAGTGACTCAAAATATTAAGAGTCAAGCTCATTCCCTTGAAGGTCATAACATCACTGTTGTTCACAAACATAATCAAAGGCACCATAACATGGAAGTTCAAAAGCGCTGGGTGAAATGCGTTAAAGTTCACAGATTCAATGCTCATGCGGACTGAGAAATAGTACAATAGAGTACTTAGATGCACACAGTTGACCAGGGTTAGATCTTTGGTATCCTATAGAGTTTCCCAATCTCAGTGATTCTTAAACAGAGAACCAGTAGTAATTAATCTTTGAGCATTTCCTATTATGTCCCCAATACAAAAACAAACAAAACAAACAAGACAAGTTTCAACCTCTTGTTTATGTGAAGTCTCAGAGGGGTTGCAGGTGGAAGAAGAGCCTAAAATTTTAGGAACTTAAAAGGACTGGGTGAAGTTGCTGTGTCCTGCGCATCTGTGAATATTTCTTTTTTAAATTTTTATTACTTTATTAAACACCATGGTTACAAAATTATTTATTCCTGAGATTCAGTCATACAATGTATACCACCCTTCACCAATGCACATTTCCCACCACCAATGTTCCCAGTGTCCCCCTCCACCTCAGCTCTGGCCTGTTTGCCTGTGGGGTCAATCTTTTTCATTCTATGACTTTTTTTTTTCTTTTTTTGCAGGGGGGCACACCCAACGGTTCTCAGGGGTTACTCCTTTTGGTTTGTTTGTTTTTGTTTTGGGGCCACACCTGGTGACGCTCAGGGATTACTCCTAGCTATGTGCTCAGAAATCGCTCCTGGCTTGGGGGACTATAAGGGACGCCGGGGAGAGTGGGGTTGTTGAACCTCGGTCAGTCCTAGGCTAGCGCATGCAAGACAGATGTCATATTGCTTGCACTACTGCTCTGGCCCCTCAAGGGTTACTCTTGACTCGGCACTCAGAAATCGTTCCTGGCGGACCTGGGAACCATATGGGATTACAGGAATCGAATCCTGGTCTATCTCAAGTCAGCCACATGCAAGATTGATCCCATTACTTGTTGTAACAATATTGGAGAACCAGGACCAAGTGAAGCCAGGTGTTCCAATTCAGTTTGCTGTTTAGCCTAGCTTCGACCTTACGTTTTAGGAGCTCAATAAATAGAGAAAAGCAAGAGACATAATAAAGATAGTGCATTTTCAGCAATTTTACAGATATCTTCTTTTTCTGCATCAGACATATTAATTGGTACATTATTGTCAAATTATGATCAAATAGTCATTAATGTCAGTCTGGGAAAGGAAATTAAAAGGCTGATGAAGTCTCTGTATTATAAATAAATGAAAACACTAATTATATATTGAACAAGGAAGCAAAATTGAAATCAAATTGTAACAAAAATTTCACACCAAATTCTAAATAATAGGTTTATACATGCATGCTATTTGGTGGCTCCTTAATAACATCCAACAAAGAAGAATGACTTATAACGGCATTGTAGGTTGAGGTCTTTCAAAGTGCATACACCTTTTCTTTTTGAGGAATATGATTTTGCACATATGTTGTACAAATATCAAACACAGAAAAACAGGTTTTAACGACAAAATAAAATATCATTCCTGATTGCATAATTGGAGGTTGCCTTTTTAAATTCAATGAACATAAGGGAACCTGACATTAAATGTTTGATGTGTTGCCATGACATTTTATGAAAATTTATTTTATGTAGCGTTTAAGCTACAGACTATGCTAAATTTGAATTCCTAGAAGGGGTTTGTCTGTAATAGAGTCATACAAATTTAAAGAACTTAAATCTGTTGGAATGCCTATGCTCACAGATTGTATAGTTGTATAGATTTTAGGAGGGAAAGTCATTACAGAAATGTAGACACACTGGGGTCTTTATTTTCTCTTATAAAGTAATTATATAATTTTTTTTCTGGATACAGAGGTCATTTATTTAGTAAGGAAGGGATGTCTCTAGTATTCCCTTTGAGTAAAGGGAAAGATATTGTGGAGAAGAATACAGTGACAGCCAGTGCCCTCCACATTTGAATGCAGGCCACTGAAAGAGAAAAGAATCACAGGGCCCTCATAGTATGTTTCAGTATGTCACAATACTGAAAGAAAATAGAAGTAGGGTTGACATTGCATTAGTGCTCTTTATATAGAAAGTGTCTTTTGGAGTTTTCACTATTTGTCCATAGGATTCTCTTGAAAATGATGGGACAAGCATGCTACTACACTGAAGGATATCAAATATGGGTTTCCCCCTTGTCTAGTCCTACATTCGTACTACTAGTAGAAATACTACTAGTAGAAATACTTCTAATAGAAATACTACTATTAGAAATACTACTAGTGGTCCTACATTGTATTAGTGAACTTTCCGACTTCACAAATTCTCAACATTTTGAAGAGGGATGAGCCCAAGTATAAGGATCATAGAAACTATAAGGGTTCATCTCTATATGTCACCCTAAGTGCAAAGGTTAAGGTTAGTTAGGTGTTGAATTTTCTTCAAATAACAGAAGGAGATAATAGAAATTCTTAGTGAAAATAAAGCAGTTTTCTTTGTTAACTTATGTAGTTCCATTTAAGGCACTTTCTGGAAAGGATGTGTGTGTGTGTGTGTGTGTGTGTCTGTGTGTGTCTGTGTGTGTCTGTGTGTCTGTGTGTGTGAAGGAATGCCTCTTTGAAAGTTCAGAGAATTATATAGCAGGTAAGACTTTCATTCACCTGACCCAAATTTGATCCTTAACATCCCATAGGGTTGAAAACCTTTCCTGAAGTAATCACTGAGCAGAGAGCCAGAAGTAATCCCCAAGAGCTACTGAAGAGTTCCCCAAAGTGAAAAACAAAGTTTTATGTTTTAAAGTAAAGCTTAAAACATTCCTTAGTTTGAATTATTTAATATTCATATCTTATATCATATTGTTAGGAGTATTTATAATAAAATTATAGCTTGCCCAGGCAGTTCCTTCATATTTTCCTAAACATTAGTGCATTCCACTCATTTTTGTTAGGAGGTTTTTTCTTTTCTTTTCTTTTTTTTTTTTTGGAGGTTTTATTTTCAAACACAGACAGAATTACTCTTTTAGATTTTAGTGTTATGTTCTGATGAGCAAAATAATAGAGGTTGGACCACTAAAACAATCAACCCACCTAGTTTAGTAGTTCCCTTGATTTTAGGAATACTGTAAGCAGGGTTTGGCTAAGAAACTGTTTTAATCTAACTAGAATTCCTTAAGACCAATACTTTTTTTTCTTTAGAAGTGATTAGTTATTAAGTTAAGAGAAAAATTAATTTTCTAGTGATAGTTACCAATATTATTTCTTATCTTAACAAAATAACATATCTATAGAGCAGCCATGATGAAGTACTTTTGCTTGCTATTTTATTTATTTTGTTTTAGGTCACACCCAGCTAGGGATCAAATCAAGATTGGCTGCATGCATGGGGCCAGAGAGATAGAATGGAGGCAAGGCATTTGCCTTGCATGCAGAAGGATGGTGGTTTGAATCCCAGCATCCATATGGTCCCCGAGCCTGCCAGGACCAATTTCTGAACATAAAGCCAGGAGTAACCCCTGAGTGCCACCGGGTATGACTCAAAAACCAAAAAAAAAAAAAAGATTGATTGAAGCAAGGTCAGTGTCTTTTCCAACACAGAGCCAGGACTGCGGCATGTGGCTCAACTCCTTTCCCATAAAGTGTAGCAATGAGATAGATCTATTTTATCAAATGTCAATCAGGATTGACATTAAGCTTTCATTAAGTGACTGGTAGCTTTAATTTGCTTTGGAAAGCTAAAGTTAGGCATTATGGAAATGTAGCAATTGTATTTTATTCAGTATATACACGTATACAGCCTTTTTATTTTATTGAAAGCATTGTGAATTACAAAATCCTTCATAGTTGGATTCCAGGCATACAGTGACAATGAATCAGAGTCATTCTCACCACCAGTGTCAACTTCCATCCACCAATGTTCCCAGAGTGCATCCTATACCACTACCATTTGTCCCCTGGCCTGCCAGTGTAACAGGCTCAGTTTTAAGTTTAGATTGTTATAGTTTGGGTCTATTGATTATATTGTGTTGACTTTGGAATACCATTTAAGACCCTCGGGATACAACTTGGGTTGCAGTGTGCAAGTCAAGTACCCTACTTACTGTATTCTTCCTCTGATACCTACGTTTTGATTTTTTCTTTTTTTTAATTTTTTATTTTTAATTATAAGAACAAAGATGCAAAGAAGAGGACAAGGTAAAGTTACAGTGGAAGGACAATCACTCATAAACAGAATTCTAAGTAGTCCCATTGCTGATATCTTAACTTTGAACTTTCAGCTAAACAACATTAAGAAAAATAAAACAGAACCCATGTACAATTACTTTGTCCCTCAAGTCCCCAGATTGTAGTACATAATATTTCTTAGCAGCACACAAAGCAATCTAAAGACATAAAACTTATGTAAAAACTTATGTAACTCCTTAGGCAAAGTACTTTTTTACATTTCCATGCACATGCATATTAGTTTAAGTTAACCTCAAAAGTTTAAGTGAGTTGTTTTTCTTTTTTGTTTGTTTGGTTTTGGTTTTTGGGCCACACCCGTTTGACGCTCAGGGGGTTACTCCTGGCTATGCGCTCAGAAATTGCCCCTGGCTTGGGGGACCATATGGGACGCCGGGGGATCGAACCATGGTCTGTCCTACGCTAGCGCTTGTAAGGCAGACACCTTACCTCTAGCGCCACCTTCCCGGCCCTGAGTTGTTTTTCTTAAGGATTAGAGTCAAAGGAGCACAGTAAAAACGATGTTAGAGTAGCAATTATTGTTTGCATAAGCCCACCAAAATATGAGGGATATGGAAAGGAAAAGCCTTGGTCTAAATACAAGGAGACCCTACCCCTGAAGTTTCCTGGCATAAGACCAACTCTAGGCTCCAGGCAAACTAGTTTGTCCAATCCAAGTCATTGTCTGTAGTGCCAATACATTTTTATTTTTCACACAGTCTCTGTTGTTGGTATCATGTTTATGTATTAAAGATCCTGGAAACTGCATATCCTACATTGCAGTCAGGATGGTGCAGAGTGTCCTCTCATTTCACCTCACAATTAAAGGGCAATGCAGAGAGCCCTGCCCTGTAAGCAGGTCGTTTTTGTTGTCAAGTCTTAGGGTTAAGAGAAGTCTCTTTTGAGCAGGTCGATGTCGGAGCAGTGGTAGGGTCTTCCCTGGTAGAGGATTGCTTCCAGGTTTTGTTATAAAAAACCTTGGATATTTCGTAGATAGCTTCCCTGGTTCAGGGGTGAATGGAGGATGCCCATTCTTCTGAGGACTGTGCCAGGTCATTATATCAATGTTCAGGGTATAAGGCCCCATTGCACTACAAGATGTGTGTGTTCCAATCTCTTAGGTAAGAACTTATTTGTATGTATAGTATTTTCCCATTTTAATGTGTTTATGCAAACAAGGAACAATGCCACCTGGCGTTATCGGTGCATATGGGGCCATAAGAAGAAGTCCAATGGGGCGGTGAGGTGGCGCTGAAGGTAAGGTGTCTGCCTTGCAAGCGCTAGCCAAGGAAGGACCGCGGTTCAATCCCCCGGTGTCCCATATGGTCCCCCCAATCCAGGGGCAATTTCTGAGCGCTTAGCCAGGAGTAACCCCTGAGCATCAAACTGGTGTGGCCAAAAAAAAAAAAAAAAAAAAAGAACAAGTCCAACAATCGCCATGACATGGTTCAATCAAAAGCATTAAACTGAGGGACTCTTTCACCAAGATTCCTTATTGAACAGCTCACAAAGAGAAGACAAGATAAAAAGTGGGTAGAATCGTCACTGTAAAAGAATATTTAGAGTTATAGCTGTCAAAGAAAATACACATAAAATATTCAAAAGACATATGTGTCCATTTTATGTCTTTTGAAATAGTTGGGGGTTGTTAAATCCAATGCACGACTTTGATCTATGATTAGGACTGTGTAGTATTGAAGTTAAAAAGGGTAAATGTGGGGTACTGATGGTTGGGGTGAGAGAGTTAAGGAGTAATAATGAGCTTTGTAGGGGTGTGCGAAAGGGCAGAATCTGTTGAGGCAGGATGTCAGTCTTGGTGCCTAACAAGTTAAGAACTGAGGGTAAATAGGGTTAATTAAGGGGAATATAACGAATCCGGATTGAGAGATGAGGGAGTAGAAGGGGCTCTGGTGTGGGGGAGGGGAAATATATTAATATTACATAATTACATCTGATATACAACATATACTCTTGTGAAATTTACCAGTTTATTTTAAACCGCCAGAATTGTAACATAGGTCTATATATATATAATAACTATAGTACATAAAACTTGACATTTGAAATGGCTTTTAGAGGTTGAGTAAGGATCAAATGTTTTTGAGCCCTCATATACCCAAAATAGCAAAAAAATTTTACAGTAAATATGTGAATGGATAGTAGTTACTTTGTAGAGTATCATGAAAGAGTTGATATACTATTTAAAATGGTATATTTAAAAATTAAATTTTAACAGTAATAGCCTATTTTTTAAACTCCATAGTCAGTTAAATGGAATAAATTCTTTGGTTGCTTCAGCTTCACTTAGAACATAGAAGGGCCTTTCTCTGCCTAAATCACTCCAAAATGACTACATCCATGGATCCATCTATTAGACCATTAAATAACCTTATTATTATAATATTCATTGAACCCTAATTTTAATCATATCTTTCTTATACCACTTTTTATATTAAATCTTATTGCTATACTACTATTGTTAGCAGTTGCTTGTCAATTTTTATTTACTTTTATATTCCACTGTTGTTATAACAGTATTATTCAATAGTAATTATTTAAAAATGTATTTGTTGGCTCAAGTCACAACTGCCTTTTGCCAACATTAAGACACAATTTAGGGTGAGGAGCTCAGTCATCTGTTTGTTGATTTGTTCCTATTACAAAATAATAAAATACTCTAAATTTACAGCTTACTTCAGAGTTTTCAGGAGGTTAAAATTTTATACACAGGGCCCGGAGAGATAGCACAGCAGTGTTTGCCTTGCAAGCAGCCAATCCAGGACCTAAGGTGGTTGGTTCCAATCCTGGTGTCCCATATGGTCCCCCGTGCCTGCCAGGAGCTATTTCTGAGCAGACAGCCAGGAGTAACCCCTGAGCACTGCAGGATGTGGCCCAAAAACCAAAAAAAAATTTTTTTTATACACAATACCTGATATAATTTTTATAATTTCTTCAGTTTTAATATATAAGGCACATCAAGATCACTCTGCTGTCTTTAAAAATCATGATCTCAATTTTACCTCATCACTTATGTAAAATAGGTTATAGTGTTACCCGCCTCTCCAAAATGGAGACCTAGATTTATTAAGTAATTGGTTTAATACTGCTCATCTCATTACTGTCAAAGCTAAGATTGGAATCTACAAACTTAGCATGATTTGGTCTATACAAGTGTTCTAAGCAAGTCAAAATATAGAAAGAAATAAGTGCTAGTTTTAATGAGTGACTCGATAAGCAGGGCACTTTTGATTCTTTGATGCACTTTTCCTAACTCGTAGTGTAAATCCAGTAATACATCTGTAATACATAAAAAATTTTAGAAGCATTAACTCAATTACTGAACATGATATTTATGGAAATACTGTAAGTTTAATATTAGTTCAAGAATTATGTTTAATTTATATCATCTGTTATAATCTACAAAGTATTTTCATATATATGACCTCATTGGATTGTTGTAATCATTGAGTTCATAGACTATAAATTATCTGAATTTATTGCAGAAAATTTGGATTTAAGATAGCTAAGATAACTTTCATCAAGCCATGCAATAATTATGTGTAAAATTACTATTTTTCTTATACTGTTTTTATTCTAGAGCATCTAATAAATATCATCTGAGCATTATGAACATTCATAAGCAATACTATAACCTACAAAAATTTTGTGTTTATAATTTATTAATATAATTAATAGTAGCTTTTCTACTTTTATATAGGTTGAGCATATGACGTATCATACAAGCCAGGCCCCCTGGAACATGACAAATGCCAAAGTAATTTAATAGTTAGGATAAGTACAATTTGTGACCAATCAAGGGAAACCAGGACATGCAATCTCCCCAATTAAAAAAGAACATACCTTGCACTAGGTAGTATTCTAAATATATTTAATGCATTAGTTTACTTAATTCTAAAACTTTCTGAGGGTAAAATTATACTCACTTTTCAGAGCATTATGTGTTGTGCCCAAGGTCACACAGCATTTGAGAATTCTCATCAGTACACTGTGCTCTACTGTATCTCTTGGCTTGCCCAGTAAAGAGAAAGAGAGAGCAAAGGCCAAGAAGATAAGGACCTGGGAAAAGGCACACAATGGTTATCAGAATTTTTTGGCTGAAAGATAGTAGCTGTTTCTTGTGCCAATAGCAGAAGTGGAGGTGGGCAGGAATAAAAGTTTATAAGAAAGCAATGGCAACTAATAAGAAAATATTCAATACATTTATTAATATTACTAGTTATTCCCTAAATTGTTGCATTTAGGTGTACTTAGTACCCCTAAAAATCTATTTAGAGATCTGTGAACAATTGAGGGAAAGCTTGAGCAGATGACTAGCAATAAAGATTACTTTATTATCTTCAATTGGATTTAACATGTAACTTTTCACACTGTGTAATGACCTTAGACTTATTCTGTCTTTTCCCACACTAAAGTTTGCTTTTTCATAAGTGGTTGTCATCTGTAGAAAATCCTGGGCTATGTAAATATTTTGATTTTCTTTTATTTTCTATTTTACTGTAGTTTATTGAAAAATCACATTGCATTTCACTTGTCATATTGAATACAAAAATATTACAGATCTATGAGTGAAAAATATTTCAGCAAACAAAACCAGGTGCTTTCAATCTGATCACTTTACAAATAAGTGGGTATTTTCTCTAAGTATCTTTTTTTTTGTTTGTTTGTTTTTGGTTTTTGGTTTTTGTCCACATCCGGTGATGCTCAGGGGTTACTCCTGGCTATACACTCAGAAATTGCTCCTGACTTGAGAGACCATATGGGATACAGGGGGATCGAACTGCGGTCTGTCCTAGGTTTGTCCTAGCCTTACCTAGGTAAGGCAAATGTCCTACCACTTGCACCACTGTTCTGGCCCCATTTCTCTAAGTATTTTATAAATATCTATATTTTTACTTACAATATATAAAATAATTTTGGTATTTATTCTTTTAGGAAAAATGGTCTCATATTCAGAAATGCATGTGCTACGGAATATAGTCAAAATTAATATAATTAAATTATTGGACCAGAGAGGTAATATATAGATTAAGGCATTTGCCTTGCATGTTGCTGATTCTGAGAGTGTTTCTGAGATCAGGCAGTTGTTGCCCCCAAATCCTTTCAAATGTGACTGTTACTAATAATGATAAGGATAATTTTTGAGAATTATTTTTAGGGAAATATCTTTCTTAGAATGTATCTTCTTTTAACTAGAGCCATACCATTAATACTAATAAACCTGATTTTTTTTGTCTGTTTTCTGGGACCAAATTGTACTCAGAACTTATTCCTGGCACTGCACTCAGTGATTTAATCTGGCTAATGGTAAAAAAGTCTAAAATCACTACACAGTGTAAAATGTGTTATTGGTGAAGCTAATTGATGTTAATATAGTAATCTTTATTGGTTTATTCTTTTAACTTAGAAACATGCAAAAGCCATTTGCTTAAGTTGTTCACAGTTGTTCACAGATTTCATAACAGAGCTCATCCATTCTCACTGAATCACTCAGAGCAGTGCTTGAAGGATTATATCTAGTGCTGGGGATCAAACCCAGGTTGACCATATGCAAAGCAAGTGCTCCATGTCCTGTAGTATTGGGAATTAATGAAAACTCTACTGGTGAAGAATTCTGGTTTTAAAATGTATTTGTAATTTTAAATGATATAAGGATTTCTAAAATTTTAGTTTCTAGGTGAAGACTTGTTATGATTTAAATTCAATTTTAAAAAGTTTTATTATTGGGAACTTCAAACCCATATGACAGAGAGATAGTACAAGGGTTAAGACACTTGCCTTACATATCACCAGCACCAACATGAAATAATTTTACTATTCATCAATAAAGTAATTGCATATATATTTAAATTAATTTGGGTTTAATAAATCTGAGCATCTGATCACCACATGAACAACTTCTAAGCAGAGTAAGGAATGATTCCTGAGCACATAGTCAGGTATGAATACTGAATACAGGGCAGGGGTAAGTCCTGAGCATAGTCTTGTGTGGTCCAGAAACCTGAAAGTAAAAAAAAATAATAATAATAAAATAAAAAAGCATTTAAGATCATTAAAAATTGCTTTATAAAAAACATTACAATTTGCCATTTCTAAATCTCTTGAAAATTAGTAAGAAGAAAGGTAACTAAAGGTGCTATTTCAAATTCTGTTGTAACAGAGATACAGATTCAGAAAATGAAAGTGATCATAAGCTTCATGGCGGCAAAAGGGAAGAGAAAAGAGATAATGAAATTCTAGCATACAGTATGTTAGATTTTTTTATCAGTAAATCTCAATTCTTCAATATATAATTCTTCATACAAGGCAAATGTCCTAGCTACTGTGCTATCACTCCAGTCCCTAAAATGACACTTTCTTTTTGGTTTTGGGTCACATCCTGTGACGCTCAGGGATTACTCCTGACTCTACACTCAGAAATCACTCCCAGGGCACTGGGGGATAGAACTGCGGTTCATCCTAGGTTAGCCACATGCAAGGCAAATGCCCTACAGCTGCGCCATCAACCCAGCCCCTAAAATGACATTTTTTAAACATAATTTTTATTTTGATCATAGTGGCTTACATATTGTTGACAATAATATTTTAGGTACATATTTACATAAAATCAGGGGGGATTCCAATCACCGGTTTGTCTTCCCTCCGTTTTTGTCTACTCCTCCGTTTTTGTCCTACCTCCCATATCCTCTTCCCTCACCCCCAGGGCTGCTAGAATATGTGGTCCCCTCTGTACCTATCCTATTATTTCGTATCTTACACCTGTTTGGTCCTGATGCCTCCTTTATTTCCCCCTCTAATTGGGGGGCAGGACTAGCTAGTTCAAGTTATGTGATTTTGTTTGAAGAGGAGAAAAATAATAAACTGGGGTAAAAGTCTAATACGCCGGAAATAAGTAGAATTCTTCTAGAGGCTCTCGTCATTGGTTTGAGAGACGAAGGAGAAAAAGAAGGTGAAACACTCCACCCCTACGAAATGAAGTGTCAAATATCTATTAAGAGTTCCAACAATAACGCTAAGCACCACAAAAACAGGACAAAACAAACAAAGAACCAAAAAACAAACAAACAAACAAACAAAAACACGCCGTGGTCTTGAGATAGGCACCATGGCAGAGCCCATGAAGAGGGAAAAGAAGGGGCCAGAGAGATCACATGGAGGCAAGGCGTCTGCCTTTCATGCAGGAGGTCATCAGCTCGAATCTCGGCACCCCACATGGTCCCTCGTGCCCGCCAGGAGCAATCTCTGAGCCCGGAGCCAGGCATAATCCCTGAGCACTGCCGGGTGCCACCCAGAAATCTGAAAAGAAAAAAAAAAAAGAGGAGAAAAAAAGATAAGTGGGGGCAATAACTTCAATAACCACACTAAAACAAAGAAATCGACCAAAAATAGATAGGTAAATAAAATTAATAATAGTAGTACATGAAGATAAAAAGTAATATATGAAAAATAAACAATTTTTTCCCTCCTGCCCACGCACAGTAAATATTGGGGTCATTCGAAAAGGGATTCACATGGCCTAAGAGATATGGGGTTTCTCCGCCCTTGGAGTATATTGTCATGGGATCAACTATAGACTCTGTTCATGATCCTTTATTCTCCCAGTGGTGCATTTGTGGTGTTTGGGAGGCTTCTACTCTGTCCTGGGTGATATACTGAGTCCTCTGTATCTAGAGATCTCAGTATCTGCACAGTTACAGGGGTGGGACTTATGATGAAGTCAGTCTTTGTGGTTGTAGAAGTTCTGTTCCCTCAGTGTCACTCCAGTCCATTTTCTGTGGTTGGTGGTCCTGGTCTTGGCACTAACCCTGGGATGGCACCTAGGATAACGCCTTTCCTTGCGTTTCCAGAAGCCCCATTCCATTACAGTTGTCTCTGCCAGACCTTTGGAACTGGGGATAAAATGACATTTTTAATTGAGTATTTTATTGTCAAAGTGCTGAAATAAAACATAGAAGTTTGTGATAAGATTAATTTCAAAATGTGGAATCAAGGTCAAAAATAGTTCAATTTTTCCATAATTGAATATAATAATAATAATCAAAAACACAAACAAAGCAGAATAAATGGAAGGGCATATCTTAAGAATGTTTTCCAAATATTTATTTTGAGACCAAATGTGTACTCAAGAATTTATGGTTGGAGTATGATGACATAAAAAAATCAAAGTTTACTTTAAAATGCTGTAATTTGATTATTTGAGGAAGAATGAATTAGATGCTGGAATATCTTAGGACACAGATATATCTCAGGTTTTTTTTGTTGTGTCTGAGAATAACTTTATATACCAAGTACTAAGTTCCTAAGACTAAATTTATCCTGGAGATAATTTGATTTGACATCAAGTTTAGTGAAATTTTTTTTCTTTTTCTTATTTATAATATCTTTATTTAAGAATCTTGATTACAAATATGATTGTGATTAGGTTTCAGTAATGTAAAGAACACCCCCCCTTCACCAGTGCAACATTCCCACCACAATTGTCCCAAAACTCCCTCCATCCCACCCCACCCCCATCTGTACTCTAGACAGGCTTTCCAGTTTCCTCATTCATTCACATGAATGTTATTTCTATAACTGCACTCACCACTCTTTGTGGTGAGCTTCATGAAGTGAGCTGGAAGTTCCAGCTCTCCTCTCATTGTCTCAGGATTGTTGCAAAAATGACTTTTATTTTTCTTAAAACCCATAGATGAGTGAGACTATTCTGCGCTCTCTCTCTCTCTCTCTCTCTCTCTCTCTCTCTCTCTCTCTCTCTCTCTCTCTCTCTCTCTCTCTCTCTCTCCCTCTGACTTATTTCACTCAGCATGATAGATTGCATGTACATCATGTATAGGAATATTTCATGACTTCATCTCTCCTGATGGCTGCATAATATTCCATTGTGTATATGTACCACAGTTTCTTAAGCCATTCATCTGTTGAAGGGCATCTTGGTTGTTTCGTGAGCCTAGCTATTGTGAATAGTGCTGCATTAAATATAGGTGTGAGGAAGGGTTTTTTTTTTTTATTGTATTCTTGTGTTCCTAGGGTATATCCCTAGGAGTGGAATAGCTGGGTCGAATGGGAGCTCAATTTTCAGTTTTTGGAGGAATCTCCATATTGCTTTCCATAGAGGTTGGACTAGATGGCATTCCCACCAGCAGTGGATAAGAGTTCCTTTCTCTCCACATCCCGGCCAGCACTGATTGTTCTCATTCTTTGTGATGTGTGTCAGTCTCAGTGGCGTGAGATGGTATCTCATCATTGTTTTGATTTGCATCTCCCTGATGATTAGTGACAAGGAGCATTTTTTCATGTGCCTTTTGGCCATTTGTATTTCTTTTTTATCTAAGTGTTCATTTCTTCTCCCCATTTTTTTGATGGGATTAGATGTTTTTTTCTTGTAAAGTTCTGTCAGTGCCCTGTATATTTTGGAGAATAGTCCCTTATCTGATGGACATTGGGTGAATAGTTTCTCCCACTCAGTAGGGGGCTCTTGTATCCTGGGCACTATTTCTTTTGAGGTACAGAAGCTTCTCAGTTTAATGTATTCCCATCTGTTTATCTCTGCTTCCACTTGTTTGGAAAGTGTAGTTTCCTCCTTGAAGATGCCTTTAGTCTCAATGTCATGGAGTGTTTTACCTACGTGTTGTTCTATATGCCTTATGGTATCAGGTCTGATATCGAGGTCTTTAATCCATTTGGATTTTACTTTTGTACATGGTGTTAACTGGGGTTTATGTTCGCTTTTTTGCAAGTGGCTAACCAGTTCTGCCAGCACCACTTGTTGAAGAGGTTTTCCCTGCTCCATTTAGGATTTCTTGCTCCTTTGTCAAAAAATAGGTGTTTGTATGTCTGGGGAACGTTCTCTGAGAACTCAAGCCTATTCCACTGATCTGAGGGTCTGTCTTTATTCCAATACCATACTATTTTGATAACTATAGCTTTGTATTACAGTTTAAAGTTGGGGAAAGTAATGCATCCCATAATTCTTTTCCCTAGGAGTGTTTTAGCTATTCGAGGGTGTTTATTGTTCAGATGCACTTCATAAGTGTTTGATCCACTTCTTTGAAGAATGTCATGGGTATCTTTAGAGGAATCACATTAAATCTGTATTATACTTTGGGGAGTATTGCCATTTTAATTATGTTAATTCTGCCAATCCATGAGCAGGGTATGTGTTTCCATTTCCATGTGTCCTCTCTTATTTCTTGGAGCAGGGCTTTATAGTTTTCTTTGTATAGGTCCTTCACGTCTTTGGTCAAGCTGACTCCAAGATATTTGAGTTTGTGTGGCACTAATGTGAATGGGATTGCCTTCTTGACGTCCATCTCTTCCCTATCATTATTGGTGTATAACAGGGGTCTCAAACTCGTGGCCCTTGGGTCATTTGTGGCACTCCGTATAACATTTTGTGGCCCGTGGCTAGCCTTCAAATATCACAGTATTTGCGATTCACTTACCAAATAATCGCAATAAAAATCGCATTAGTAAGGAAAAAATTACATTAAACATTCACATACCCCGAACAGTTCCGTTTGGAGTATGTAAATGTTTAATGCGATTTTTTTGCAATTTTTTTCTTACTAATGCAATTTTTATTGTGAATATTCAGTAAGCAAATAACCATAAATACTTTGCGCCTAGCGCAGATGTAATTTCCGCTGCTCCTGCCCATTTCCCTTGCACTGTTCATGATCTACACTCAATGTTCTATTCATGTTCAGAAGAAATAATTAAAACTGTTAATAATGACGTTTGAGGACTTTTTGTTTTTGTGAAATCCCTTATGCAGCCCTGCCTCACCCTGACTTTGCCTCCTGTGGCCCCCAGGTAAATTGAGTTTGAGACCCCTGGTGTAGGCCATTGATTTCTGTGTGTTAATTTTGTAGCCTGCCATCTTGCTATATGCATCTATTGTTTCTAGAAGCTAGAAGTCTTTAGGGTTTTCTAAGTAGAGTATCATGTCATCTGCAAACAGTGAGAGCTTGACTTCTTTCTTTCCTATCTGGATTCCCTTGATAGCTTTTCTTGCCTGATCGCTATAGCAAGTACTTCCAGTACTATGTTGAGAAACTTTATGCTACAAAACATGAGAACCTAGAAGAAATGGATAAATTTCTGGACACTTATAACCTTCCATGATTAAGTAAGGAGAATGTAGCATATCTAAACACCCCCATCACTATGGAGGAAATTGAAACTGTAATCAAACAGCTTCCTAAAAAGAAAAGCCCAGGCCCAGATGGATTTACTAATGAATTCTTTCAAACCTTTCAAGAGGAGCTACTACTAATCCTAGCCAGGCTCTTCCATGAAATTGAAAAAAACGGGAACACTCTCAAACAGCTTTTATGAAGCCAACATCACCTTGATACCAAAACCAGACCAGAGATGCTGCCAAAAAAGAAAATTACAGACCAATATCCCTGATAAATGCAGATGCAAAGATCTTCTACAAAATCCTGGCAAATAGGATCCAATGCATCATCAAGAAGATAATACACTATGACCTACTAGGTTTCATCCCAGGAATGCAAGAATGGTTTAACATCTGTAAATCTATCAACATAATACAAAACATCAACAACAAGAAAAATAAAAATCACATGATCATATCAATAGATGCAGAGAAAGCATTTGATAAGGTTCAACACCCATTCTTGATCAAAACTCTCAACAAGGTGGGAATGAAAGTAATCTTTCTCAATCTAGTTGAAGCCATCTACCACAAGCCAATGGCAAATATTATCCTCAATGAAGAAAAACTAAAAGCCTTCCCTCTGAATTCTGGTACAAGACAAGGCTGTCTGCTCACACCACTCCTCTTAGTGAAATTTTTCTTAATAAATTTTCAGACTTTCATCATTTATCACATTTCACCTAAACTCTAAACTGGAAAGAAATATTAAGACCTAGTGTATATATACTTACTTGGTGATATATATTTACTTGGTACTGAAAATTGAGTTCAGTTCCTTACATATGCAGGATGATAGCCTTTCTGTTTGTTTGCTTGTTAATTTGATTATTTTAGGGCCATACCCAAAGGCACTCAGGGCTTACTCTTGGATCTATGCTCAGAAATTATTCCTGGCAGGATTAGGGGACCATCTGGGATGCAAGAAATTGAACTCAGGTTGGCCATGTGCAAAGTAAAAACTCTCTGTGCTATCTCTCCAACCTCCTTAATATGAGAGCTTTACTACTGAAGTATACCCCTAACCCTAAAATCTACATTCTTATGCAATAGTTATACTATTTATAAATAAAACAATTGCATATATTTAAATTAATTTAAGTTAGATGTTAGTGAAGATGAAAATAAGAGACTTTCAAACTACTGCCAGTTTTCAGTAAATATGACAGAAATGATGTGTTTATCATCAATAGTGACATATTACCAAACATATAATCTAAAGATTCTATATAATTCTTTAAAAAAATAAATAATAAATAAAAATAAATAAAAAAAATAAAAAATCTTTATTTAAGCACCATGATTACAAACATGATCGTAGTTGAGTTTAGGTCATAAAAAGAACACCGCCCTTCACCAGTGTAACATTCCCACCACCACTGCCCCATCTCCTTCCTTCCTCACCCCCTGCCTGTATTCCAGACAGGCATTTTACTTCTCTCACTCTGAACTATGTCTCATCTCTAGGCAGCAACATTGGTTATTAGTCTTCAGTTTTGCAATTATTTCTTTAATAGAGGGTTAAATGCAATTTAAATGTAAAATATTTTTTTAAAAATAGACTATACATGAGAATAGAAAGAGAAAAAGCATTGATAGGGATCCTTGGAAATAAGATGGGAAATTGCCTGAACAGAAACACTCAGATTTAATTAATAAAATTGGTAAAAATGTTTTTTATTAGAGGTGATATTATTATTATTGTATGATAAGCTTCCTACTTGCTGTCATCTATTTAAAACACAAGGAAAAAAAAAACACAAGGAATTCTTGTGGAGTCTGAAAAATGGCTCCCAGCAGTCACATATCAGAAAATGTCCTTAAGCTGGGGACTCCCCAGAAACTGAATTTGATAGCAAGCAACAGTCTACAGTGAAGGGAGATGGGGATAAAGGGACCCTTGAGAGCAAATCAGCAGCAGTTGCAGTGGCAACTTCTTGGGCTGAGGCAAGGTGGGCTGGGAATCTGTCTTTTCACTTTGGGAGCTGGTTGGCAGCTGGCTGGGGTGGATGAAACTTTCTGGTTCCTGAGGAGTTAAGAACTGAGGGTAAAAAGGGTTAAATGGGGGGAAATAACAGATTTGGGGTGAGAGAATGAAGAGCTAAAAAAGGACTTACAAAGTGGTAAGTGGAGGGGGAGGAGGAGGGATTATATATAACAGGGGGAAGGACAATATACAACATAGACATTATGTATATTACAGATGGCAGGCTGAAACTGTGCTGCAGATCTATTCTCCCCTAGACTTTTAAAAGACTTAAAGGGGACATGTATATCTCTTTTGAATATTTCTTTCAATGTATTTCCTTAATAGGTATAACTCTTATTGTCTCTATCATCTTATGTAGTGGCAGTTTTCCCCATTCCTTTTTTTGGATCTATTTAGTAGGAATTTCTAGTAGATAAGTTTCTCTTGAGTTGTGAGTTCATATTAGAACCAGATTATTGAAATTGTTTAGCTTATTTTTACCCCCAAATGCACCAGTAGTATCATGTGATATTGCTTTTTTTTTTTTTTTTGCATAGGCATTTTAAAATGGGAAAATCTTACAGGTGCAAACAAGTTCTTATCTAATAGGGATAGGAACACATACATTTTATATTGTAGTGGGTCCTTACCCCTGAACACTTCTCATAGTGACTTGGCTTAGGCTTCAGAAGATCAGACATTGGCCATTCACCCCGAACCTTGGATCCCATATATGGAACCAGCATGGTTTTCTACACCAGCACCAGGAATTAGACTTCTACCACAGAAGGCCCTAATGCTTCCATGGCATTGACTTGTTCCAGGATGTGTTCAATGACACCCTGATGACTTGGTAACAGCAACAACCTGCTTTCAGGACTGTGTTCTCTGCATTGCCACTTAATGGTAATATGAAACCAGAAGACGCTCTGTGTCGCCCTGACTTCAACATAGGTTCTGTACAAAAATCAGGATCTCTAACTACAGAAACTTAACCACAACAGCCATGATTGTGAAGAGTTTTTTTTTTTTTTTTTTTTTTTTAAGCAAGAGCCATTTCCCCCTTCTCCCCGAAGAGTTTTTTTTTTACTGGACCACAAAGAAAGACTTTGGGGTTAGACAATTTAGTATGTGTGTGGTCTTTTGGCAGGATGCTTTATGGATAAGGTCTCCCCGTTGTTAGGGCAAAGTTTTTTCCTTTCTATTTCCTCCATATTTTGCTGTGTCAATGAAAACAACAACAATGACAACGATAAAACCCTGCCACACACACACCTTTTTTATTGTATTTTTTAAATCTATTAGCTTTTAAATTGGGGCTCTTTCCTTTTTCATAGAACCTTGGGACATGGATTACTTTATTTTACCACATATTCCCACATTTTTCTATAAAACTAAGAAGAAAGGAATAAAAAAAATTGGGGACCAGGGACCAAGTGGTCTCAGATGCATTGTGGGAAATAAATAAGAACAGAACTAAATATCTAAGCCAAGTTCAATGATAATAGAACCAAGGGATCTAAACTTTTTCTAAACTTAAAGGGGCCTATTATACTGCCAGGCCAGGGGATAAGGGGTGGTGGTATAGGATGCACTATGTGTCCATTGTTGGAGGGAAGTTGACACTTGTGGTGGGAAAGGCCCTGGCTTATTGTATATCTGATATTCAACTATGAAGAATTCTATAGATCATAATTATTGCTATAAAATTAAATAAAAAGTACAAGGTATTTTAAATAATTTAAAATTTTGATTTTAGGGATCAACTATTTACTTGATTTTTGGGTCATCATCAGAGTCAGGACTATCATTTCTACTTCTGGCATTCATACATCATTGTAGCCAATAGGGCCATTGATATTGTATAAAAATAAAATATTAGGGAAGATGCGTAAAAAGACAGTATCACAGCACAATAAACTCTTCTTTTCTGTAAAGAAAAATTATGCAAAAACACAGTTAAAAATTTTAAATAGTATAAAGTTTTTACTTTTGACACTTCTATAAGAAATTATCATACTCTGGGGCAGGATTTCTAAGCTTCTGTGTTGTTATTACTTTTGTTGTTTTGTTTTTTGTTTGTTTTTGTTTTTGGTCCACACCTGGTGAGGCTCAGGAGTTACTCCTGACTATGCACTCAGAAATTGTTCCTGGCTTTGGGAATTATATGGGACGCAGGGAGATCAAACTGCAGTTCGTCCTAGGTCAGCCATTTGCAAGGCAAACACCCTACTGCTGTGCCATCGCTCTGGCCCTGTGTTGTTATTTTTAATAGGATAATTCCTTTTGTAGGGAACTTTCTTGTTTGATGGATGGGGTGGTAACATACTTGGACTCTGACAACCAGATGCCAGTAGTTGCTCCAGTGATGGCCATTAAATAAATTTTTATAATTAAATTTGTAATAAATATTTACCTAAATTCTAGAAAGATAGTTTAAAAACTAAATCATTCTGAAATTTTCACTTATTCAAATTCCAATGGTATCTGTAAATCAGAACTGCAAGCATTTATTTTGACATTTATATTGAATAAGTTTCATAGATCCTTCTACATTAGAATGGTCCTAGACCTTAAACAATAAATTTAGGGGTGGGAGAAGTGGCACTAGAGGTAAGGGGTCTGCCTTGCAAGTGCTAGCATAGGACGGACTGTGGTTCAATCCTTCGGCATCTCATATGCCCAAGCCAGGAGCGATTTCTGAGAGCATTGCCAGGAGTAACCCCTGAGCGTCAAACAGGTATGGCCCCAAAAAAACAAAAAAAAAATATTTTTTTAAACCATTAGGGGTCTCAAACTCAATTTACCTGGGGGCTGCAGGAGACATTGTCGGGGTGATCCTTGAGTGCAAAGTCAGTAATAAGTCTTGATCATTGGGGGGTGTAACCCAAACAACTAAAACAAAACAAAACAAAAAGAGATTCCTCTAGGGCAGGACCACAAAATGTTGTGCGGAGGGCCATTTGCGGTCCGCAGGCTGCAAGTTTGAGACCCCTGCGAGGATCTGGTTATGAAATGCTCAGCATTTACATTTCATTCTTCCCCCATTGGTTGTAAATTTCTCTCCATGGTTTATCAAAGCTTTGAGTTGTTCTTATTATTAAACTTATAGAAAACTGAAAGTTCAAAAGACTTTTGTATTTCATTTTCTTACTCCTAAATTTTAGATAATTCTTTATGTCAGGAAATTGATATAATGCTACCTTATAGTCCACAAGCCATATTCAAATTTTGACAAATATCTCAATCTCTTTTTTCTTGTAAATCAGAATTGTGTAAATTATGTATTAGACTTGCTAAACAAAAACCACTCCCAGACTTCTTTAATCTGGAATATATAATTAATGTTCTTGATGGATTAAAGAGTATATATACTTTATTTGATAGGATTCCCTTTAAACAGAGTACATCTAAGGATTTCCTGATCAATCTTAGGTAATATGTCCTTGTGGGAAGACCTCAGGAATGATGTCTGTCCTCTTTCCAGCTTAACTATATGATGTAGATCCAGAATATAACTCCTTGGCAATTCCAACCTTGGCCATCTGATTAAGGCTAACTTTCACTGCCTTTATACCATCATTTCCTTCTTTCAAAGTTGCTATATATTTTGTGGTGAGATATTTCAAAATTATGCCAACAGTCTCAAAGTCATTAAGCCTTCTTTTAGCAATCAGAGCACTTTTCTTGAGTATAAGGCTGTCAAAAATGGTGATAATCTAGCATATCATTTAAAGTTGAATAGCTCTGATCTTTCCTCTTCATTTACTTGTTCACTTATGTATTTGCTAAGGTATAAATGAATGTATTTCCCTTTTATTCTGACTGATCTGTTACTACTGTTATTTATTCTGATGTTCAAAGCTTTTAAGAATTGCTCAGTAAAAACTCTTGCCTTGTGGACTGTATCTACTTGAGTTCTAATGCAAGATATTTTGGATATCCCCACCAAATAATGATCAGTTGTTTATCTATGGAGTCCTGAGTCCTTTTAGTGAAGAATGGCATTTTGTTTTTTTAAGGGACTACTTCCAAATAATACTCAGGATGCTTTGTAGCCTTTTCTTGTGATTTTTCGGGCAGGATTTTAATGTGAGTGTGGATAGTGGTGCTCCCCCAGGTGTGTTCTTGGGGGGGGGGCTCCAGGGCTTTACTAGGCAGTGATTGTGGGCCTCCAGGACAGTACCTGGTAATATTTGGGTTCTATCTTTTTTTTTTGTTTTTTTGTTTTTGTTTTTTTTTCAGGCCACACCCATTTGATGCTCAGGGGTTACTCCTGGCTAAGCACTCAGAAATTGCCCCTGGCTTGGGGGGACCAAATGGGACGCCAGGGGATCGAATCGCGGTCGCAACCTTTCCTTGGCTAGCGCTTGCAAGGCAGACAACTTACCTCTAGCGCCACCTCGCCGGCCCCTGGGTTCTATCTTGTTCTAGAGTTTAAACAGGGTTAGCTATATGCAAGTATTGTGCTTTAACTCTTGTGCTAGCTCTCTGGCCCTGAGAACATGATTTAGAAATCAAAATATGCTCTCACAGTGCTCATTTCTATTGATATGTAACTGCCTCTAAGACTTCTTGTGAAACAGAACAAATTTCATAATACACTTAGATATATGAATACACACTTATATCTCAATATAACCATTTATTCATCATCTATTTATTTATTTTGTTTTGTGTGTACACCTGGCAGTGCTCAGAAATCACTCCTGGCTGGGCTTGGAGACACATATGTGGTGCCAGGGACAGAACCAGAGACAGTTACATGCAAGGCAAGAACTTCACTCATCGTGCTATCCCTTTAGCTCCATAATCTCTTTAAGACTACAAGCTCAAAATGACCTTACAAAACATATCCTATCTTGCCTTTTCACTGAAGACAGGGAAGGGAGCAAATGGAAGTGTAGCCCTGAGTATATTCACTGTAGTGCTTCTCTGGAGTTATTCCTTGATTCTTTTACTTATTTTTTCTTTTTCTTAATTTTTTTACTTAATTATTTTTCATTAAAGAATTGGTAATAAAATTATTATTGATTGTTTTTTAGCAGAGATTAATTCTGCACAGTTGTCATTTATCTGCTACTTCTTAACTCCCACTCTCCCTTCTCATCTGCCTGCTGGTATTACTAACTTATTTCTTTATTGAAGTGCTTTAATATTCCTCTAAGTCCATAATCCTGTTCCTTTTAAGATCTTCTTCTATGCAAATACCAGAGTGATCCCTCTAGAACACAAAGACTAGTACAACGATTTGCTTCTTTTAAATTACTCATGCCTTTTTATTGTCCTTAATGTGGGTTATAAAGGCTCTATAACTTGATGAATTTTGTTTCCTCTTCAAATCCATCTCCTCACTAAACTTTTAGTGCTCGTAACCAAAAGTACTTAGAGCTGTACAAAAATACTATGTTTCTTGAGAAATAACAAAAGAAAATGAAAAGCCAGGATTTTCTGGATCTAAATCCTCTTTCACTGCTTTTTTAGGCAATCATTTTGTTTTGAATTTGGCCAGCTTCATTGAATAATGGTTGATATACAGAGTCATGTTTTGTGAACAGTTACTACTAGAATACTGTGAAATTTAATCTGACAAAGCAATAACTAAGGCCATACTTTCTGTAGGTTCAGGTTTTGAGATGAACCAGAAAGAACAGCTTTTCTATGTTGATTCTGGAATTTCTGTTCCTGAGATCATTTGCTCCTATCTAGTGCTTGGATTGGGCTGGCTGAAAGACATACTTATTAAGAATCGCTGGGCAGGGATTTTCCATTTAGTCACTGCAGCATAAAAGATCTGTCCTCTCTCTAATATGAGACTTCCAAGAAAAGATAGTTAGGTATCTATTTCTCAAAATCTAGTATGTCAAGAGCATAGTACATGCTTAACAAATGCTTCATAAATAAATATCCTTATTTTTTAGATTAAAAGCTCAACTTTTTTATTGCAAGAATTTATTCAAGAGACAAAATTGATTAACATATTGAGGTGAACTAACATAACATAATATAGTAACATAACATTTAATATAATATAATATAATAATACATGTAAGTCAAAGAACATTTCTGATTAAAACACAATTTTTCATCATAATGGCTTACATTATTAGGGACATTTTTCATTTATTTTTTTCACAAATCTTACACAGTGATATTTAAGGTACACAGTGACAATAAATGAGGGCCTTTCCACCACCAGTGTTGTCCTCCCTTCATCCCTGTTCCCAAGCATATATCCCTTATCTCCCTCCTTTATCCCCCAGAATGCTAGTGTAACTAAAAGCATATATGCAGTTCCAGATATTTTTACTAGTGGTTTCTTACAGGTTTAGAGTCAAAGGAGCACTGTAAAAACAATGTCAGAGTGGCAATTATCGTTTGCATGGGCCCACCAAAGTATGGGGGTCATGGAAAGGAACAACTTTTGGCCTAAGTACATGGAGACCCTACCCCTGAAGTTTCCTGACATAAGACCATTTCTAGGCTCCAGGAAAACTAGTTTGTCCAATCCTGGCCATTGTCTGTAGTGCCCATACAGTTATATTTTTCACAGTCTCTGTTGTTGGTATCATGTTTCTGTACGGAAGATCCTGGAATCTGTATATCCTACATTGAAGTCAGGATGGTGCAGAGTGGCGTCTAATTTCAACTCACAATTGAAGGACAATGCAGGAAGCCCTGTCCAGTATGCAGGTCGTTGTTGTTGTTTAAATCTTCTCAGTGTTAAGGGAAGACTCTTTTGAGTAAATCGATGTCAGAGCAGCAGTAGGGTCTTCCCTGGTAGAGGATTGCTTCCAGGTGATGTCATTGACAACTTTGGATGTTTTGTAAATGGCTTCCCTGGTTCAGGGGTGACTGGAAAATGCCCAAACCTCTGAGGCCTGTGCCAGGTCATCATGTCAATGTTCAGGGTGTAAGGTTCCATTGCACCACAAGATTTGTGTGTTCCTATCTCTATTAGATAAGAACTTATTTGTATATATAGTATTTTCCATTTTAATGTGTCCATGCAAACAAGGAATAATGCCAACTAGCGTTATCAGCGCATAAGGGGGACGCCAAAACAAATCCAACAATCCCTGTAACCTAGTTCAAACATAAGCATTAAACTGAGGGACTCTTTCACCAAAATTCCTTATTGAACAGTTCACAAAGAAAAAAAAAAGATAAAAAGTGGGGAAAATAAACAATCTAACTTAAGACAGTGGGCACAATTGTCATCGTTTAAGAAAATTTGTGTGTTCCCATCTCTATAACAATGTGTTTGTATATAATTTCCCATTTTAATGTGCCTGTGCAAAGTAAGAACAGTATCACATGGCGAGATTGGAGCCTATAGGGATGCTAGAACAAGTCTAACAATCCAATTGACTTGGTTCTTATATAAATGTTAAATGGAGGGACACTTCTACAAACTTCCTTATTTAACAAATAACAAAGGGAAGGAAAGATAGAGAGGGACTCTTTCACCAAAATACCTTATTAAACAGTTCACAAAGAGGAGAAAAGATAAAAAGTGGGGGAAATAAAAAATCTAACATAAGACAGTGGACTCAATTGTCACCGTTTATAGGAATTAATCAAAAACCTAGTATGGTATCAACCACAGTTACACAATGAGAAAAGGAAGAGGCCAAGAGGCCGCTGGGAGTAAACCAGTAGGTAAAGAGTACTGGCCTCTTCCCAGCCTGAGAATACATCCTTTCATTTTTATTTTGAAAATATATGGTACCACCACCTGAACTGGTCTCTTTCCAAACTGAGAGTCCATTCTCATATTTTTATTTCAAATAAATATGGTACCCCCGTGCGGTTTTTGAATGCAGAGCAATGAGAGAAAAAAAAAAAATACCAGTGGTTGTCACGACGCAATGTCCTGACATACACCAGTGCTGCATCGGCCCGCCATCCACCCTGTGTGTCCCCCACGTAGTGTCGGGAGAGAAAGGGGGAAAGCCTGAGGACCATGATAGAGTCCACCTGGGCATGGCAACCAGGGAAGGCCTGGAGTAGAGGGGGAAATAGGGGAACGGCTGGAGGCCTGCCAAACCTCGCAGCACCCCCCAAGCTAGGGAAAATGCCTCCGGTATAGGGTGTCCCCTAACTCCATACCTGGGAAGATCAGGCCTCCAGGATCAAAACACCAGAAGCCAGCTATCTGCCCGGCCCCTCCCTGTGCTCCTCCTCCCTAGAGTAGGGAGGGAGGGAAGCCTGGAGATCCCTAATAGAGTCCCCCCGGAACCCACGGTAGGCCACCTGAGGTGGCACTCAGGCCAGGCCTAGAGTCCAGGGGAAAATAGGGGAATGGCTGGAGGCCTGCCAAGCCTCGCAGCACCCCCATAAAACCTCAACTTTTTAAGCAGAAAGATCCTAAGTTTCTATTTGCCTGGGATAGCTCCTCTGTATGTTTGTCTACCACAATACTTGATAGTAAAACTTTTAAATTTTTTTCCCCAGAGTTCAAAGGGCCCTCAGAAATCCTTTCCCACATGTTTATAAGTGATGCATGAGCCTGGGAAATTCACCTCTCAACATAGTGGTGTGAAGCTGTTGAAGGAAATAACTCTTGTGACATTGCAGTGAGCCATCTTATAATGCTGAATCATTGGCAGCATTTACCAAAAGTTAAGAAACTATTTCCTATGAACTCAAAGTATGTAAGCCTGTCACTAGTCCAGAGTGATGAGAAAGGGATCCTCTGATTAGTTTATGTTGAAAAGATAAGTCTACTCTCAAACCCTCATCCCCTTTCCAGGGGTCTTTGAACATTGCCACTTAATGCTTTTCAAAAAGTATTGGCTAGTGATTGTTCTTGAGTTGTGCTATTAAGGAAATGAAAACAA
The DNA here is from genome assembly GCF_024139225.1 of Suncus etruscus. Classification (NCBI taxonomy): domain Eukaryota; kingdom Metazoa; phylum Chordata; class Mammalia; order Eulipotyphla; family Soricidae; genus Suncus; species Suncus etruscus. The sequence goes on along the minus strand of NC_064851.1, from coordinate 83,814,703 downwards.
AAAGACTGAATTAGACTAAACAATAAAGGAGCCAGTCCTCTGATGTTTGCCCTTACCTGGAAAAACAGGTTTAAATGATACGGGAAATCAGGTTGTAGATTGCCCAAGAAAGGAGTTTGAAAGAACGTGTCATCACCTTGGAGATTCTTGCCTGTCCCCATGTTTGCAAATGAACAGAGATATTGTTGCCTTTTCACTTTTCTTTCTTAGATGGTAAATCCCTTCTGCTTTAAGTATCACAGTCCAACAAGTTTTTCAAAATTGCCATATTATAAACTCTCCTTGATGATTTCTCTTTAACTTCTGAGCTCAGATTTATTTGAAATAGTTATTTATCTGAAATAGTTACTTGCCAGGTAAATAGCTATTTACTTCCTTCTTTCTATTGTTTTTGGGCCATAACCAGTAATGCTCAGTGCATCCTACAGAATTTGTGCTCAGGGTTCGACTTAGGCCACTAGGAGACCATATGCAGTACCAGGAATCCAACTGTGGTTAGCTGTTCATGTACTATCTTTCTGGCCTCAACTAACTTTTTTAGGCAACATTTCTCTGTGTCAAGCATTGTGCAGAGGGATGTACTATAATTATTTATCTAATCCTTCCAATAGAAAATGCTATTATCCACAGTTTATTGGTTAAAAAAACCCAGATAACTGAGGTCAAAGAAAAAGCCCAAAGGACTGAACTCATGGGAAACCTGTTTCCCCCCAATATTAAATAATTGGTTCCCCAGAAAACTGCTGGGAATAGCCCTCAAGCTTAGTGTTGCTCTTCGCCTACCCACGCCCAGATAACAAGGTATTGTTGTTTATATCATTTACATTACATCATTCCTTCCCATCTAACAAGTAAGCTTCTAGGAATTAAAATATGTTTAATTTTAAAGGACTGATATTCCTTTCTCTCTACTTCATAAAAACAGGATTTTTAATATAAATTGTGTTAAGTGGTAAAACAGCCTATGCTTAAAGATCTGGAAACCTCATATAAGACAGGAAAATTAAGTGTGAAATAAAGGAATAGTGAGTAAGCAGGACTTACCATTTTGAGAATTCACTGACGTATCTTTTGAAACACAGGGAGCTTTGCTCAGCATTTGTTTAAAAGAGGAAGAAGATTTTTAACATGTTAGGCACATTGTGACTATTTAAGTAGTTTCTGGTTGATTTCCTGTATTACATCTTTGAAAGTAGCCTGATTTTCATATGTGTTCCAGTGCAGAATGGAATTTCCTGTCCTAGTCTAAAACGGGAGATTTCACTCTTACTGGAAGTTTTAGCATTAAATGCACAAGGGGCAGTGACCGAGATGTTGAAATGGTGATTAGTACATGAAAATACATTTGAATTTTTATCTTAAATCAATCCACACATACACCCAACATGTTTATAAATGTGCATAAAATCACAAGGAGGACCCTATAGTAAATTTAAACCAGGAGATAGGACATACAATTTTTAATCTGATTTTTATTGTTAACAAGGTTTCCTTGCTTTGGCCCCTCTTAATGATTTTTGGAGGAAAGTGAAAGTGTTTTATTCTATCATGCATTCTGTTTCATTCCATCCAGAGATGGAATTAAAGTGACTCAAGGTTTTCCCTTCTTTGTTTTCAATTTATTGTTTTAAACATATAAAACTATAGTAATCCAGGGATTAGAGTCATTATCTACCCTCCAAGCAAGCACAAATTAGCCTGAATCTTTTTGACTATATGAATGCAGCAGTGAGCATTTAAATTGGAAACATTTTGACTCACTCCCATGTTAAATACAGAGAATAACATTTTCTTTTTATATTTGAGGATTATATACATATTATTAAAATGTAGCTGTAAGTAGAATAATTATTTAGCAATTGTTCAAATGTGGAGCAACCAAATATTATATGGGGGCCAGAGAAATACTCTGAGTGAGACACTTGCTTTGCATATTACTAACTTGGGTTTAATCCCCAGCATCATATATGATTCTTATAGCCATGACAGGGGTTATAGAGAAGTCAGCTCTGAGCACAGTCAGACATGACCCAAAAATCTCCAAAGGAAAAAATGTTATATAAAGTGAGAAGAGTGCTTTTTTGACATTACTTAGAAATGACAGTGTATTGAAGATGTTATGAAATGACAGAACTAAATATCCAAGCCAAAGTCAACAATAAAATAATGAAATCAAAACTTTAACAATCAAAACTTAAAATGGGCCTTTTATGTTGACAGACTGGGGTGCATGGGATGCACTCTTAGAAAATTGGTGGCAGGAGGTCGACACTGGTTGTGGAATTGACCCTGAAATATTGTATTCTGAAACCCAACTATAAAGAACTTTGTAAATACAATGGTTTCAATAAATAATTAAAAAAAGAAAAAGAGGGAGGCAGAGGGAGGAAAAAAATTAAAAAAAAAGCTGCATGTCTTTGGGATCATTGTTAATTTTAGCTTACTATTCAAAAATTCTCTTGATTATATAGTCTCTAAATCTCTACAGTGATGAAAAGTTTATAGCTGGGCAGACAACTGCAATGCTTTGGCATTAATAAACCATAGTGAAAAAGATAAATTTTGATTTGAACACAAGTTTAGAAAAACTAAAATTTGATTTTTTTTATGATTTTCAAATACCAATAATTTATTTTTTAAGTGATAGCTAGGGGAGAGCGGGTGAAAGAGGCACAGAGGGAGATTGTGGACAGAACACCAGCCGTCTGAAGATCCTGGGGACTGAGAAGTTGGGACATCAGCACTTTAGAATAGGAAGTGGACAGTTGGCCAAAGAACTGTTGATAACTGCCTGTTCTGTTGGCAATTGTCTTGGGTTGGCATTGAGAAGAGCAGAAGCAAATCTATTTTTCTAGGCTTAACTTCCCATCTCGTTATTTTCATTTCTACCTTGGAACAGGATTAGGCATGCATGTTTTCCCCAATTAATTGCCCTGTTCCTGAGAATTCCCACCCACTCTACCTTACATGACATATCTACTTCTGTCAGGCCATTCTAAAATGAAACTATGGAAATTAGTGAAAGCAGTCAAGTATGTCCTAAGCTCTGGAATATTTGAATACCAAGTGCATAGTATAAATAGGAAGTACTTTACTTAACCTTTTTTCTCTTTCCTTACTCAATTCTCTCTGTTGACTAGTCTAGATCAATCAGGGAAATCTTTGTAATCTTTTGTAGGTATTTTTGCAAACATCCTCTCTAGTGAGAACCAATTCTTTGAGGTGGTTTAGCCTTTCTTTGAACTCCTCCTCAGCTGATCTAAGAGATGTTTTATACTAGTATATGAGAATGTTCTGTAAACAGTTTAAATTCAAATCTGGAAATGTATGATGAGGATGGTTGCTCAACAGTGTACCTAATGTACCTAATGTCACTGAACTATACACGTGTAACATGGCTAACAAAAATTTAATTTGTGAAACAACAGTGTTAGCATACTTAAACTACCCCTAACATGGTTAAAATTAAAAAAATCTAATGTTTAATATGTTCTCTCTCTCATATACACAAATAATCTGAAAAAGTTTTGTACTTTTATTATAGAAAATTTAAAAGTGGTTACATACATTTAACCATGATAAAGATAATTAAAATATAGAATTTCAAGTTTCATGTCCCTCAGCATATAAAATAGCAAAGGTTATTTTAGGAAAGTTAATACTCTTTTGGCATATCACTCATTTCATGTCTAGAAATAATGCATGGTGATGGGTATGACTCAAACAGGACCATACAGATGAATACTTTCACCTTATTCTTTCTGGGTCAAGATGAAAAGCAGAGGGGTCGGAGAGATAGCATGGAGGTAGTGTGTTTGCCTTGCATGCAGAAGGATGATGGTTCAAATCCCAGGATCCCAAATGGTTCCTTGAGCTGGTCAGGAGCTATTTCTGAGCATAGGGCCAGGGGTGATCCCTGAGCACTGCCAGGTGTGAGTCAAAAATTAAAATAAATAAAATAAAAAAAAGAAGAAAAGCAGAAAAAAATTTAGGAAAGGAACAATATTATATATATTAACATAATATTATACTTATACTCTGATATTGTATTTGAATTTCATGTCCATATTCAATGATCTGATATATTTCACACTGTGGCATATTACATAAGGCTGCTAGTAAAAATGATTTTGAGACAAAAACGAAGTACGTAGATCTGAGCAAAATTAGTCTGTACTTTAACAGAAGCATGTTAAAGAATAGAGGCCTTTAAAGGCTGTAATTTGAGAGCCATCTTTTGACATGTAGGTTACCAGGCCTGAGGTGGCTTGGCTACTAGTAAAAAGAAAGCTATGATTACCATGGAGACTATTTGGCAATAAGAAATAAAAATAACAATGCTTTGATTCAAGATTTCCCTCCCTAGGGCTCACATATACATCAATTTCTTTTCACAATATAAGGAGAAAATAGGGCAGATTGGGTATTATTATCTCTACTTTATAGAAAGCGAAACTGAGGCACAGAGAAATAATTTGAGTTTGAGTCAATGACTCATTTCCAGGTATGGAAATAGAAAACAAACTTCTCACTTCCTGATCTCAGGATCTTCTGGTTTCAAATAGCAAGCTGTCTGTTTTGTTCATCCTGCTCAGAAAAACTGTAGCCCCAAATTTCATAAATGGTAAAATAGTTGGCTTCCCTGAGAAATTAAGTAGAACTCACTCAAGCATCCTTGGACTTAACACAAATGAGCAAATGGTCGGAAGACCATAACATGAGTGTGAGTTGGTGAATCTCAAGTTCCTTGATGGTCTCATTGTGCTGTTTCTAAATTCATCAGAGCAGGAAAAGCAAAAGAGAGTCAGAGTTTCAGTGAGTTCCATTTTCTTGGCTTGGAAGTCATAAGCCCAAGCTAAATGCCTCTCTGAATCAGTGGTTTCTCTGTGTTCAGGGAGAGACCACTTCTTGACCCAGAGATGCGGTTTCACAACATGCTGATGAAGGTATTCAGATGTCCTCAGCTGGAGCAGCTAAATATGACTGAGACAACACAATCCCATAGACAAAGGTCAGGCCTATTTTCAACTCTGAGTGGGGCTATTACTCAGGAACAAGGCCCTTCTTGTCTGATTTCCTGCTATTTTCAGTGATTCACAAGCCCGATCTCTTTCATCTGAGAGCGCAAAGCCACATCCCCCTTTCAGATGTGTTTGCAAGTTAAAATAGTTCCCATTTCCAATCTGCGTGGGGTATCTTCTTACAGCTAAAGAATTCTTGGGGTTGTTAATATGGAGAAGAGTCTGGGCGGAGACTCAGGGCAGCATGGGCTTGGAGTGCAAATCCCTGGAGAGGGATCCAGAGTGTAGCAGGAAGTGAGGATCTTGCTTATTGGTCCCATGGAGGCTCAGAGTTAGTAGGCCATTTGGGGGAACTGACTTCTCCAGGGAAGCATCACATCATATTTAGGTCAAATAATGGTATTTGATGGTGGTAGAAGAAAGGAGGTTCTTAGATTCTTGATGACACTGGTCTCATATTTAGTAATTACTGGTCGCCTTTGGTGGATTGCCCTCATAAATAAGGATTATTTCTCTAAATTGTATGCCTTGTTATAAAAGCCTGCTTATCCAGTTTTCATACATCCTGTGGCTTTTTAAGTTTCTTTTCCTTATAACAATCTACTATGAAAAACTTTCACATCACTATTTCTTTTTTGTTTTTCATTTCTTTGGTTTTTTTGGGGGGGAAGAGGGGAGGGAGAAGAAAAGGGAGGGGAAGGGGGAAGCAAATCACTATTTCTTAATTGCTTAGTATCTTGGTTTGATGTGAACCAAGGAAAGATTAGTTATAGTCTAAATTGATATCTCCAAGGAAACTACTTTTGAGTAATTGAGATTTTGTGTTAGCATATCAGTTTATAGTCTTTGCTAGCCACTGGGTCTAATTTAATATACATAAGCAGAGATCACCAAACATATTTGGCCTATTGACTCTTTTTCAGAAGAAAAATTACTCAGCTACCTTCTTGAAATATACATCTTGAAACAAAGTGCTCTCCCAATAGGCTACTATGGTCATCCTGGATGGCTCTAACAACGGTCTGGGGCTGGCATACACAATTGTACTGTACTTTACAAGAGACAAAAAAGCAAATTATAGAGAGGTTGTGCAGAATCCCAAAATTATATTGTGGTTAGAATTTAGATTCCACAGTAGATCTTCACTTTGTACTTAATGCTACAATTTTGCTTAAAATTTGAAAACAAATACTAGATATTTACTAATGTCATGGTCTTAGATAATACCATTAAATTTTCTTCTCACTTTCTTTTTTTAGGAGAGTTTCCTGAAGACAGTGAGAAACTCTATGAGCTGTCCTTTTCATTTGTTTATAAGAGGAAATATGAACTTCAAGATTGTTCCATACGTTCTTGCCACTTCCCTAAAGCTAAGAAAAAAAAAAGCCATAGAAGCATGATTCGAAAGCCTGTTTCCATCTCAAAAGGTCAGGGACCAAAAATCTTTAGCTTGCCACAGGAAGTAGTGGGTAGAGAGTGTAATCACCAAAATATGAGGTGTTGTTAAAATAAATAAGAAAATAATTAAATAAGAATTTGAAGGAAGGGGAGATGAAGAGAAGCTGTTTTATTTCTTAGTTCTGATCCAAACAGAATTTTTCACAAGAATGATCTAGAAATAGTCTGAAGAACTTTGTAGTAGTTGCTTCAATAATCTGCCCACCAAGTAAAATTAGAGAAGTTCCTGATTCTTTTCCTTTTCTCCTGAGGTCAAACAAAGTAGAGTGAAGTCCTTATAAGTCAATAATCTGGCAGATCTGTTTGCGAATATAAATTTTCACACAAAATTTTACTTTTGGTATAAATTGAGTGACTATGTGTTTAATCTATTTCAATAACTATTACTAGTTGTTTCTGAAGACTTGTACCTAGATTTTTCACTAGAATGCTCTAGAAATAGTCTGAAGGACTTTGTAGTAGTTGCTTCAATAATCTGCCCACCAAGTAAAATTAGAGAAGTTCCTGATACTTTTCCTTTTCTCCTGAGGTCAAACAAAGTAGAATAAAGTCCATATAAGTCAATGATCTGGCAGATCTGTTTGCGAATATAAATTTTTACACAAAATTTTACTTTTGGTATAAATTGAGTGACTATGTGTTTAACCTATTTCAATAATTATTACTAGTTGTTTCTGAAGACTTGTACCTAGATTTTTCACTATTCTTATCAAGAGAGGAAAGAAGAAAAAGAATGAGGTCAAATATTGGCTTTTTGTTCACTGCTAATGCTGGGAAGAATGAAAGTAGTAGTTTTCAGCCCCAACTGCATATAAAAATCACCTAGGGAATGTTAAAAGTACACTAGAGATGTATTCAATCAAATATGGATCTCTGGGGAAGGAGCTTAGAGCAGGCTACTTTCTAAAAGCTCTCTAGTGATTTGAAGGCTTTTGCTAAGAACATTAGATTCATCATTGCTATCAACCTGTTGCTGATGAGATGGATTGGAAATGATGGAGAAAATTGCTTTATTTAAATTACTTGAGTTATCCATTTGCATTTGACTTATTTTTTTAATTTAAAGAACCATTATTTATCAAATTATCGATAGATGAGTTTAAGGCATATCAAGTCCATCACCAGTATCGATTCCCACCACCAATATCCCCATACTCCATTCTCTCCCCACCTCTGCCTGCTACATTTATAAGCATGTTAAAATATTGGTGGATACCGAGTATATCTCATGTTTTCAGTATTGTTAAATCTTTGCTTGGATATATAGCTATACCACTCTTCCACATCCTCAATATAACTGAAGTCTCAACTCCTATTTTCCTATTGCTTCCCTTTCTCATCTTCTTCCTTCCTAATTTGATTTATTTCCTTCTCTGTCCTCCTTTCTAAGCTCTGGGTCAAGTATTATTGAAAAATTTCCTTTACTTTCCTCATCCAGTTATTTTATATATCACAGGTAAGTGAGATCATTTGTGTTTGTCTCTTTTATTCTGGCTTTATTCACTCAAGCATGATATCTTCTAGTTCCAACAAGTTGCAGCAAATTAGTTTTTTCATTGTTCCTTCAGATGCATAGTATTTTATTGTGTATTTATACTTCATTTGTGGTTGAACAACTAGGTTGATTCCATATCCTAGCTATTATAATAAGTGCTGCAATGAATGATGGTGTGCATGAGTCCTTTTGAATAAATGTTTTTAAATCCTGGGTGTTGATACCCAAAAGTGGAATTGCTGAGTCATATGTCCTCTCAATTCTAAGTTTACTAAATTTGCTAATATATGTCCATAACATTTTCCACAGTGGATGAACCAGACAACATTCCTACAGCTATGGATGAGTTTCTTTTTTATTACATCCTTGTCAGCATAGACTGTTCCTATTATTTTTGATATGTTCCATTCTCCCATCATGATATGAGTTGATATTTCAATGTTGTCTTTATTTGGATTTCCCTAATGTTGAGTGAGACTTATCATGTTTTCATGAACATATTGGTTATCCACTTGAGACTTTACTTCTAAAAATATTGAAGAGGACCAGAGCCATAGCACAGCAGGCAAGGTGCATGTGTCACAGGGTTCAATCACTGGCATTCGAAAAGGTCCCTCAAGGATCACTAGAAGTGATTCCTTAGTAAAGATCCAGAAATAACCATTGAGAATTACTATATATGGCCCCAAAATCAAATATTTATATTGAAGAGATGGTCCCATATCTAAGGGCTGGAGTAGATACTTTGCAAGTGGAAGAACAGGCATGAACCTTTGTACTGCGTGGTCTTCTGAGCACAGCCAAAAGTGACCCATTCTTCTCCCCTAAAAATAACTATTGAAGAGGCAAAATTGTTGAATAAATCTTTGTTTTTGACCATGAATATTATGACGTGTATCATTCTGAATGTGAGATTTATTTTATAAGTTTCAACACTAGTGAAAGAAAATTCTAAAAGAGAAAAATTCCTTCAGAAACACAACAAAATATCTCTACATTCTTATAACTACTACTAAAAAAAAGAACAACTTGACTAAAAAAGTGTACAAGTGTATATGGAAAGAAAGTGGTGATAAAGGAACTCTCACCCACTGCTAGTGAGAATGCTGCCTGGTCCAACCACAACAGTATGGAGGGTTCTCAGTAAACTCAAAATTGAGCTGCTGTATGATCCATCAATCCATCGTTTGGGTATCTTTCCCCAGGACAGAAAAAACATTCATCCAAAAGGATGTATGCACACTGCTATTCATTGCAGCACTTAGTACAATAGCTAAGACTTGGAATCAACCTAGATGTCCAACAACAGACAAATGCGTCATAAAGATATGGTACGGGCCCGGAGAGATAGCACAGCAGCGTTTGCCTTGTAAGCAACCGATCTAGGACCAAAGATGGTTGGTTCGAATTCCGGTGTCCCATATGGTGGCCCGTGCCTGCCAGGAGCTATTTCTGAGCAGACAGCCAGGAGTAACCCCTGAGCATCGCCGGGTGTGGCCCAAAAACAAAAACAAAAACAAAAACAAAAACAAAAGATATGGTACATATATACAACAGAATACTACATAACTATTAGTAAATATGCAATCATGCAATTTGCAGCAATATGGATGAAACTGGATGATATTATGTTAAGTGAAGTAGCCAGAAGAAGGATAAATACAGGCTGAATACCACTTATATGTGATATTTAGGATAACTGCCTGAAGAAATACAACTGTCCAAATGGGAATTGTCTCAAACACCCTTAGCCCAGAGTATAGCTAGCAAGGAGAAAGAAAGAAAAAAACTGAGTGGAGGAGAAAAAATACAAATATGAAAGGATGGGGGTCAGAGGCTAGGCAGTTTCAGGTCCATTGGTGGAGATTTAAAAATAAAGGGTGGGGCGGAGAGATAGCATGGAGGAAAGGCGTTTGCCTTTCATGCAGAAGGTCGGTGGTTTGAATGTTGGCATCCCTTATGGTCCCCTGAGCCTGCCAGGAGCGATCTGAGCATAGAGCCAGGAGTAGCCCCTGAGTGCTGCCTGGTGTGACCCAAAAACAAAACAAACAAACAAACAAAAAGGACAGAATTAAATACCCAACCCCCCCCAAACAACAATGGAATTAAAAGACCCAAACTCTAACTATCTAAAATTTAAATGAGCCTGTTATACTGGCAGCCTGTGTGTGTTGGGGGGGGGGGGAGTGAGAAGGCAAAGTATATGGGATACATTCTGGGAACATGGTGGAGGGAGGTTGATACTGGAGGTGGGCTTGGCTCTGATTCATTATATGTCTAAAACCCAACTATAAATCACAATAGTTTCAATAAAATAAACAAAAATAAAAACAAAGCAATACAAGAAGGAGAGAAGCTGGAGAGTGCAACAGTTTGAAGTATATATTTGCAAGCTGGAGGCCCAGGTTTGATTCCCAGCACCACATGATCTTCTGAGCACAGAGCAAGGGGTTGTCCCTGAACACAACTATGTGTGGCCACATACCAAAAATAATACACATAAAATGTTTGAGAAATAGATTTATTATGCTTTTTTTATTTTGTGGGGATCTGAGTTGCTCTCAGTAATGCTCATTTGCTCTGTGCTCTTGGTGGTGCTTCGATGAATATGTTTTTTTGTAAATTTTTGTTTTTTGTATGTTTTTTGGGCCACATCCGGTGGCACTCAGGAGTTACTCCTGGCTTTGCACTGAAAAATTGCTCCTAGCAGGCTTAAGAGACCATATTGGGATGCTGGGGATCAAACCTAGATCGGTCCTAGGTCAATTGCATGCAAGACAAACACACTACTGCTGTGCTATTGCTCTGGCCACGACAATATCTGTTATTGATGTTAAAGCCAGGCTTGCTACATGCAAGCTAAGTTCCCTCAAACCTCTCAGCCAGGAGTTACATTTTAAGAGCCTGTATACTTATAGGCTTATACTTATTGACGGTTTAAGTAGTGTTTCTCAAATATTATTGAGTTCCAAGTACCCAGGAGAATTAATAAATTCCCAGAATTGCTGATGAGTGGGTCTGAGTTGGGAACTCAATAATTTATATTTCGAATAAGTTTCCAGTTGATGCTAATTTGGGAGGCACAGATAACTAAGACATTTTCCCCAAGCACCTCAGATATGGTAAAAAAAATTAAAGAAAGAAAAAAAGAAATTAAGAAAAAAAACTTAAATGACTATAGCAAACATATATAGAAACAAATTACTTTAAGAAAATGTAAAAGAAAGAAAATATAATAGGCTTCACTTTATTGAAAGTTTACTCTAGAGGACAATATCAACTCTATTTAGCAAATAATGTGGACTAGCTTTGTTTTATATACACTTTTTTAAAGTTTTATTTATTTATTATTTTTATATGTAAAATATTTAAGTGCCATGATTACAAGCATGATTGTAGTTGGGTTTCAGTCATAAACAGTACACCCCCTGTCACCAGTGCAACATTCCCACCACCTATGCCCCCTCCCTCCTTCCCAATCCTTGCCTTTATTGGAGGCAAGTCATTCTACTTCTCTCACTCATTAAGATTGTCATGATAGTTATTAGTGTGGTTATTTCCCTAACTACACCACTACACTTTGTGGTAAGCTTCATATTGTGAGCCAGACCTTCCGGCCCTCATTTCTATTTTCTCTGGGGATTATTACAATAATATCCTTAATATTTGTCTTAAAATTCATAGATGAGTGAGACTATTCTGTGTCTATCTCTCTCCCTCTGACTTATTTCACTTAGCATAATAGATTCCATGTACATTCATGTAGAGGAAAATTTCAAGACTTCATCTCTCCTGACAACTGCATAATATTCCATTGTGTATATGTACTAAAGTTTCTTTAGTCATTCATCTGTTGAAGGGCATCTTGGTTGTTTCCAGAGTCTAGCTATTGTAAACAGTGCTGTATGAATGTAGGTGTGAGGAAGGAATTTTTTTTATTGCATGTTTGTGTTCCTAGGGTATATCCCTAGGAGTGGTATAGCTGGATCATGTGGGAGCTCAATTTCCAGTTTTTGGAGGAATATCCAAATTGTTTACCTTAAGGGCTGTACTAGATGGCATTCCCACCAGCAGTGAATGAGAGTTCCTTTCTCTTCACATCCCCACCAGCACTGATTGTTCTTGTTCTTTTTGATGTGTTCCAGTCTCTGTGACGTGAGATGCATATAAAAGGGAGAAAGGCCAAGAAGATGGTTCAAAGGGCTGAACACATACATTATATGTAGAAGTCCCAGGTTTAAACCCTTATCTTCACATTGTTCCTTCAGTACCACTGGGAGTGGCTTCTAAGCAATATAAGGTATGTAAACCCTGCCCACCCAAATAAAATGAACAAAAATGAAATATTTCTGGGACACTATACAAATCAGGCAATCATATGAAATTCCATATTTTGTTCTACCTTACAGACACAAACTGCTTTCATAGAGCACAGTAATACAGGAGCTGAGCTGATATGCATAGCAGATAAATTAAAAATTATTTTGTTGAAGGCTTGCAGTTTTTTGATTTGTTTTATTTTTGTTTCTCGGCCATACCCAGTGGCGCTTGTGGGTTATTCCTGGCTCTGCACTTAGAAATTACTCCTGGCTGGCTCTGAGACCAGATGGGATGCAGGAGATCAAGCCCAGGTTTGCTGCTTGCAAGCCCTAAGAAGGCTTGCAATTTTATCTTTTTTTTTTTTTTATAAAAGATCTGGGGATTGGCTCATGACCTCAATTAAGCAAGGCAAACACTCTATGCTGAGTTATATTTCTGGTTCTGTAGGTCTTAAATATTTTGTTTTATTTTCACTTAGGATACAAAAGTATGATCAGTCTGAGCAGATGAAGTAATTCAGCTTGAGATTGTGGGCCCCTGAGATGACATCTATTTCATGGGAATATTTACTACTTGTATTGTCAGATAGTCAATACATCAAGAAAAGGCAGGGTTTGGATGTTTTTGTAAAATATCATGTATTTAAGTGTTAACAACAAATTCAACTTGAAAAGCAGTACACACTGGGGCTTGGATTTGATCCCTCGTACCGTATAGTTCCAAACATCACAATTGACAGCCAACAGAGAACTAGAAGTAGGCCCTGAATTCTATCAGTTGTGACATCCAAAACACAAAAGTCAGTAAATAAAAAAAAATTTTTTTTTACAAGTATCAAACAAACACTGTGGGTTGAATTTGATCTTGCCGACTTGTAAAAAATATGAGTCTTGAGTGATTTACTTAACTTTGTAAATATAAACATCTCTTTGCTCTCTGAGTAGGTTTCTAACCAGGCAGAGTATCAGAGCAGAGCCCAGCAGTTCATTGATTGCTCCTGGTGTGGTTTCTCTTTGGCATGATTTGCTCACTGGTTCTCAAATAGCAACCCCCAATCACATCATCAAGAATCTTGTTTGAAATGCAAATTGTACTTGCCCACCCCAAATGGGCATTTTTTTCAGAAGAGCCACCCTTATTTGTCTGGATCAGAAATTCTGGGAACTGGGCCAGAGATCTGTTTTAACATGCTTCTCCATGTAATTCAGACACCTACTAAAGGTTTAAGCACCCCCATTTACTTGAAGAGAACTTCAGGCAGCTTCATTAAATCAGTACACAAAGAGGGTTTGAAAATCAGATGAACTCTTTAGCAGCCAGCCTCTCACAGTCAAAGCATTCTGGTTATGTGACATTCCATGTGCTGCTGGGTATCATTGCCTGTTAATAGATACTTGGGCATGTCTCTTTAAAAATTCTCATTCCAGAGTCAGGTGGAGAGTTCTTGAAAAGTTACTCCAAGAATATCTGTATATTCTGGGACTCTATTCTGGGGCTATTTTTTCCTTCTTGTCAATTCTTCCAGATTTGGGGGTTAGTATACATTGAAAATATTTCTATTTTCTTTTTCATACACATTTTCTTTATTGAAAATGCAGTTCTGCAATATGTTTGAGAATTATTAGAACAAGAACATAGACATATATACTTACAACTCTTCTAAGGAAATATAGCTTCAAATATACATGCACAAGATATTGCTATAAGAGGATACTTACTCTGAAAAAGAAATTTATATTAAGGTATTTTCCAATATTCAGATTGTGACAATAATAAACATTTCAACTGAATATGCTATGTCTTTAATATTTTTGAAATCTTGTTATTAGGATGATATGGTGTAAGAAACACCAATGGGCATTAGGAGACCTGATTTTTTGCCTCACATCTGTTCCTTTCCATGTCTGTGCCTTGGATATGACATTTGTGACTTTCTTTTTTTGGTCAATAAAAGGAAGGAATTGGACTAAATGATTTCTGAGAGCTCTTCAGTTTGAAAACATTCTGATATTAAAGGCTTACTGTCATGTGTGTTATGAACCTTAGCCAAAGATTCTTTAGTTGTTTGGCTATCTGTGGATTGTGTGTTAACATGCATTCCATTTAAATCACATGCTATGAGCTCATTTGCTTGAACTTTTATAGTAATACTTAAGCATTTATATCTTGCTTTTCATCTTCAAAGCACTTAACATACTTATGAATCCTTCCAGCAACACTTTGAGGTAGCTAAGTATTATTAAAACAAGGAAAAGGAGGGAGAGAATGAAGATGTGAAAGAGGTAATTAAAGTTACTTAGATATATGTCCCCGACTAAAGACAATACTAGGACATAAAAATTATAGCAAAAATATTTAAAGATTTAGGACTGGAGTGATAGAATAGTGGGGTAAAGTTCTTGCCCTGGCTAGATCTTCAGCATGCCATATGGTATCCCAAGTCTGCCGGGAGTGATTCCTGGGTGAGGAGCCAGGAGTAATCCTTAAGCACTGCTAGAGAATACGCATCCTAAAATTTAAAGATTTAAAGGTGCGGAGAGAAAAACAGAACAGCTGATTTAGAATTTTGAAATCGTAGGGTCGGGGTAGGAGGATAAAATCTGGAGCACAGCTTCAGCCTGCGACATGGTTTTGTGGAATCTGAAAGTTGGCTCCCAGCAGTCACATATCAGGAAATGTCCTCGAGCTGGAGGTTTCTCAGAAACCGACTATGGCAGTAAACAACAGTCCATAGTGAAGGAAGATGGGCAAAAGGGCCACCAAGAGCAAATTAGCAGCAGCGGCTGTGGCAGCTTCTCAGGCTGAGGCAAGGTGGTCTGGGAATCTGAATTTTTCGTTTTGGCAGCTGGTTGGTAGCTGGCTGAATGGGAGGAGCGTTCAGTTTCCTGAGAAGTTAAGAACTGAGAGTAAAAATAGGTTAAATGAGGGGAAATAAGAGATCTGGGGTGAGAGAGTGAAGGGCTTAGTTAAGGATCTTTTAGGTGGAAAGCGAAGGGGGTAGGAGGGATTATATATAACAGGGGGAAGGACAATATACAACATAGACAGACATTATGTATATTACAGACAGACATTGAGGTGGACAACAGATACAGCCATGTGTATGTGCACATATAGACAGACACTTAGGATAGATCCATGGCTTACAGTTGAACAGCTGACTCAGGTGGAATGGGTCAGAACACTTAAGTGTAAAGCCGGCAAATCAGATAGAAAGATTTTCCATTTTCTAGGCCAGTCATCATTGGTGAGGTTAAATTTAAGTGATAAGGTAATGAGTACTGTAAGAGGAGTCTACATCATGAAGAATCATCTATAGGGTCTTGAGCATCCAGGTTCCTTTCCTAAAAGCAAACTAAAATCATGAGCATTATGGTATAATAAAAAATTAACAATTGAAAACAGATTACAATAACATTCAATGAATGAGCTCTGTAGAAGGAGTTTATGGAATGCACTTGCATATTCCATTGTAATCTGTGGACATAAACATTAGATTATGCAAGTAGGGGCCGAAGAGATAGCATGGAGGTAAAGCATTTGCCTTTCATGCAGAAGGTCATCGGTTCAAATCTTGGCATACCATATGGTCCCCCGTGCCTTCCAGGAGCAATTTCTGAGCATGGAGCCAGGAGTAACCCCTGAGCACTGCCGGGTCTGACCCAAAAACCACAAAAAAAAAAAAAAATATGCAAGTAGGCATAATCAACATCCTATCATTGAAGACTTCTTTGAAGTCCAAGTATTGGAGTGTTCTGCCTAAGTTTTTCTCATTGAACTTTATGGATTAGGGCATAAACTGAAGATCTTTAGTCTACTTTGAATTGACTTTTGTGTAGGGTGTAAGATAAGGATCAATCTTTAATTTCTTACACATAGTTATTCAATTATTCCAACACAATTTGTTAAAGAGACTGTCTTTGTTACATTTATATTATTGGCTCTTTTGTCAAATATTAGTTGATCATATGTTTGGTCGTTTATCACTGGATATTCTATTCTGACCCATTGGTTTGACAATCTGTCTTTGTTTCAATACCATACTGTTTTAGCTTTGTAGTAGAGCTTCAAATTAGGTAATAAGATGCCTCCAAGTTTCTTGTGTTTTAGAATTGATTTGGCTATCCTTGGATATAAAGTTCCACATGAACTTTATAATTGATTGTTCTAAGTCCTTGAAGAAGTTTGTCTGAATTTGAATAGGGATCACATTAAATCTATACAATCTTTTAGGTAAAATGGTCAATTTGATGATACTGACTCTTCCAATTCATGAGCATGGAATATTCTTTTATTTTCCTAGGTTTTCTTCAGTTTATTTCTGAACTATTTTAAGTTTTGTTGATATAATCTCTCTCTCTAACCTCTCTTGTTAGGTTAATTTATAGGTACTTGATAGTTTTGGACACTATTTTAAATGGTATAGACTTTTTGATCTCTTTCTCCTCTGATTTATTATTTGTATAAAGGAATGCAACTGTCCTTTGTGTATTAACTTTGTAACTGGCCATTTTAATGTATTCGATTATTGTTTCTAAGAGCTTTTCTGTGAATTCTTTAGGGTCTTTGATGTACATCATTATGTCAGATGAAAATAGAGATTTTTGACTTTCTCTTTTCTAATTTGGATTCCTTTGATTTTCTTCTCTTGTATGATTGCTATTGCTAGGACTTCTAATACTAACTATGTTGAATAAGAGGGGAAATAGTGGACATCCTTGCCTTGAGCCAGACTTTAGTAGAAATGGTTTCAATTTTTCACCATTAAGAAAAATTTTGAAAAAAAAATTTTGGTTGTGGGATTTTTATAATTAGTTGTTACTATTTTGAGGAGGGTTCCTTCCACACCTATTTTGCCAATGTTTTTTTTTTCATCATGAATGGGTGTTGAATTTTGTCAAAATTTTTTTCTGCTTCAATTGATATGATTATGTGTTTGTTATCCTTCCTTTTATTGTTGTGGTGTATAACGTTGATTGATTTGCATATGTTGAACCATTTTTGCATCCCTGGGACGAAACCTACTTGGTCAGGATGTATAATTTTTTAGATGTGTTGTTGGATTTGGTTTGCTAAGATTTTGTTAAGGATTTTTGCATCCATGTTCATTAGTGAGATTGATTTGTAGATTTATTTCTTGATAGTATCTGTCAGCTTTGGAAGTGAGTCTGATATTATCTTTATAGAAGATACTAGGAAGAGTTCCTCTCTTTTCAATGTTTTGGAAGAATCTAAGGATCAATGATAGCAACTTTTCTCTGAATTCTTGATAAAATTCACCTGTAAACCCATCAGGTCCTGAACTTTTGTTCTTGAGGAATTTTCTAATTACTGTTTCAATTTTGTTACTTGTGATTGGCCTGATAAAGCTTTCCACTTCCTCCTCATTCATTAAGTATCAAGAAGTGATATTTTTCTTCAGAAATCTGTCCATTTCTGGGTCCTGCGAGGTGGTGCTAGAGGTAAGGTGTCTGCCTTGCAAGCGCTAGCCAAGGAAGGACCACGGTTCAATCCCCTGGCGTCCCATATGGTCCCCCTAAGCCAGAGGCAATTTCTGAGCACTTAGCCAGGACTAACCCCTGAGCATCAAACAGGTGTGGCCCCCCAAAAAACAAAAGAAAACAAAACAAAAAAAAGAAAGTAAGAAAAGAAATGTCCATTTCTTCTAGGTTTTCTAGCTTAACTGAGTAAAGTTGTTTGTAATAAGCTCTCATGTCTTTGATTCTTGGGGTTCTGTTGTTATTTCTCCCCTTTTATTTTTGATCCTATTTATTTGAATACTTTCACCTATTTTCTTTGTGAGTCTTGTCAGTGATTTGTCTATCTTGTTAATTTCTTCAAAACCAGCTCCTGGTTTCATTAATTCTTTGTATATTTTCTTTATTCTATATTGTTAATTTCTGCTCTAGTTTTTATTATTTCTTTTCTTCCGCTTGTGTTTGGGTTTCTTTGCTGTTGGTTTTTCAGATGTTTAATATGTCCCTTTAGGTAGTTGATTTTTATCATTTTCTTCTTTCCTAATGCCCTGTATTGCTATGAGTTTACCTTAAATACTGCTTTTGCTGTGTCCCATAAATTATGAGATTTTTTTTCTTCATTGCCATTATTTCAAGGAATCTTTTTATTTTTATTTCTTCTTTGATCCAGCTGTTTTTGAACAGCATGTTGTTTATTCTCCAGGTGTTAACTTTTCTCCACATCTTCATTTTACAGTCAATTTCAATTTCTGTGACATTGTGGTCTGATTGGGTGGTTGGTAGAATTCTTATATTTGTGACTTTATGTATATTAGACTTATGTTCTAGAATGTGGTCTAGCCTGAAGAAGTTCCATGTGCACTTGAGAAGAATGTGTATTCTGCTTTTTTGAGGGTGAAATACCCTGTAAATACCCTTTAGTTCTAGTTCTTCTAGCTACTTATTTAGGGCTCTTACATCTTTGCTGGTGTTCTGCCTAGTGGATCTGTCTAGTGGTGATAATGGTGCTGAAATCTCCCACTACTATGACTTTTCCATACATATGTTTCTCTAAGTTTCTCTAAGTGAGCAAAGGCCTTACATATTTTGCTGGCTCTACATTTGGTGCATATATGTTGATCAGAGTTAGCACTTCTTGGTCTATTGTTCTCTGATGAATAAGTAGTGACCATCTTTGTCTCTAAGTACTTTTTTTCTTTTCTTTTTTTTTAATTTTTGGCCCACACCCACTGATGTTCAGGGGATAGTCCTGGTTATGCACTCAGAAATCGCTCCTGTCTTGGGGGACCATATGGGACACTGGGGGAATCGAACCACTGTCTATCCTAGGTTAGCACATGCCAGGCAAATTCCCTATCAATTGTGCCAATGCTCCAGCCCTTCTAAGTGCTTTCTTGGGGTTGAATGCAGTTTTGTCATATGAAAATGGCTGTCCCACTCCCTCTCTCCCCTGTGGCTTGTATAATTGCTTTCCATTCTTTTACTCTGAGCCTTTGTCTACCTGGAACTTTTAAGTGTGTTTCCTTCAGAGCTCAGATTCTGGGTTATGTTTCCTGATACAACCTGGTACTTTGTGCCTTTTTCTTTTTTTTAAATTTATTTAAACACCTTGATTACATACATGAAGAACACCACCCATCACCAGTGCAACATTCCCATCACCAATGTCCCAAGTCTCCCTCCTCCCCACCCGACCCCCGCCTGTACTCTAAACAGGCTCTCCATTTCCCTCATACATTCTCATTATTAGGACAGTTCAAAATGTAGTTATTTCTCTAACTAAACTCATCACTCTTTGTGGTGAGCTTCCTGAGGTGAGCTGGAACATCTGGCTCTTTTCTCTTTTGTGTCTAAAGATTATTATTGCAAGAATGTCTTTCATTTTTCTTAAAACCCATAGATGAGTGAGACCATTCTGCATTTCTCTCTCTCTCTCTCTCTCTCTCTCTCTCTCTCTCTGACTTATTTCACTCAGCATAATAGATTCCGTGGAGATTTTAGTCCATTAACATTTAAGGAAACTATTGACAGAAAGAGCTGTTGTGCCATTATGTTGTGTGGGGCTGTTGTTACAGTTGGGGATTTGATTTGTGGAACTGCTCTTTGTTTCAGTAGTGCAAATATTGCGAGTTCTTTTTTGTCTGAGAATGTTTTTAATCCTCCCTCCCATGTAAATGAGAGTTTTGCTGGATAGTGGAATCTAGGTTGAAAGTTTTTTCATTTAGTAGTTTGAATATGTCATTTCACTCTTTTTATTGCCTGGATTGTTTTAAATAGAAGTAGGTTTATTCTTATGTTTCTCCTTTGCATTTGAAGTTTTTCTTCTCCTTTACTGCTTTAAAAAGTCCATCCCTCTGTGTATGTGTGTGTGTGTGTGTGTGTGTGTGTGTGTTTGCCATTTGGATTACTAAGTATCTCAGTGTTGTTCTGTTATGGTCTCTTTTTTTGGCACTCTTTTTGCCTCTTGTATTTGTAGAGATACATCTTTCCCAAGGGTGGTGAAGTTCTCTGCTATTATGTCCCTCACTACTTGTTTTTCCCCTTTCCCATTTTTCTTCCATTCTGGTATTCCTATAAGGAGATTATTTCTCTTGTTTTTGTTCATTAAATACCTTACATTTTCTTCCAGTGTTCTGTCTCTCTCTTATTTTTTGACTTCTTTATTAATGCTGGCTTGTAATTTATCTTTTAGTTTGTCTATGCTATTCTCCACCTGTGTAATTCTACTATTATGGCTTACTAACATGTTTTGTAGTTCCTTCAGTTCTATTTGTATACATTCTCTCATCTTCTGAAAGAGTTCTTTGAGTTGGTTGAATTGTTCATCTATATATTTTTTATTAATATCTTTATTTAAACACCTTGATTACAAATATGATTGTAGTTGGGTTTCAGTCATGTAAAGAACACCCCCCCTTCACCAGTGCAACATTCCCATCACCAATGTCCAGAATCTCCCTCCTCCCCACCCCACCCCCACCTGTACTCTAAACAGGCTTTCTTCTTTCTTTATTCATTCACTTTGATATGATGTTCTCAATGATCTTTGCATTTAGTGGTTGGAATGCTGAAGTATTAGGTGTTTAAGAAAGTGGTCTATTGAATTGTTTGTATCAAATGAAGCTTGAGGTTTATCTTGATGTAAATTACAATGACTTCAACTTATAATGTTAGTGCATCTGCTCGGTTTGGGAAAAGGAGGGCTGATAGGAAGGAGGGGGTTTCAGTAATGACACTGGAACCCAAAAGGAGGCTGAGGGAAGGCTGCAAATGAGACCCTGTTTGCTCTTGGTTGAGGAGATTAGGACCCAAGTTTTCCTGTTCTTGCCCAGACACAGAGCTGGCTGTCCCCAGGGAACAAACGATCAGCAATGGCCCTGTGACCCAGAAGGAGAATAGGAAAAGACCCAAGAAGACAGCTCAAAATGTGTTTAGTGTTTAGTTTTTAGGATTAAGATTTGAGGATCTCTATTGTCTCCCAGACACAAATATGGCTAGGCGATCAGGATGGCATTGGAACCTAGAAGGAGGCTGAGGGAAGCTGATTCCCTATTTTTTTTTTAATTAGATCTCTGTTTCAAAACTTCCTAAAACATGATTTTTGGAAGGTGGCCCACAGCCAGTGATGCTCAAGAGACTGGGCAGAGTTTAGGGGACTATATGTAGTTTTAGTGTTATAACTGAGGTTAGAACCAGGCAAGACAAGCACTCTTCCTGTACTACCTTCTGGATTCCCCTATAAAGAGTTTTAATATTTTAGAAATTTCCCAGCAGTATACCAAGATTTTCTCTACTCTTTGTGGAGTGAAGTCATTTTGAGACTATTGGTCTCTACGATGGCTGACCACATCTTACACAAGTCCTGGACCTAGCTCATAAATGATATTCTATCAATGATGGTGTTATAGTTCTTTTCCAATTTTAGGGTGATCTACTGAAATCAGAAGAAAATAGGGCTATAGGGACAGTACAGTGGATAGGCCCTTGGCCTTATTTTGGCAGACCCAGATTCAATCTTGAAACAGCAAATGGTTCCTTAAGCCCACTAGGAGTGATACCTGAGTTCAGAGCCAAGTTCTGATCACTACTGGGTGTGTCCAAAAGAACAAGAACAACAACAACAAAAAGAAAAATGAAAGAAAAATAAAGTATACATATACTTATTATATAAAAGAAAATATTTTTAATAAAAATCAAAACTAAACAAAAGCCACATCCAAGGAGTCCTTTTGGACTGTTAGCTTGCAGGTTTGCAATCTTCTGTTTTCTCTGCAGTTTACCAGAGAGCAATGCTTTTAAAAATAATGTCAAACACATGTTGAACTTTAGTAACCTCTACTCTTTAATGCAAATGGAACTCTGAACAGGGTGTATAATCAGTGACCAAATAATAAAATTACTGTTTAAAAAGGTATAGCTTAGCTTGAGGATTCATATGACTGATGCTAAAAGAACCATGCTACTGACAGGCAGGGCTCAGAGATGGCAGGGGGAAAGGGGAAAAAAAGGCATTTCTAGGGGAGATTTGAGTAACTGCAAAGAGTTTCAAAATCACTCCGGTGTCTAGAGATGTTCAAGATAGGGAGGTTTGGGACCAGAGATCAATGTCAAAAATACCTATATAAAAAAAGTACCTATATGACTTATTTTATTCTATGAAATTAGATCATTTTACATAATGGTAGATGATTTGCTTTAAAGACTAAATTAATTGCAGTGGTCCTCAAACTATGGCCTGTGGGCCACATATTGTATTTGTGTCTGTTTTGTTTCTTCATTGCAAAATAAGATATATGAAGTGTGCATAAGAATTCGTTCATAAGTTTTGTTTTTACTATAGTCAGACCCTCCAATGATCTGAGGGACAGTGAACTGGCCCTCTGTTTAAAAAGTTTGAGGACCCCTGAATTAAAGTCTTTGTTTTTCCTTGCTCATACTGATATTATAGTGGGTAAGGCATTTGCCTTACATGTGGGCTGAGTCAGCTACAATCCCTGATACTCCAAATGGTTTTCTAAGCATTGCCAGGAATGATCCCTGAGCTCAAAGATGGGAGTTAAGTCCTTCACACAGCTGGATATGGCCCACACCAAAAGAAAAACAAAACAAAACAACAAAAAATAATCAACTCCCAGCCAAAAAAAAAACCAAAACAAAAATACTAAAGCAAAAATAAAAGAGATTTGCTTTTTTAATCTGCTTTTATTCAAGCAATTAGATCACCATTCACTATTTTACAATTTGAGACTTTTTATGGTTATAGAAGTTTGTGAAATGGCTGCTGATAGTTATATGCAAGTTTGTATGTTCTGATTTTGAACTAAAAACAAAACAAAAATCCCCTGAAGCTTAGCTCATCAATATTTAATGACCGGCTGTGAAAACGTAGTTTTGCCTAACTGTGTTCTCAACTTGGCAGTTTTTTCCTGACAAATATTTGAGATTATCTGCCCTGGGACTTGTTATATCTGCTTCACTCACACTATTGTAAAAACATGCCTCTATCTCAGAAAAATGCTTTTCTGTTTTCATATTTATTGGCTCACCAACTTTATTTTCTCCAAGTACTAAAATGTGGTATCATATGAAAAGATGAGAGCCGCCTGCTTTTGCTGGGTGAGCTACTGCCCTTGCCATTTAGAGTCCCTAAATCCCTGCAGGGCTGGTGAGTGGTGCTCAGTTTAGAAAGTTCTGCAATTTGTTTACTGTTAATTCAGGGCTGATAGGCCTTTAAGGTAACTAGCTCTCTCATGCTAATCTCATGAGAGATTAATCTAATAAGGCATGTTTGTAGAGATCCAACAACTTGGAGTATGAAATAGATTGTCTTTGAAAATTGGAGATTTACTGAGTCTCCATGATGTTATAGGTCAGCAAATAAAAAAATTATCACAGGAGAAAAAAAAAATCTTGGAAGCTATTTTCTACAAAGTTGTGGTAAAGCCACTGGGGAAGTGTCTTTTTTATCAGTGACTGAACGTTACATAAAATCTTTAGAAAATCAATCTTCCTTAGGAATGATGAATAAATGAATGTGAGTTTTCCCTATACAATTCCTTCTCCTCCTCTTCCTCTTCTTCATCCTCCTCTTTTCTCCTTTTTTGCCTCCTTCTTCCTCTTCCTTTTTCTCCCTCTGCCTTCCTCCTCCTCTTTCTCTTTCTTCTTCTTCCCTCTTCCTTTTTCTCCTCTTTCCTTCTCTTCTTTCTTTGCCTCCTTCCTCCTTTTCCTCCTCTTCCCTCCTTTTTTTCCTTCTTCATCCTCCTCCTCCACCACCTTTTCCCTTTACTCTTTTCTTAAATAGGGCCATGCTTAGGTGCTATAGGACCTACAGTCACACTCCAGCCTCTCTCTGGAGGTGCTGGACATGTGAGGCAGGCAGTGTTGGAGATTAAACTCAGGGCCAAGCACACACTAATAACATGCTCTGCCATCTGAGGCATGTTCCTGACCCCAAGTCTTGTTTTTCTTGATGTTAGAACTATCCAGGTGAAAAAAATTTCTCTGTACTTTGTAAATATGTTTTAACAACTACTCTCGCCTGCTTTCTATTTTTTTAATTTTTTGCATATTTTATTTGTTATATAAATTTAAGCTTTTTTAAGTGAGAATCATGTTCTATGCATATGTCTCTTCTTGTGACTATAATTCTACCTTATACATTATAGAAATTTAATATATATGACATCTACTTTTTTTATTTATTTATTCAATTATTCTATATTTTTGGCCAGAGTTCCACCCTACCTCTTTTTTTAGTTCCTTCTGAGATACCTAGTTAGCCTTACTAAAATAAAATTTCTAATCCTAATATTTAAAATATCTTATTTCATTATCCATAATAATAATTTCCAGGGATGTACAGCACTGTTTTCTTCTTCTGTTGCTTCTATTTGTGAAACCAGATGTTGAAAACATATGATCTAACCAATGTGATTTTTGCCAAAATAAAATCATAACTCCAAAGTGCTATTATTTCCTCAGAACTCTAGAAATTGTATCAGAATATCCACATGTAATTTTCTGTATCTTACTTACTCTTAAGAGAATGCCAAAATATGTATTTAGGATATATATATTTAAACATGTTTCAGAATTTATATCCTATTTAAACTAAATGGCATAAGTGATCAATATTCAACTCAATGGTTTTTGTATTCACTATTAGGTGTTTATTTGTCTTGCCATTGTTATTGAGATACTGAGTGGGTGAGAGACATATTCACTTCTAATTTTCCTGGAGGAAAATGCCTTCATGAGTTAGTAAAATGGGTACGAAAATCTATGTGTTAGTAATATTAGCTTCTTTAAAGTAACAAAGTTTAACTGGAGAGTAAATAAAACAGGTGTGAGATGTTGACAGAATTTGCCATAATTTCTAAGGACTAAATTAGGAAAAACAAGTGTGAAAGAGCCCATTTGCTCCTAAGATAAAATTAAACAATGGGCTCTTGTTAGAATCTTCTGTGTCATCCAAGATAACAGGCACTTGAAGATGGCCAGGCCAATAAGATTAGAAGAGAAAGAACTAGACCATAATCAAACACTAAGTCCATATGACTCATTTCATATCAGGCAGGCATAACCATACTAGTAAAAGCCATCATTTTAGTATAGTTAGTAACATACTATGCTAGTTAGTTAATAACATATAATAAATAAGAATTTTATAGATTATTAAATGCTTATCATTTGCCTTAGTAGAAGAGAAACATTTCATCAAGCAAAGCTATATCATGGAATAAAGTATTCTGAAAACAGTTAATATCTCAGTAAAATGCATAATCTAGACATTCACACTGGGCATTTATAAATCCTGAAGTGTGAAAAGAGAATACTGCATTAGATGTCAAAAGAACTGTCTTAATTTTGTTCCTCTATTTAGCTACTTAAATATATAGACAAGCAAAGCATAACTACTTTCTTAAGTTTTACACTCTAAATTATTCAACTAGCTATGAATAATTACAAAATATCAGGATCTTGGATTAAGTATTGTCTGCTTTTCATGTTCTGGACATGTGAGAGGAAGGGTAATATAAACAATTGCTTCAATTGTACTCATCAGTCCACACTATAGGAGCTGTTCCCTATAATACATGTGAATATATGAAACTATAGGATGATTATTGAAGTTTCTTCTTGACTATATATAGTATACACAATGTGCCCCACACATGCCAATGATCAAAGACCTTGACTAGACCCAGTTAACAGGATACAGATAGAAACTTTTCTTGTAGGAAGCATTGTCTGTTAAACAGCTATGGGTAGAATTAACTAATACTTTTATGGGGAGGGAAGTGGATATTTAATAATAACTAATAAAATCTATTCTGAGTTTTATTTATTTATTTATTTATTTATTTATTTATTTATTTATTTATTTTGGGGAAGGTTTGGTCCACACCCAGTGGTGGTCAGGGGTTACTTCTAGCTCTGCACTCAGAAATCACTCTTGGTAGGCTCAGGGGACAATATGGAATGCTGTGGCTTGAGCATGGATCCATCTTGGGTCAGCTGCTTGCAAGGCAAATATCCTACCACTATACTATTGCTCTGGCCCTATTCTGAGTTTTAATCATAATTTTATTAGTATTTTCTGAATATGCAACACAATGCTCTCTGATTATCAGCTATTAAATAAAAGACTAAAATGATCTCTATCATTTCTCTTCTTCAGTTCCAAGATGGTTGGAAACAGTAATTTCTATTAATTGTTAGAATGTAATTAGAAAACAGGAATGCTGTCTCTGACCTGTGGTTGCCTAAAGGCATTCCTTTATCTTCATTGCTGTGAGTGTCTAGAATATGAGGTATGGCAAGTATAACTGGTTATAATTATTGTATTATTTCATCATATTAGGAGGTAATGGAATTGGAATTAAAATCCAAACTGCTGGGATTCTTCAAGCACAAATGTTTTGTTTTGTTTCTTTCCCTAGCTTTTGGATCATATCCAGTGGTTCCTAGGGGCTATTCCTCATTCTATGCTTAAGAATTTACTCCTAGAATTTTTGGGGAGACCAGGTAGTGTTGAAATTAAAACTCAGATGGCCTGCAGGAAGAGCAAACACTTCCAGCCTTTTATGCTTTCCCACTCTCTGTGTCAGGTTTCTAACGTAGTAAATTCAACATGTATTTGAAATGCTATTCGATATCAATTACATATTTGCATAAATTATAATTTCTGATTGCAATTATTTTTTATGAGACCCATTTATGATTTTCATTAATTTAAACCAATTTCTTTAGTGCTTTCATTGTCTCATAGTGTTATTATTTTTTTTTTTTTGGTTTTTGGGTCACACCCGGCAGCGCTCAGGGGTTACTCCTGGCTGTCTGCTCAGAAATAGCTCCTGGCAGGCACGGGGGACCATATGGGACACCGGGATTCGAACCAACCACCTTTGGACCTGGATCGGCTGCTTGCAAGGCAAACGCCGCTGTGCTATCTCTCCGGGCCCTTCTTTTTTTTTTTTTTTGTTTTTGATAGTGTTATATTTTTAAAATGTTGCATTGTCAAAGGAATTTGAGGAAATGAGATGGAGAGAAATCAATGACTGGAGCACTAAGATACATGAATAGGCCCAGGTTTGTTCACTGTTACCTGACTTCTCTTGTTCCTCTTAGAACTTTCAAGTTTTTTTCAATCCACTCAACATACTGCCATATGAAAGAATCCTAACAGAGATTAGTAATCATAATAAAGAACCAAACATACATCAGTGAAGACCTCTTATAGGACAATCTGTTATATGATTATGCACGTGCTTGTTTTTATTTTTTTGGCTAGACCCAGTGGTGCTCAGAATTTAAGCCATACTCTGTGTTCAGAGATCAATGTTGTAGTACTCAGGAGACCATATGCAGTGCCAAGGATATAACTATAGACTGATGTGTGGGGAAAACATACTAACCCTTGTAATATTTCTCTGGCTCCATGCCACATGCTTTTAAAGGAAAATTATCACAAAAACACAGTTACACTTGTGTTTGATATCTTTCCCCTATGTGTTTTGAGAGAAACTCTTTTTTTTTTTATTTTTTGGTTTTTCGGGCCACACTGTTTGATGCTCAGGGGTTACTCTTGGCTACGCACTCAGAAATTGCCCCTGGCTTGGGGGGACCCTATGGGATGCCGGGGGATCGAACTGTGGTCCTTTCCTTGGCTAGCACTTGCAAGGCAGACACCTAACCTCTAGCGCCACCTCGCCTGCCCTGAGAGAAACTCTTGCTAATGGCAAAGTTTTTGTTTTTCTTTCTGGAAGGCCATTAATATCTCAAAGAACATTTACAGAGTTTTACTTTGTTAAAAGGTAACCCAAGGCATAACATTTAAGAATTTATTTGAACAAACACTAATTCAACTTAGGTCATACCAACTGGGAATGAAATAGAAATTAGGGCCAAGACTTCTACAGTGAAGACACAGAAGCAAGACAAGGAAGTTATTTCATTGGATGTAACTTTAAAAGTTTTCTTTGGGGTTTTATTTGTTTGATCATTTTTGTTTTAGGTACACACATCATGGTGCTCAGGACTTAACCCCTGGCTCTGTGCTCAGTGATCATACCTGGTAGGGCTGTGCCAGTGATTGAACACAATCATAGCAAGCTCCTAACCTGCTGTGCTATCACTCTGACCCCTTAAACAGGTATGGCAGGTTAGCTGTTTCCTTCACTTTTGATTTCTCAAATTGAGGAATTTATAGGCCTAAGTTTTGCTTGGTAGGCTGTTAAGTCTTTAGAATAATTTCACTTGAGTCATTTTATTTAGTCAGTTTGAGACAACTTTAGGGGATAATGCATGAATTAAGGTGCTTGCTTAGCCGTATGGCTCTCTTGTTTTGCTCTCCTGACTCAACATGGTCCTCTGAGTACCTCTGCTAGCAACCTTAAGCACAAAGCTGGGAACAGCCCCCGAACACTGTTAGGCTTGGACAAAAACAAGCAAACAAATAAAAACTCCATTCCCCCCACCCCGCCCCAACCCCTTCTGCCCAAATACTCCTGATTTTAAATAAAGTCTTGTTTTGAGGGGGAAGAATCATTAGTCTGAAGTTGTTTTGTTTTTGTGTCAATGCAGTGATAAGAAAGGGGGTGTTATGTTACTTTGGTCTTTATGCTAATTGGGGTGGGCAGTTGGGTGCTCTGAGCAGTGATTAGGGGTTAAACCCAGCACACCCACTTGCAAAGAATGCAGTCCAGTTCTTTGAGTTATATTTATGATTCTAAAGTTTTCATCAATCAAAAATTTATGCATAAAATTTAATAATTGATTGAGTAAACCTCAGACTAGTGATATTAGAAAAATGTGTCTATGTGTGTGCAGACTCAGAAGAGTGACAAAAATCATTCAGAATCTAGTTTCTTTTTCCACTCTTGTACTTGTCATATTATGCATCACATATTTAGCTACATTCATATACTTCAAAACCTGAACTTGATGAGCCATGATTGTTTGTATATACAAAATGCTTAAGATCTAAGTTGATATGATCTAAATTGAACTTTATTTATCCTGAATGTAACAACTTGTGGGGCCAGATATAGTGGGCAGGACCCTTGTAGTTGACCTCTACACCACACATAGGGTCCTGCGAGAACCACCAGGAGTGAACCCTGCACACAAAAAGAGTAAATCTGAACATAGCTGTGTGATCCCTGCCCCCAGCTAAACAAAAAGTGAAAAAGACTTTTAACCATAGTCATTTAAAGAGATGTTTTAAATTATATACTTACATAGGATGGATAACAGACATGCACATATCTGCGTGCTCACACGCGTGTGTGTGTGTGCATGTGCGTGTGTGTGTGTGTGTGTGTGTGTGTGTGTGTGAACGACTAAATAATCCTTTCCCTAACCCACCTTGAATAGAGCCTATAAAGAATAAGAGCCACAGAAAAAGAAAATCAATTACAGGTAGCCAAAATAGTAGTGTTACAATTTTTATTACATTTATTCTAAATCACATAATTATTTATCTTGAATTATCTAGGAAGACATTCTCATGCTCAAAACCACTTACTTGTCTTTAACCAATAATTGCATTAATATTTTCAAGCCGAATGCTAAGGCAGCTAAATTATTCTCAGTAATTCTTACCTCCTAATTTTCTGACCTTGTGTTCTCTCTTCCCATATTTAATAGAATATATAAATAATAGTCAACATATATTGAAAACAAAAGAATACAAAAATATGATGGCTTGTGGCCCTAAAAGTTAGGTTTAATTCCCCTTAGATCACACAGTCTAGAAGACAGTTGCCATGTTGATGAACATTAAAGTGGTCCTGTACAAGGTCCATGTCAAGTATCTGAACTTAATGCTGAGAACACTAAAATATGTGACCAAAAAATAAGTGTATCTTGAGCTGACAAAGCCTTACTTTCCAACCTACACAACATTTTAGCTGTAATAGTCAAGTGATTCTGAGCCAAACTATCTAGAATTTTAACCCTTATGATGATAAGATAATTTACATAAATATTTAGTATTCTCTTAAGCCCTTTATGTTTAGTGATAATTTATTAATCAGCAATATATAATTAATCTACCTACTGCTACAGAATATCAATAGCTCTAAAACTTTGCATTAAATACATTTGATAAAGTAAGGCAAGTGCTTGTCTAAATAACTACCGAGTTACTTTTTGATAAGCAAATCCTTTGCTTCTTGGATCATTTTTTTTATTTCATTCATAATTGTATATCTAGAATCCCAAATACACATTCCTTGGGTAATGAACATTAATCAGACTATAACATTGGGATTTTAGAAGCCTTTTAGATTGATTATAGAATAAATAATAAAGACTAAAGAGCCCCAATGACCAGTGGCTTAGGCAAAAAAGTACTATAACTATTTTTCTGAATGTAAAAGAATTGTGAAGGTAGGTATTGATTGTTTAATGAACATGTTGCAAAATATTGTGTGGACATAGTTCTTTTTTTTTATTTATGGTTCTGAGTAGGGATTCCATCTTAATGGTCCTAGGTATTGGCTAGAGACCAGCCTTTACACTGATTTTTGGTAGCAATAAGAAGGTTGAGGAAAAAGAAATATACTTTTCATTAATTGTTTAGAAACAGACTTTGTGAAGTTACCACATACCACTTTTCTTCTTACCATTAAAGAATCTTATCTTAAGGACATACTTTTATTTAGGAAGTGTGGGAAAATATTATTCTTGAAGGTTCTATGTCCAGCTAAAAATGTGGTTTGTATCACTAAGGGAGAGATGGGAAGTTCCAATCTCACATGAACATGATATTGAATAGCTTCTATTGTGTATTCTGTTTCCCCAAGGTTCATTGTGTTCTCCATTGGGATACCATTAGTCTTTAAATACCTAAGTGGTGAGCCATAGAGATAGTACAGGGTAGGCACTTGCTTTATGTTCTCTGGACCAGGTTCAAACTCTACCATCACCTGGTCCCCTGAGCATTCTGGGAAATCTCTGAGTATAGATCTGAGGGAAGCTCTTTCAAAACTACTTGGGATAACAGGAAAAAAATAAGCCTCATTCACAAATGGGGAAAAAAGGTGAACAGACATTTTTCCCAAAAAAGATATAGATGACCAACAGGCATATGAAAAAGTAGTATTCATCAATCATTATTAGGAAGATGCATATCAAGACAATGCTGACATATTGTATCATTCCAGTAAGAACAATACATATCAAAAGGTCTAGAACAGGGATCTCAAACTCAACTTACCTGGGGGCCACAGGAGGCAAAGTTGGGGTGAGGCAGTTCCGCATAAGGGATTTCACTTACCGAATATTCGCAATAAAAAATCGCATTTGTAAGAAAAAAATCACAAAAAATCGCATGAACATTTGCATACCCCGAACGGAACTGCTCAGGGTATGCAAATATTAAATGCGATTTTTTTCTTACTAATGCGATTTTTATTGCGATTATTCGGTAAGGGAATAATCGCGAATACTGCAATATTTGAAGGCCGGCCGCGGGCCACAGAACGTTGTAAGGAGGGCCGCAAAAGGCCCGCTGGTCGCGAGTTTGAGACCCCTGGTCTAGAGCCACAGTTCTGGCAGGTTTCAGGGAGAAAGAACCCATCTATCACTCACTATTGTGACAATGGCATCTGGTCCAGCCTTTCTGGAATGCAATATGGATTATCTCTCAAAAAAAAAAAAAAAAAAGAATAGAGTTTCGATAGAAACCAGTGATATATACATGACATATACCCCCCCCCATATACAAAGACATCAACTCAAAAAAAAAATATATATACACACTCCTATGTTCATCAACAAACTTAGGACAATATTAAAGATATGGGAACTACCCAAATGCCCATCTAGGGAAGAAAGGATCAAGAATTTTTGTTGTATATAGCACTCGTAGGGATATACCCTAGGAACACAAAATAGCAATACAAAAATCCTTTTGTTCATACCTATATTCATTGCAGCACTATTTACAATAACCAGACTTTGGAAACAACCAAGATGCCCTTCAACAGATGAATGGCTAAAGAAACTGCGGGACATATACATAATGGAATATTATGTAGCCGTTAGGAGAGATGAAGTCATGACATTTTCCTATACATGAATGTACATAAAATCTATTATGCTGAGTGAAATAAGCCAGACGGAGAGAGATAGACACAGAATAGTCTCACTCATCTATGGGTTTTAAGAAAAACATGACATTTTTGCAATAATTGTCAGAGACAAAAGAGAGGAGGGCTGGAAGGCCCAGCTCACGACATGAAGCTCACCACAAAGAGTGGTGAGTGCAGTTAGAGAAATAACTACATTGAGAACTGACATAACAATGTGAATGAATGAGGGAAGTAGAACCCTGTCTAGAGTACAGGCGGGGGTGGAGTGAGGAGGAGGGAGATTTGGGACACTGGTGATGGGAATGTTGCACTGGTAAAGGCGTGTGTTTTTTACATGACTGAAATCCAACTGCAATCATATTTGTCATCCAGGTGTTTAAATAAAAATTAAAAATTAAAAAAAGAATTTTTGTTGAATGTACACAATGCAGCTCTAAGAAAGAAAATATTTATGCAAATTGCAACAACATGAATAGAACCAGAGGAAATTACGCTGAGTGAAATCAGTCAGAAAGAGATAAATACAGAATAATCTCATTCATATGGTATCTAAAGTTACAAAGTAAAGAAGCAACACATGTAAAGGTAATGCAGCAGATGAATTGATTCACACTATTGAGATGTTGTTGATAATTGGGGTATTTTTAAGAGTGGGAGCTTTGGAGTTCTTTTGGGTAAAAGGTAAATATACTAGTGGTTTATGTGCTTCTGGAGTTATGATATGGAAAGCAACTAATAATAGTATTGTAAATCACAGATACTGAAAAAAAAAAAAGCCTCAAGGGGGACTTGCCTTTACAATGTAAGGAAATAGTGTTATGTATATATTAAAGTGTATATTGAAGCTGGGAGATGGCTCAAAGTTCTGGAGCATAATATAAGAACCTCAGTTAGAGCCTGATACTGTATTGTTCTTCTAAGAATCTCCAGATAAGATCCCTGAGCACTTATCTTAAAGGGATCCAAACCACTGGTATGGCCTCAAAACCCCCAAATAAAAAAAAAAGTGTGTTGTTTATTGCTTGACTAAATGAGTGCTGTGTTGGGCAAATATTTTGTGTTTTACTTTTAATTTCTTTGAAATTCTTAGCAAAGATAGTCACCATGATTTTCATTTTTATGGAAATTCCAGAGTGTGGTCTAACACAATGCCTGTATTCTCACCTAGTCAATTATTTGCTTTTGACTGAAGAAAACGCTCAAATGTTACTGTGAGATAAAACATTAAAGCACATGTTCATTCTGCTAAAATATATTACTTTAGTCATATTTGTCATACAAAAATATAAATAAAAATAAACATATAATCCAGAATGTGAATTTTATCAGAGAAAAGATGACACAAACATTCCAAGACTCTCATAAGCTATGAGGGATATGCTGAAGAGGTGTAGGTTTTTGAATGGTAATAGTAGTAAATGTTCTTAGTATTATAACATTTCATTTAATGTCTTTTTAATAACATAAACCCAGTCATTCTAATCTTGTATGCTCACCCTAAAACCAACAGTCCAACTAGGGAAAAATCATGCTCTGGGACATTTCTTTCTGTGATATTTTTAGTGCTTTAGAAGTCAACTGGAAGCAAATAATCTAACTATTATTAGGGAACTATCTTAATAATGTGCAGTGCTTTTCATACAATGAAAATTTAGATAATTATGGAAACATGTTAAATTCATTTTCTTACTAATGAAAGGAAAAAAGGTTATATAAAAGGCGTATGTTCAGCCAGATTATTTCATCTAAAGTATATATATTGAAAAAATTCAGAATAGAAATAAAGTAGAATAATATGACGAAGTATAAAATTGTAAATTAAATTTTCTCTGAAAGGAACCTTTCTGGAACCTGAGAGAGGACAGGGTAAAGTACTGCACTTTCTTTGAATGCGGTCAATACTGATTTGATTCCCAGCACCATATATGGTCTGTGAGCACTGCAACCTTTAAGAATAGAGCCTAGAATAGTCCATGAGTACTACCAGGTATATTCCTAACTGATCCTCACCACAAAAACCTCTTTCAATTTCTTTTCTAATTTAATTTACTTTATTTAAAGAGCACATATCACATAGTTAAATAGTTTATCATAACACTTGTTTCCAGGTAAGTGGGAGAGAAATTATTAAAAAAAGAAAGCAAAGGAAAAAAAAGAATATTGTAATAAGCAAATTTGTAAATTTTATCATATCTCCAATGAGGTAATCAAATCATTGTCAGAGGTTTAGTAAGTTCTCAATACTAGTTGACCTTTATGTTACTGTATTTGTTTTTGAACATTCGATGCTTTCAGAGAAGCATTGGTGTCTAAATTGTTGTGTTCCTATGCAGATGACAGGATTAAAAACATTGGAGTTGTCAAGTGGTTCAGGAATTCCAAGCATTATTGCTACTACTGCAGCTTTCTGGGGCATGTATTCAGCTGTGTGGCTAGTGCACCCATAATTTTTCATAACTTGCTTTACATCTCTTTTGAGAACAGAGTGAGTCTCTGGAGGTGGCTCAGTGCACACACAGAGATTGCATTTGTGGATGTGGTTTCAGCTGCCAAGTCTTCAGGAAGTAGGAAATGGTGGTGGTGATGGGAAGACTGGTATAGGGTGCCCCCACTAACTCCAAAAATTTCTGCTGATGTCAGCCAAACTCCTGGCATACTGGAAGTTTTGGTCAGGTTGGTGTCTGCAGAGAGCTACAGAGAAGTAGTGAAGCAGGATCATTGTTAAAGCAACTGTTGTGGACGATAACTGCAGCAGAGCAGCAGGCATGCCTTTGGCACGGTGGAGACTTCTGAGATTGTCAGCTTTCAGCTGTGTGGTTGGTTGATATGCTTATACATTTTTTATGGCTTCGTTTACATCTCTTTCAAGAAAGAAGTGAGTCTAAGTAGCTGGACAGGTACAGATATAGCTTTCTTTTTATTTTTATTTATTGAAATAAAGACATTGCCTTCTTTTAATTTATTTTACATACATATATGATACATAATTTTGTGAAAATATTAACTGAATTCTATGACTAGTAGTATGTAACAAACTACTTCTTAACTGTCTCTGTGGTTACAGGAACTAAGAAACACTTGATTAGTTTTCTGGAACTTAGATTTGGCCATTAATCAAGAAGTAAACATTTCTTACTACTGGCAATTGTCAATATGGTCTCATATGGCCTTTTATGAACACTCATAAAATATCCAAATATATCCACATAAAATTGAGTCTCAGTGAATTTCATTTCTGCACCTCAATTCAATGAAGATTAGGGTTTGAGAAAGAAGATTGTAAAATAAACCGATAAATGGCATTTTCAGTTTATCCTTTCTCAGTGTAGACACAACATCTGGGATTAAGCTCAGTAATTTGTTCTTGTCCTGGGTGATTTCTAAGCCAAAGAGTGTTCTTAGGATCACTTCTCCCAAGCTTCACAGATAGCCTACTGTTCTGATAATCTTAGGACATGTGGTGGCACCAGGTTTTAAACTCTATGCATTGTGCTTGCCAGGAAGATACTTTAAGCCAATGAGTCATCTTCTGGATTATTTTTGTCTGTTCATAAAAGAGAAATTGTAAGTTGACTTTAGAGCTCACAATTAGTAGCCCTAGTACAAAACATAATCATATGTTTCTTCCTTCAAAATGAGTGCCTAATACAACTTTAACTATAATTTAGATACAAGAAAATTTATATTTTTAAAAGTGTATTGAAGTATATTTATAGAGCTACATAATCATCATCACTAGTTTAAAATATTTTTGCCAGGGTAGAATAGACAGAATAGGAAGTAAGGCTCCTGTCTTGCAAGTGGTTGCTTCTGGTTGACCCTGATTCCACTCCCAGACCACATAATGTCCCATGGGCAACTTCAGGGCTCACTCCTGAACACAGAACTAGGAATAGCCCATGATCATAGCTGGGTATGTTTCTCCTTCAACCCCCCAAAAAGGAATGCACAATATTTTCATATTCCCAAAAACATCTATTACATCTTTTAGCAATCCCTTCCCATTCTTCTACAATCCAATCTCTGTCAAATTCTTTCTCTCTGTAATGGCTATGGGTTATATAAATAGTGGTACAGTCAGTAGATTGAGTTCGTAATTACATATGCATACATATTTTCATATATGCACATATATGTATATACACTCATGTATGCACACCTGCATCGATGCACTTAATCATGATTTACATAGAAGGCCATGTGAGAAACATTCATTTAGTTTTCAAAAATAGAAACATACTATGGCTTTCATGTGTTATTTACAAATTAGAAATTTGTTATAAAAAAGAAAGGTGGAGGGGCCAGAGTGGTGGCTCAAGTGGTAAAGAATCTGCCTTGCCTGTGCTAGTCTAGGATGGACCACAGTTTGATCCCCTGGCATCCCATATGGTCCCCCAAGCTAGGAGCAATTTCTGAGCACATAGCCAGGAGTAACCCCTGAGTATCACCGGGTGTGGCCCATAAACAAACAAAAAAAAAAGTGGGAAAAGTTGAAATGAAAATAAAGAAAAATATGAAATCAACATTACTGTTGACATAAAGAAATAAAAGACATTGGAAAACACATGTAGCAAAGATAAGTTGTAAACCTGACATCAATTCAAATTTGAGAGCTTACCAACATCACAGAGCTATACTTATATGCCCTTGTATGTCCCACATTTAACTAAATTCAATCATTATCTAACCAGTAAAGGGCTCATAACACTGCCCAACCTTCTGCTTTAGGTGCCAACCCCCAGGTTCACTCATGCTTCTGATCATCTAGTCATGGACCAGAGGTTTCAATGACTCACCTACCAGGTTTTATTTGTTCATAAATCATATTGCATAGCTCAGAGAAACAATTTACTTACTTGATACAGTTTTGAAAAGAAGAAAAAGCAGCAATAGGCATTTGAAAGACATGTGGGAAGGAACATGGAATATCACTTTTGAGTTTACTATTATCTCCAAATCTCCACATATTTTGGATATATATATATGTATAAGTATATATAAGTATATACTTAGACTAAAAAAAAGACAGAACCCTAATAAGCTATAATAGAAATGAAAAGAGGAATATCACAACAGACACCACAGAAATACAAAAGGTAATCAGAGAATCTTTATGCCACACACTTGAAAACCTAGAGAAGTAGATTAATTCTTGGACTCCTATAACCTCCCAAGTTTGAACCAGGATGATTAAAAAATGTGAACAAACTTATACTATCAAGGAAATTTAATTTGTATTCATAGGCTTCTCCAAAACAAAAGCCCAGGCCCAGTTTTATTGTGAATCCTCTCAGACCTTCAAAGAAGACCTATTGCCAGCTCAAACAGGAAACTGAAGAAACAGAAACACTTCTAAACCTTTTCTATGAAGCTAACATCACCCTGATACCAAAAGCAGATTGAAACACCATATAAAAGACAATTAACAGGCCTGTAATCCTGATGAATATAGATACAAAGATCCTCAACAAAACATTAACAAATAGAATCCAACAATTCCATGTACCATGGCCAATTAGGATTCATTCAGGGGATATAAGGATGGTTTAAAATGTGCAAATCAGAAATGGTAGCCGGGGGTGGGGTGGGGGGGACACCAAGAGTGACTGAACCTGCACAAGAGCAGTGAGGCTGCAGGGGCAGACCCGGAGGCTTTTGGACCCAGGACTCACGTCAGCAGCACCCAGGTTAGAAACAGAATCCTAATCAAAGAGCAAGTGGAGCACAGTGCCTCTGCTTCACTCTTAGGCTGTGCATTCCTAGTCATTGAACGCCTGCATGGGATATAGAAAACGTCACACTACAACTGCAATAATGGGAAAACAACGCAGGGCCCCATCATGCTTAAAGAAAAAAGATGGTAGCTCTGATGACCCCTGAAAAACACCAACCACCTATTGACACTCTCAGATAAGGACTTTAGAGAAGAAATTTGGAAGATGTTCATAAAACTCAAAGAAAGCAGTTAAATAAGAATCAAGAGGACCTGGGAGTAGAAATAAGAAAAATTTAAGCTTAAATAACAACTGAAAAATTATCCTCTGCACTCCTATGTTCATAGCAGCACTCTTTACAATAGTCAGAATCTAGAAACAAGTCATATGCCCAATGACAGGTGAATGGCTAAAGAAACTGTGGTACATCTATACAATGGAATTCTATGCAGCTGTTAGAAGAAATAAAGTCATGAAATTTGCATATTTATGGATGGATTTAGAGACTATTTGTTGAATAAAATAAGTCAGAGGGAGAGATATATATTAGCACAGAATAGTCTCTCTCATATGTGGGATTTAAGAAAAATAAAAGACAATAATAACACCCAGAGAAGGACCAGCCCATGATAATAAGAGTGGTAAGTGCAGATAGAGAAATAACTACACTAATAGCCACTATGACAATGATAGAGAAAAACAATGTCTGTCTTGAAGACAAGCAGAGGGTGGGGGGAGGTAAAAATGGGGGTACAATGGTGGCAGGAAAGCTACATTGGTGAAGGGGTGTGCATTTTATGGCTGAAACCCAATTATGAACATATTTGTAACTATTGTACTTAAATAAAAATCATTAAAGAAAATAAAATGTGGGGCTGGAGAGATAGCATGGAGGTAAGACGTTTGCCTTTCATGCAGGAGGTCATCGGTTCAAATCCCAGCGTCCCACATGGTCCCCCGTGCCTGCCAGGAGCAATTTCTGAGCCTGGAGCCAGGAATAACCCCTGAGCACTGCCGGGTGTGACCCAAAAACCACAAAAAAAAATAAAATAAAATAAAATAAAATAAAATGTGCAAATCAATCAGCATTATATACCATATCTGTAAAAATTAAAATCATATTATAATATCAATAAATATAGAAAAGCATTTGGCAATATTCAACACCCATTAATGATAAAAACTCTCAACAAGATAGGAATTGTAGGAACTTTATTTAATATAATAAAAGTCATTTACCACAAGTCTATAGTAAGAATTACACTGTAAGATCTGGCACAAAACAAGAGTGCTCACTCTTACCACTTTTGTTCAATATAATATACTTGTCATAGAATTAGGCAAAAAAAAATATATCAAGGGCATAGAGGTAGTCAGGGAAAGCTTGAAGTTCTTACTATTTGCAGAGATGATATGATACTATAGTTAGAAAACCCTAAAACTCCACACAAAAAAAGCTTGTAGAAACAACACATTTCTACAGTAAAGTGGAAGACTATAGAATTCACTTTCAGGCCCGGAGAGATAGCACAGCGGCGTTTGCCTTGCAAGCAGCCGAGCCAGAACCAAAGATGGTTAGTTCGAATCCCGGTGTCCCATATGGTCCCCCGTGCCTGCCAGGAGCTATTTCTGAGCAGACAGCCAGGAGTATCCCCTGAGCACCGCTGGGGTGTGGCCCCCCAAAACAAAACAAAACAAACAAACACACAAACAAACAAACAAATAGGCAAAAGCCGGCTCCCTGTGTGTGACACCAGGCGGGGAAAATCCGCGAAAGTACACTGGCCCAGTGGGGCCCAAATGTGAAAAACTGTGAGTGTGACCTGTCTATGTCTGTCTATTGTCCTCTTCCGTGAAACTCTTGCGAGTGGGGCAAAAAGAGGCTCCAGCGGAGCTATATCACAGAAGCAAACATTTCTCTCCGGAGTGTCTTCTCTGTTGCATGCTCGGGCCTAAGATTTGACCCAGTGTGAGGCTTCATCCACGGAGGACTCCCCTAACTTAGAGGCAAGTCAGCCCATCCAGAAAGGGAGGAGCCAGAGGAGTGTGCTGCCTGCATCATACAGACAATGAATACCACCACAACACGTAGAAAAACCCACAATACAAGTGTGACAATGGGGAAACAACGCAGGCCAGCATCAGACATAGAGAATGAAGATGACAATTCTGAGGACCAGATAATGACCAACCAACTAATCAACCTCTCAGATAAGGACTTTAGACTAGCAATATGGAAGATGCTCAATGGACTCCAAGAAACCATGGATCGAGTTGAACAGAACACTAATAAGAACCAAGAAAATATGAAGACAGAAATCACAAAACTCCAAACTGAAATAACATGTCAACTAACAGGACTGAAAAAGTCAGTAAACGAAGTGAATGACAAAATGGATAAGCTCTGGGACAGGGTATCAGAAGCTGAGAATAGACTTGGTGCTGTGGAAGATGAGATACATAACAATTCCATACAGCAGGAGAGATTGGACAAAAAACTTAAAGCAAATGAGCAGACAATGGAAAAATTAGTCAAAGAATGGGAACAGATGAAAATAGAAGTCTATGATAAGATCAACAGAAACAACTTAAGAATCATTGGAGTCCCAGAGACCCAGGAAGAAAATTTCCAGGAAGAATCAACGGTCAAGAACATCATTAAAGAGAAACTTCCAGAGCTAAAGAATATATGTGATCAAATCCTGCATGCCCGAAGAGTACCAACCAAAAGAGACCCTAGAAAAACCACCCCAAGACACATCCTAGTCACAATGACAAATCCCACAGATAGAGACAGAATTCTGAAAACAGCAAGATCAAAAGGGGAAATCATGTTCAAGCAAGCTTCCCTGAGATTTACAGCAGACCTGTCACCAGAAACACTCAATGCCAGAAAGCAGTGGTGGGATATTGTGACAAGACTGAATGAAATGAATGCTTCACCCAGAATACTATACCCAGCAAAACTCACTTTCCGGTTTGACGGAAGAATACATGGCTTCACAGACAAAAAACAGCTCAGAAACTTCAAAGACACAAAACCAGTCTTAAGAGAAAAACTGAAAGACCTAATCTAAGACAAGACTACCCAAAAGACACACCAAATTTTGAAATAAAGATGGCGTTAAATCCAAGGACAATTCTTTCTCTCAACGTCAATGGACTAAATGCACCAGTTAAGAGACACAGAGTGGCTAAATGGATCAAAAAACTCAATCCAACCTTCTGCTGCCTACAAGAAATGCACCTGAATAGTTAGAACAAACATAGACTCAAAATAAAAGGCTGGAGAAAAATTATCCAAGCAAACAACACCCATAAAAAAGCTGGAGTGGCCATACTAATATCAGATAATGCAAACTTTATACTCAGGGGGGTTGTAAGGGACAAAGATGGACATTTTATATTAATCAAGGGGTACGTAGAGCAGGAAGAATTCACTCTCCTAAACATATATGCACCGAATGAGGGGCCAGCAAAATATTTAATACAACTGTTGACAAATCTGAAAAATAATATCAACAACAACACAATAATTGTGGGGGAACTTAACACGGCTTTGTCAACACTGGATAGGACAACCAAACTGAAACCCAACAAGAATATACTAGACCTGAGGAGAGAAATGGAAGAAAGAGGCCTAGTGGATATATATAGGACACTCCATCCCCAGAAACCTGGATACACATTCTTCTCCAATGTACATGGGACATTCTCCAGGATAGACTACATGCTGGCACATAAAACATACCTCCATAAGATCAAGAGGATAGAAATTTTGCAGACTACCTTCGCTGACCACAAGGCTCTGAAATTATTTGTGAACTCCAAAGGGACTCAGAAGAAACACTTTAACACCTGGAAGTTAAACAGCCTTATGCTCAATAACCAGTGGGTCCGAGATGAAATCAAGGAGGAAATAAAAAGGTTCCTGGAAACAAATGACAATAAAGACACAAACTATCAGAACTTATGGGACACAGCAAAAGCAGTACTGAGAGGAAAATTTATAGCTTTGCAAGCACACATCAGGAAGGAAGAAGGAGCTTACATGAGTAGCTTAATGACACAGCTAATAGAACTAGAAAATGCTCAACAAAAGGACCCAAGAATAGGAAGACAGAAGGAAATAACAAAGCTGAGAGCAGAAATCAACGAAGTGGAAACTCAAAAAACAATCCGAAAGATCAACGAAAGCAGAAGTTGGTTCTTTGAAAAAATAAACAAGATTGATAGACCACTGGCAAACCTAACAAAGAAAGAGAGAGAGAGAAACTTGATAACTCGTATTAGGAATGAAAAAGGAGAGATCACTACTGATATGACAGAGATTCAAAGGGTAATCAGAAACTACTTTGAAAAACTCTACGCCACTAAAAATGAGAACCTGGAAGAAATGGATAAATTCTTGGACTCTTATAATCTTCCACGGTTGAAGGAAGAGGATGTAGCATATCTAAACACCCCCATCACCATTGATGAAATTAGAATGGTAATCAAATGTCTGCCGAAAAACAATAGCCCAGGTCCAGATGGATTCACTAATGAATTCTATCAAACTTTCCAAGAGGAACTACTGCCAATCTTGGCAAGACTCTTTCATGAAATTGAACAAACAGAAACACTTCCAAATAGCTTTTATGAAGCCAACATCACCTTGATACCTAAACCAGACAGAGACGCTACCAAAAAAGAAAATTACAGACCAATATCACTGATGAATGCAGATGCAAAGATCCTCAACAAAATCCTGGCAAATAGGATTCAATGCCTCGTTAAAAAGATCATTCACTACAATCAAGTAGGTTTCATCCCAGGAATGCAAGGCTGGTTTAACATAATACACAACATCAATAACAAGAAAAATAAAAACCACATGATCATATCAATAGATGCAGAGAAAGCATTTGATAAGGTCCAACACCCATTCTTGATCAAAACTCTCAGCAAGATGGGAATGGAGGGAACCTTTCTCAATAGAGTGAAGGCCATCTACCACAAGCCAGTGGCAAATATTATCCTCAATGGAGAAAAACTGAAAGCCTTCCCTCTAAATTCTGGCACAAGACAAGGCTGTCCTCTCTCACCACTCCTATTCAACATAGCACTGGAAGTACTTGCTATAGCGATTAGGCAAGAAAAGAATATCAAGGGAATCCAGATAGGAAAGGAAGAAGTCAAGCTCTCACTGTTTGCAGATGACATGATACTCTACTTAGAAAACCCTAAAGACTCTATCAAAAAGCTTCTAGAAACAATAGACTCATATAGCAAGGTGGCAGGCTACAAAATTAACACACAAAAATCAATGGCCCTTCTATACACCACTAGTAATAAGGATGAAATGGACATTAAGAAAACAACCCCATTCACAATAGTGCCACACAAACTCAAATATCTTGGAATCAACTTGACCAAATATGTAAGGACCTATACAAAGAAAACTATAAAACTCTGCTCCAAGAAATAAGAGAGGACACACGGAAATGGAAACACATACCCTGCTCATGGATTGGCAGGATTAACATCATCAAAATGGCAATACTCCCCAAGGCATTATATAGATTTAATGCCATCCCTCTAAAGATACCCATGCCATTCTTCAAAGAAGAGGATCAGACACTTTTGAAATTCATTTGGAACAATAAACACCCTCAAATAGCTAAAGCAATCATTGGGAAAAAGAATATGGGGGGAATTCCTTTCCCCAACTTTAAACTGTACTACAAAGCAACAGTTATCAAAACAGCATGGTATTGGAATAAGGATAGGTCCTCAGATCAGTGGAATAGGCTTGAATACTCAGAAAATGTTCCCCAGACATACAACCACCTAATTTTTGATAAAGGAGCAGGAAATCCTAAATGGAGCAGGGAAAGCCTCTTCAACAAGTGGTGTTGGCACAATTGGATAGCCACTTCCAAAAAATTGAACTTAGGCCCCCAGCTAACATCATGTATGAAGGTAAAATCCAAATGGATTAGAGACCTCGATATCAGCCCCAAAACCATAAGATATATAGAACAGCACATAGGCAAAACACTCCAGGACATTACAGGCATCTTCAAGGAGGAAACTGCACTCTCCAAGCAAGTGAAAGCAGAGATTAACAGATGGGAATATATTAAGCTGAGAAGCTTCTGCACCTCAAAGGAAATAGTGCCCAGGATACAAGAGCCACCCACTGAGTGGGAGAAACTATTCACCCAATACCCATCAGATAAGGGGCTAATCTCCAAAATATACAAGGCACTGACAGAACTTTACAAGAAAAAAACATCTAACCCCATCAAAAAATGGGGAGAAGAAATGAACAGACACTTTGACAAAGAAGAAATACACATGGCCAAAAGACACATGAAAAAATGTTCCACATCACTAATCATCAGGGAGATGCAAATCAAAACAACGATGAGATACCACCTCACACCCCAGAGAATGGCACACATCACAAAGAATGAGAATCAACAGTGTTGGCGGGGATGTGGAGAGAAAGGAACTCTTATCCACTGCTGGTGGGAATGCCGTCTAGTTCAACCTTTATGGAAAGCAATATGGAGATTCCTCCAAAAACTGGAAATCGAGCTCCCATACGATCCCGCTATACCACTCCTAGGAATATACCCTAAGAACACAAAAATACAATACAAAACCCCCTTCCTTACACCTATATTCATTGCAGCACTATTTACCATAGCAAGACTCTGGAAACAACCAAGATGCCCTTCA
Source organism: Suncus etruscus (assembly GCF_024139225.1). Classification (NCBI taxonomy): domain Eukaryota; kingdom Metazoa; phylum Chordata; class Mammalia; order Eulipotyphla; family Soricidae; genus Suncus; species Suncus etruscus. The sequence goes on along the minus strand of NC_064851.1, from coordinate 83,769,889 downwards.
ACAGACGAATGGTTAAAGAAACTGTGGTACATATACACAATGGAATATTATGCAGCTGTCAGGAGAGATGAAGTCATGAAATTTTCCTATACATGGATGTACACGGAATCTATTATGCTGAGTGAAATAATCAGAGAGAGAGAGAAAAACGCAGAATGGTCTCACTCATCTATGGGTTTTAAGAATATTGAAAGACAGCCTTGTAATAATAATTTTCAGACACAAAAGAGAAAGCTGGAAGTTCCAGCTCACCTCAGGAAGCTCACCACAAAGAGTGATGAGTTTAGTTAGGGAAATAACTACATTTTGAACTGTTCTAATAATGAGAATGTACGAGGAAAATGGAGAGCCTGTCTAGAGTACAGGCGGGGGTCGGGTGGGGCGAAGGGAGACTTGGGACATTGGTGATGGGAATGTTGCACTGGTGATGGGTGGTGTTCTTTACATGACTGAAACCCAAACACAATCATGTATGTAATTAAGGTGTTTAAATAAAAAAAAAAGAAGGAAAAAAAAAAGAAATAAAATATGTCAATTCATGGAGAGGAGCATGGATTGGGTGCAAGATAACACAACAAGGAAAAAAAAACAAATAAAAAATTCACTTTCAAAAGTGCATGGCTTTCATATATAGATATGTGTGTATATATATATATACACATATATATGATAAAAAGAAGAAAAAATATTTAAAATAATCTGATTTACAATTTGTCTTAGAAAATCAAATACCATGGGGTCAATTTAACTAAAGATTTGAAAGACATATATAATTAAAATGACAAACACTACTTAAAGAAATAAGTTAGGACACAGGAAAATGGAAACAAATCCCCTGCTCATGAATTGGGAGAGTTAACATCATTAACATAAAAATTAAAAATTAAAACAAATTTTCTTTAAAAAACATCATTAATATGGCAATACTCCTCCCAAAGCATTGTGCAGATTAAATGCAGTTTATATAAAGATACCTATGATGTTTTTTCAAATAAATATATAAAACATTCTTAAATTAATGTAGAATAATAAACCACCATGAATAGTTAAAGCAATCTTTGAAGGAATAAAAGATAGGGGACACCTTTCCCAACTTCAAATTCTGCTACAAAACAGTAGAAATTAAAGTGTCATGGCATTGGAATAATAAGAGACTCTCAGATCGCTGGAATAGAACTGAATATCCTGAGACAGATCCCCAGGTATATAAGTTAATTTTTCATATTGGAGAAAAATGAAAATGAAGCTGGGAAAGTCTTTTCAAAAAGTGGTACTGGTCAGTTAAAAATCTGGACTCAGACCTTTTCCTGACACAATGCATATTGGTCAAATCAAAATAAATTAAGAGCCTTAAAATCAAGCCTGAAACCATAAATTGCACAGAGAAAAATAGACAGAACTCTTCATCACATTGAAGTTACGGGTATTTTGAGAAATGAGATAACACTGACCAAACAAATAAAAGCAAATATAAATAAATGGGACTACATTAAATTAAGAAAATTTTGCACTTCAAAGATAACCAGAATCAGAATGCAAAGATTGTTCATGAAATAGGAGAAACTATTCATCCAATATCCATCTATATCCATCTGATAAGAGTTAATATCTAGGATATATCAGGGACTCATAGAGCTTAATAAGAAAAATACCTAATCCCATGTATAAAAGGGGAAAAGAGATGAACAGACATATCCTCAAAGAAGAAACACAGATAGTAAAAAGGCACATAATAAATGCTCCACATCATTAATCATCAAGGACATACAACTCAAAAGTATAAGATTTCACCTCACATTGCAGAGACTGGCACACATCAAAAAGAACCAGTGCTGCTGCAGATGTAGGGAGAAAAAGGCACTTATTCACTGTTGGTGGAAATGTTGACTGGAAAACAATATGGACAATCCTCATAAAACTAAAAATTGAACTCCCTTATGATCCATCAGTATCATTCTGGGAATATATGGTGCATTTGCACAATGGAATATTATACAGTTGTTAGGAAAAATTAAGTCATGAAATTTGCTTATCCCTGTAATGATTTAGAGAATATTATGCTGAGTGAAATTAGTCACAGGGAGAAGGTAGACAACAGAATGATTTCACTCATTTGTGCAATATGAAAAAAATAGTACAGCAATATCCAAAGACAATAGAGATGAGGACTAGGAGAACTGGTTCATGGTAGGAAATTTGCTACAAAGAGTAGGCAAGAACAGTTAGGGCTGAGAAAGGACCATTATAACAGTAACAGTTGGGAATAATCACTCTGGACAAGAACTGGTTGCTGAAAGAAGGTAAAGTGATGGCATGATACCCCTTTAAAAAAAATCACATTGCAATAGTGTTCAAAGAAAAAAAAGGAAGAAATAGAGAAAAAAATCTATCCATCTCTAAAAGCAGAATGGCAGTATTTTTATAATTAATGTTGAGGATTTTATCATTGAGAAAGAAAAATATTTTGCCTACACTTCTTGTATTGCTCAGACCTCCCTTTCTTTGCTGAACTGACACAGCACTATATCATTTACCATATTTCTTTTTTAACTGCACAGAGACTGTGTAAGGTCCTTGGTTCATCCTGCATGTTTTAGACATGCTGACTCTTCAAAACAGAGATTAAAATAATCTATCTGCTTGGAGAAATCTATGACACATGGCTTTCAGTTTACTTTCCATCTGTTTTCTGTTAACCTTGACTCTGGGGATTTTTTCCCCTCAAATAATTCATATATCAAGGCAGAATTCAGGTCAACGGTATGTTGTACTTTGGTTATGAGGATGTTGAGTCACCAAGCATGGAAAGGGTATTACTAACTTAGTAATAATGGATGGCTGTATGCAAACATATACACATTAGAAAACTAATAATGACGTGCTAGGCAAAATAATAGCCTGTTTTGATTGCTTCTAGCTCTCCTTTACTTTTTCTTCTTTCATTTTTTGTCTCCATCAAACTTTCACTCATGCACTGTTTTACACCCTCTGAGTGATTTGTGTTTCTGAAGTAATCGTAAACCTCTCTGGGCAAGAATGGCACCCCTTTCAAAGTCACAGCATCGTGGAAGCAATTAATTAAAAGCAGCAGGCTTTTACCTGATGGCTTCAGGATGACTTTTAATTATGCTAAATGCTCTGTTTTTCCTAATGAGGATGTTCTGTAAACCTGCACATTGTTTTCCCACACTGCCCTCGCAGACCAACCCTGTGTCCAGCAGGACTGCTGCTGCCTGTCAGACTAAATCCTTTCTGGGCCTACAAAGCCTGCCATTGTCCCACCATGAAGCCCCACTGATCTCTCCCAAAGGGCCTTTTAGAACATGTGCACACTTATTTCTATTCCCTGATGTGCTGGACACAATAATAGCCAGAGATCCATGGTAACTTGCTTGCACTCAAATGTTGTCTAGTGTTCTCTGAAAGCCCTATCTGGCAGCTGGATGTGTGTGTGTGTGTGTGTGTGTGTGTGTGTGTGTGTGTGTGTATTATTATTGTTGGGTAGTACACTCTACTCTTTGGGGCTTTTATTTGGAATGTGAGGGAGGAATAAAGTTCTTGAGGAAGTGACAAGGTGTCAGTGTCCTCCTGACTCAGCTGGTTAGGGACCTAATTCCAGCCCACAACTGGATGTCAAGGGATTGCAGGAAAATGTTCCTCCTGGCTGGTTTCCAATTTTTTTCAAATGCATGGAAGAAAGTTCCATGAGATTTTTTTCTCTCCTAGTAACACCTGCTCTAACAATCCCAAAGCAACTCCTTTCTTCTCCATTATGCTATACATCTGTTATTTTGCTGACACGAAAGATAGAATAACAATTAGATTCATTACTTGCCCCAAAAATTGATTCCACTAAATTCGAAAAACCTCAGTGAAGTTTTTTAGTATTTATCCAATAAGAGAAAAAATTTAAAAGAGCTCTCTATGAACACATTTTTATGGTTATACCAGTGATTTGTTTTTTCATAAAAGCTTATTGTATTTCAAGGTAATGATGAGATGAAATTAGAAATTCTGAATGATAGGTAAAACAATGAAAGGTGGCTAGGAATCATTGTACTTTCTGTTAAACAAAAATCATTTGGGAAAAGTACTTAGAAGATCTTAAATTTTTTGTCTGTACTAAGACATCTTTAAGGAGGAAACAGCACTTTCCAAACAAGTGGAAGCAGAGATAAACAGATGGGAATATTTTAAGCTGAGAAGCTTCTGCACCTCAAAGGAAATAGCGCCAAGGATACAAGAGCCACCCACTGAGTGGGAGAAACTATTCACCCAATACCCATCAGATAAGGGGTTAATATCCAAAATATACAAGGCACTGACAGAACTTTACAAGAAAAAAAATCTAATTCCGGGCCCGGAGAGATAGCACAGCGGCGTTTGCCTTGCAAGCAGCCAATCCAGGACCAAAGGTGGTTGGTTCGAATCCCGGTGTCCCATATGGCTCCCCGTGCCTGCCAGGAGCTATTTCTGAGCAGACAGCCAGGAGTAACCCCTGAGCAACGCCGGGTGTGGCCCAAAAAACAAAAACAAAAAAAAAAATCTAATTCCATCAATAAATGGAGAGAAGAAATGAACAGACACTTTGACAAAGAAGAAATACAAATGGCTAAAAGGCACATGAAAAAATGGTCCACATCACTAATCATCAGGGAGATGCAAATCAAAGCAACTATGAGGTACCATCTCAAACCACAGAGATTGGCGCAAATCACAAAGAATGAGAGCAAGCAGTGCTGGCAGGAATGTGGAGAGAAAGGAACTCTTATTCACTACTCATGGTAACGCCATCTAGTCCAACCTTTATGGAAAGCGATATGGAGATTCCGCCCAAAACTGGAAATTGAGCTCTCATATGATCCAGTTATACCAATCCTAGGTATATACCCTAGGAATACAAAAATACAATTCAAAAGTCCCTTCCCCATACCTATATTCATTGCAGTGCTATTTACAAAAGCCAGACTTTGGAAACAACCAAGATGCCCTTCAATGGATGAATGGCTTAAGAATCTGGGATACTTTTACACAATGGAATATTATACAGCCATCAGAAGAGATGAAGTCATGAAATTTTCCTATACATGGATGTACATGGAATCTACTATGCTGAATAAAATAAGCCAGAGGAAGAGAGATAGATGCAGAATAGTCTCACTCATCTATGAGTTTTAAGAAAAACAAGACATTTTTGCAATAATTCTCAGAGACAAAAGAGAGGAGAGCTGGAAAGTCCAGCTCACAACATGAAGCTCACCACAAAGAGTGATGAGTGCAGTTAGATAATGAACTACATTGAGAACTATCCTAACAATGTGAATGAATGAGGGAAGTAGAAAGCCTGTCTAGAGTACAGGCTGGGGTGGGGTGGGGAGGAGGGAGATTTGGGACATTGGTGATGGGAATGTTACACTGGTGAAGGGGGGTTTTCTTTACATGACTGATATCCAACTACAATCATATTTGTAATCAAGGCATTTAAAGATGTCAAAAAATGTTTTGTCTATAGAAGATCTTTAATAAATAAAATCTTTGATGGGTGGCAGTTGTTTTTTTCTTTATATTTTTCCCTAGCAAAATTTTAAAAGCCTCTCTTTAGAGTTAATACTTTACAGAAATTAGCATGGGTATAGCTAAGGATGACAACTTGAGAACACTCATCTATGGGGAAGCACAGACTTCTTTCTGCCTGAACATTGACTTTGTTTGGGCTTCTGTAGTGTCCACAAAAAGTTTCACTAGACAGAATATTTTTGGAGAAAAAGAGCAAAATAAAATTCTTGAAGGGATGCTGTAGGGGCCAGAGAGACAGTACAGCAGTAAGGCACTTTGTTGCACATGGCTGACCCAATTTGATCTTGGACACCCCATACAGTGCTCCAAGAAATGCCACAGGAGCAATCCCTAAATACAGATCCAGGAGTAAGCCCTGAGAATATCCAGGTATGTCACGAACTAAAATTAATTAAATTCATAAAAATAAATAATGAGTTTTATGACTACAAATGCCAAGATTTCCCTAAAACATGCTGGTAGTGGAGTCAAAAAAACTTATCAATAAAGGATATTTTACTTACTTATTACTTTTGAAGTAAAACTAGCTTTATTTTGGGAATATGAGAAGACAGTAATGCATTCCAGAATGTGGGCTTCTCCAGAGAGAAAAGAATACCCACAGGGAAATGTAAATAAAAAGGGTAAACTACTATAAGTGGGTCATAGATGTTTTAAACAGTCTAGGGCCTATCTAAATTATAAATTACTTTTGTTTTAAAAGTTTTTTTCAGGGCTGGTTAAAAAAGAAGGGAACTATTTTTCATCTTACAAATATTGTTATACTTAAACAACAAATAATATTGAATGCCTAATGTGCACAAAATATCATACTAGCACTGACAGAGAATGAAGATGAATCTAGGGACAGAATGGTAACACAGAGGATTGGATTGCATGTCTAGATTACACAAGGCTTCATGTTTAATTTATAGCAAGCACTGCATGACTATTTATTTCAGAATATCATAGGCTGAGTATTACTCGACCTGAGTCCTGGTCTGTCAGACCCACATCAGCTGGAGTTGTCCCCAGATCCCTAAGCACGACAACTATATGATGAAAAAAAAAAACATAATCTATTGAGTTTTGTTTTTGTTTTGTTGTGGTGGTTTGGCAGCACCTGGGATTTAACTCAGGGCCTCACAGAAGTAAGGTAAATGCTCTATGGCTGTGCTTTACATCTTTGTCCTCCTTGAGATTTTTTTCAGAGGTTATTTGCTAAAAAAGAGAGGAAAGAATAGAATCACATCCTAAACTGTTATTAGAGGGTAAAATAAGGTCAGCTTCTCACAATTTCTTTTCAAAAGTATCAAGGCCCTTAAAATTCATAAAACATGGGGCCAGTGACATAATGTAGGAGTTAAAACATGTCTTGCATGTGGTTGACTTTGGTTTGAATCCTAGATGCTGCACTGCATTTATCGCTAGGAGTAATCCCTTAGTAGAGCCTGGTGTGGGCCCCAAACCAAAATAGGAAACATTCTATTTGAAGAAGTGCTAGAAAAATTTCACAGAGGATGTGTAGTTGACATATTCTCTAGAAGAAGGGACAGAATCCCAAACCATGGAAGGGGTATCTAGAATAGGTCAAGTTAAGGTGCTGATTTGAGACTAGAAAGTTCAAGGCTGAAAAGGTCATGTTCAAGGTTGTAGCTCAATGTTAGAGAGTGTGTGCTTTGCATTTATGAGGCTCTGCATTCAATCCCTGGCACCCCAAATCCCAACACTGGAAATTTTAAGCCATGTGGTTTTCTTCTAAGGAAACCACAAAGTTCTAATCTATAAGTGTAACTTTAATAGCACAGGAAGTAATCATCTGTGAGTATAAATTATAAAGTGAAACTACTATAAATAATGTTTCTTTGCAAAGTAATGTATTAGATATTTAGTGGGAAGAGGCAAGAATTTTTAAAAGAATAGCTTCCAGTGTTGTGCAAACACCTATGGTATATTTTATTAACTGTATGTATAAATGTTTAAAAGTTTAACATTTGAGCAACAGAAAAAATAATAAAGTGCTTTTCTTAAATGTGTTTGACCCAGATTTGAGTTCCAGACCACGTATGGTCTCTTGAACGACTACAGAAGTGATCCCTGAGCACAGAGCCCTTGACATCCCAGATGTGGCTCGAAGCCTAGCCCCCTGCCAAAAAATAAAAAAGCCATACTATTTAGTGGGTCTTATGGGGCTTTAAAATATTTTATTTGTTTTATTAAAATAATTCTGTAATTGAATCATGAGATATACAGTTACAAAGTTGTTCATGTTTGATTTTCAGTCATACAATGTACAACACCCCAGTCACAATGTTCCAACCACCAATATTTTCCTCCTGCCCTCCCTCTTGTCCTCTTTCCGCTTGCCTTTGTGGGAGACATTTCTCTGTCTCTCTCTGTCTTTCTTCTTTTATTTTTCTTTTAGACAGTGTGGTTGCAATTTTGTTACTGGAGGGGTATCATGCATCTCATTTTATTTCCTTTCAGAACCCAGTTCTTGTCCAGAGTGACCACTTCCAACTCTCATTGTCATAGTAGTCTCTTCTTTCCTTTAACTGCACTCCCCTACTATATGTGGCAAGCTTTCTATTATGGACTGGTCTCCTGGCCCTCATTTCTTTTTATTTGGACATTAATACCATGTCATCTTTTTTTTTTTTAATCTCACATTCCCTATCTCTCTCCTTCTGACTCATTTTACTCAGTATAATACTCTCAATCTTCACCCAAAGTATCAGCAAATTTCATGACTTCATTATTCCTAACAGCTGAATCTTAAGTATTCTATTTTGTAGATATTTTATGGTTTCTTTATCTACTCATCTGTTCTGGGGCATTTGAGTTGTTTACTGATTTTGCCTATTGTAAATAGTGCTGCAATAAACACAAGAGTGCAGAGAACTTTTTGCATTGTGTTTTGGAGCCCATGGTAAATTCTTAGGAGTGGTATTGCTGGATCACATGTAAACTCAACTTCTAGTTTTTTGAGAAACATCTATATTGTTTTCCAATATAGCTAGACCATTTGACATTCCCACCAGCACTGAGAAAGCCTCTTTTCCCCTGCAACTGCATCAGCACTAGTTGTTCTTGTTCTTTTTGATGTGTGCCAGTCTCTATGGTGTAAAAAGTATTGTAGTTTAGATTTGTATCTCCCTGATGAATTGTGAGGTGGAGCATTTTTTTATGTGCTCTTTTGCCATCTATATTGCTACTTTGAGGAAATGTCTGTTCATCTCTTCCCATTTTTGAATGGGGTCAGAGCTATTTTCTTGTTAAGCTCTACTAGTGCCTTATATAAGTGCCTTATATATAATATATATTATATATATTATTCCTTATAAGAAGAATATTGGGTGAATATATTTTGGCATGTTCATTTTGTAACCTGCCACATTACTATGCAAATTTATTGTTTCTTGAATCTTTTTTGTAGAGTCTTTAAGATTTTCTAAATATTGTATCACATTATCTGCACAGTGAGAGCTTGACTTATTTTTTTCCTATCTGGATGCATTGGATATCTGTTTCTGTGCCTAATTGTTATGGTAAGTAAATCCAGAACTATATTTATTTATTTATTTATTTAATTTTTGGGGGCTACACCCGGTGACACTCAGGGGTTACTCCTGGCTATGTGTTCAGAAATCGCTCCTGGCTTGGGGGACCATATGGGACACTAGGGAATGGAACTGCTGTTCGTCCCAGTCAGCTGCATGTAAGGCAAATGCCCTACCACTGCACCACTGCTCTGACCTCTCCAGTACTATATAATAGAAGTGGTGAGACTAGGGAACCTTTCCCTGTGCCAAATATTAAAAAATGTCTTTTAGTTTTTCCCCATTGGGTATGCTTGCTATGGACTTGTGGTAAAATACTTTGACTATATTTAAGAAAGTTCCTTCAATTGCTATCTTGTTGAGTGTTTTTTATTATGAATGGGTTCTAGATCTTGCTAAATGCTTTCATTGCATCTATTGGTATGATAATAGATTTTTCTCTTTTATTGATATGGTTAATAATCTTGATTTATTTGCATATGTTAAACCATTCTCCATCTCTGGAATAAATTCTACTTGGTCATGATGTATAAGGTTCTATGAATTCTATTTGCTAGTATTTTGTTGAGGATCTTTGCACATCTGTGTTCATCTAGGATACAGGCCTGTCCTGTAATTCTCTCTCTCTCTCTCTCTCTCTCTCTCTCTCTCTCTCTCTCTCTCGTGTGTGGTGTCACTCCTTTTGGTATCAAGATAATATTAGCTTCATAGAAACTCTTTTGGGATGTTTCTGTTTCTTCAGTGTCCTGGAAGAGCCTGAAAAGGATTGGTAGTAGGTCCTCTTTGAAGGTTTGAAAGAATTCACTATTGTATTTAACTGGGCCTGGGCTTTTGTTTTTGGGAAGCCTCTTGGTTACCATTTCAATTTCCTCAATAGTGTAGGTCTATTCAGTAATCCGCATCATCTTGGTTCAATCTTGGGAGGGTATAGGATTCCAAGATTGATCTATTTTTTCCTAGGTTATCTCATATTTGTAGCACAAACATTTTCAAAATAATCTCTGCTTACCTTTTGAATTTCTGTAATATCTGTTGTGACATTCCCCTTTTTATTTATGTTTTGATTTTTAGGGTTCTTTTTTTCTTAGTGAGTCTTGCTAATGGTTTATTAATCTTGTTTATTTTTTCTAATAATGAATTATTTCTATTATTGATATTTGGAATTTTTTGATTTTCAGTTAATTAATTTTGTTATTTCCTTCTGCCTGCTGCCTTTTGGCTCATTTCATTGGTCATTTTCCAATTTATTAAGCTGTGCCATTAAGTTATTTATGTAGGCCTTTTCTTTTTTCCTGATAAATGCTTGCAAAACTATAATTTTTATCTTAATATGGTGTTTGCTGTGTTCCCAAATTCTGATAAATCATCTGATAAATTTGATAAATTATCTGATATATCTTCATTCTCACTTGATTTTCTCTCTGATCTTCTGGTGGTTTAGTAGTGGCTGTTTAATTTCCAATTGTTAAAGTTATTTATCAATTTTGCTTGTAATTCACTTTTATTTTCAGTGTATCATGGTCTGAAAGAAGGTTGATTAAATTTCTATTCTCTTGATGTTTTATGGCCCATTATATGGTCTATCTTGGAGAGTACCCCATGTGCAATGGAGAAGAATATGCATTTGTCATATAAACTTCCTTTCTTCTATTTTTTTTTTTTTTTTTGGATTTTGGGTCACACCTGGTGATGCTCAGAGGTTACTCCTTGCTATGCAGTCAGAAATTGTTCTTGGCTTGGTGGACCATATGGGAAGCTGGGGGATTGAACTGCAGTCTGTCCTAGGTTAGCGTGTGCAAGGCAAACACCCTACCACTTGTACCACTGCTCTGGCCCCTACTTTTCAATTTTTTTTCTTCAAAGTCAATATATCCTAGTTGAGTTTTAATCTGGTTGATCTATCAAGAGATGGCAGAATGGTGTTGAATTCTCCAATTAATATTGTGTTGCTATTGATGTCTTCCTTCAAGTCTATTAGTAGTTGTTTTAAGTATTTTGCTGGCCCCTCATTGGGTGCATCTATGTTTAAGAGTGTAATTTCTTATCAATGAACATATTCTTTGATCATTAAAAAAATTACCTTCTTGTAGCACAGTGGCGTTTGCCTTGCAAGCAGCCGATCCAGGACCAAAGGTGGTTGTTTCGAATCCCGGTGTCCCACATGGTCCCCCGTGCCTGCCAGGAGCTATTTCTGAGCAGACAGCCAGGAGTAACCCCTGAGCACCGCTGGGTGTGGCCCAAAAACCAAAAAAAAAATTACCTTCTTGGTCTTATAACAGTTTTAGCTTAAAATATATTGTCTGATATTATTATGGACACCATAGTCTTTTTTATTTTATTTTATTTTTTGGTCACACCTGGCAGTGCTCAGAGGTTATTCCTGGCTCTACGCTGAGAAATCACCCCTGGTAGGCATGAGGTACCATATGGGATGCCAGGATTCGAGCCACCATCCTTTTGCATGAAAGGCAAACGCCTTACCTCCATGCTATCTCTCCGACCCCCACCATAGTCTTTTTTAAGGAGTTGTTTGCTTGAAGGATTGAGGAATTGTTTGATTTTATTTGCTAGTATTTTGTTGAGGATCTTTGCATCTGAGTTTATCAAGATATATATATATATATATGTACATATATATATGTATATATATATATATAATTCTCTTTTTTTTTTGTAGTTATCAGGGCGATGGGAACTGTATGGCAGTGTTTCTGTTTCTTCAGTTTCCTGGAAGAACCTGAAAAGGATTGTTTTCCAACCTTTGACTTTGAGTTTGTATTTGCTTTGACTATTCAAATGTGTTTCTTGCAGGTAGCAGAATGTTGGTTCTATTTTTCACTATTTATCTTAATTTGTTCATTTAGTCCATTGACATTGAGAGATATTATTTCATGGGATTGTATGTCATGTTTTTTAGAAGTTTGGTGTGTTGGAGGATCTAAACACAATAGCAGAGGGGTGTAAGCCCAGGAAGTAGTACAACTTCATAAAATAAAGATATGTTATTACCATAGTCAAGAAGTGAAACCTATGTCAAGCACAACTGAGACTTGTATGTCTCTCCTAAGAATGTGGCCCTACTAAGCAAGTGCAGAATCTTTACAACTAAAGGAGTAGAGACCTCAGTGAGCACTGCAATCTTATAAGTATCACAGCTAAAAATGTATGAACACCATATCCAGGCATGGGTGATCCAACAATGTGGAAGGGAAGAAATGAAATAAATGCATGGATAAATAACACACAATAACTTTTATATGTAGACTATGTCAAAAATATGAGTCAAGAAGAGCAAGAAAGGAAGGAAAGAAGGAGGGAGAGAAGGAAGGGAGGGAGAAAAGAAGAAAAGAAGAGAGGGAGTAAGGGAGGGAAGGATGAGGAAGGGGGAGGGAGAAAGTTAAGAAGGAAGAGAATGAAGGAAGAGAGGAAGGGAGAAAGGGAGGGAGGGAGGAAAGTAGGGAAGAAAGAAGGGAGAGAGAAAGAGAGGAAGTAAGGTGGGAAGAAAGGGAGGGAGAGAAAGGGAGGGAGGAAGAAAAGAAGAAAGTAAGGAAGGGAGAAAGGGAGGGAGAAAGAAAGGGAGGAGGAAGAGTAGATGGGAGGAAGGGAGGAAGGAAAGAATGAAGGAAAGAAGGGAGGGAGGAAGGTAGATGGGAGGAAGAGAGGAGAGAGAAAGAAAGGTGGGAGGAAGGAATGGAAAGACAGGGGGAAATGAAGGAATTAACAGGCAAATTTCTACTAAAGACTGAATAAGTGTCCCAAATTTGATTCTAAAACTTCTCCAACACTCTGTGAGAAGTGGCAGTCTTTCCTCAAAGACAGTTATATGCTACAGTGGGGCATCATCCCTTAAACTGCTTGGCTACTGTTCACTGGGGTGGAACTCTGTTCTTATAGAGCAAGAACTGAGTCACCTGCAAAATACTGCTTCTCATACTGAAAGATAGAACCATTTTGAATTTTTAGTTATTCCACTTACTAGTGTTTGACAGTCCATAAAATGCAATTTATGGCAAATTTACTTTCTAGTGAGGGAAGAGAGAGGGGAATAAACAAATATCAAGTAAATATATGACATGTCATATAGCACGTATTCACTTGAGAGCTTTGTTCAATGAGCAACATTAGAACACGTCCCCTTTACATAACTGAATTTACATCTAATGTGCCTAATAAGTGTTATAAATGATACAAGTATAATCCACACGTATATTAAATATTTACATTAAAACATGTATTTTACTTTATCTAAAACATTCATTTTCAACATATTAGTAATATAGGCATAATAAAATTTCCATTTGATTTTTACATATTAAATAGTCCACACCTATTCTTTTTTATTTGAACCACAGGGGTGGTGCTCTGAGCTTACTTCTGTCTCTCCACTCATGGATCATTCCTGGAAGTGCTTGGGGACCATATGGGGTACCAGGAATTGAACCCATTATACTATTGCTCCAGTGCACTATTCTTGATTAACAACTTAAACTGTGTTTTCTGTACACATCAAACAAGTCAGTAGCTACACATTATGGAAATAATTTAGGTGGCTCAGAGATATGGTGCCAAATTTAGGACCTTTGTACTTCTTACTCCTTTTGCAAGAGCTGATTGCCTTTTCTACAGAGATCTTTTGATAAATATTTAGATGGTTCACAGATTTGCAACAAATGATCCAACTCTTCTTCAACAAATGATCCAACTCATCTTGGGGCCTAGTTAGGTTCTTCTCAGGTCCTGCACATAGAAAAAAATATTTGTGTATATAATGTTTACCTAAAACTGGGCATTGTCCTACATAGTGTCAGTATATGGTTGTTTCTGACACTTACTTTCTCTTCTACAGTTCTTCTACTTTGTGTGGAATTCTCTTTGCACTAAGAAGAAGGAAGAACTCTTGCTGAAAGGGCAATGTTTGTGCAGGTTTAAATCATCATACACTTACTGGCATGTTTATTTATGCACCTCTGCATTCTCAGAAAGTTAGCCTTGTTTTATAAAAGTCATAATGTCAAGGAGGTATTGTTGAAATTCCTGGTCCTGGGTCACACTTGAATAAAGTTTCCTGATTGCCATTTCAATGTGGAGAAATCAGGGTAATTACTTATAGATAAAAGATAGCAAATATAATTGAAGTATATGGAGATAATGTTTTGAAAGAGAATTTTAGGTGCTCTGTAACTATTATTAGCCATAATTTTTTGTGACCCAGAATAGTTTTTATTTTGCTTATGGAATATTTAATGCAATGTAATTGTTGACATTAAACATAAACAGGCTTGTCAACATTCATTTTAGAGAATGCTAAAGTCCAGGATCTAGGAAAGTGGGTAGAGTGTGAATGTAGGAGAAATACCCAAGGGAGAAGGTGTTTAGAAAGAAAAGTGAAAGGACAAAATGTCACATTGCTCAACTTTATAATTTGTCCAAGATAAACCTTACCTTAATTCACTCCTCCCCAGAAAGAGCCTAAAGCTCTTTTTGCACTAACCAGTTAATTTTTGGTTGGCTTTGTGGTCACACCAAGCAGTTATCAGGAGCTACACCCAGCTCAGTGTTGAGGGGGTTGGAGGTGGCCATACACAGAAGTGCTAGGACATCAAACTCAGGCCTTGTGCATACACAATAAGTGTACACCCTTTAAACTATCTCTCTGGTCTTTTCTACTGAACAAGGCAGGGTGGTGAGCCAGAATGAGAGTAGAGTAGCTAGGGTATTTACGTTGCATGCAATGACCAGGATTCCATCTAGTGTCCCATATGGTCCCCATGCACACCAGGAGCAGTTCCTGAGTGAAGAGCGAGTGAATATCCTGAGACCACTGAGTATGGTCAAAAGGGGGGGGGGCAGTGAGGTGGCACTAGAGGTAAGGTGTCTGCCTTGCAAGCACTAGCCAAGGAAGGGCCGCGGTTCAATGCCCCCCCCCAAGCCAGAGGCGATTTCTGAGCGCTTAGCCAAGAGTAACCCCCTGAGCATCAAATGGGTGTGGCCCAAAACACAAACAAACAAACAAGCAAACAAAAGACAAGATGAATAGGCAAAAGAGGAATAGATGCAGCTAAACATTTTTTATCTGACAGTGACATATTCCATCAACTAAGATGTCAGTGACTTTCAGAATGGAGACTATTGTGTGGTGCTTCTCTTTATTGCTGTAGGGCTCACTGGATATTTAATTTGACATTTATTTTTGTATTGTTATGGTATTTTATTTACCTTTTTCATGTTCTCTCTCAAACTGAGGTTTATAGCTACTAGAAGGACTCCGCCCATTTTCAGCATATTTTAAGTTTTTTTAATTTTTTTTGCTTAATCTTTACCCTATTCTATTGCTTTTCTTTCCCTCAAACAAAACCACATAACTCGATTTATCTAGCTTAGCCTCTCAAATAGAGGGAGAAACAAGGGAGGGCACCAGGACCAAACAGATGTATGATCACTGATAGTAAGCTAGACAAAGAGGGGATCACCTACTCTAGCAGCCCGGGGGTGATGGTGGGGGATATGGGTTGCAGAAAGGGAACGGGGAAGGGGTGAGGACAAATTTGATGGTGGGTATTCCCCTGATTCAATGTTAATATGTACCTAAAATACTAATGTGAAAGATATGTAAGCCACTATGATCAAAATAAAAATAAAAAAATGTGAATAAAAAAAGAAGTCAGTGACTTATGAATATTCTTTTTCTTCTTTCTCTTTTCTTTCTTTTTTTTCTTTCTTTCTTTCTTCCTTCTTTTTCTTTTCTTTCTCTCCTTTTTCTTTCTTTCTCTTTTTTTCTTTCTTTCTTTTTCTTTCTTTCTTTCTTTTTCTTTCTTTCTTTCTTTCTTTCTTTCTTTCTTTCTTTCTTTCTTTCTTTCTTTCTTTCTTTCTTTCTTTCTTTCTTTCTTTCTTTCTTTCTTTTCTTTCTTTCTTTCTTTCTTTTCTTTCTTCTTTTCTTTTTTTCTTTCTTTCTTTCTTTCTTTCTTTCTTTCTTTCTTTCTTTCTTTCTTTCTTTTTCTTTCTTCTTTCTTTCTTTCTTTCTTTTCTTCTTTCTTCTTTCTTTCTTTTTCTTTCTTTCTTTCTTTCTTTCTTTCTTTCTTCTTTTCTTTCTTTCTTTCTTTCTTTCTTTCTTTCTTTCTCTTTCTTTCTTCTTTCTTTCTTTTTTTTTTTTTTTTTTCTTTCTTTTCTTCTTTTCTTTTTTCTTTCTTTCTTTCAATCTCTTCTTTCTTTTCTTTCTTTCTTTCTCTTTCTTTCTTTCTTTTTCTTTCTTTCTTTCTTTCTTTCTTTCTTTCTTTCTTTCTTTCGTCTCTCTCTCTCTCTTTCTTTCCAGTTATGCTTGGGGAATACATCTAGCTCACATTCATGGCTATGCCAGAGACCAAAACTGGGCACCCTGCATGTAAATCATATACTTTGTCAGTTGAACTCTCCCTCTGACCTACCATAAAAAAATATACTGGTGAAGCTTATTAAATATTCAAATAAGGAAATATTCAAATAATTGCTCCAGGAGGAGAACAAACCTTTGAAACTTTTCTATAATAGAAACCTTATACGTATTATTTTATTTGTTATTTATTTTTTTAAATATTTTACTTGCACAGATAATAAATTTATGCTCATTCAAACAAAAATATTGTATATAAATATATATTTATGTATTTATTGTATACAAATGACATTCAGGATGTAATAGAGATTGAATAGGAGGCAAGACTCCAGTATAAGATCTTTAGGAGAGACTGAGACAAGTTATGGACATTTTATTCAATTTTTGTTTTTTGGGGGGCATCACTGAGGGGTTTTATTATTGACTCATTATTCAGAAATTATTCCTGGTAGTTCATTGGGGACTATAATGGATGCTGGGCATCAAACGTAGATTGACTGCATGCAAGGTAAGTATCTTTTCCACTGTACTATTGTTCTGGCCTCAGATATGGGTGCTTTAATGTGAAGAAAAAGAATACTGTGAATGAGCTGTTTTGTAGAATATGAAAATATTAAACAAAGCAAAGGATGCAATAGAAATGAGACATTTTTGTACTCATTTTGTGCTAGTGATCAGACTTTAGGCTTCTTCCTCTTAGTTACTTTGTGTGTATGGTCTATAAAAATCCTTTATTGTTTCATGGATTCAAAGAGACATACAAAGCAGTGGCATCTGTTAAATTGTTTTTAAACTGCAAAATAGTATATATATATTAATATCACAACTAACAATACATATGTTTGACATCTATAAAAGAAAAATGAAAGGATTTTGTATATATGTGTGTGTGTGTATGTGTGTGTGTGTGTGTGTGCCTGTGTGTGTGAGGAATGTTAAGCTATTGAAATACAGTCAGCTGTGATCAGGGCTTATATCTGGCTATATGCTCTAGGTGCTCAGGAATAACTTAGTTTTGCTGGTGGGACCATACGCAGTGCCAGAATCTAAGCAGGGTTAGTCACATAAAAGACAAGAGCCTTAACTCTTAATCTTAAACTCTTAACCCCTTAACTCTCTAGCCTCAAAGTTTTTGAATAGCTGTTGTGCAGTTGTCAGTATGCAACTGAAAGGGTGAAGACAGAAATTAACCACTCTTTTCCTCTCCCTCATATGAGCAATATGGGGAAGGAAGCAATAATAGGGAATTGTCAAAACTTTGCATCCTGAATTTACCTGTGCTGTCCCTGAAGTGTAAACTGTTCAGGTTTCTTTGAGTGCTTCTCTCAGCAGATACTAGGTTCTCTCTGGCAAGATGAAAGCAGTGATCTTGCCTTGGAATCACAAGTAGAAGTCTTTCGCATTGCTTAGAGTTTTAACTAGGAAACAGCATCAGGGCCCAGAGCTGTAGGTACTGTGGAATCCACATTCCCTAAGGGAGTACATGCAAATCATTTTCACTGAAAAAAATCTAGCAATTTTTAAAAAAGAAACAAGTGATTCCTTTGAAGAAGAAAAAAAAATACACTGCAGAATATCTAAACATGATTTCCGAAATATTATAATTAAGGGAACGATTATTTATCTTTGGTTTACATAGAAATTTCAAGAGAGATTTCTTGAATATGAAATTGACTTGCTGCTCTTAAACATATGTTCATACACAATCAGTCACTTGGTTAATCAGATGAATGTTCAGATTCACCTCTAAAATATCCATCAGCCCAGAAGGTAAAAGAAGGTCTAGGAAGACAAATCAATGGGGAAATGTCAATTAAATGTGCAAAAGCAAAACTCTCACTGTTTTAGCATTTCTCTTTATTAAAATTAAATTTTGAATAAGATACCATAGATGTGAAGACACACTTAGAGCAATTTGAAATTTTGAAAAAAAGTTTCAGTACACAGATTATTTTTACATAGGCAAACTCAGTAGAATTTTTCTTGTGTTTAATACTTTCATATCTTGCAACAGATATGTTTGACCATTGATTGGAATTTGCATTAGTCTTTTTATTTTAAGCTATTTATTTAAGCTATTTCCTGTCATTCCTTTCTCCCTCATTCCCACCACACACTGCTGTCTCATGAATACAGGCAAAGCATGGACTTTATCACTGAGCCATATTCTGGCCCACCTTTATTTTTGAATAACTATAACAGATTAGAAAATCTTATTACTAGATTGGGAGAGGTCATATGGTTAAATAGAAACAATTCAATTGCAAGTAGAAAAAACTAGGATCCTTTCCCAGCTTTAACATTATATAGTTACTTGAAAAAAACTTAGTTGTTTCTTTTCCTATTAAAATGAAAGTGTAGGTATTTATTTTAATTTTTGTTGTGTTTTATTTGCAATGTTGGAGATCAAACTCAGGTCTCATGCAAGCCATGCATGCACTTTATCACTGAGCCACAACCCTAGTCTTACAGTGGAGATTTTTATATTTTCTAATGATCTGACATATTTCTCAAATTTTATTCCATAGTTTGACTTCAAATGCTGTTTTCAGACAGCTGAGAATTACTGCATATTTATTTTGAAGCAAAGGAACTTTTCTTAAACACCCCAGAAAATCCAGATTGTGATAGATAAGCATTTAACTAAAGTGGAGTTTCACAGTTTCCTTTTCTTGTCTTCTTTGGCATTTTGCCTGACTTCTTCATTTTACTCTTATTTCTAGGTACTATGTTTATTGTTCTTGTTACCACAGAACTCATCATAAAGCCTTCTACTCTTTCACTGAAATGAAACTCAATTGACCACTAATATGCTTTCACAACTTCTTTGATGACATTAGAAAATTTCACAAAGAAGCAGAAGGTTGAACATGGCAATAGAGCACTTGCCTTACATACATGAAACCCTGGGCTTAATCTCTAGCACTGCTAAAAAAAAAATCTAGAAGTTATCACATTTCCCATAGAGATAACAACCTTTTTCAAGGCTATAATCTTTTGTGCAATTTCTTTTCCTGGTTATTCTCTATAACCCTTTCCATCCTTTAAACCCAATTTCAAATATCACTTCCTCTGCCAAGCCTGCCAAAGAACTTCCACTTTTGCATTCATCACATTGCACTGTAATTGTTTGTTTACACATCTGTTTCCTCAACGAGACTCTGCTCCCTGAGGTCGGAAACCTTGTTCAACATTGCAACTTCCTGTAGGCTGCAGGGAAGTGCAGGGCCAGAAGGGGTGGCCCACCCTCAGCAAGTATGTGACTCTTCAGGGAAGATCTTCAGCTGGCTGTCTCCACCTTTGGTCCTTCCTCTTCTTCCTTGGGCCTTATCTAGCTTATCTACTTCTGATTCCTGTTATCTGAAAACATTGTTTATATCTTTTTGAATCAGCTAAAAATTTAAAAACAATTTCTTTTTCTGTTTTAAAGGGCCAGTCTTCTGGTGGCAGGGTGGTTCAAAACCCACTCCAGGTGACACTAAATCTGAATTTGGAGGATTTAAGAAGGGAAATTATAGCTATGGATTTCTTTTATTTATTTGGTTGGTTGGTTGGTTTATAATTTATGGGACTCACCAGATTATATACAGGGCTTATTATGAGCTCTGCATTCAGTATTCATTCCTGGTGGTGCTCAGAGAACCATACATAGTTCTAGGGATTGAAGTCAGATGAGCCATGTGCAAGGCTAGCACTCTACCAGCTGTATTATTGTTTCAGCCCCTATATCTATGTCTGTCTATGGCTAAACATAGTACTGATACTTGATAATGCTAGAATAGTATATAAATGCATGTATTTTTATAAAGGTTTTATTTTAAGCACACAATGTCCACTATTGTTATTTTATAAATGCATGTCTAACAAATGACATATATTAATAAAAATATTTAAATGTTATTGGATCAGGAATAGTGCTGTGCAATTTATATTTTCCATTTATATAATTTTATATGCCAGCATCAAAAATGAAGATCATCCACATTTATAAAGAGCCAGAGACTGACAAAGTACAAGTAATTAGTACATAGGGTACACAATTCAAGAGACCATATTCAAACAAACATATTCAAACAAAAGCAACAATAAAGGAACAAGTCAATTCACTTCTCAGTTAAACCATCTCCAGGATTTTAGAGTTAAAAGTCATGCATGTTGATTTATTTTCTAAATACTATGGATCCAGTATAATTTTGTTTGCACATATAAGGTGTTTAGATATCCTATAATGATATGGCATTATCAGAGTTTAAGAAGGTTCTATATTCCATCTATCTTCAGAATATTAACAATAAGAGGCAGAAAACCAAGCAGCACATTGGATTCTCCCACATTATATGAATAAAGGAGCATCAGGAACTCTTGGATGATCTAGAAAAGAGTGAAATAAGAATCAAGTTTCCTAATTCTGATTATAACACAGACTGTACACCATAAAAGATATTCCTTTGTTTATTTATTAACTGAGTGAACCTTATCAAGTATGCTGTGTTCCACAACCTTTGTGATTGGAGAAAGGCTAAGATCTTCCTCATTTTGTCTTCTGCATCAGCTTCTTTAAGTAGCTCTTGCTTTTCAAAACAGCCTCATAATCCTTTCTTTTATTTGTAAATCTGCATTCTAGTTTAAAATCAGTGTCACTATATTGGCTCTGTGCCTCAGTTTCTGCCTCTGCAAAATGAGGAAACTGACGTAAACAAACCTCTTAAGGAAAATTTAGGCACGTTATGGTGCTCCTAGTATTGCATGGGAAGTTGAAAGGCATTGACTGATATCGGATGAAATAAAGTTACTAATGCAAAAAACAGAGAGAAATCCATAATATATCAATGGATCAGGTGATGGCTAAGAGAGGTAAGGGCTTATTCCTGACTTCTCAGGAACCATTCTCAGTAGTTCTGGGTAATCATGGGTGGTTCTATGGGGTGAAATGATATCAGCTGCCTGCCTCGTAAATACATTACTCATTGTACTATCTCTTTTTAGTCCAGTGTCTGGTATGGAATGCAGGTCTCATGCATGTAAGATAGAAACTTTGTCTTGGAGTCACATGTTGGTGGTCTTAGCCCATGCCTTCTAAAGAAACAGATGAAAAAATATAGAAGTTACAAGAAGGATGTTGAAGGTAAATCAAGAGAAAAGAAAGCCCGTCACAAATTTCATATTCATCTAACAAAGATGGTCATCTCTACTCTATGAACAATCTGACTAGCCACTAGTGCAACATCATCATATTATGAAAGTTTGAGTCATTCTTTGATTATTTTCTATAATGCTCATAGATTCTTTTTTTGTTAGTTTGTTTTTTGTTTTGGGGGCACACCCGAGGACACTCAGGGGTTACTCCTGGGTATGTGCTCAGAAATAGCTCCTGGCTTGGGGGAACAGATGGGAGGCTGGAGGATCGAACCAGAGTCCATCCTGGGTCAGCAGTGTGCAAGGCAAATGTCCTACCGCTGCGCTATCTCTCCAGCCCTGATGCTTTTAGATTCTTATATGTACATTTGTATGTCTAATATTGTACTTTGTGGAGGGATGGTGTTTAAAAAGTAGAATGAGGGGTCACAGTGGTAGTATAGCAGGTAGCGCGTACTTGAACTGCACACACTAGGCTCTGCTTTGTTACCCAGCATCCCACCCCAAGCACAACCAGGAGTAATTATCCAGTGCAGAGATAGTAGTAGCCCTTGAGCATTGCCAGGTGTGGCCCCCAAACAAAAGCAAAAGTAGGATGACCTGGAGTCACCTTTAGGTGGGGTCACGTTGGTTAATTTGTCATTATCCTGATGAGATGTTCCCTGCAGGAAAATTGTAGTTATCATCCAGGAAAGACCTAGGGCCATAGAGGAGTTTAAAGTCCAGGTAGTGATTTAAGAATTTGTTTCTACTTCTAGATCTGTCACTTATGTGAATCTCTTAATAGTTAGAAGATGAAAATGATGCATTTAGAGTGCAACAAATTGAATGAAAAAATTGGACTCTTATTCTTATTTTTTAAAAAATTGTGGAGACATGCTTTACAACTGTATATTTCTTCCTTTAAAGGAATTTTCTGAATGACCTTTATCAGTCCAAGCAGACTAAGTTTGAAAACAAGGCCAATTGCATCATTAATCTCAGTGGCACCTAGAATTGGAAGAGTGCAATTCCAATGGAATGCTAGCTGGTGATGGCCCAGATCTGTGAAAGTGCAGTGTCCTGAGGTGAAGTTTGATATGGATGAGGAAGTCAATCATATTAAAATTACTTTGAGTATTGGCAGCCTTAGAAAGTCATCACTTTCTGTTAATGGACCACTTAGTGAGGCTTTGTTAGATATAGATAAATAGAAATTCATTCAAATTAAAAAAAAAAGAATTAGTTGCAATTTGGTTGTAGGGGTGCTATGAAAGTTTGTCGTCCATAAAAATATCTCAGGGAATGCACTTTTTATTGTTGGAAGAGAAAAAATTATGGAGAAGAATAAAAGATGGGAGACAAATGTTGTAAAATTTAGTTATTTCACTCCTTTCTAGAGACAATACAGCCTGGGGAGCAATTCCTGAATTACAAGTAGCTCCCAGACTCGGAGCTCAAACAAACAAACTCAGGGGAAAAAATAATCTAATGAAAAGGCCCTGTTGAAATTGACTCTTTTTAAATGAGCCAACAACTTACTACCTTTATTTGTGTGTGTGTGTGTGTGTGTGTGTGTGTGTGTGTGTGTGCGCGTGCGTGTGCTCGCGCGAGACACACTACACCTAGCAGCTCTCAGGTGTTACTCCTGGCTCTGCACTCAGAAATCACTCCTGGCAGCTTGGAAACCATATGAGATGCCATGATCCAAGCTAGGTAGAACTGTGCAAGGCAAATGCCCTACCCACTGTGCAATCACTCTGAACTGATTATACCTGTTTTTAAGTAAATTCATTAGCATTCAGTTGTTTTGTAGTTACCAGGGGTTTTATAGTTCCTATACTACTTCAGCTCCAACTTCAAAAAAAAAAAGTTCCAGGATTTCGGGAACAGAAAATAAATGTCCAAATGGTAAAGGTTTTAAATGCTACTCCTCAGGCATGTTGCCTAACAAAATTCTGGCTGTCAAGTGGACAGGATAAAACAAAGACTAAGAACAGTGCAGGTGGAAGAGGGAGAGATGATGATGCTTCTCGAGCTTCCAAAAGATGAACAAGTCAAAATGGAAAAAATTGCCTGTTCAAATAATAGCATGAAGATGACTCTTGAGTTTATGACATGTTTCAAATAAAGGAGTTCTTGTCATTCGTGGCCTCAAATGACTCTCTTATTTCTTCATCAGCTGAGCTAGGTCTTAAGGACTTAGATAAGCTGCTCCTCTTGTCCTGGTTCTTCGGTGAAAAAATAACCTTCCTCTCCTGGTCACTGGCAACCATATATATGAAATCGTTTTAATTTTCTTTCTAGCATGTGAGGTAGCAGTAGTTCTTATTTCTTCCACTTTTGTGTCAGTATTCTGTTTCCCATGGCAAAATCATAGACTCTCATCGCCTTTCTCATCATTTTTCAAATGTATTGTGCCTTTAATATTTGTATTATCTTTGGCCAGGAGTTTATGCCAAAGTTACCTGATGTTTCTTAAAAATTATTTGTGCCCAGTCCATGTTACAGAGGATTGGTTTATTAGAATGATCAAAAACATACCTTGAGCAATTCTGATGAATAGCCCTGGCAAAGATTAATACTGTTTGCCACTTACAATTATCTCAGGACTTTTGAATCAAGATTTTATAGTTGTTTAGCTTTTAGTTATTATTATTTTGGCTTTTTTGGGGGGTGGATATTAAGCCATAACTGGAAGTAGTTGGGCTGTTTTCAGCTTAATGCTCAGTGTTGTTGTTGGTGGTACATGAGAAAAATCTGAAGGTTCTAGGGATAAACCCAGGTCTCCTACATGTAAAGCATATACTCACCCCTTTGAACTATCTCTCCAATAGCTCCAAATTTAAATTTTTAATAGGATCTGGAGAGATAGAATAGGGGTTAAAGCATTTGCCCTTCAATGTGGCTGGTCTTGGTCTGATCACTGGGACTTCAGAAGGTCCCCAAGTACAGTGTGCCCCAGAATATATAGCTGAGTGTGGGCCCAAATCCTAAAAAGCAAATAAATAACTTAGCGAGATAAATTTTTGATCCAAATATAATGGTGAGCAGTTAAAAACAGAGCAAGATAAAAGGATATATTTTCTGAAAATATTTTTTATTTTTTCACTTATTAATTGAAGAAAGACTGGTATAAAAGGTAAAAACGCTTAAAAGTCTGTTTTAATAGTAAAATGTTAGAATACCATATCACCAAATTGCTGATATCTTCCACACAGTCCATTTCTGATAGTTTCTAACAAAGTAGCTGGTGAGTAGTTGGAGGCCTAAGGATGCAGGAATAGGTTGAAGGAACTAATGCTTGTTCCACATTCCAAAGCAAGCATGTTAGTCCTCCCGTTAGTGCTATTGTAGTTAGTCTGTTTATACAGCACACTTGAAGTCAAGTTACAGTGTTGTTTAACTAAATTCTCCTTCACTTAAAGGTTCTTTACCTCTCTTATAGGTTGTTAATTGCTACTTCATGCATTATTATCAATTTTCCGGAAAACGCTCAGTAGTCAATGTGGACACATGTTGAGTCATGAAATCAAGAAAGATGGAGGTATTTGTAAAAATCAAACTTCAAAGAACTAAGTAAACCCAGAACTTCTTTACCTTGTATGCTTTTTTGTCTTTTCCATAAGTAAACATAATACTCAAGAAAAAGTCATGTATTCTAGGTCTCATGAACCATATTTATGATTCAAAATTTTCCTTTTTAAAAAAATTTTGGGGGTTTGTTTGACTCTGTTTTTAAACAGTACAAAGCGTAAACTATTCTGAACACTAATATTGATACAAAAATACTTAAGTTGTTTTTGCTACTAAAAGTAAGGTTGCAAAGTAAACATTGTTTTGGTTATGCTATTTAATTATGAATTTAGATGGTTGAAGAAAAATCAATAATAATTTGTTTTCTTACAATTAAAAATAAGTTAACATCAGTGATTTTTAGAATGGATCTTACACTACCAGTTTCAAATTCTCTGTAAGCAAACTCCACTGGGTCCACTAACCTCAATTCTTTCAGAGAGGAGTGCAGTTATCTGCATTTTAAATCTGTTTCCCGTGGTTCAGTAGTATTTTGTAGACTTCTGTGCTCTCTTCTGATTGTGTGTCTGTATTTCTGGGGAGTCATTCTTTCCCTAGTGACTTTCCTTGCTGTCACAGAAGGGGTCTCTAAGCTTTTATGTGTCATTCACCCGATTGGGAATCCATTAAAGAGCTCTACTTAGAATAATGTTTAAAATGTATAAACTAAACACATATGCTTCCCAAAGTTATGCATTATCTTGAAATGCCATTCCCCCCCACAAAATGCAGTGATATTTGCTTTTATTTAAACAGATACATAAGATAACAGCTGGTACAAACTACTAAAATAAACAAATAAAATAATAGAGGTACTAACCAATGGTCCTTAAACTACAGCCCATGAGCCACATATTGTATTTATTCCCATTTTGTTTCTTCACTTCTAAATAAGATATATGCAGTGTGCATAGAAATTTGTTCATAATTTTTGTTTTTACTATAATCTGGCCCTCCAACAGTCTGAAGGACAGTGAACTGGCCCCCTGTTTAAAAAGTTTGAGGACCCCTGTTAAACTTTCAAAGCAGTTATGGACATAATTATTTATTTATTTTATTATAAATAAAATTATATTTATTTATTTTTTTATTGTTTTGGAGCCTCACTCAGTGATACTCAGGGATAACTCCTGGCTATGCACTTAGAGAGTACAGAGCCAAGAGTAACCCGTGAGCGCTGCTGGGTGTGACCCCCCAAACCAAAGAAATTGCCCCATGGATTGGGGGACCATATGGGATGCCAGGTATCGAACCCAGGTTTGTTTTGGGTTGGCCATGTGCAAGGCAAAAGCCCTATTGCTGTACTCCAGCCCCAATTATTTATTTATTTATTTATCAACATGATTAAATATTTATGATTCTATCAATGTCTTTTTTTTTTGTCTTTTTTGGAGGTTGGGCCACACCCAGCAGCACTAAAGGGTTACTGCTGACCCTGCAGTCAGAAATCACTCAAGCAAATATGGGATGCCAGGGATTGAAACCTGATTAGCTATGTACAAGGCAAAAGTTTTACCCACTGTGCTATTGCTCCAATCCCAATAATTTCTATTTCCATTATAAGTGTTTCTCAGACCACTATTTGTATATAACATAGACAGGAATAAGATGGCATTTCACTTTGTTTTTTATTTATATTTATTTAATAATAAATCATGAGTACTTTTCCTCTTGCCATTGAAAATCTGTACATATTCTTTGGATAAGTGTCCATTTTGATATTCTGCCTACTTTTTGTTGATATATTATCTCCCACTTTTGAGACTGGCCACATAAAAAAGAACAGACAGTTTTTTTTTGTTTGTTTTTTGTTTTTTTAGGATTTAGGGAAGAAGGAACTCTCATACACTTAGTGCATTTGTAAACTGGGGAGCTTCTGTGGAAAACTATAACAAATTTATTAAAAACATTGATATAGGTCTATTATCTGATTCAGAAATTTGACTTCTAGATAGATACTATTTGAAAGAATATCTACAATAGTATGCACATTTGAACAGTATTAAATTATCAAGATATGGAGATAATTTAACAGCCCATTAATATATGGGTGAATAAAGATTTGGTTATGTATATAATAAAATATTATTCAACTATAAAATAAAAATAAATCTGACCATATAGTCCAAAGCAGGGGTGGCGAACACACGGCTCCCTGGCCAAAATGAATGCGGCTCTTTGCCTCTTATCATTATTTTGTATATCGTAGCCAAGTTTGGATTTTGTTCTGCTGCTTCTGAGGAGGGACCTCTGAAGACAGATCTCTGAGCGCAGAGTCCCGCCATACCCCAGGCTGCGTCATCCCATCTCTCATCCCTCGGGAACAAATGCACAGGCCAGTGAGCGGGGGGTGGGGGGGTGGGGGGGTGGGGATGGGAAGGGTAGAAGGGGGACCGTGTGTCTCATGTTGGGTTACATCTTGCTTAACGTTAGTTCTTAGTGTGGAGGATGCAGCACACCCTCACCATCACTGCAGGATTTTTACCCTCACTCAAAATGGCAAAATGCAATATGTGTTTAATATAGTATATATATGCTTTTGTGTGAGTGTTTGTCTGTTTTGGCAGGTCACTACGTGGTGTGGCTCTCTGACTCTCACAGTTTAAAATTTTGGCTCTTTGTGTCGAACTTGTTCGCCACCCCTGGTCCAAAGTGTTGTGCATGTTTGTCTTTAGACCTGGGTTCATCCTTCTGAAAGACGATGATCTGAACACTGCTGAGAGCAACCTCAAGGGTAGAGTTGGGTATACCTTGAGCACTACAGGGTTATGGCAATAAAACTGAAAGAGAGAAAGGAAAGAAGGAATTATGGAAGGAGAGAATGAAGAAATTATCATTTGCAACAACTTGTATGGAATTTCAGAAGATCCTATGAAAGGACAATCAGAAAGAGAAAGACAAATCCACTCAATGTGGAAGATGAAGAAACAAAGCAATGGAAGAAACAAAATAAAAATAAAATAAAATAAAAATAAATCCTTGAAGTTTGACTGCAAAATTGAACTTACAAGAAGAAGGTGGTTGGGAGCAAAAGGTGAAGTGGATCCAGTGGACTCTGTAGACTATTATTGGTAATTTGAAAGCAGTCATCGCATGATACCATATATCTAAAAAGGTATGAATCTGTCCTCCTTAAACACATGCAACATAACTACAAATATTAATTTAATAAAAAATTTAGAAGAAATGCTAAATCTTAGAAGTTAGTGGAATGAAATATGTGATTTTTTTTCACTTGACTTTATCAGCTCCCCAAATTTTAACCCTGTTTATGTGTTGTGTATTATGTATTATGGAATACATAATGATTCTCCATTTAAAGAGAAGTGGATGGTCGTCAGGTTAAAATGATTGCTTTGGGGGACTGAATATATTTCAGAAGCCTCAGCTGTGGGTACCTCATTCACTGAAAGTTTATGGCTATTCTAGTCTAGATGATCCAACTTGCTATGGAGGCTTACCCAATTAAACTTACTCAGCAATGTGTGGTGAGGAGTTGCTGAATAAATTTGGATCTTTCAATATGACTTCTGCTGTTCCCATAGAAGTGACTCTCTAATGGCCTCCTTTTGATGAAAAGTTATTCACTTGGAAGGTGAAGACATACTAAATTGGTCATAGGAATTGGGTATTCCAGTCTTGAGTTTGATACTATGTGAGGAAAGCACTTGCATTTGGCTTCCTAAGATCCAAGGGAGTCTAATATGAGATTATTCTTGGATTTAGAGGAGGTTGGTCTTAATTTGGTAGGATTGCCACAAACAGTATTAACTAGCCAAGTAGGGTGGTTTCAGTCTGGGGTGAAGAAGAATTTGCCAGACTGCTCTCTTTGGTTTGTATATGGCTGTCTCCTCACATCTTCTCCACTTTATGTGCATTTGTCATTATATTCAAGCTTTCTCTTTTTATAAAGGCACCAGTCACAGTATATTCAAGTCTTCCCCCCCAAAAAACTTATTTGATCTCAGTTTCTCTCTGTAAAAATCCTACTCTGGAATAACATTTCTTAGTAGGTTTGGGGACAGGGATGGTTGGGATACAAAGCTGTTTATTTTTTCTTTGGAGGTGCCCAGGATGTAACCCAATTCTCATATATGCACGGCTGAGCCACAGCCTGTCCTCTCTCTTTAGCTTAGAGGTTTTTAGGTAGAAAGATTATTGTTCATATCTCCTGGAGGTATAACAAGCAATTTTACATTTTCCTACCAGGAACTGATTCTGTCCCTGAGACGCTGACAAAGCAGGGCTGGTCTTCCTTTGGCAGCTGTATGCTGTGGTCAGAGGAGACTTGTTGGGAAAATCACATTGCTCACTCCACGGGAAGAGTCTAGAAAAATGTTACTTCCTCCTTTGGGAAATCATAGAGTGCAACAGCCATTACAAATTGAGGAAATCTTCCTGTGACTGAGCCAAGACCAGTCTTGGCTTTAGAGTCTTTGTTTAGAGTCTTTGTTTAGACTCTGGGGGGTGGGGGGTGCGGGTGGGGGAGGAAGAGCAGCTAGCTAACTAGACAAATGTACCATTTTTTTCTGCCTATGTGTTGGTTACAGTCTCACCTGACATTTCAGCTCCGCCTTAAGTACAGAGTCCAGCAACTCTTGCTTCTCATGAAAAGTCCACACCGGCTTTCTCATACTTATTCTGGATTTTAGTAGTAAATCCATGGGTCTTTATAGTGTGTTATTTAATTTGTGGGGGCCTTTTTTTGTGTGTTTATAAACCATCTATCTAATTTTCCTGCCAATTAAGTATAGGCTAATTCATAAGAAAAAAAGAAAAAAAAAAGAAATCAATCTCCAAAGATTAAAATGTTCATCTTAAAATAAAAATAGACCCTTTTCCCTCAAAGAAAGAGTGGAATTGTTATTATTGTTTTTCTGGCAGTATTCCAGTGCTTTAAACTAGGGGTCACTTCTGAGACTGCTCAGAATACTAGACCATGCTTGAGATGAAACCCAGGCCTCTTGCATGTACATTATTCATGATATGCAGTCGAGCTTCAGCCCCTTGTAGGCTTTCTAAGTTAAAGCTTGCTTTAACTCATAAAGAATAATTCTAAAATTGTCTTAAAAACAAAATACAAGAACAGAGCAATTGTACAGTGGGTAGGGTGTTTACCCTTGTATGTGGATCTGGGTTCAATCTCTAGCCTTACATTTGGTTCTATGCGATTCACCAAGAGTGATGCCTCTTGGATCACTCTAATGTAGAACTAGAACTAAGTCTTGACTACTGCTAGTGTGGTTACCAAATGAAATACAAACAAGCAACTGAAAGAAAAATCCAGGGCTGGAGATACATCTCAATAGACTATAGTGCATGTTTTACATTTAGGAAACGTTGGTAGGTTCCAAGCCACTGTATGCTTTCCAAAGCATTGTTATGAGTGACCCTTGAAGTTTGAGACAAGAGTAGTCCCTGGGCACTGAAGAGTGAAGGCTAAAATCAAATAAATGAGTTCTTTTATTTGACAAGAAATTTTATGCAATTGCTATATTATCCTATTGATAGACAATATAATATAGTGACTTTAATTTTATTAGCCTTTACTTTTTGATTTACCATATTATCTTGAATATGCAACTCAATCTGTGAAAGTTAGACTGTTAAAACTTACTCAACCTTATGCTTCAATGATATAAGAACAGTTTTCAATCTTTCAAAAGTGGAGATCTTCTACTTCTAAATTTTTATTAAGTTCTATGTGCAATTGTGTCAAGTTATCATGGCCTTTCCACCCTGTCACAAATAAGATCACATTACTGGCCTCAATACTTGCTTTTTTAACATTCTTTTTTTTTTTTCTAAATTGAGTTTAGTGATTTTGTTCTCACTCAGATACTTCATTGTATGGATTTAAACTTGTTCTATTTCACTCTAATTTTTTTTCTTTTTGGTTTTTGGGTCACATCCAGCAGTGCTCAGGGGTTACTCCTACCTCTGCATTCAGAAATCACCCCTGGTAAGTTCGGGGAACCATATGGGATGCCTGGATTTGAACCACCATCTGTTTGTGTGCAAGACAAATGCTCTATCGCTGTGCTATCTCTCCAGCCCCTATAATTTTTAATCGTTGTGTTGGCTTTAGGTATATTTTTTTCTTGGTAAATTAAACATATTTGTATATATAATTTATATTAAGGCTTTGCTTGTATATTACTCATAGAATAGGTAGTTGTAATTTACATGTCAATAGTTTAAAAAATAACTTTCCAAATTTTCTGCAGCTCTGCTTGTCAGCCACTCTAACCTAGATACTCTGAGAGTTCATCAGGGGTCAGCAGGGTAGGAATCTAGTCATGCAGTGTTTTCTAATGTGTTCTAGACAGTTCTTCCCAGACTATGAATAATTAATATGCAAACAAACATCATTAGATTACAAATCTGTGAGTTACAGTTCATCCAGAAGATAATATGCTCCACACACATAGGGTGTGGCATAGATTACCAGAGCTGAGGAAAATAATCAAGTAAGGGAAATTTGAAAATCATATATCAAAAGAGTATGGGAATGGCTGTTAATGCCTAAGAAAAATAAATGTGTGATCTCAAACCCTGGATGTGACTCACCCTTTAACAGGCTAAATGAGAAAAGAAGAAAGTCCCTGGCTTTTTATTTAGAGCTTATTGAGCAGAGAAAGCCAGTTAAAAACATGGTGACAAAACACTGCATGTCCTGTTTGGAAACTAACTTTTCTGATCCCCAAATGAACTCCATTCCTTTCTATATTATGTTTTGACTTTCATCACCATGTCTCCTAGGAACTTGGAAAGTGACACATTAGAAACAGAAAGTTGGAGGCACTCCTCTAGTGTCAGGTCACTTCTAGTCACTGCCTCATAAGCTTTATTAAATCAACTAAATAGCTTGCTTCAATATCCCTCTCTCTCTCTCTCTCTCTCTCTCTCTCTCTCTATATATATATATATATATATATATATATATCTCAAAAATTCTATCGTCATTTCATTTTAAAAATAAAATAAGATATATTAGTAAAAAATTCTAAAACTTTTGCAAGATTTCAGAGTTTAGGGAACAAAAGTTTCTGACAAAAAGAAAGCCTTTTCCCATAATGTTAACCATGGGAACTGCAGTTTCTGGGAAGTCATTTTCTGGTTACTACTCCTGGGTTCTTGTTGAGCACCCTCTTATCCCCTCAGAGATTGTAATGACTGTGAATCTTCATCAAATCTCCGTTATCCAAGAAAAATACTAAAAGACTGTTTAAATACTGGGATGAGATATTAAGGCTGGCTCTTTGGGCTTCAAAAGTGTTCTCCTGAGCTTTCAGACTATTCACAAGGAATTAATAACAAAGACTTTGGGATACACAGAGGTTGTCATCTGAATTGACTCAGCAATAGAAGAGTTGGTGAGCCTCTCAGTAAGTGATCTTGAGAAAAATGTTGGCAGGCTCTGAACAGGTCTGATTACAATTTGTAAAGGAATAAACAGGCAGAGGAGGACATAAAGGTGGCAAAATGAAGGATATAAACTTCCAAGCTGTCTGGGAAATTTTTCTGAGAGATAGGGTTGGATATATCCTCCTTAGAGACTTTTTAGATAAATTTAAAAATATAGATGCTTTACAGTGTTATGGATATTATGGTTATACTCACTCATGACCCCAACTCTAATGTATGTTTGTCTTTGGAGAGTCAAACCCAGTAGTGCTCAGTGTTTAGTTCTGGCTCTAAGGTTGAGGGTTTGTTTCTTTCAAAAAACTTTCTTTGAAGCTTGAAGGGCTCGAAGTAGAACCTCCTACTTGCAATTTATGCTGTAGTTGTTGAGCTATCTTTCCAGCCCTGGATTCATTTGTTGTAAGTTCAAGTCTTCATCATGGTTTAAGAGTCTTTTGAGAGATATTAATTTAGGACTTGAGTGTAGAACCTTTCAAAAAGTAATTGATGTGCTTATTAAGGGAGATTTTTTTTTTTGCACTCACTTTGCTATATTTGGTCACATAAAAGAAAGTATCTGTAGGTCAGGAAGCTAACACAAATCATTCACTTAATGACAGGTATCTTGGACCTCTTAAACTCATGATAGTTGTGGAGTAAATATTTCAAATATCTTGTCTATTTTTGCTATAGCAGTTTAAACTGACTTTGGCATAGGGTATGTCCAGAAGCCTACACGAAATGTTTAATTAAACTTTTATATTTTTAATTACACTTATATTTTTATTCAAAAGTTGATGAAAATTATATTTAAGAAATCTGTAAGGAAAAATGAGCATGATTGCTATTATAATTGTGAAAAAGAACAAAATACAAAAACCCCTGATTTAATATCTTTCCAGATTATTATATTTCAATGGTTTTACCTACTGTCCTTAGGTCTATGAAGATATCTCAGTGAGTTTATCCTCTACTCCACGGTCCCTTTAACATTGCTGGGATAGGAGCTATCCCCTAAGCATGGAGCATTGCGGTGATGACAAAAATTATTTTAAAATATCCTAATAAACCAATAAATCAATTCAAGAAATGTACAGTGGCTAGAGAGATAGTATTAGAGGTAAGGCAAGAGAATTGCATGAGGCTTACTTTCTGACCCCTTGTTTAAATCCCAAACTGCACTATAGCTTCAGTAATACTACCAGGGGTCAATGTTAAACACAAAGCCAGAAATAATCCTCTGGGTACTGTTGAGTATGGCCCAAAGCCACTGAACAAAAAAAAAAATAAATTTATAATCTGAAAATATTATGTTGGAATAGTAGTTTTTCATTGTTTTATATTCAGTAATTGATTCAAGAAGTGAAGCCTAAATAATTGTATCTATAAATCATTTATTAAATTCTCAGTCAAGCTTGAGTTTAAAGCCCCAGCTCATAGGTGATCAAATAGAAATGACTAAAAGAGGTATTTTGAAAAAAAATTGTTACCAAGAATAGCATTAAGACAAAACAAAATTGTCTCTTTTTTCTTTTTTAGTTGTTTAAATTCACACCAGTTATTGATTAAGAGCCAACATTGTGCTTGGTTTAAACCCAGAGCCTCATTCGTGTATAGCATGTGCTGCTACATGAGCTATATCTTGAGCTCTATCCTGAGTTCAACTACAACTTGAGCTATATCCTGGGCCCAAACTGTCACAATTTTTGTACCTCAACTTTTAAAAAAGATGTTTTAAAATATTTGACAATTATAACATTGTTTATAATTTAAATATCAATAAGATTGTAAAACCTTGTGTTTTGCTACTTCAAGCAGTCTCTTCACAGATGTTTCTAAAAGAATCAGAAGAAATAATGCTTTTCATACAACTTTTTTAGTTGTGTGACTGTGGATGAAGAATAACTGTATTATATACAGGTATTCACCTGGTTTTAGATATGAACAGAGTTTAAAAAACAAAATCTGGGGACAAAATTACAAAAAAGCATTGTACGAATTATTGAGGGCATCATACTTTTTGTTCTTGTTTTTATTTTGGAGTTACACCTGATATGCTTAGGGTTTATTCCTGGATCTGCTCCCAGGGATTATTTCTGGCACTCCTTAAAGTGTAGTACCCAGGATAAAATAGAATTTGTTTTGGCACATACAAGGCAAGTGCTTTGCCATGGTATTGTTCATTTGGCCCTGAAGGCAGGACTGTGGTGAGTTAGTGGCATAAGCAGATGTTTTTGTATGTATGTATGTATGTATGTATGTATGTATGTATGTATGTATGTATATGTGAATTTTTATGCATAGATACTCATATGCATACACCATATATCATACATATGTAACTGTAATTACTTAGACTTTGTGTTAGAAGCATTTCTTTTTATCATTAGTAGATACGTGCTGCAAACTAGACTCCATTTCTCTAGAATTCCATAAGCATAAAGCATGTAAACCTTGAAAAGAATGATTTTTCAGTCTCCATTTAGGGAGGAATCCTTAGAAATATCTATTATGTTTGACATATTTAAAGTTTCTAAGATGTACAGATCCAGGAAACTTCCCATATTCCCTGTAAGATTAATGTTAACTAATGCTTTAATCAGGGATAAAAATGCCATAAATCCAGGTTTCTCAGGCCTAGTTCAGCAAAATTTCCCTGAATAGCCTCACTTCTTTGAAATAAATTATTCTTTTATCTCCTCAGCATTTAGAAATAGCTCAAAGTTGGACCGAGATTTTCTTATGTTGTGATTTTTCAACTATCTTCAATATGATTTTTATCCCCACAAGTTCCTCAAAGTTATTACAAGCCATAAAAATTCTTGTCATGCAATCCAATAAGCACTAGTCAATCAGTTATCTAGTCTCTGTCTGTTTATAGCCATCAATGTCGATGACTCCCCAACTCCTGAATTCTTCTATTAATATTCTGTGCTTATTTACTATTTAACCCCTTGGGTATTCTCTTGAATTATCTCATATTGAGTTGATTCTTATATTGTTTTTCATTCAAAATTTGCTACCTTGGGACTGGAAAATAGTACAGTGGGTAAGGTGCTTGCCATATGCACTGCTGAAGGAGGGTTAACCCCCAGCACCATACATGATCAATCCACTGAAGACTGCTTGCAGTGACCCCTAAAATTAGAGCCATGGGCACAGCTGTGTGTGGCCCCCAAACAATAAACAAACGAACGAATAAAATTACTACTTTGTTTAGGATTAGTTTAGTAGTTTGTTTAAAATTCCTTTATATATGATGATGTGGTTGGTATTAATATTATTAGCTAGCAGATAAGTCAACTGACTCCAAAACTGATATTTGTTACTCTGCTTGTTCTTGTGAAAATAAGAAACTTTATAAGTTTTACATGAGGTTGAGGTAGTACTAATTATATTATTGAGTTATTATGAGGATTAAATAAGAGTCTGAAGCTGTACAACTGGTCCAATATCTGAGATAGAAAGCATGTAGTAAATATTAGGCTCTTAAACTTTCTTAATTAGAAGTGCGGGTTCATACTAGACGCTATCATTAAACTCTATGATTTGGGGCGAGAGAAAGCTCCAGGCACTGAAAGTCAGTTCTGCCTACTAGAGACCTGCATTTGATTCTTGATGCTTAATGATCTTCTAAGCACCATAAACCAGAAGTAGTTCCCAAACATTGTCAAGTGTGGCTCACAAAACAAAAACAAATAAAAATAAACTACAGGATTGTACTTTTCACATGGTACTACTGATTCAGCCTTTGATTTTTTTTCTGACTTTTCTAAAATTTACTGAGGTTGTGGCTCAGCATAAAAATTTTTAAGTTTCAATCTGTAACTTTGCAGAAAAAAGAAATAAGTCAAATGAGTGTTTTATTTATTTATCTCCATCAATTCCCATGGCTTCCTCATTTGTTGGTTGCATCATTCCCATAGTTTCCCTAATTTAGATCTGATTCTTGTCCATAATAAGGTTAAGATAAATAAAAAAAAATGCAAACCTACTCATGACAGGGCCCAATTCAGATTCTTCTGTGGCTCTCTGCAGAGTTTACAGTCCTCTACATAGAATAGTGGGTTGGAAGTGGTTTTTGCTGGGCAGGTTTTTCATTATCTCTTCACAGTTAACTCTTCTCCCTCCCAGCAACAAATCTCTTCTGGATTTTCTTAGTCTTTTCTTTTCTCTATCTTCCTTGTATCATTCTCATTCCTTAGATTCTTCTCATTTTCCTCTTCTGAGTCATCTGGTTAACCCCTGAACCTCCACCAAAGGCAACTCAAGTTTTACCTCCTGTAGTTAGATATTCTAATGAGCCTGCTTGTAAGTCACATTTCATTGTTGTGTGCTCACCACTACCAGGTGTACTTTATGGCCTACCCTGGATTAAATTTTTTCTCAGTAATTAAGCAGTTTTCACTCTAGACAGAAAGCTCTTAGGCAACATGTCTTATATCTACTATGTCTATTTGACTAATTTGTCAAATGTTGACTACCTGAATGAAAGAGTAGTTAGATGGCTAGATGGAAGGAGGCATGGTTGGATGAACTGAGGGATGGGCACATTAATGAGTGGCCTACATTTTTTAGAAAAGCAAGACAGTACACATTCAGTACTTTCACAGAAGGTTTTTAATATCTGTTCCCTCTCTTTGATATATGCCTGACATCTGCCATTCTCTTCCATTAAATGGTCAGACTCTGAGTCCCTTTAGTAATCTCATACTGCTCTATGTATTAGCACTAGCTATAATTTTCCTAACAAAGGATTGGGGTAAATTAATTTCATTGTTGCTTCACCTAGACACTTCTGTAGCTCTAGAACTATGGTTTTGTTTGATTTATCAACTGTGTTTTGTGGATATTTTTATTAACCTTATTTATAGATGGAGAAATCTACTAAATGTGATGGAATATTAAAACTATACAGGTTCATTGATATAGATGGTGGCAGAAGTAAGAATCAATTTCCAACTAACTTCCATGTCTTTCTATACTTCTTTTGAGAGTTAAAAACAAAGTAGAAAACTAATTACATTGTATTCATTTAGCAGAAACTAAATTAATTATGGTTCCTGGTTTTAACTGATATATACAATTCTTAGTGAAAACTTTGGACTAATTTAAGAATAGTGATCCAAACTTTATTCTCCTCCTTAAAATATATTGTTTCATCATAGTTGATGTTGTGTCTTAGTTGACAAATCACTTCTTTTCCTTTCATATTTTCTTTCTTTCATATACCTATGAAGGGAGGTTTCTAGACAAAGACTTTATTTGGGTTGCTAGTGGTCTTACTGAACAAGTTCTCATCTTAACTTTCATGTCTTTTGTGTACTCTAGACAAATGAAACACATGGGGAACAATACTTTGAGTAAAACAATAGTCCAGTTGGAAATACTTGTGTCATATAGCCTCAGTCATGTTTATTGTTGTTCTGAAAATTGTTACAAAAACACTAGAGAATGGAAGGTGGAAGTGGGATCCCTAAAAATGCTGCCCACTTTCTCACCTTCATACTTTTAATCTGTGAGATCTAAAAAGGGCAATACCTTTTCTTCATGGTGCACACTCTTCATCTTTGAATCATTGGTCTGTGGGTCAGAGAGATAGTACAGCAGGCAGGGCACTTGTCATGCATATGGCCAGCCCAGTTTCCATTCATGGCATCCCATATGGTCCTTTGAGCATCACCAGGAGTGATCCCAGTGGAGATCCAGGAGTAAGTTCCAGGTATCACTGGATGTGGCCCCATCCCCTAAACAAAACAAAACAAAACAAAACAAAGCAAAACAAAACAACACTTTGTCTCCTAGGAAACCTTTCTGACATCTTTGAAGAAAGAGTTGTTTCCTCTTTGGAGTTGTTGTACAACCCAGGGGTACTTTGAAACTACGTCTTTCTTGACTCTTGGCAGGGAGGAGGTAGAAGGGAGGTGTTGAAAGGCCAGTCTCAGTAATGTACTGTCTTTTGAACTATCTTCCTGGCTCCTGGATCTTTTTTTTTTTTTTTTTTTTTTTTTGCAACACATTGGTATAGTTCAGATATATTTATTCACCAGATTTAGTAATATAACTGACTTTGCAGATCTGTTTTCACTAGATTGTAAGATACTTGAGAGCAATAGACTGTGATTATTTCACAACCAAATCCACAGAGCCAAGCTCAAGTCAAGCCTGTTATCCAACAGTTTCTCAAATGTTTGTTGAATAAATATTGATTAATGTGAAAACCAGTTCTTAGTCTAAGATGATGTAACATTTGTAACTATTGACTCAGAAAAATATTCTAAGCTGGTCAGTCAAGTCATATTAAGAAAAATGATCTACTTTTCTTTATATTTACGCAAAGTATATTGGATACAAAGGTTTTTAAAACCTAGATAAATACTTTCTTTATATATATATATATAATTTCTTATATATAATTCTTTATATATATATATATATATAATTTCTTTATATATTACCCAAAGTATATTGGATACAAAGGTTTTTAAAACCTAGATAAATACTTTGACTGAAATGTATTAATTCTGTAAAGTAGATCAAAGCTAAAAATGGCATAAAATTGATACAAGATTTGGGTTGAAGTTCTCCTTTTAAGGCTTACTAAAACTGAATATATCTGTTTGGTTCTATTATCTGTGTAAGAAGATTAATGTGCATCCCAAAGTTAATGTCAGCAAAGCTCAATTTGTTATTTTTTTCTTTTTGTTTTGGAGAAGGCATTTGGGGCCATACCTGATGATGCTCAGGAGCAACGCCTTGCTTTGTGCCTGGAAGTCACTCAGGTGATACTCAGGATTAAAATGGGGTTGATCATAGGCAAGCTAAACTCTGCCACCCTTGTACTATCTCTCTGATCTTTTACTTGTTTCTTAGTTGAGTAAGTGAGCACAGTAAGGTTGTTTGTTTGTTTGTTTTTTTAATTTCCCCTGGCTTATACTTTTTTTTGTCTCCCTATTCACAATACAGACCAGGCAAAGGGTCTGGGTTGAGAGGTATATTGGGTGCATTTACTATACCTCCTCTTTCTATACAGTCAGTGTAAAATACACAGCCTGTGGTAAGCATTGGGAGGCCTTAACTTTTCTTTATTTTTTTATTATTGGTGATGGGAATGTTGCACTGGTGAAGGGTTTATATATATATACCCTTCACCAGTGCAACATTCCCATCACCAATACTTTGTTTTGGATAGTAGGATCTTATCTGAATCTTTAGTTAACTTTACATGAGACAATGATCCTCACAAGATTCAGTTAAAGTGAGATTGTAGTTGGCATTATTAAGAAAAGTGTTTTTTACTGCTGTTTCCTTTACACTCACTTGTCTTTCAGTCTTTTTCTTTTTGTGTAAGACTTTCATCAAAGTACTTATAGATGAGAACTAAATACTAAATTAATGTTCATATGCAGCTTCTGTTTTTATTTATTTATTTATTTATTTATTTATTTATTTATTGGGGGTTTTTGGTTTTTGGGCCATACCCAGTGACACTCGGGGATTACTCCTGGCTCTCAGAAATAGCTCCTGTCTTAGGGTACCATATGGGATGCCAGGGGATCAAATTGTAGTTTGTTATAGGTTAGACGTTCAAGGCAAATGCCCTACCACTTGCACCACTGCTCTGGACCCACAGTTTCTGTTTTTGATGCTGGATTGGGCTTAGATTCTAGGGGTTTGTAATATTATAGGATTGAAACTCAGCAAGGGAGGTTAGGCTAGATATAGTAGTAGCATAAAATTAAAATGGCAAACCAAGAAAATAGTCAGGGTATCCATTGAATAGTTTGTGGCCTAGAAACTGATTTTAACTGTGAGGGTAATTGGCAGCAACTGGAAAAAAGAAACAAAAACAGCAGAAATAAAGAAAGCATACCAGAAGATGTTTTCTAACATTGACAGCAAAATAAGAAGAGTTGCATGAAATAGTGAGAGAAGCAAAGACTCTGACAAGTTATAGATGCCAAGGAGATATTTATCCCATTTATGTACGTGAGCCCCATTTGCTACATATAAGCAAATGAAAACATTTATTGTTACCTCTTTTTAATTTTATTGTTTGGGGCCACAACTGGTTATTATCAGGCATACCTGGCTTACTCCAGGTTCTGTTTTCAGAAATCACTACTGGAAGGTTTAGGAGATCATATGGGGTGCTGGGGATCTAACACATGTCAGTCACTTGCAAGGCAAATGTCCTATGCATTGTATTCTGGACCCTGATTGATATCTTTCTTGGTTTTGTTTTGATTTGGGCTTGGAAGCTATACTCTGTAGTGCTCAGGGACTCAGTGAACAACATGGTGCTGGGTGCTGGGCTTCCCACTTGCAAAGCATTTGTTTCAGTCCTTCATATTATCTTTTTGGTACTGATATCTTACTGGTTTTCTGGGAATATTGAGGAAGAAAGAGTACCTAAAGCATCTGACATATTCCAGGAATTGAGTGAGGAATTTTCATGCTGTTAAACCTAGAAAGAGTTGAGGATAAAAGGATACTATTTACCATTATCTCTGGCTATCTTTCCTGATCCAGGATTGTTTTAAAGTTAGATAATTGAGAATCACATTAAGCATTATTGACGTTTAAGACAAAGGATGCCAATTGATTTAATTTTTATATTTGTTAAAAGTTACTAACTGGAAAATTGGTTCCAATATTTCTGACTCAAATGTGGGGAAGAAGAACAGCAGAGTCCTGGAGAAAAACATTGTGCCCTGTTATGCCTGCTCTCTCCTTGGAAAGCCAATGTCCACTTTCCTAATGGCGTGAGAAACCCCAATCTCAGCGATTTTGGGAAAGCCATTTGGTTTTTCTGACTCCATTCTGTTAATTAGTTTAGGGCAATTAAATCAGTGGTTTATTCAAAGAATCTCAAAAATGTTGTTTGATAATGTGGTTGAACATGGTAGTTAAATGGCAATAATTACTTACAATGGCATTATTAGAAGAGAATGTGAGATTTAGTGGCTACTTCTTATATTCTATGGTATTTAACTGCTTTCTTGGAATGAAATTTACTTAATTGAGGAAACTTGGTTGAAGAGCTTTATTCTTAGCTGATTTAACACTCAGGTATAGACTAAAAAAATTATTAGCAAACACTAAGTACACTAAAATGTGTACTTAGAGAAATATTTAAAAAAATGTCTCATTGCTTTTTCTTTCATTTAGTGCCTCTTTTTCCTAAAACAAACAAATTGGTTGTTTTGGTTACTTTGGCACCTCAATTCACTTTTAGTTCTCCTCTTCCCAATTTCACACACCAAGAATGCCCCCTTTTCTGTTCCTTTTGGCATAAGACAACTCTCCCTGTTCAACAGTCTACTTTCACTTAAAAAGATTTCTTTTCTTTTCTTTTGTTTTCTGTTTTTTTGTTTTTGGGTCACACCTGGCAGTGCTCAGGAGTCGCTCCTGGCTTCATGCTCAAAAATCACTCCTGGCAGGCTCGGGGGACCATATGGGATGCTGGGATTTGAACCAAAGACTTTCTTCATGAAAGGCAAGTACCTTACCTCCATGCTATCTCTCTGGCCCCTAAAAGCATTTATTTTCACAAGAAAATATTATTGTGGCAGAATAATTAGAATAAACATCATTATACTATTCTGAAGAGAATTATAGAGAAACTCTGGACCAAAAATTTTGCATTTTGATCTGGTCTTGGCCACTCATTTTATGATCTTGGGAAACCGACTTCTTTGATTATCAAAGTTCTGATCCTTGAAACAGATTGACACAAAGGCAAAACTGTCTGTACCATTCAATTCTAAAGATTTTAATTTTTTTTCTTCAAGTATGAAGGAACTCAATCTCAATCTTTTTCTCTCATTTCCTTTTTACTTTCCTTTAGGCTTTGATTTATCTGAAAAGGCAGGTATGCAACACACACAGAACTGTATCTTGAAGAAGTTAGTACTATTATCACATGTATTTGGTTCATGTCCAACATCCCTACTCATTTCTAAACTTTCTGTGATGTTGAAATTATTGATATTTTCTCATCTCCTAATATTGTACCTAGGACCAGAGTGCTAGTACAGTATATATGGCATTTATCTTGCACATGGCCAACCTGGGTTTGATCCCAGGCATCTCATATGGTCTCCTGAGCACTGTCAGGAGGAATCCCTGAGCTCAGATTAAGGAATAACTCCTGACCACTGCCAGTGTGGTGCCCCCAAAAAAGAAAATTAGTACTGTGCCTCACAGTCTGGCATGTAGCATTTGTCTCTTAAGGCAATGTTTCTCAAATCTTTTTCATCATGGCCTCTTCTAATTTTCCTACCTGCTGCCCCTGGAATACTAATTGATCCCTTAGTCTCACACAGAGACCTTCATTTATAAGATTTAAACTTTGCCCACCGTGGCATATTCTTGAGATTTACCGGATGGTCTATGGTCCTTGACTGTGAAACACTGTTCTAAGGCATCTTGAATGACTGTCAGCACACTCTACTTCTGAGATAAGTTTAATAATAGACTATATCACATATTTAAGTATACCTATATATTTAGAGAGTCATACTTTGTAACTACATCAGTGAACAGAGAAGTCTTTAAACTACTCTAATGACATGAAAATCTAGATAAGCATTCATAATGAAAGAATCAAATATATTTCTGGGAATAATAAATAATCCCAAAGAGAACACAAATGTTCTGTCACAAGTACTTCTATAAATTTTATAAAACTCTTTCCAGAATAGGGGCCAAATTAATAACGCAGCAGTAGAACATTTGCCTTGCATGCAGCTGACCGAGAATGGACCTAGGTTTGATCCCTGGCAAACCCATTTGGTCTCCCAAGTCAGGAGCAATTTCTGAGTGCATAGCCAGAAGTAACCCCTGAGCCTCACTGGGTGTAGCCCCAAAACAAGAACAAAACAAACAATCAAACAAACAAAAAAACTTATTCCAGAATAAAAGCTTATCTTCTCACAGCAGTTGTTAGAATTTATAATAATGCAACAAAGAATTGGAAAAGATTATTTTTTGTGGACAAATTGACTACCTCTATTTCTCCAGTTACTTTTTCTGCAGCTTTGTAAAGACCTATGTTAGGGTCAATGCACAGAAGAATATTACAGTGGTCTCCAGCACCTTTCTGTACTGCTTGCCTCACCTCTCTTGTGACTACATTGGTTTCAAATGTAGAGTCGTTGCCTGGAATTTAGTTTCCAATTTTGATTCTGACAAATTTATAAACTGAAGTAATGCAAGTCAGTTAACAACTGTGGTTCTCATTTCATGAACTCTAAAACAGGTATTTTGATATTGTTGCTCTACTTATCTCTCAGAATGGCTCTGAACATTAAATGAGGGAGTTGGGATTGAGTGATAGCACAGTGGGTAGGGTGTTTGCCTTGCACATGGTGAACCCAGGACCAATCTAGGATGGACCAGGGTTTGATCCTTGGCATCCCATATGGTCACCTGAGCATGACATGCCAGGAGTGATTTCTGAGCACAGAGCCAGAAGTAACCTCTGGTGTGGCCCAAAACTAAAAATAAAAAAATTAAATAAGGGAGTATAAGAATGTGCTGTCATATTGAATACATATGTATGTATCATACATATAATATGTAATTTTATAGAAGTATGTTACATATAGTAATAGTACATAATATAGTATATTGTAATATAATTTGATATATTTTAAACAATTTATTAATGTATCATTGCCCTGTAACATTATTATGACATATATAACATGTATATAATATATAATATATGAATTATATACTTACACATATAA
Organism: Suncus etruscus; assembly: GCF_024139225.1. Taxonomy (NCBI): domain Eukaryota; kingdom Metazoa; phylum Chordata; class Mammalia; order Eulipotyphla; family Soricidae; genus Suncus; species Suncus etruscus. The sequence continues at coordinate 83,725,553 of NC_064851.1, read as the reverse complement.
CACATACATATAAAATACACATAGAATACACATAGAATATAATACAATTTATATAATATCTATATAATAATATATAATACAAAACATATATCACATACATATAATATATAATACATATATGTATTATGTGTCATGTATATAATAATGATATTACAGTGCAATAATACATTAATAAATTGTTTAAATTAAAAGCTATAAAATAAAAATGTGTAATAAAATTATAAAATATTTATGCCATTTTTTGCATAAGACCTTATATATAATAATTGCCTATTGCAAGTCTATATATTTTTCACAAACATCAATGAGGCTGTTCAGATTGCTTGCTTTCAACCTCAGTTGCTTTGTTTTTTTTAATCCTAACAACCATGTGACTACAGTGTTATTTTTTAATCTATATTGAAAATCTCCTCCTTAACTAGTAGTTTATTTTTGTGAAATCTGGAGCTTTGGGATTGCTGAAATGTTACGAAGGGTCAGAGCTTCCCCTTTGTATAATATCTTTAGGTCTGATTCCTGGCACTTTATGGTCCCCCAAGCTCCTCTGAGTGTCCCCAACCCTTCCACAACAAATGGAAAATGTAAAACAACAAAAAATTTGAACTTTGAATACTGAAATTTTGGTAATAAAGACTGTTTAGTGTTCTTATGTAGAAAAGAAGTAATGTTTCCTTATTTTATCATCATCTTCTATCATAGAAATAACTTGAACACAGTCTTTCTAATCAATATTTGTTAAATGAATACACAAACTAATTGAGTGATCCCCCACCAGGAGTATTTTTAAGCACTCTGTTTCTAAAGAGAAAATTAATTATATTTGATATAAATAAAAATTAACAAAAATAATTGAGTGGATGTGATCATTTAAAGAATCAATATTCAGATCATTAGTCTAAGAAGGATTTGAAGGATACTATTGTTGTACTCAAGAATCATAATGAACAGACCAAAAGGATCTGGAACTGAAACCCAGGGAGGTCAGTGGTTCACTGGCTCATAGGTGGAGTTAGAGTTCACAAAAGTTACTGACTTTTCTCTTGTTTCATTCTTATATTAATATATAATCATTGTCTCAAAGATTTAATAAATGTAGCTGTACATTAAATGGAAAAATTATAATGTATGCATTTAACTATTTGGTATTTGAGTGTCTCTAGATTTAATTGAAAAATGACAGAAAGAGACTAGCATTCTATTCTTGTCTTATTGTAAAATCACAAGAATTTAAAATATTTGACACTTCAAATACTTCATGAATGCAATTGCAACCTTTTGATAAAAACCAGCGAAATAACTCATAAGGAATGTCAATGTATAGATATTAGGTTAGGAAAGACGGGTCAAAAAAGGGGCTTTTAGAGAAGATATTAAGTAGGAACTGGAGAAACAAAACTGTGGCATGAAAAATAAACAACAATGAGGAGTGATTTTAGATCAAGGGGCAAAAAAAATCCTTTAGAAGTTATCTGGGATTGATCATTAGGGATTTGAAAGCGATGTACAAGACTGGAGTTTCTCATAAGATCAATGATATAGCTTTTGTAGGAATCACACAGGTAAATAAGTCCAAACTAGTTTGGTTTTGCTTATAATTTGTAATTCTAAATTAGCACTTTAAACACTCTTTCTGCAGAAGATAATGAGATAATGTGTTGGAAGGAGAGATGAAAGAAAACTTGAAGATATTCAGGAAAAAGATTGCGTGTTAGAACTTGAATAATGACAATGTTGAGTGATAAAAACAGAAGAATCTAAGAAATCCAAAGAGGTTGAATCTAGGGATTACCAGAGAAATCAGGCAAATGACTAGTGATACCAGAGCTGAATATTTTTCAAGATAGACTCTGGGGCTAGTCTATGAAATCAGAGAAACTCACAAAAGCTATGTGGTATTTAAAGACAGAGCCCATGCAAAACAGCTTCATGGATAAACAACTTGCATAGTACCACAAAGCACTGCTCTTAGAACAATGTGTGAAATTTAATGTTCTATTGTCATCGTTCCAAAATTCTTAATTTTTAAAATTTTAATTAAATATTGTTATTTTTGTGGTGTCAAGGATTAAACACAAGGCCTCACACTTGAACGAGAGGTTTCACATATTTATTTGTATTGGATCACAAAAATTCTATAGCCAGCCTGGAAACTTCTGCTGTACTTAAAATATGTTAAGTGATTTTAGAAAGGCAATTGAATGAAGGAATTCTTAATTGTAGTAAACAACAGAGTTGGCTTAGGAGTCAGAAGGCAAACAGGAAGTAGCAGGCTAGGCAAAACAAGCAGTTGCTTAATAACAGCAATGCCTCCTCTGTTCTGTCATTTCTATGAGTAGAGAGAAAGGCAGCTAGAGGTGAGCGGACATGTGACAAGGAATGTAGACTGGATTTGATTCTCTAGCAAGTGAGCTCGATTTTAGGCAATCTTTTTTTCTAGAATGTTGATTTCTAGTTTTGTTTTTTAATTAGTAAGCCTGTATATGAATCCTTGACTTTCTTTTGTTTTCTTCTCCATGTCAAGCATTATTTGGTTGTATTCAATTGTCAGACTGTATAATTATTTTTAGATCAAGCATACTTATTAGTTCAAGTATTTGCTGAGAACAAATTATATATTGCATATTCTGTGAGTCTGTTGTTAGTTTTTAGGTATTATATAATTCTGAAACAAAGTTTGATAGTCATGTTAACTCTTGATTTGCGCTTTTCTCTATGCCCTTTTAAAACTGCCTTTATAATAGACTTCACTGATAAATGTCCTTTTGAGAAGCTACATCTAGCTGCGCTTGGAGGTAACAACCCCTTGCTCTGTGCTTGGGAATCATGCCTGGTGGACTCAAGTTACCATATGAAATGCTAAGGATTAAACTTTGCTTGGTCAAACCGGTATATGTAAGACAAGATTTTTATACTAGGCACTATCTCTCTGGTCAGAAACATGAAGAATTTCAAAATGTTAATCTCTTCTTCAGCAGGAAAGGGTAGAGAGTAACCAGCTCACGAATCTGGGACCGAGACACCATTTGCCAAGAGACTTTGATAAAGTGTGAAGCAGGATCAGGTTGTGAGGCTGGGAAGAAAATAGCCAGATATCATGAGCTAATACAATCTGTCGTACTGTCTTTATCAAGCAAAAATTTTATGAAGCATCAAATTCATAATTTGAAAATGTAATTTAGTTGCATTTAGTTCATTCATCACATTATCTATTACTTCCATCTACTTTCAAAGATTTTCATCATCCAAAAGGAAAATCCTATACCCATTATTCTTCAACTGTCCCCTTCCCTCTGTTCATGACAATGACTAAAATAGTAAAGTATGATTAATCTCTATGGACTTACCTAGTCTCATAGTTTTCTATTCATGGAATTATATAATATGTAATATATTGTCTTTAGTTCACTTAGTAAAATAGTTTCAGAGTTCATTTACTTCCAGGACAGTGTATCAGGGGTCCTCAAACTTTTTAAACAGGGGGCCAGTTCACTGTCCCTCAGACCATTGGAGGGTCTGACTATAGTAAAAACAAAACTTATGAACGAATTCTTATGCACACTGCATACATCTTATTTTGCAATGAAGAAACAAAACAGATACAAATACAATATGTGGCCCGCGGGCCATAGTTTGAGGACCACTGGGTAAATCATTGTTTATTTATAGGTCAATTTTTTTTATTAAATGAATTTATCACATTTTATTTACTCATTTATTTTGTCATTGTAGGTTTTGTGTGTTTGTGTGTGTGTGTGTGTGTGTGTAAGTAAGTGTTTAGATATGTATGTGAGTGTGGGTATGCTAGGGATTGACTCCAGAGCTTCAGGGATTCTTACATGTAAGGTATAGCGTTCTATTATTGAACTATATCTCTAGACCTTATATCCAAATGTTTTTGCTTGAATATTTATTTTTAATTCTTTTAGGTATTTTCTGTGAGGGAGAACAAATATTCAACCTACCATTCTAAGTTACTTGACTAAAATGACACAAGATTAACATGAGAAAAGAAAATTTAATTTTACATTTATGAAAAACTTACATAAACATGCATAGTCCAAAGATAGTCAAGCAAAATCATTTTAGATGCCATTTTGAACATAGAATTATAATAGAAGCTTGGATTTTATTTGTTTATTTATTTTTTGGTTTTGGGTCACACCTGGTGACACTCAGGGGTTACTCCTGGTTCTGGGCACTGAAATCACTCCAGGCAGGCTCAGGGGAACACATGGGATACCAGGATTCGAACCACTGTCCACCCTAGGTCGGCTGCATGCAAGGCAAACGACCTACCACTGTGCAATCTCTCTGGGCCTGAGGCTTGGATTTTAATGATAGAAAGGACAATTCACCGGACAGTAAGAAGCTGTGGTAAGAAGACAGCTGGTTTGTAATTCATGCTAATACACACGTAAGTCATAAAAATTTACCTTATTCTGAGTAAAGTTCCCTACTTTACTTATTTTAGGTTGCAAAGGGAGATATAAAAAAAATCTATCCTTTGGATTGCTACATAATAACTACCTTCTGTTGAATAATAGCCCTTGATGGGGCTGGATGGTGATGGATGGAGAGGCCTTTTTTCTCCAGCCCATGCCACGTGTCTGCAACCCCCTCCAGCAGGCAGTGGAGGGTTTGCAGGTTCAGGATAGCAGCGTGGAAAATGATCCACAGACAGGTTTCAGGAGACATCAGCTTTATTCAAGGCCCTAGCCACCTAGGCTAACCATTTAAGCAGCCTATTCCATTGCCCTTTCATCTTTACATGTTTCTTCTACCTCCATCCTGCCAGCTCTCTCTCCTGCTGCTTCTCCCTTGCTGAATCTCTCCCAATCTCCCAATCAATCTCCTCCTACCCTTCAGGTAATCCTATTTATACCTCCCAAAGATTCCTCCCAAAAATGGGCAGATCTTACCCCTAGGCTAGGTTACACTGAAGAATGAGGGATGGGGTAACACCTTCATTTTAGAATCATCCACTTGCTAAAATCAGAGATTTGGGGAAAGCTTATTCTGTATCTCTTCAATACCAGGAAATAAAACTTCTGGATAAATATTTGTTATATGTTATGAAGCATTTTTGTGTAACGATGGCATTGTGAAGAATTTATACTATGTTGCTATGTATTATTGCCTTATCTTTATCCAAGGGAACAGATGCATCATTTAAATTTATATCAGTAAAAGAATCTTCAAAGCCAGACAGAAAAATTCAGATGTTTAAGTAATTAAAACAACTGGATTATCACATACCTCATTTTTTCAACTTTTAGAAGTTTTTTTTTCAACTTTTAGAAGAACTTTTATTTTTTCACTTTTAGAAGCAATATAATCCAGCTTGACTTTTGGGATCCATATTGTTGAAAGGTCAAGAATTGAAAGGCCAGAAAGATAGAACTTACCCTACTTGATGTTTACCCTGACTGATCCCTGGCCACATATATATCCCTGACCAATGCCTGAGCACTTGGACAGGTATAATCCCTTAGCACATCTGATATGGCCTCCTCCTAAAACAAGCAAACAAACTAAATTAATAAAGTATGAATTCGGGCCGGCGAGGTGGCGTTAGAGGTAAGGTGTCTGTCTTGCAAGCACTAACCAAGGAAAGACCGAGGTTTGATCCCCTGGCATCCCATATGGTCCCCCCAAGCCAGGAGCCATTTCTGAGCCAGGAGTAACCCCTGAGCATCAAATGGGTATGCCCCCCCAAAAAAAAACAACAAAAATGTATGAATTCATATTTAATTGATTCATTGAACTACATTGGATCCATTAATAAATATAAAGCTTATCCATTAATAAATAGAAAGTTTCTTAAAAAAATGTCTTGGTTCCAGAGATAATTTGGGGCTGGAGAGGTGGTGCTAGAGGTAAGGTGTCTGCCTTGCAAGAGCTAGCCAATGAAGGACCGCAGTTCGATCCCCCAGCGTCCCATATGGTCCCCCCAAGCCAGGGGCAATTTCTGAGCGCTTAGCCAGGAGTAACCCCTGAGCATCAAACGGGTGTGGCCCAAAAACAAAAACAAACAAAAAAATCTCTTGGTTCCAGAGATAATTCACAGGAGTGAGTTGTTGCTTTGAGTTTGATCTCTAGTCCCCTGTGAGAATCATCAGGAAAGGAATGACCTTTGAACACCAATCTGGAAGTAATATCAAGCAGTGCCAGATGTGGCCAAAAAACAAACTAACTTAACACTATATGGATCTTTTTTTTTTTGAGTTCTTTTTTTTTAATATCATTTTTATTTTAATTATAGTGGCTTACATATTGTTGACAATAATATTTTAGGTTCATATTAACATAAAATCAGGGAATTCCCACCACCGAATTGTCCTTCCACCTCTGTTCCTGTCCTTCCCATATCCTCTTCCTTACCCCTGGGGCTGCTAGAATAAGTGGTCCCCTCTGTGCCTTGCTTACTACTTAGTGGTCTTACACCTATTTGGTCTTGGTACCTCCCTTATTTTCCCCCTCCCAATTGGGAGGCGGGACTAGATAGTTCAAGTTATGCGGTTTTGTTTGAAGAAGAGAAAAGTAATAACCTGGAGAAAAAAAAAAAGAAAAAAGAATCAGATACTCCGGAAATGGGCGGAGTCCTTCTAGAGGCTTTCATCCTTGGTTTGAGAGACGAAGGGGAAAAAGAAGGTGAAACACCACAACAGTACATAAAGAACTGTCAAATAAAATATCCAGTAAGCATTCCAAAAAAAAAACAAACAAAGAAAACAAAACAAAAAAACAAGGGTAAGCACCATATAAAACCCATGGTATAGGGGCCGGGCGGTGGCGCTGGAGGTAAGGTGCCTGCCTTGCCTTCGCTAGCCTAGGACGGACCGCGGTTCGATCCCCTGGCGTCCCATATGGTCCCCCAAGAAGCCAGGAGCAACTTCTGAGCGCATAGCCAGGAGTAACCCCTGAGCGTCACAGGGTGTGGCCCAAAAACCAAAAAAAAAAAAAAAAAAAAAAAAAAAAAAAAAAACCCATGGTATTGAGATAAAAAAAAATGTGGCAGAGCACATAAGAAAAGAAAAGAAGAAAATAAATAAATAAATATAAATAGAGACATCCACTTCAATAGCAAAACCACAACAATGAACTCAACAAAAAAATAGATAAGTAAATAATAATAAAAAATTGTTTTGTGCTTTTTTTTCCCCTCCTGCAGATGCACAGTAAATATTGGGGTCATTCGAAAAGGAATTTTCTTTGCCTAAGAGATACAGGGTTTTTCCACCCTTGAAGTATATTGTCATGGGATTAACTATAGACGCCTTTCAGGTTCATTTACTCTCCCCTTGGTGCTTTTGTGGTGTATGGAAGACTTCTGCTCTGTCCTGGGTGATAACATCAGACCTCTGTATCTAGAGTATCTAGAGGTCTCGGTATCTGCACGAGTCAAGGAGTTGAACTTATGATTATGTCTTTCTTTGTGGATCTAGAAGTTCTGTTCCCTCAGTGTCATTTTAACGGAAGACGCTATCCCAGGCCCCTTCCTAGGATCAGCGCAAAGACCAGGACCGCCAAACACTATATAGATCTTTCACTCCAAGTTGGTTAATCAATTCTGAGCTCTGCTCTTAAAATTCCCAATAAGGCTACTTTCCCTTCTAATGGAAACAGATCACTTGAGATTATTTGTATTTCTCAAGCAGTATAGACTAATTTAGTCATAAAATTACTGCATATTTTGAACTATATAAGTTTAGTTAAAATAATAACAGAAGGTTCTCTTTAACTTGGTATGCTCAGAGCATTCTTGATGGAAATTTGTTATTTTGTGCTTTTTCTTTTTCTTTTCTTTTTTTTTTTTTTTTTGGTTTTTGGGCCACACCCTGTGATGCTCAGGGGTTACTCCTGGCTATGCGCTCAGAAGTTGCTCCTGGCTTCTTGGGGGACCATATGGGGACGCCGGGGGATCGAATCCGCGGTCCGTCCTAGGCTAGCGCAGGCAAGGCAGGCACCTTACCTCCAGCGCCACCCAGCCCCGGCCCCCCATTTTGTGCTTTTTTCAATAGGATGTTTTGCCACAGTTTCATCAATCAGTTCTCAAGGGCTGATCTGCTCTTCTATAAAGTTGTTCAGGGATTATGGTGCCCTGCTGTCCATGTTCCAGTGCTATGGTACTAGGTTGTCATGGGGGCAGTATTGTGGATCCAGCATCTCTTCACTGGAGACCTCACTCCACTCTTCTTATCTTTCTTTGGTTTGCTGCCTTCCTTGCTTGCTTGCTTCCTTCCTTCTTTCTTTTTTCTTTTCTCCACTCCTTCCTTCTTTCTTTTTCTTTCTCTGATTTCCTTCTTTCTTCCTTTTTTCTTTTCTTCTTTCTTTTTTCTTCCTTTCTTCTTTTTCTCTTCCTTTTTCTCTTCCTTCCTTCCTTCCTTCCTTCCTTCCTTCCTTCCTTTCTTTCTTTCTTTCTTTCTTTCTTTCTTTCTTTTTTCTTTCTTTCTTTCTTTCTCTTTCTTTCTTTCTTTCTTTTCTTTCTTTCTTTCTTTCTTTCTTCTTCTTCTTCTTTTCTTTCTTCTTTTTCTTTCTTTCTTTCTTTCTTTTTCTTCTTTCTTTCTTTCTTCTTTCTTCTTTCTTTTTCTTTCTTCTTTCTTTTTCTTTCTTTCTTTCTTTCTTTCTTTCTTTCTTTCTTTCTTTCTTTCTTTCTTTCTTTCTTTCTTCTTCTTTCTTTCTTCTTCTTTTCTTTCTTTCTTTCTTTCTTTCTTTCTTTCTTCTTTCTTCTTCTTCCTCTTTCTTCCTTCTTTCTTTCTTTCTTTTCTTTTCTTTCTTTCTTTCTTTCTTTCTTTCTTTTCTTCTCTTTCTTTTTCCTTCTTTTTTCTTTCTTTCTTCTTTCTTTTTCTTTCTTTCTTTCTTCTTATTCTTTCTTTCTTTCTTTCTTCTTTCTTCTTTCTTTTCTTTCTTTTTTCTTTCTTTTTCTTCTTTCTTTCTTTCTTTCTTTCTTTCTTTCTTTCTTTCTTTCTTTTCTTTCTTTCTTCTTTCTTTCTTTCTTCTTTCTTTCTTTCTTTCTTTCTTTCTTTCTTTCTTTCTTTCTTTCTTTCTTTCTTTCTTTCTTCTTCTTTCTTTCTTCCTTCTTCTCTTCTTCCTTTCTTTTCTTTTTCTTTCTTTTCTTTCGTTTCTTTCTTTTTTTCTGTCTTTCTTTTCTCTTTCTTCCTTTCTCTTCTTTCTTCTCTCTTCTTTCTCTTCTAATCTTTCTCTCTCCCTTTCTCCCTTTTCTTAACAGCTTACAAAGAGCAGTTGTAAAAAAGAACTGTTTAAATAAATGTAAGTTTAGCTCCTTAGGTTTTTCTATCTAAAAGATAGCTTAAGCAACAGAACTCTCTCAAACCAAGAAGTAAATAATACATTCCTGGAGAATAATTTCCATAAAAATGCCACCCATATTCTCTATCTATATATACATATATATTTCTCTCCCACACATATCTCTCACTCACTTTGTCACACAAACATACACTTTCTCTCAAATAAACAATAACACACACACAAATAACATCATATTCACTGTTAAAACTACATTAAAAAAAACAAAAACAAAACTGTGTTGGCTAGAGCCAGAGCGATAGTATAGTGGGTAGGGAGTTTGCCTTGTATGTTGATGCCAAAGCCAACCAAACAAACAAACCCTAACTTCGGCTTCTATGACCCTGGGAAATAGGAATCTTCCATTGTTATCCATCAGGTTTTTTGGTTTGGCGCTACTTCTTCAAGCAGGAAACCAAACTCTTTACTATATGTAGTCTTTGAGAATTGAGTCTTAGAGCTCACCACCACTTTTCATTTAGAAATGTTATCAGCAAATAATGCTAAAGACTTGAAAGTAAATATCTATTTTCTTAGTGGTTTCCCAAAGAATGCCAGCTTTCTGGATACCATGCCTCTGGATAGTTTTTTTTTTATTTCTGCTGGGTTAGTTCACCCCAGAAATAAGTTCTGGCAGAATTATGCAGGGACTAGAAGTAAACTGCAAGAATGCAAGCTTTAGAACAAAATAAAGCTGTGATTAAAATGGAATGATATAATGTGTTAGTCAATAATAACCAAGATAATGGACACCAATAATGTTCTAGATTGGTGTTGGTTAAATCCCCAAAACCTTCAGCTATGGTGCAAGGGTAGGACACTTGCCTTGTATGCAGTTGACCTAGGTTCAGTCCTCTATATCCCATATGAGCACAGAGTCAAGAGTGCTGAACATTGTATGGTATGACCCAAAAGACAAAGTAAATTAATTCAATAAATAAAAGCATTCAAGTACAAAGTTATAAAACCCAACCATTTTCCTTCAGTATTAAATTTATTTAAAAATACCTACTTAGAAAGAAAATATAGTGTTCTTGGATTAAGGGTCTTGTTTTACTTGCTGATTTGTTTCCTTATACTGCAAAGCAAATTTGGAAAGAGCCCTTAGCACAAATCCAGGAGTAGTCTCTGAACACCACTAAAAATGCTTCAAAGTTCCCCACAAAATCTAACCTACAAAATAAATAAAACCTGACTATTTTCTCCAGACATTTCTTCCTACAGGAAACTGCTATAGTAAGTTTCCCATGTAAGTTGATTGCATATATCATAAACAACCATTGTGGTACCAAGACAAAGATTAAGTCTTAATGGAAAAATCTCAGGAGCCAGAGAACACAAACTTGAAACAGCGGACAATGAGAAAAAGAAAGGCCATGGTCTCTTCCACAGCATCTGAGATCAGAGAGTGTTTACATTCAGAGAAAGTGGCAGAATGGTCACATTTGAAAGCCACTGATGCCCATGGTATACCTCTTATTTTGATCAAGAAGTTAATAGAGGTAAGTTGGGGACTTTTTTTTTTTTTTTTTTTTTTTTTTTTGGTTTTTGGGCCACACCCGGTAACGCTCAGGGGTTACTCCTGGCTATGTGCTCAGAAGTTGCTCCTGGCTTGGGGGACCATATGGGACACCGGGGGATCGAACCGCGGTCCGTCCAAGGTTAGCGCAGGCAAGGCAGGCACCTTACCTTTAGCGCCACCGCCCGGCCCGGGGACTTTTAATATACAGTTATACCTTATTAAGTACAGTTATTTAGCTCCCTATAGCAGTCAGAACTCATAATATTAGCTGATTAGCGATGTCTGTTGCAGACAAAAGAGAAGTACATAGTCCTGGACTAGTCACTGTTTTGCCATTACAATGATTTATTATCCCTCTCTTCTTCAAATAGAGTATGACTATATAGCAAGTAAGGAAGATGAAACTCCCATACTCAGCTCCAACTGACCCAAGATTTTTATTTTACAGCAGGGTATTTTTTGTGACGATACATTGCCTTCTGCAATTCTAAGGCTATGTCTTACAAGTTTGGCATTCTTCAGAAAGGCTGTCTCTTCCTCACTCATGCCAGTCAGTGGTCTAGAGTGGGCATACTAGATTCTTTAGTTCTCATGTTAAACTCCTAGAGGACATACAGCATTTAGGAAGAACAATGTCATATAAAATGAGCAGCCCTTATAAAGGGGAGTAAGATATGCTCTATCTAAAAAGGATGAAAGGAAAAAAAAACATGATAGCAAAAAACAAAAAAACAAAAAACAGATATACTCAAGGGTCTTTTAATAGACTAGATAAGAGTAGTAGCAATCCTAGTTTGTATGTATACATCACTGTAATGGCTTGCCAAGCTGGAGAGCCCAAAAGTTAAGAGTGTGAGGTCAGTGGTACTGGCATGAGTAGGTGTTTGGAAAATGTCAATGTCTTTGTTTTAAAAGAGGAAGTTGCTTCTATCCAAATGCCCGAAATAGAATAAGTTTATATATTCCTATACACTGTGCTATATTTGTGAAAGCTTATTATAAGTTAAAAGAAAGCAAAGACACATGAACGTCAGTCTTCCATTTTCTTTAGTTTTTGACCACACCTAATGGTGCGCAAGAGCTATTTCAGAGGGCATTTGGTGCTTAATGATCATTCCTGGTTATAGACAGCAGACTATGTGGTACTGGAATTAAAACAATAAACCTAAATCTCTTGCATACCAAGCATATACTTAGTCTGTTAATCTATTTTCCAGACCACTAACATCAACGTATATATAGAGCACAACAGATTGTATTAGAGGTAGAACATGACTAAACCTGGTTTGATTCCCAGTACTGCATGTGGCACCATGAGCACTGCCAGGAAACGTTTGTAAGCACAAAGCCAGAAGTAAGTCCTGAGGATCACTGGATATGTTCCATAACAAAACAAAACAAAACAAAAAATACAATTAAAAAGTTGTATATGACAGAGGATGACATTGTATTAGAAGAAAGTTATCTTTTCAGTTTTTAAAATCATTGTAAGAAAGATAATAGTAATATCTACCACAAATGTTTATGAAATAATTTCACAAAAATTAAATTATAAGGAGTTATCCACTAAATCAAATTCAAAATTGATCTTTCTCCCTCTTTAAAATTGTCATTGTGGTAACAAGGAATAAACCCAAGTCCCCTCACATACAAGACTGTAATATTCTACCAATATGCTTCAATCCAGCTGGACCTCAATTAAAATTTACTGATGGATAAAACACATATATTGCTTAAAAAGAGCTCTTACATAAGCATGTCGTTATATCCTTTAGCATTCCTTTCAATATTTAGCAATTTTTCTTTTTGAGAAAATCTGTTTGACATACATATATTTATTAATCCTTCACCTCAAAATTTATTATACAGCCTTGAGACATGACTTTCAAGTATTCCAGAGATGGAAAAATATATTTTACAAATATTTGCATAAAGGCCTGAAATGTGTGTAGACCATCAGTTACAGCAGTTATCTTACATGTGAGGTCCTGGGTTTGATCCTAAGGAAGGAAAGCATGAAAAAAGGAAAGAAGAAAAGAAATGTCTCAAATATTTGTTTAAAAAAAACCTTGTTTAAAAAAAAAAAAAACCTTGTCAGTACTATTTTTAATATAATTTCAATCATCCAATTATTTTCTTCATCCCACCACTGCCATGGCATACATAAACTTAGGGGAATTCAGGAGGCACACCAGATGTATCCTCAGATTTTCCTGGTGTGGAGAACTGAAATAACCCCCACCGGGTTCCTCAAAAGGCCTGCTGAGGATGCTTCTTCCCCTGTGTGGATAGTTGAAGAATTCCCAAAGAGACAATCCATGCTTGGTATTACATTTTCTGTCATTATTTGGCTATTTCTCTTTTGTAAAATCTCAGGCAAAATTATGGCCTCTATCAAATAATTTGGCTCAGAAATCCCAGCACCAAAGATGAATAAGAGAATCCCTTTTTGGATAATATATAGCACCTAAAAGCAAAGACAATATTTTTTCTCTTTTTCAAATATGTCCTTACAGCCTCAGTGTCTGGTGGTCAAGGGTGTAGTCAGAGTACAGATTCTGAGCTATTGACCCTTCTCAGAAAATTGGAACTACACCTTAGGGGATTTGGCTCCTTCCTCAACCTCTAAAACAATAGAGCTCACCTCGGTGGGGACAACTTCCTAGATTTTTTTCTACTTCTTAATATCCCTTATTTTGCATTTGAAATTAGCTTGCAAAGAGTTGCCTTGTGACTTTCTCTTTTGTAACTCAGAATTCTTATAGCTCATGCTCATAGCTTAAGTATTGTTTACTGTTAAACTTTGCTTTGTGATGTAAACATTCTTCTCTATACCAATAACTGGCTTTGCCCCTTATAAAACCCCCTGCTTAAAGGTTCAACTTGTCGCACTCCTGCCAGAAGATGTGTTGACCACACATACCTGTGCATGGTTTCATTATTTTATATTTTGCCACCTGTGCAACCAACTCTCCTTGAAGTGGTTTTATTGAAATCCCACTGGCACTGTAGGACAGAAGCACCTACAGCACACTACTGTATTTGTAACTTTTTTGTCCTGAAATTTTAACTTGAAGTTTAATTTCTTAAGGTATACATTACGCCAGAAAGGGGTCAGCTGCTATCTTATTTTTAGATGATAACTTCAGTGTCATTGTAATGAAAGTACTAGAGAGTTCTTGAATTCTTTCTAAAACGTTCTTTCTGAAATGTTTTAACAATATTTGCAAATCACGTTTTTCTTTTTTTTTCTTTTTTTTAAGCACCATGATTACAAGCATATTTGTAGTTGTGTTTCAGTCATAAACAGAATAACCCAACCCCCTTCACCAGTGCAACAGTCCTCAACAGAGGGTCTATGAAATGAGATTGGTGAATTGGTGTATGAGAATGGGATTCAGTAACAGCATTGGAACACAAACTAGATTAACATTTTTTGTTTTGTTTGGGGAGAAGCAGGCATGAGCGGTGTTGCTCAAGAAATTATGGGATGCCGAGAACTAAACCCTAGTCCATTCCTGGTTGGCAGCATGGAAGGCAAACACCTTGCCACTGTACTATTGCTCTGGCCTCTTGTTTTCCTTCTTAATGATATAGGTTACTTTAGGCAACAAATAATATTCCAGTAAAAGTGACTAGCAAAAAATAAAAAAGGCAAGAAAAGGAAAGAAGAAATAAACAATATCTTTTAGAGAAAAACTTCTTCTATTTTGTTTTATTTATTTATTTGTTTCTATTTATTTTTTATTATTTAGGCCACATGCAGTGATGCTCAGGGATTATTCCTGGTTATGAGCTCAGAAATCACTCCTGGCTTGGGGGACCATATGGAATGCCAGAGGATCGAACCAAGGTCTGTACTGGGTTAGCCATGTGCAAGGCAATTGCCCTACCGCTGCACCATTGCTCTGGCTCCATTTTGTAATTAAAAATACTTGTTTTTATTATTGCATTTATTTTGGTTTTAGAGCCATAAACAGCAGTGCTAGGAATACATCCCATTTCAGTGCTGGGTTCTATGGAAATGTACCCTTAAAGCCATTGAAGAGGGGGTAAGGGAATGGGGAGAATTTCACTCTCTAGGAACCACATACTACAGGATTTGAACTCAAGTCTCCTGCATTCAAAGCATGTATTCAAGTCAGTTGAGTTATGCCTTGGGCCTTCTTTCATTATTTTACCTTATCCTGGTATGTATTTGTGCAGTAAATCCTGACTCCTTTAAACCTCATTTCTTGCTATTTTCTATTTCTCACTTGTCTTACTTGAATTTAAATTTTCTATAAAAACATTCTAAAGAATTAAGAAAAAATGAATAGCCAGAGAAGTAAATAAGTGGATGTTTATCATTCCCTGGCAATGACTTTAATGTAAAAATGAATCACAGGATGAGGATTCAGGGAGAGAAACAAGCTTGACATTTACCTAACCATTGTCTCTATTCTAGAACACAGTTCTATAAATGATCAAATATTACAACGAAGTCTTGAAATGGCAACTAGATGAAGTCCAAAATAGGTAAAAATAAACAATAGCAAATAATGAGAAAGATTTTGCTAGAATAGATTTGCACTTTCATTAACCTTTCAGAATTTCCAAATATGTTCCATAGATATGTATCCTTAAAGGCACTGCAATACCAGAATACTACCAGGAGAAATTCCAGGTTGTAGATCCAGGATTGTGGCCTCTCAAAAAGAAAAGTAGGGGCCGGCGAGGTGGTGCTAGAGGTAAGATGTCTGCCTTACAAGCGCTAGCCAAGGATTAGGACCGCGGTTCGATCCCCGGCATCCCATATGGTCCCCCCAAGCCAGGGGCAATTTCTGAGCGCTTAGCCAGGAGTAACCCCTGTGCATCAAATGGGTGTGGCCCGAAAAACAAAAACAAAAACAAAAAAAAAAACAAAAAAAAGAAAAGTAAAGAAAAAAGAAGAAAGGAAGGAAGGAAGGAAGGAAGGAAGGAAGGAAGGAAGGAAGGAAGGAAGGAAGGAAGGAAGGAAGGAAGGAAGGAAGGGAGAGAGGGAGGGAGGTCTTTCCCAATTAATTTGGAGTTGCTAAAAGAAAATTCCAGACATATCTAGGTCATCCTTAAAAAAGTAGCACTCGTGGGGCCGGCGAGGTGGCGCTAGAGGTAAGGTGTCTGTCTTGCAAGCGCTAACCAAGGAAGGACCGTGGTTCGATCCCCCGTGTCCCATATGGTCCCCCCATGCCAGGGGCAATTTCTAAAAGAGTGTCAGGCATTGTATGATTGAAACTCAATCTTAAAAATATTTTGGGGCAGGCGAGGTGGCTCTAGAGGTGAGGTATCTGCCTTGCAAGCGCTAGCCAAGGAAGGACCGTGGTTCTATCCCCTGGTGTCCCATATGGTCCCCCCAAGCCAGGGGCAATTTCTGAGCGCTTAGCCAGGAGTAACCCCTGAGCATCAAAGGGGTGTGGCCCGAAAAACCAAAAAAAAAAGAAAAAAGAAAGTAGCACTCCTCTATAATTATTACATCTGTGTGAGAGTAAATATGACTTTTTAACTATTATACTATCAGAAAAGGCATAATGTCCACATCTATTATTTTCAAGTGGGTTCTTTTTATAAATTTGGGTTTTTATATAAACTAGCAGGAAATACACAATCTTAAGTCGGAAACACAAATTATAGTCTTGTGTTTATTATCTAGTACTGTATAGTTAATCATTCCCTGAGACTGAGGTTTAAAGCAATAAACATTTATTATCTCAAAATTTCTGAGTCAGGAATTTAGGAGTGGTTTGTTGGGTGATTTTGACTTCTGAATAGCTGTTGCTTAAGAATTGGCCACCACCACAGTCTTTTAAAGGCCCAGTTATGGGACCACCTTTCTGCAAACTCACTAACTACTATAGTTACTGACAAGCCTTAGATATCAACCACATGAACCTCTCATCAGGGCTGTCTCACAAAAGTGGTGAGCTTTCCTGAGAATAAGCAAGGCAACAGAAAGACAAGGAGAGCTTTTAGAAACAGCAGATATTCTGAAACTTAATCTTGGAAGCAATGGACATCCCCTTGCTTCTGCAGTATTTCATTCATTAAATAGAATTAACTAGAACTGCCCGGCACTCATGGGGAGAGATTGAAAAATGGTTGAACACCAGAAGGGATGATTGGGAACATCTTAAAAGAGGACTATTTCAGAGAAGCCTTCCTATTGGTGGGTATTCTCCATGTCCAAATACATAGGGACATATTCCAGTTTCTCTTTAGAGTGTATAAATCTTTCACCTTTTACAAAATAGAACAGATATTTAGGTTCATTTAAATGGTTGGTGAGAATGCAAAAATGATGTTAGTTAAAGCAAAATTAGCTTGCATTAGAGAGGAAAAATGTACATAGGAGGAAGGAAGTAAAACACCTAAAATCTGAGAAATTTTATTTTTGAGAGACTTAAAAAGTTTACTATACCAACTTTACTAAGACCCATGTGGAATTATTATTCAGAGTGAAATCATCATCTGATCTCACCTCATACAAAATAAAAACCAAACCCATTGCTAATCAGGATGATAAGAAAGTATGGGATAATAATGTAGATTATGAAGCATATATGATGAAAAATTTATGGCGGTATGGAGAGAATGCTGGAACTAGAAAACTTTCAGAGAAGTAAAAGGCACATGAGTCTGAGAGACAGTATAGTGGATAAGCCACTTGCATTACATCTAGCCCATATGTTTCAATACCTGGCCCTGCATATATACTCCAGAAGAACACCAAGATTAATTCTGAGCATAAAACAAAAGTAAGCCCTAAGAATATTTAGGTATGTACTCTGCCACCATCAAAAACAAACAAACAAACAAATGAACACACAAAATATGTAGGAATACCTGCTTTGTATATAGGAGGCGCATACTTTAGACTGTTTCAGCTTGGCCACAAGTGGTATCTGATGTACATTTTCTTATTTTTATTGGGACAAAATTGACACCTAACATCATATTAGCTTCAGGTGAACAATATAATTAATTAATATAGTTTACATTTTTGGGGGGCATACCTGGTGAGGCTCAGGGGTTACTCCTGGCTATGCACTCAGAAATTGCTCCTGGCTTGGGGGACCATATGGAACTCTGGGAGACCTAATCTAGGTCTGTTTTGAGTCAGCCACGTGCAAGGCAAACACCCTACTGCTGCACCATTGCTCTGGCCCCTGAATTGACGTAGTTTATATCGCAAAATGATCACCACAATAAGTCTAGTAAATATTCTTTTTGTTTGTTTTAGGACTACACCTGGCTATGCTCAGTCAATACTACTGACTCTGTAGTTAAGAATTACTCTTGTCAAGCTCAGGGAGCCATAAATGGTACCAGGAATCAAACCAGGGCATTTTGGGGGGGGGGTGCCATATGTTTTGGTTCTCGGTATCTCCGAGTAATATGCAAGTCAAGTATCCCACTTGATGCACTATCTCTGACCCCAATAAAGTTACTTTTCTAGATTTATTATATTAGAAACTTTCAGACATCCAATACAAAGTTATTGACAATAGTGCCATACTGTATGGGAACCAATATTGTGTGATTCACTTTAATTTTTGCAGTATATAACTTTATTGTATTGGCCTAGAATAGTATATGAATAGAATAGTATATGCTATACTTTTTGATGTGTTCCTTTTACATGACTTACTGTTTTTATTTCTCTGCAGAACCCTGAATCATACTGAAGCATAAATCAAAATTGAAATTGAAATTCAACCCCCCATTTTTATCATTTGATTTAAATGTAAGCATTTTCTTAGTCAATCTAAGTTTCTTAGTCCTTTTTGTATTTAGGTTATTGTGGACCAGAGACAGTTTATAGTCCAATTACTATCATGATAAAAAACCTTTAAGTCAAATAAACAAATAAATTCCTGTGTTCTGCCAGAGAAACACAGAACTCATATCCTATAGGCACTGTTGAAATGTGGTAAAGCCATTAGTATATATGTGGTGTAGAGTTATTTCAAGAATGGAATGTATATGTATACACATGTGCACACATGTGTGTATCTGTGTGTGGGGGATGAGAGAGAAAAGCAGCAGCAGAAGAGGGAGAAGGATGAGGATGAAGGAGGACGAAGGAGGATGAGGAGGAAGAAAGAGGATGAGGAAAAGAAGAGGAACTACTGGGATTCATTAAATTTAATAAAGAAAACTATGCCCTAATGAGGGAAAAAGAAAACATTAGGACTTGGATTATTCTGGCAGTCATAGTTTCATGTTATTTAGTTTAGGAATGACTGAAATAAATATTCAATGAACATTATATAAATAATAGTACACATGAAAAACTATATATGTACAGTAGTATCTATCTCTATATTATGTATCTAAACACATATTTGATTATGCTAATATTATTGTATCGAAAGGGTTCTTCTTGTATTAAGAAAGGTTCCCAGGACAATCTACTCTGGGAATTAGACCTATTAAGCAAATACTATTTATTTATTTATTTATTTATTTATTCATTTTATTTAGACTCAGTCCTGACTGTGCTCAAGTGACTATATGGGATGCTGAGGATCAAACCTGGGTCAGCCCAAAACAAGACAAATGTCCTACCTTCTGCACTATCTCTCTGGCTTTATTCATTTAATTTTTTTTGTCTATTAGTAATCTTTCCTAAAATTATCTTATAAACATAGCTTATATTTATGTTTACCTCTACCTTTCATAGGAAAAGACATAATGGATTATTTCATCAGGAAGTAATTTTTACTGGACACAGAAGTAATTTTAATTTAACACAACTTCAGTAAAAATGAAATAGGATCGAATCCTAGCCAAAGATTAATATTAGATAGGGTTAGTAGTCCTTACCCCCAAAACTAAGGATAAGGAAATTTTATCCTATCTTCTCACCTAAAAGACTAGGCTATACTTTATTTAGTTCTATAGATAATATATTATATCTAGAATAAATTGTTATAATATAATATGTGTTATGTATATTATGTGTAATATTAATATTATATGAAATATGATAATACTAGTAACTTACTAGTAAAATCATAACATTTATACAGTAAATAATAGTAAAATTTTGCTGTTTTACTCATTATTAAAGCCAGTAAACTAGTAAACAAAACTAGTAAACTGTAATACCTCCGTTGGGGGGGTATCTCAGGGTACCAGCATCTTAGGGAATTTTGTTGTTCATTCTGGAACACTTATATGGAACCCACACTTCTTAAAAACATGCTTCCCTATTCTTTCTCTCTCTCAATATCTCTTCTTGTCATCATTGTGTCAAGATGGTTGTTTGGGGGATATGAGCCTGCCATCTTTTAATATCTAGCCCTATTGCTGAAGAAAGTTCTTTATTCACACCTAAAAAATAATGAGTTCTGAATTAGCACTGATAGTTCCTAAAATGCATGCAATATTTTATCATTTAGTTATTGATCCAAATGAATTTCTATGCAAACACTTCACATACAGGATTATGACTTGTAAGATATTTTATGAAAAATTTTTCATTACTTGTATCTTGGAAAGTTGCTCCCTATTTTTCAGAAAAGTATAATAAGCACTCCAGGGCACTCGTTTCTCTGTGACTAGCATGTAGAATGCACTACAATCTGTGGTCCCTTTTATGGTAGAATCCATAAATAAAATTGCTCAGATAAGGCTGTACTCCATCTTACCTTCTCTATTCTATCCTGAAAAAAGGAGAGACCATACTTATTCTGACCTTCTGAGAGTAAAGATGCCTGGGATAATGCATTAAATCCAGCTATATCTGCATACATCTGGTGAGTTTATAGTCTCATTGGTGAGTTTATAGTGTTAGTGATTTAGAGCAGTTATTCTAAAAGAATGATCTCCAAATCAGAAACCACATCACTTAAAAAGCTAGTTAGAAATCCAAATTCTTGGACTCCATACCAAATTGACCAAAAACAGAAACTCAGAGGGTAAAGCCTAATAATCTGTGTTTTTAGTTGTCTTCTTGAAAATTTTGAGAATCAGTGGGCAAAATAAATAAATCTCGTGATACGTATGGCTTTTTAAAATAATTTTTGGTTTGTTTGCTTTGCTTTGGGGGAACAACTGGTGATGCTTGGGGGGTTGTTGTGAATCACCCTCTCTGGTGCCTGGGGAACCATATGCTACAGCACTTAGTCCATGACAGATATCTTTATAACCCAGTCCCAAGTTCCACCTTTTAATATAGAATTTAGACTTAGATTAAGGAATTTCTGTATTTGTTTTGGCAAGAAGTAAAACAACACAATCATCATCACAAAATCCATTACCAACAAAGTAAAAATAGAGACCGTAACTGGATAGATAATTTAATACAATAATGGAGGAAATCAGTTCCCTCGAAATTCCAGCCTAAAGCTCTCTGGGGACAGTTCCAACTCAGAATTTTGCACGCCCTATGGGAATATTCAACACATTGAGAAAGAATGTAATTTTGATCAACAAAAATGTGATTATGTGTAACAAACACAATCTGTGGATCCCAAAGCTACTGGTACTCAACTGTAGGTAGTCAACTTTGCCAGTCCAAATTTGCCTGCACTGAACCAAGAGTGAACCTCTGTGAGGAGGTGACAGGAAGCCTACTGCACTTTTGTGGACTGGCAATTGTTTGTTTCAGTTTGTTGGAGACACCCCCCCTTTTCCTCTTCCTGTGTTGTAATTGCTTTGAGAAGAAGTTTTTTTAAATGACTTATTAACCAAGTCCAAATGCAGGGAGGACAAAATATTTCTCCAAAAATATTTTTGCAACAGATTTTTTTCCAGGGTCTAAGATAGTCTTTGTCTACCCTTTGGAAGGAGTACAGCAAGGTTTTCCCTGCTGGGTATATTTTATGTAACAACTTTTGATTGAATTTGAAAAATCATACTTTTATAAATCAAATTATATTTTAAATTCAGCAGAAAATGGTCATTTTAAAGGACTTTCCCAGCTATATTGTGCCAAGAATATAATTATTTAATTATTTACTTCTTGCCAAAGATAATATCATATGCAAGAAGATCTTGGTTAAGCAGACTTTCAAGGAATTAAGAAATTCATGTTATTTACCTCTCTCTTCTATTTAATGACAAAGTTTAGCTAGAAGAAAAGTATATAGTTTCCTAGTTTCTGTGGGAAGTTTTTCTAAAGTGTACTTATTAAAATGAGTGGACAGTAGCTATTACTAAACTTTTCTTGGGGATTTAAGATTTTGTACCATATTGGCATCAGCATCAAGAGTGAGTAGGTCAAACTTGTGATGCCCATAAAAGAATACAAAGAAACTTAAATACTGGAATAATAGAATAAAATTAAATTATGGGGTGTTATATTTTACTTTAATTTTCAGCAAATAATATTGATTTACTTAAAAGATTTTGCTGTTTGGATTGTGGTTGAAGTTTAACTCTTACTGATTTACTGAATGAGGGCACATCTAATTTTAGAAAAAACTAACAAATAGTAAATTAAAACTGAGTTAAATTATTCTTGTTTTGGGGCTGGAGCGATCTATAAGCACAGAAGATAGGGTGTTTGCCTTGTGCTTTGCCTACCCAGGTTCAGTCTCTGGCATCCTGTATGGTTCCCTGAGCCTGCCAGGAGTAATTTCTGAGCACAAAGCCAGAAGTAGCCTTTGGGTGCTGCTGGGTGTGGTCCCACAACCAAAAAAATATTCTTGAGTTTAATATGCAATCATACTCTTACTGGGGAAGGAAAAGAAAGCAGGTGGCTTACTTAGTTTAAACCAGGTAGTCTTGGTTTTAAACTTTTGTTGTTAAGATTAATGGAAAGTGGCTTCCTGTAAGGACTTGTTCAAACCCATGACATAGGTCCCTGCAGATGAAGGAATGAAAGAAGTCAAATTTAGATGCTAACTCACTAAATTATCCTGGGATGAAATTAAATTTAGTTGAGGGTATTATACCTTCAGTCTGAAGAGTAATCTCTAATTCTTCTCACTAGATGTATACTGACAAAAAAAATAAGTACTCAATTTGCAGACAGCTCATAATCTGGAGTGGAAAAACTGGTGTATTGGGTAAAAGGGAGGGTTGGGAATTGGAACTTTCAAGAGTGGTATAGTTCAGAAATCTAAACTATAACCTGCTGGACAGAGTAAATGCCTTTGAGGAACAGTATGGAATGCTAATTATGTAGTTTATAATCATAATAAAATATAGTTTATTTTAATTAGACTTGGCCTTATAATCAAGACTCATAGCTAAATAAATCACTATATGTACTCTAAAGTCCCACTGTGAGTGCCCAAGCACACACTTACAAGTCAAAATGGTTGAGCTAGGCAGTATGGACTATTCCCTCTTTTTTCTGTAAACATCAATGGATAGTTAATTTATTTTGTCATCTTCTTGCATTTATTCCAAGTTTTGGGAAATAAAAAATTGAGAAAGTGCTATTCATGAATTTAATCCATAATTGTGATTTAGAGAGTGGTGGTGTTCTCACCATTTCTATCAACTCAGAGAACTGCAGGATTCTTCTAAAATGGTGGTGGGCACTTGAAATGAAACAGGAATGAAATGAAGGCCAGACAGAGAATTTACTACCATTCAGTTTCCTTACAAGAAGCCATTTCTTGTTTCTCAAGATAAGGTAAAAGATAGTGGAGCCCAGACACAGGGCTGTGACTCTCTCAGTTTCATACATTCCTCAGGCACCTTCATTGCCCCAGAAAGTATCTGCTCACTAAATAAACTGTTCAACGATATTAAAAGCTGGAATTTAGGACACAGTTTCTTATCAAATTAACAGTTTAATAATTATTATGTCTAACTATCAGTAAATGGTACAAATAGGTTAAGGACATTCCATGGGCTGAACTTTAGGAGCTAGACTTCTATTTACTGCATTATTTGTACACAACGGTGACTTCTTTCTTTTACAGTCAATTAGCAATTATTTGTGGCAAGACTATCTTGTGCCAAGTAAGTGCCTACTAGTCAATTTCTTTTTGTGTTAAGTGGAATTGAAAGAAGCTCTTTTTTTTTAAATAATGAAAATACATTTTATGAAGTCAAAGTGGTAATACAGTGGATAAGGCACTTGCTTTGCACGTGGCCAACCTGGATTTGATCCCCAGAATCCTCTCTAGTACCTTCTGAGTATGTCCCAGGCATGTTTTCATTCTAGACTGCTTTCTATTTTACCTATAAGAACTTGAATTTTTTGAAAAATAAAAGTATGTATTAATTGATTGAATCAAACTATATAGATTTGCTTTAAAATTTGGGTATATAAAATTACATCTGTTAATTTAAATTTTTAATTTAAAATTGGACCAGGATTTACTAAGAAAATGTTTTTATTTTCTCTCCAAAAATTTCTTAAAAATAATTGGCAAAACAAAAGATAGTTTTACATTTTATTCTCTGGGTCACTCCTGGCCTTGCTGAGGGTTTCTCCTCTCTCTGTGCTCAGGCATTACTTAATGATACTTGGGGGATGAATCCTGAGGATGTTAAGAGTCAAAGCCAGGCCCCTGTACACAGTGCATTGAAATATCTCTCTAAATCCTCAAGGAGAGCAAAAGTTTACTAAATTACCTATATATCAATATAGTCTTTAGAGAATACTCTTGATGAATCTTATTTTGGTACCAGCTTTAGATATAAAGGTAAGATATAACTGGTCTGCCTTTAATGATGAGACATGAATCTTGTTTTGGTTTCCCTCAGCTCAGGAGTGCATGCACACACACACACACACACACACACACACACACACACACACACACACACAAGCACACACACAAAACTATAAGTATCAACAGCCTGAGGGCTAGATACTACCTGTATCTTTTGAGTGTTGGCAGGTGAGGGAGTAACCATAAAAAAGCTTGGATGTGGGCTTCAAGATAATTCTCCTTTTATGATAAGATCTTTACAACTTAATCCACGATATAGTGAAGTTTTAAATTTGACTTGGGACTGGTGCTTATGCAAGCAGGGAATTAAAAAAAAATTACTGCTGTAATTTCTGGTTTTATAAACTTTGCAACTATATGATACTTTACATAAGTAAATTTATTTATAGTTTTCAAAAAAAATGTTTGACTGCTAAAATAATGTTTTCTGTTTCAGTGTCAAACATTTCAATAGACTGTGAAATTGCAGTAGAACCCAGTTAATATCACGATAATGGAAAGATCCGAGGCTTCTGAACAAGATCTCAGTTGAAAAAAAACAATCAAAGTCAGTGGAATCTCACTCCTGAGGTCAGAACCACAGTGTAACAGAGATAGGCCAACAGTGTTCTTCAAAAGTATTTGCGATTATTTGGGAAGTGCCTGAACTCTGTGACTCATTCAACTAAGCTGATTAAGGATGAAGTGGTTATTACTGTAACCGAAACTGATGACCATCGTTGAATGAGGAAAATTAAACCTGGTTTAAGGTAAATAATCTGGAGAAACACGTGAAGATTTTATTTATTTATTTATTTGTTTGTTTGTTTGTTTGTTTATTGTTTGGGGCCATACCCAGCAGTGTTCATGGGACCATGTTGTATGCTGGGGACCTTATTGTACTCTGGGAATCCACCCTGGATTGGCTGCATGCAAGGCAAATACCCTCCCTACTATGCTTTGCTCCAATCCTGAGAGAAGTTATTGTGTTTTAGATTCCTCATACACTTGGGATTAATCTTATGCTGGTTCTCCCAGTGACACTGGACAGATTACTCTTTTACTTCATTTTTCTCACTATATCTTGAGATTACTGCACAATAAAGTGATTACCTTTATAAAGACCACCTGGCATGTAAAAAGCAAGGAATGTTAGTAGTTATCCTTTGATTTGGTCTTTTGAGAGTAAGAACAAAAATAAAAAAGCAATTTTGCAGAGATGAAAATATGCATCTTTTGGACCATAGATAGTACAATGTGTACATAGATAGTACAATGTGATAGTACCCTGCATACTCCTGACTAGGTTTGATACCTGGCACCACGTATGTTTCCCTGAGCCTTAATTGCAGTGATTCATAAGTATCACCAGGTATGTCCCTGCTTCCCCCCAAAAAAGAACCTTTCCAGTTTTAAGTATGGCAAAAATTATATGAATAAAATTGTGCATAGCTTTCACTAAAGATTTTAATTAGCCACTTAGAAAGACAATGTTGGGGCTGGAGAGATAGCATAGCGGTAGGGCCTTTGCTTTGCAAGCACCGTCCCAGGACCAACGGTGGTTCGAATCCCGGCATTCCATACGCCTCTCCCCCCCCCCCCCCTTTTGCCCCCAGTGCCTGCCAGGAGCAATTCCTGAGCAGAGAGCCAGGAGTAATCTCTGAGCCTTGCCAGCTGTGGCCCAAACCAAAACACACACACACACACACACACACACAAACATACACACACACACACACACACACACAAACATACACACACACACACACACACAAACCCCAAAAAAACAAAAACAAAAAGCCAAAACCGACAATGTTAATTTTACTTTCTTTTGTTTTCATTATTGTCATTTTGGGTCCATACTCAGGACTCAGGGATTATTCCCACCTCTGTGCTCAGGTATCAGTACTAGTAGTGTTCAGGGGAGCATATGGAAGGACAGGTATCTAACCTGGGGCAGCCACATTCAATGTAACCATTATACTATCACTTTATAAAAATATAATTTTTATTTATATAAATATAAATTGTTTTATTTTTAAGAGCCTAAGAATATTAGAAAAGCATAGGAGTATAATATAATAAAAACCTATTAGAAGTCATGAATGTGAAAATGTACCTTCTAAGCTTCCATGTGTAAATAAAGTTTTCAGTACAAAATATACAGTTATGTCTTGTTAAGTAATTCTTTGGAATAAAAATTTTGTTATTAATTAAGCTACAAGTTTTAAATAATATTGAAGTCACTTAAAATTATGTATCAAAATTATAATTACAATATTTAATTATTCTAAATTTCATATATGTAGGACCAGGGAAATGGCTTAAAGAACTAATGTTTAATTTTCAATTAAATTATTTAATTTAATAATTAAAGTATTAATAATTTTGATACCCTTTTTAAAAGGTCTTTCTATATAACATGCAACTCTATCAATAGACTAATTTATAATGTTATTTTTTAAAGATGATGTTTTAATCTTCAATCTGATTATGTGGCACCTTTTCACTTTTTTGTTGTAGTTTTGCTTTATTTTGGGGTCCTACCCATCAGTGGTTAATGTGGGGAGAGAGGTGGCATTTCTACCAACCTAGGAGTTTACTTCTGGTGGGTACCGAGGGACCCATAAAGTACCAGAGAATAAACATATCTAGGGCTCCTGTATCAAGTTGAAGACAGACTTCTTAAATGTTTGTTACTGATGAGTTGGACATATATTATGAACTACACCTCACATTTGCATGAAAGCAGAAAGCTTTAGTTACCCATATATTTTGTAAACATTGGATGATTAAAATATGTCTACTTCAAATTTTCATACAGACATATGGTTTCATATAGGTAAGACTTGATTGAACAAGGTTTGAGAAATGTTTCTGCACATTGTAGCAAGTTCTTATTCATTGTGAATGTTCACATATGCTTTCCCTTTGAGGAAACTTCTCAGATTCTGGCCTTGCTGGTGTCTGATGGAGAACAAGTATTCATTTGCTATCCAGGACCTAGTAAAGCATCACAGATACTATGATTTTCACTACCCATCAATGTATTGTAAACCAGTGGATTTCAACCACTAATCTCTGGACTGTATAGAAAAGTTGAAAACACATTGCAGGTCATGGATTTGGATCATATGCAAGTTAGATGCCAGTATACAAGTATTAAAAATGTTGAATAATTTTGTTATAAACTACAGTGGGAGAAAAGAAGTACCATTAAGGCAGTTACCCTCTTGTTCAAAGTAAACTAAAGACCTGTTTAAAAATAATCCTGGAAGTAAATATGAAGTATTTCTCAGAAATAAAAGGTTAAAGCTTCTTATCCTTATGCTGTACTATAATGGTCCTGCCAAGTCACTAAAATAGTGGGAATTCAGTATGATGAATGCTGGAACAAATGTTTAAAAGCAGTTTTGAAAAAATTCAGATAGGACTTGCCAGACTCATGTAAATGAAAACGCTATAATCTCCTTGAATTTAGAAGTATATGACTATTTTTTGTTAGTACTTCTAATGGGCCTGTAGCTCTGCCTTTGATTTTTTTACCTTAAATTGTAATTTTTCTATTCTTTTAATTTTTTATT
The DNA here is from genome assembly GCF_024139225.1 of Suncus etruscus. Classification (NCBI taxonomy): domain Eukaryota; kingdom Metazoa; phylum Chordata; class Mammalia; order Eulipotyphla; family Soricidae; genus Suncus; species Suncus etruscus. The sequence continues at coordinate 83,697,501 of NC_064851.1, read as the reverse complement.
AATGCATGTGCCTTGTTTTTCCAGTTAAACTGAGGAATGTGACATATCGATTTTTCACAGATTTACCAAGGCTGGTTGTTAGGTTATGTATGCATGCATTTATATATGGTTGAGATAGAATAAAATTTCTAGAAATAATTTAGAGAAATATGACTTTTTGTTAAATATAACAATCTTTCTTCTATTAAGAGTCCTGTTTAGATCTACCAATAATATTATAAACTCATTTTAGCTCAATCATATGGGAACAATTAAATGTTTTTATTTATAGGTCCCATTTATAAAATAGAATTAGATTGAGAAATTTTGTTTGGAGACAAGATAAGACATATAACTGACATTTGGAATAAAAGAAAAAGACCTGTTTACCTAAAGAGCCAAGATGCAGTGAGAACAAACTTTACTCAGAAGCCTAAGTAAACACTATCTTAATTACTTTTCTAAACAAGTCACACTTGAGTTGATAATCTCACACAGGAAACTGCCTCTACTCAGTTCTCTAATTACAGTAGCTTCAATGGCATCAAAGCTCTGCTTCTCTATTCCCTTTCCTTTGTGCCAATTTTGAAATTCTGAATTTATCTCCATCTTAGTGGGAATAAGAACTTGACCTATGTCAATGACACAGGCATCCTAAGAAGTGGTAAACAAGAAAATCGCAATAGAAAGGGCCTCCCTTCATATTATTTATAAACAAATAAAGCATTTCTGTATTATCTTGCTCAGGAAAAGAGATTTAGCTTCAATAAGTCTCTTTCTTCTTTCTCTATATTACTTCTCTGTCTTATTCTCTTTCTCTTTTCTTGCTCTTTTTATCTATTTCCTACACCAATGTAAAACCAAAAATATAAAAAGCATAAATCTGCAGAATTTTTAAAAATTGTTAGTAAGGTGGAAAGTGAAGATAATTGTTAATTATATTTAGTTAGGTCAACTTTATATTGAACAGTTAATATTATATATAGGTAGATAAGTTATTTTTGCCAAGGTAGTTTGTCTACATGGCACAAATAATCTTAGCAAACTTAATTAATAACTAATGACTTGAACAGGAATACTATTCCTCTCCATATTATATTCACATTGACATTTAAATTTGGCTTTATGGATCCTAGATTTTAAGATATATTTTAATGCTCTCTGTAATTGTGAAACAGCTTCACTGTTGTGCACATACCAGCTTGTTTTGAAGGAATTTCAGACTACCCAGAGTACCTTACATAACATTAGCTGATTCTGATTCTTTAGATGCTAATTTGTTGACAGAACTTCTATATAATTTAAATTGTCTTAGACTCAATTTCCTCATTTGTAAATTGAGGGGCTTGCATAAATTTTACTTTCTCTATTCTGTTTTTCCTAGGTCCTATCCTCCTCTTTTCCAGTGACTTAAGCTTTGTGTTTAATGTTTCCTATACTCAACTTGCAAAGAGATCATTGTAATTGTACTACAATCAAAATGTCAAATTCTCATCTTAGAAAAGCAGATTTTAATTGACTAAGATTTCCCTTAAGTACTTTCTTATCAAGGAATTGTTTTCTATGCAAATCCCAGATCAAAGATGTTTATAACTACCATTTGATTTTCCTTCTTTCAAAAATTTACAATTTCTTCATCTTCTATGCTTCCATTAGGTGGGCTAAAAATTATTAAGAGTTGATCCTGACAGTGTCAGTTTTATCAGGCCCTTATATTCATATGTCAATGTTAATAATATGTTCAAATTTCTTGTATCATCTTGAACTGGGCAACATGTCTATATTGTGAAAGATAACATTTGTTTTTTGTTTTTTTTTTTTTTTTTTTTTTTGGTTTTTGGGTTACAGCGCTTAGGGGTTTACTCCTGGCTCTATGCTCAGAAAATCACCCCTAGCAGGCACGGGGGACCATATGGGATGCCGGGATTCGAACCACCTTCCTTCTGCTTGAAAGGCAAATGCCTTACCTCCATGCTATCTCTCCAGCCCTGAAAGATAATATTTGTAGTCATTTAGCAATGCTTGGACCAACAATTGACACCACATATAATGGTGGCCCGTAGGTATTTTCTAGTCTAGGTGTAGTAGAACTATCATCTAGTAGAGCATACTATAGTAGTATTCTGCAATATTCTAATAATGAAACAGCCTAAGAGTACTTTTCAAAGAGGCTTTGAGTGGTGGAGTGGTACTCAAGGCTTATTTCTGTGTCTGTGCTCAGGAATCACTAACAATGCATTTTTTCCAGATATCCCTGCCAAAAAGCAATGTATGACTATGACTAGTTTCAAGGGAAGTGCCTAGCTCTGTGTTCACTAAGACAGACCTTTTGCTTTAATTTCATATAATCAAGTCTGCTTGTGTCATTCTCAGCCTCCCTGTGTTTTTTTTTCATTTTTATCAATAATTATGAAGTTGGTAAACAAGAACTGCCAGAAAGAAACCCAGTCACTCAAAGCCTATGTATTTTTACAATAATATGTGTAAATATCACCTAATGGACACAACAGAAAGAGGAGGTAACTGTCAATTTTTTAACTATAAAAAAGTGGAGTTATATCCTGCCTTATATTTAGCTATTTAGCCATATTCACACAAATATTTGTTGAGGATTAATTAGGTGTTAGCCAAGAGGTTGAATTTCAGGTGTGTGTGTGTGTGTGTGTGTGTGTGTGTGTGTGTGTGTGTGTGTATCTCTGTGTATATGTTGCTGGTGGGTACTGTAACATGCTAAGTTGTACAGTTATTAAATTCATGTTCTAGAAACAAAGTTTCCTCTACTCCTGAAATGTCACATTATTCAAGTAACTTTAAATGTACACTCCAGAAAAACTTGCCAAGTTTAGTCATGAATAAATAGCACATGACTTTTACCTGAAACTGTAAATAGCCTCAGGTTTACTTAGATCTTGGCTTTCATACAGATACCTCAAGTTCCTGGTTTAATGAAAGGTGAGTAAGCGTAGAAGACTCGCTCAACAGTTCAAGCCTGGGCTTAAGAAAGCAATGAAATGGACACAGGCAAGGACCATCAACTAAGACATTTTCTTAGCATACCACAAATGGTTATTTATTGCAATGCAGAAAAGCATTTCGCCCTCTTCATGTCTTTTATGTTTTCTTCTCCCTTCCCTTCATTTCCTTCTTCCTGCCTTCTGAATTTCTTTGTCTGTAGGCCTTCCCTCTTTTCTGCCTTATTAATTAAAGCTATAACTATTAGTACTATTTATTGGTAATTCCAGATTAATAAGTACCCCTTTTCCAATTGTGAGTATGTGATCATGTGAAATATGAAAGACACCTTAGAAACAGGCCAAGAAATAACTACAGTTTCTCCACTTTTTGATTCACTTTTTACAAGGAACAGTATAAAAACAGACAATTCTGGGCTACTGTAAAGTAAGTTATCACCTCCAGCTTAGCTATTATTTCCAAGACTTTAGTACTCTCTTTATAGCTATCAGTTGAGCAATTGTACAAACGTACTATAACTACTTTCCAAATTTCTCAGCCAAGTTTCTGCTACCAAATGTTGAAGGTTTTACTAAAAATCTTCAGACATTATGTGTTTTTCCTCTAATAAGTGCTTTAATCTTATTAGGGAAAATATTTTTGAAGAATGTGTTAGCATTTTATCATAATGCTTTGTCATTTTAATTTGTTTTGTAAATGAAAAAATTCAATCTGATTGTTATTTCCACTTTACTGTAATTTCCCTTTTATTATTTCAACACCAGAGCTGTTTTAATCTTGACTTATGGAAAATATAAATTATTTATTTAAACTCTTTAGGTAGGAGATAGCTATATTCTTACATTTAAAGTATTTCACCAACCATGACCTGTATTAAAGAGAACAATTACCAGGTCCAGAAAGATAGTATAGCTGGGGTAGGGTATTTGGCCATGCATGCAGCTGACTCAGGGTTTGGTCCCTGCAACTCATATTGTTTTTCAAGTTTGCCAGGAGTAATTGCTGAGCACTTACACAAAAACCAACCAACCAACCAACAAAACTCCAATAAAACAGCTTGTGAGTAAATATGAACCATTTCAAAGTCTTTAAACCTTCTCAAACTAACTTTCTTTTATTTTTGTGTTTGTTTTGAGTCATAACTGGTAGCTCTGAGGCTATTTCTGGCTCAGTTCTGGAGATGAGTGGTTCCTTTTCTGGTGGTACTTTTGAGACTATGCAGTGCCAGAGATTAAACTCTCATATCCTAAATACAATGCATATGTTCCATATTTTTTAGGTCTCTAGCTTCAGAGATCAGACGAGATCGGGCCCATTCAGGATGGTATAATTGTAGACTCCATATTTCTTTTCTTTAGGAATTTCCACCAATTATAGAAAGTAGGGAGCTAGAAAAAATATAAATGTAATCTTTTTTCTAAAATCATCTCTGAGGGACCAGAGAAATGGCTTAAAGGGTGAGTGGATATTTTGCACACTGAAGACCTTAGATTTTATCCCTGCTACCACTTAGTTCCCTAAACACTATTGAAAACAAATCTCAAGTATTATTGGATGTGACTCAAAAACCAAAAAATAATCTGTGAGACTTTTTCTTTCTTTTTTTAATTTAATTTCCAAGAATTGAACCCAGGGCCTCAGATATGTGAAATGGATGCTCTACCTTTGTGCCACATTCTTAACTTCTAGAGTTTTCCTATTTATTTAACATAATATAAAGATATATTTTAAAAGAAACTTATTAATTTTTGGGGGGGCCACACCTGGTGGTGCTCAGGGGTTACTCCTGGCTGTCTGCTCAGAAATAGCTCCTGGCAGGCACGGGGGACCATATGGGACCCTGGGATTCGAACCAATCACCTTAGGTCCTGGATCGGCTGCTTGCAAGGCAAACATCACTGTGCTATCTCTCCAGGCCCCTTATTATTAATTTTTATCTTAGTTAATAGGGTTTGCAATTCAAATATATAAATCTTGATATTAAATATAAAAATGTGTCCAACTTATTTGGTCTTTTGTAACTAAAGGTGTCCAAAGTTTTTTTTTTTTTTTTTTTTTTTTTACTGTTTTTACTGTTCTTATGTTATAAAACTCTATCTGTCATTGATTCTTGTGACCCTGGCTAACAATCAGACATCTGTAAACAAATAATAACCAAGCAGGTTGAGCAAATATACCTGGAGGACTGAAAAAGGAGAATTAGTAATTATATTAATTCTTGACCTAATGCAATTTTGTGAATGTCAGCAAGAGAAATCTGTTTCATTGCTTACATATTTTGTTCACTCTTCTACCTATCCACCCATTCATCCATTTAAATATTCTTTTGGAAGTTTCTATTTTGTAATCGTACACATTTTAGATAAGAACTGTAGGTCAAATCTAAAGTAGCTGCTTGATTTTATATTGCTAAAAAGCTATGAATGATTTAGTTTTAAATATTAGGGAAAAAACCAAAAGAGTAAGATTATTTCATGATATGTTAACATTTTACGAAATCCAAGTTTTATTGTTCTTAAGGAAAGTTTTAGTGAACTATAGATACAGTCTTAGTATCTATTGTCTATAGCTGACTTTATGCTATCAAACCAGAGCTGAATAATTATAGCAAATATTGTAATACCTTGGGTTGGAAGATGCTCTAGGGTAGGAGCATATGCTTTGCATGTGTTAGACATGCGTTTGATCTTTGCCAGTGTATGATCCCTCATGCACTTCTAGGAACAACTCTCAAGCACTAAGAGAGTAGTAGGCTTTGAACATTGCCAGATGTGTCACCAAAATAAACAATGAAAGCAGCAACTACACCCCCAAGCCTCAAACCATAAATTGAATATAAATTTTTTGATCTAAAACATTTGTTATCTGATCTAGAGAAGATGTACTAATTTTTGTTTCAGAAATAAGGAATTCAACAATGAGCAAACTGGAAATGTTTCTTTATCAAACTTTATTCTAATAAGCAAGTAGAAAAAATGAATGATATGCCAAATGAATCACATTGACACATTGTTTTAATGAAATAAAAATGATAATATGATAATAAAAATGTACAACAGACTGGGTAGTCAGAAGAAGTCTCTCAAGCAGTAGGACAGAGCTGAGTTAGTCATGAATTTGGGAACAGAAGACTCTAAACAGAATAAATAGCAAATGGCAGGTCAGAGATTAAGGAGCCTGGTTAAATGATATAAAGATAGGAAGAGTAGTGGAATTTTAGATCTCAAAGGGAGCTAGCATTAGAGGTGGGGGTAGAGAAATAGGTCACAGGGACTTGCTTTTGGGATAAAGCAAGTTTATATTTTTCCCTATGGACTAAAATCTTTCTAAAAAGTTTTTATTCAGAATTAAATTTTGGAAGAATGAATTTGCAGATAGCATAAAAAATTCTAGTGTAAGTCAAAGTGGGAAGTTGTTACAATTGACCCAGTGGAAAATGGAATTAGGGAAATTGGGAAAACCTGGAGAAATTTAGAATTTAGTTCAGAAGTGATTGTTCAAACTTGCTTCCAGATAAAATGAAGTAACAGGAAAACTTGAGTATTATGCTTTATTTTTGGCTAAACTGCCACTATTCACTAATGGAAACTACATTCCAAACTATTGTAGGGGCTGGAGCATAGCTGGAGCTGACCATTTAATTTCCAGCACCATCAGAGAGCAATCCCCTGGCTACTAAATACTAAGCATCAATGGGTATGACTCAAAGCTCCCCACCAAAATAAAACCATAAATAAAACAATGGTTAAAATGAGCTACTTGTGATATCTCAAACAGACTTGCTGTTTACTGAATGTTTAACTTTGTACATTTACATTTTTTCTTTACTATTTCTCTTACATATAGAAAAGAATTGACACCACCCAAAAAGGCATAGTCACTAAAATGACAGGGAGTCTTAAACTGAAAATTTATCTGTGGATTTTTCTTCCCCTGAGATGAGGATTGGGCAAGTCTATGGACAACCTACTTCTAGCTATGTGAGCATTACTTCCCATAGGTGATCTCTTTTTGATCTATAGGCCATAGGGAAATAAAAAATATCAGATCTCCTATATTGCTTTAAACCCCAATACAAGCTATTTGTAACATTAATTCGGTTGTTTCAGCTTATTGAACATATATTTCATGTACTCAATCAAATAACAGTAGGCAATATTTTCCCAGGATGAAGAATATTGTTTGCATAAAGATAAATTTTTTTTACTTTTTTAACATGATAATTGACTTTGCCTGCCTGCCAAGATTTGTGAGAAAATTGATATTATCTTAACAATTTATTATTTAAAAGATGAAACATTTAAAATATCTTCCTAGATATTTTTACTCTTCTAGAAAAAGGAAATCAGAACTTCAAATCTTCCCACAAATGATCATTTTCATCATACAAATGACTTATGATTGTACAAGTTGAATAGTTTCAGTCATTGGTATTGTCAAAAAGGTAAAAGACTTGATAAGAGGAGGGTTGTCACCATGAGCTTCAGTCTCAGTAGGACTTCATGATAGATTGTGCATTGAGTATGTCTGTATGTTTTCATAAGAGCCAGTGAGACAGAGAGAGACAGAGACAGAGAGAGAATTCTAGTTCTCTTACTTGAGCTATTAGCTGAATGACATATCCTTTATTGAGACAGAAAATAACCAGAGAGAAGATACAAGGCAATGAGGTGGGATTACTTCAGTTTGAGGCCGTAGGTTAAATTTGAGTTACTCTTGGATATTACTTTGAAGATATCCAGAAAATAATTGAATATATGCATCTGAAATGATATTAGGGGCTGGAGAGATAGTACAGGAATAAGGCACTTATATCATATACAGCTACACTGGTGGCTCCTACCTTGTTTCAAAGTTCCTGCTATGATGTATGCTGCCCTAGACACCACCAAGGCTCACTTCTAAGCACAGAGCCAGAATAGTCCCCTGAGCACCTACAGGTGTTCTCCAATGCCTTTGTCCACCCAAACTAAGATTCAATGTTTGGGGGATTTTGGAATAAATTGAAGGAAAATTTTTCAGAAAGTACCTCATATAAGGACAAATAATGATTAGTCTCTAAAGGATATGAAGAAGAGAAATTTTAAAGGAGCTAGCAGAGGAGGAGTTAGAAAGGTAGTAGTATAGGGAACTACTGAAACACAAGATAAATATTTTAAGATAAATATAAATATTTTTAAGATAAATATTTTTTGGGGGGTCATACCCGGCAGTGCTCAGGGGTTACTCCTGGCTGTCTGCTCAGAAATAGCTCCTGGCAGGCACGGGGGACACATGGGACACCGGGATTCCAACCAACCACCTTTAGTCCTGGATCGGCTGCTTGAAAGGCAAACACCACTGTGCTATCTCTCTGGGCCCAGATAAATATTTTTAATCTAAAACATTAAATGATGGAGACTGAGGTGAGACTAAAATAGCCACTGAATTTTCTTTCAAGCATAGACTTTGGTACTCTTGATGTAAGCAATTTCGATGGAACCATGGCAGAGAAAATTAGATTATAAGGAGTGTGAAGAATGAGAAATAGATGAAAAAGAAGTACCATTAAAAATTTTAGGGGGGTTCACTGTGAAGACCTGAAGGGCAATTAGAAAATTGTTTAAAAGGAATGTTGAAGGAAGGAAATCTCTTCTTTCCTACTATAAGTTAAAATAGAGGTTAGAACAATGAGACAGCAAGGGGCTAATTATAGATTAATGTCCCTGAGAATATTGATATGGAATTCATAGTGTGTACTGAGGTTATAGCTCTCTCTAAAATTATATATTGATAGGTTTTCCATCTGAGAAGAGAATGAAAACAGATTTGATTCATTTCTTAAAAGGAAAGCACAAGATGAATCATAAATGGTAGATATTGGAGGAGAGAACTGAGATATTAAAGCAGCAAGAAAAGGTGGAAACATAGCAAACTAGTCATGGAAGGATTTTTGAAAGCTAGGTTGAAGAAACAGTTGAATATGATGATCATGACATCAAATTACCCAATTGTTATATCTCAATATATATGTATATATATATAAAGAGTGGGGCATGCCCCCAAGGGGGAAGCAAGGCTCCATAAAGGGAGGCGCATTTGACCTCCGCAAACACTGTCATAACAAGCTAAGCCCCGTGTTTATGTCTCTGTATGTCTGGAGTTGAGAGTTTTTGTGTCCTGCTTCAAACCCTGATTCCAAAAGCTATGTATTGCAAAACGTGTTCATTGTAGCCATTAATTCAGACATCACCTCTGATTAAAAAAATCAGCTCAAATTATTTTATGTATTTTTGTTTAGCAGGTTAAAGTTTTTTTTAAATAAATAAGTTTTTTTTTAATAAAGATACTATTTACAGTTGTGCACGGGGCCTGAAAAATGTCTTCTTTTTTCCTAGGGGGGCATGACAAAAAATAATTGAGAAGCACTGATATAGAATAAGTAAATAGGATCATCTGGGTGGACTTTATTACTAGATAAATGCTTTTATGGAAAGACAATGAGGTATGGGGACTTACAACACTAATAAAAGAAGAATAAGGTGGGCAGAATGACCGTACAGTGGGTAGAGTGTTAAATTTGCAAGGAGCAGACTCTATCTCCAGAATTCCATATGGTTCCTAACCCCTACCAGCTTTAATTCCTGTACACAGCCAGAAGTAAGACTTGTGCATTGCTCGGTGTAAGACCAAAAAAATCAAAAACAAACAAAAGCAAACAAAGAGTAAGACTGCTATTAATGAAATCTAAGAAAAAAAATTATGAAAGAGGTTTTTAGGCAAGTTAAGAGTGGAAGAGGCCTTGGGATAGAACAATCATAGAAAGGTCAAGGGCCACATATCCTGCTCTACCGCCCTACCCTGCAAAAACAGTGTGAAAGAGGTTTGAAGGGTCTGATAAGGTACAGTGATTCTTTTATTGTTTGATTTTTGGACTACACTTGGCAATTCTAAGGACTTACTCCAGACTCTGCTTAGGGATCATTCCTGTCAGACTCAAAAACCTTATGGGGTGCTGGAGATTGAAAACAGGTTGACCACTTGCAAAGTAACCTACTCACACTATACAATCTCTCCAGGTCCTAAGGTACTATCATCTTAATTTGTTTTTTGTTTGTTTGTTTGTTTGTTTTTTGTTTTTTTTTGGGCCACACCCATTTGATGCTCAGGGGTTACTCCTGGCTAAGTGCTCAGAAATTGCCCCTGGCTTGGGGGGACCATACGGGACGCCGGGGGATCGAACCGAGGTCTCGATCTTTCCTTGGCTAGTGCTTGCAAGGCAGACACCTTACCTCTAGCGCCACCTCGCCGGTCCCCTATCATCTTAATTTGATCTGCATTGAACACTTGATGGTTATAGATATAAGATGCTTAGAGGTGAATCTAAAAGTGGATAATTTGTTACTCTCAATAGACTCTATCCTGATGTATTTTTTTTATGAAATGTCAATTTCAAGTGACTATTTCATTTGAAAAGTCTCAAATAGAATACACTGATAATTGTTAAAGGACAATAACTTCTTTCTGTGGGTTTTGTATCCATACTTATATACGGTGATAATCCAATAAAATATAATTCAGTATTTGACTTATTTTTGAAATTAAATGCATTATGTATTTTGGATAATTTTACATTAAATACTATGTATTGGGGTTTAAAATGATAGTACAGGAGTACAGGTAGGTTAAGGTGATTGCTTTGCTCACAGCTAACTTTGGTTTGTACTCTATCATCTTATATGTTTCCCCAAGCACTACCAGTTGTCAGCCCTGAGCACAGAACCAGACATGAGTCCTGAACACTAATGGTACTGGCTCAACATTGCTGACCCAACCGAAGCCTACCCCTCCATCTCCAAAAAAGTTTGTGGGACTTTTTAGTAAATAATAGTATTAAAATTTAGTTTGAAAAATGTTAAAAAATTTTATCTGTATAAACAATGTTTTTAAGATGATTATAAATGCCAATAGATCAATTATCTGTGGCAATCGTCATCTTCTGTATTGAAAGCATAAGAATTGTCTCATTAAGGAAATTTTGTAGTATCTTCTCTAGAAAGTTTCTTCAATAAACTATCAAAACTTATTTTATTTTCCTTTCTCAAATGTATTATTACTTTATTATTAGGAGAATTATAACATTTTAAAATCAAAAGCTAAACTTTAGTTAAAGTCTTTGCCAACAAAATGTTCATTTTGGAGACAAACTAATTCAAGCACCAACAAGTTATACATGTCTGAATTTCTGCAAATAGTTTTTGCTGGAACCAGGAACAGAAAAGGAATTTTCTACTTGCAAATGAGGCAAGCATTAAAAAAATTAATATACTATATATTTTGAGGTAAAGGCTGTCAAAATTTTTGCACAAAGACAAATGGAACTGTCCCTGTTACTTTTGATTTTGTTTGGGGGACAAATCTTTCAGTGGTCAGGACTTACTACTGGCTCTGAGCTCAGAGATTACTCCGGAAAGGGGCTTGATTGTCGTATTTGTTGCTAGGGATTAAATTTAGGCTGACATTGCAAGTCAATGGCCCTACCTTGTGTACTATCTTTCTTCCTCCTTTTCTTTCTTTTACATTATTATCATTATCTTCAGCATGGTAACTATTGTTTCATTTTCTTTGTTTTCTAAATAAATGTCAATTTAGTAAAAATTTACAAAAGATTCAGTATTTGAATGCTTGACAATCTCTTGCTTAGAAAAGCAGAAGCTTTTTCACTAAAAAGGTTACAGTGTATATCAGTGAGATGGCAAAGTCCAGCACACTTTGTAATTCAAAGATATACAGAGTGTTCAGATGCCTGCATGAATACTATTATAAAAGTCCTTTGAAGCTAACAGAAAATTACATCTTATATTTGTAAAGCAAGAATGACATACTTTTATGTACGCTATTCTACTCTTAAAATGTAAAGTTGGGGGCCGGAGCAGTGGCACAAGCAGTAGGGCGTTTGCCTTGCAATGCGCTAACCTAGGATGGACCTCCGTTCAATCCTCAACGTCCTATATAGTCCCCCAAGCCAGGAGCGATTTCTGAGCACATAGCCAGGAGTTAGAACCCCTGAGCATCACTGGATGTGGCCCCAAAAGAAAAAAATATATAAAGTTGTTCCTGGAAGTTGATCATATACCATGATCATGAGAGTGGTTTCCCCAGGGCGAGAGTCATCCATTGCATTCTGGATGTGCTGACCCCAAATGTGGAAAACTTGACTGCATAATTTTTGGTTTTGGGGGGGACTACATTTGTGTTCTGCCCTTATTTAAAAACTGTAAAGTTGTTTTTCATTATTTATTTGTATGTATTTGTGTATACAGTTTAAGGTGCACACAGAATAGTTCTTATGGGCTATTTCCAGCTCTGTGCTCAGAATTTAGAGAACTGTGTAGTTCTAGAGATTGACCCTATGCCTCCTAGATAAAAAGCTTGAACTCAGCCAGTTAAACTTTCTCTCTCTGGTCAATTTTTTTATTATTATACTAGTTATGCATACATATCATTAGAAAGAACACATATAAATAAAAACAAATTAAAAGAAAAATGAAATAACATTATTATGAATTTAGATTTAAGAATTTTAAATCAAAATAATGTTCTTTTCTTTTTTTTTTTTAGAAACCTTTTATACTCTGTTCAGTACAGTTTTAAACTCAGTATGTCCTCACTTTTTGATGAGCATAGTTTTCTTTGGTGAGTATAGTTCTCACGTGAATATATGTATATTTATAGCACACCTGTGATTTTATTTTCTTAATATATTTATCTATAATGTGTGTCAGTAGCAATATTTTAATTTTTATATTACCATTTGTTATTTTTATTTAAAATGTTATTGATTAGGATTCTGTGATTTACAATACTTTTTATGAATGCAATTTCAATACCACACCATCACCATTGCACCAATGTATCACAATATTATTTTAAATATTTTGAAGAGTTGTAGAATACTTTTTTGTATAGGTATATCCTAAGTTATTTAACCAGTTTATGGACATTTGACTATTTCTAACATTTTGTTATTGTAAATAGCATACTAGTAAATATCTCTTCACATATACATTTCTACACTTCTTTAATTGTTTCTTAAGGCTAAATTTTCAGAAGAGGAATAGATAAGCCAAAAATTTGGACATTTTTAATTTTGATAATTACTGCCAAATGGTGCTACAGAATAATAATTTATACTTTGACCAACTACATGTGAAAATGTCTCTTTCTTTCACTACAGAAATTAAACTATTAGTTTTCATGATCTCATTCTAATTCTTTTAACAACTCTGAAGTAGATAAAACAGATTAGGAGAAATTCTTATGGTCATGGATCTGGACAGTAACAAGACTGAGACGCAAGTATCCTGACTTGCAATACCACATATTTTATTTTTATTATATACTTCTTAGATCATGGCTTTACTGTTGGCAATTCCAAGTGAATTTTCAGGAAAGAACCTGGAGTAGGAATTCTTGCATGCCCCAGCCTGAGTCATAGCTGAGTTGCTGGCAGTGCCCTGGCCTCACTCCATTGGACTGTGGGTGGCACAATTCTGGTATTCTGAGAAAAAACAATGTTGTTGCACTGCTTGTCCAAGCCAATGCTGGAGCCAATGTGAAAGGGAGGAGAAAGTTGGAGGCCAAAGGCAGTTGTGGAAGACCAAATTACAGATTTTATTCAGGTCCCTTTGATGCTTGTCCTGTATTATGAGTACATTAGTCCAGGTCATCAGACTTATCTTCAGATTTTTAATTAGTTTGTGTGTTATTTTTTAAAATTACAATACTAATAAAACAAGATTGCTTTTGTTTCCATTTGTACAAAAAATTTAAGGACTCAAGTTCTTTTAAGTGAAACAAAAGTTGTGTTTTGTGTGTTGTGAAGGAAAAAGTTCCTTTCGTGTAGAGAAATGCAGTGCTGTTTTTTTTAAATTTTGTTTCTTTATATTTTATAGATTAGCACATTTAACTCAAGTATAAAGGAAATTGTGACAAACAATATGGCAATGAGTGCAATCATGTAGGTGTTTAACAAGAATCTAAAAATAATTCTCTTAGAGAATTGTATAAGAGAACTGTTATGAAAATTAAGCAAAATTTGCTTAAAATTTTCTTAAAATACCTTCTGTGGGGTTAGAAAGAGATCAAAATAATTAAAAGCTTTTTCCTACGGAGTATATTATCTTCTGGTAGTAAGACTTTTGGCTCTGAAAGCTTCTTTAATCACTATTCTTGATTCGATTTCTCTTCTATGCTTTAATATTTTCTGTTCTACATTTAAACATGTCTTATAAAATGAGGTCATTTCTTTAATTTTCTGTTTTTTATTAAAATATGAGCAATGTGTGAAGCCTTAGGTGTAATCCCTGACATTGAAATAAATAAAAGCAAAGAATTCTTGGAGGGAATTGTATCCTGGTGCTTACTCTGCTACTCATGGGAGTAGGTAAAAGAAAGGTCATGAGAACTTACCTAATTGAAAAAAACTTAAAAAATGTAATATTATATTTTGCATTGAGTAGAAGAAAGATTTTGATTAGTTATTTATTATATATTGTACTACTCAAAATATTGAATTGTAGTTTTTTAAATTGGTTAAAATAAATTTATATGATATGATTAGTTTCCAATTTTTTATTCAGTGTGCTTAGGAAAAATAATTTAATTATTATTTTGGTTTTACTTATGGAAGGCTTGGCAGATCATATGGGATTGAACCCAGATTGACGGTGTGCAGTGCAAGGAAAATGCCTTACCTGTTGTGCTATCATTTCAGTCCCAGTCATAATATTTTTAAGATAAATATAGAATATAAGAACAGATAAATAATTTTCAACTGATATTGGAAAGAACATATCTGAATCTTCTTTAGAATGTCTGGGGGGCCGGAGAGATAGTGAAGCGGTAGAACGTTTGCCTTAGACGCTGAAGGACGGTGGTTCAAATCCTGGCTTCCCATATGGTCCCCCGAGCCTGCCAGGAGCAATTTCTGAGCATAGAGTCAGGAGTAACCCCTGAGCGTTGCCAGGTGTGACCCAAAAACCAAAAACCAAAATATATATATATATATATAGAACATCTGCATTTAAAAAACGTTCAATATCATTAAATAATTCTATATTTGGAAAATAAAACAAAAGGTACTACTTCTAGAATATTAACCCATGGAGGAAAATGTCCATTAGATTTCTCACAATTTAGGGGTCAACTTTTCTAGAAGGGTCTCTAAAAATCACTGAGGAAGTTATGGGAAAAGTCATATATTAAATTCTTTTATGTTTTTTTTTTAATTTGTTAAAGGTAAAAGAAAAGACACTTTAGTAATCTTAAGAAGTTCTCCCACCTTTTGGTTTTATGGATGTGCTAAATGACTTGCCAGTTTTAAAAAGAAAATATTTTATTTTGAAAAGAGGCAAAGCCATGTATTCCATTTATATGTGGTATAAAAGACAAGGAAACTGGGCAGGCTAGGAATTATAAATCTGTGGAACTGTAGTTCAAGGACTCCTTCATATGCTCAAGATCTGGCTGAGAGTTTATTTGTAGCTCAGATCTTGTATTAAAAAAGAAGTAAAACAACATGAAATATTTTGGAGACTGGGTGTTGAGCTTTTAAGGATTGTGATTGCGTAATTGTTGGGTCTTCATTTGAATGTTTTAATTTTTTCCAGTTTTTTTTGGGGGGGGGGCATACCTGGTGATGCTCAGAGGACACTCTTGGCTATGTGCTCAGAAATCACTTCTGGGTTGGGGAACCATATGGGACGCCGGGGGATTGAACTGTGGTCCATCCTAGGCTAGCACAGGCAAAGCAGACACCTTATCACTTGCGCCACCGCTCCGGCTCCAATTCTTTCCAGTTTTATGAACTGTTTGTGCTTACAGCGAGGATTAAATTTACATCACAGTGTTTTGATTTATATAGGTACAGAGAAATAATTACTAGAATAAGTGGCTAACACTCATCATACAGGTTAAAAATCTACATTTGCTTTTCACAAGTATGTCTAAGGACTTGAGTAAGCAAGACTATGAGACAGTTGGAAAGCGTTATTTATTGAATATATATTTTTATCTATGTATTTCTGTATTTAGAATATATATATATATATATATATATATATATATATATATATATATATATATATATATATATCTCAATTGGGTATCAATCACCTGAGTTACACTCAAAAGATATGAGTTCCAATCCTAACTTAACTTAGTTAGACTACTTAACTGATTCTACCAATTGAAGTTTGTATTACTTATAAATTGGAAATAAGAATTGCCTTTAAATTTACTGAGCTGTTGTGAGGATTCAATGAAACGAGACGGGACTTTCTGAAAACACTTGCTAACTTTTAGCACTGTAGAAAGTTAGAGACTGTTAGTATGTACTTACTGTTCAGGAAATAGCAAACACCTGGGAAAACCCACAGATTGTGGTTTCGCAAGCAGTTACTCGGTCTCTAAGGGAGAAACTGGCTCAACAGTGTTCAAGAGGAACAAGAGGTGGAAATTACAACACGTGGTAAAGCAAATGGGACTTTTTGTTTTGTTTTTAAAGATCAGAGTTTTTTTAAGTGTCATTCTCTTTGCTTCCTGACCATGGGTTCTGAAATGAAAGCAAGTTGGATCAGAAAGCATTAATGCAACAAAGGAGAGAGTTGACATTTACTTGATAGATAGGTTGAAATTGAATCATTTCACCTTGGAGAAGACAGTAGGTTGGATATAGTCTATGTGAGTCGGTATGCAAAGGGAAGGACACAAATTCAATTTTAGCAGAAAATTTTCTGACTTTCCAGGAGCACTGTCCATGGATTCTTGGCTCTCAAACTGCCATGAGAAGTAACACTATATCAAAGAAGTATCCTAAGTACCATAACACTTGTATAAATGTTTTTAAAAAACATTTCTCTCTTTGGCCAGAGATGTAGGTCAATGATAGAGCCAATGTTTCATTTATAATATCTTGAATTCAAGCTCTACACCATAAAATAGAACCAATAGAATATCTATAAATTATTTGGGTTGATTTTTTTTGGCTGTACCCAGTGTTATTCAAGAGACCAAGAGGTGCCAGGAATGGGTTCCATCTTTTTGATTTATTTGACATATCAGACCTTTTTAAAAGATTGTTATAAATGCATATATTTTGCTTTTTTATTAAATGTAATCTAAGTAATAATACCTCCTTTTATTTATTTCTGGTTTTTTGTTTTTGTTTTTGTTTTTGTTTTTGCTCAGAGATTCCGCCTGTTGTGCTCAAGAAACCACTTGGGTGTTGGGGATTAAATCAGGATTAACTACATACAAGACAAGCACCTTACCTGCTGTGCTATATCTCTGGGCCCAGTTCATGACTCTTTTATACACAAACACCAGTATAAGTCAGCTTTTCAACATGGACCTCTTTAAAATGTGAACCAAATTGTATCATCTTGCTGCAAACTTAACATTTCCAGGGTGAACTATCCACCAAAATAATTTTAATAATTTTCTCTGTATTTAGTAGTGAAATATATTAATGTTATGGTAATACATTTCTTTTTTTTTTTTTTTTTTGGTTTTTGGGCCACACCCGGTAACGCTCAGGGGTTACTCCTGGCTATGCTCTCAGAAGTTGCTACTGGCTTGGGGGACCATATGGGACACCGGGGGATCGAACCACGGTCCGTCCAAGGCTAGCGCAGGCAAGGCAGGCACCTTACTTTAGCGCCACCACCCGGCCCCTTGTAATACATTTCTTATTTAATATGATTTTGTATGTAAATGATGTACATATATAATGTTAAATTTTAATCTAAGAAGTAATGGGTAATTTAAATCTTTTATTAGCTTAAAAAGCAGAAATTAAAATTGGTTTGATGCAAGAAATTCTCCATTTATTAGCTTTTTTATTTTTTTTTTCAGATTGATTCTCAATGAAAAAAGTACCAAGAATATCACCAACATACTATACATTGATTAGAATTACTAACATATATGTAAGGATAAATCATGTTTCAATCCATTTATAGAGTCCAATTTTGGAGGAGCAGTGGTCTTTTATAGATTTCCCTATTCTACAAAAAATATTTTAAAGTAGTATAATCACTAGCAATAGTGTATTAGCTGAAAAACCTTATTATTGATTCAGATATGAGATTTGTTGGCTGATGTGTTAATTTTCTTGAATACTCATAGAATAGCCTGATTTTTGCATATAAAAAAAAAACTCAGAGCTCTCTGTCTCACTCTGCTCCTCTGACTTTTTATGTGAGGTTAACCTTTAATTGACATCCCTGGAGCCTTTTTGGAAACAGTAGTAGATTCCCTTCTCTTTTGACTGGGTCTTAAAGCCTCCATACCAGGCCAGACTTCACCACCTCTGCCAGTCAGTTCAAAATCCCTTGTACTGTAGTGGCCACTACTCATACCTTTCACATAACTAGACATACTTATACCTCCTGTTACTGGGTGAAAACCATCAAGAAAAGAAAAGACAACACCCAGATTAATTTCCCAGAGACTCCCAAGTAGGATAACTATTAAGATTCATCCTCAATACAGCAAGAGAACAGCAAACGGGGAAGTATCAAAGAAGCCTACTAAGCTCAGTGAATACAAATAATATGGAAGGCTCTATGAGTACCAATAGTCTTGTAAACTCTTAGAAAATGAACCTAGTGATATCATTTGGGGAAGTTTAGAGAACTCAAGGGGACAATCAAACAAATAGCCATAAACACACAACTAAAGTATGAGAACAGAAATGAGAAAACTATAATCAGAGATGATTGAAATGAAGAATATGGTAAGTGATATAAAAAAACTTAATATGAAGTCTGGGTAACAGAATAACAGAAAAAAAGATCTATGAGTTTTCATATGTGATACAAGTACCCCCTAAAAATAACAGAAGCAAGTGCCATCATCTATATAATAATAAAAAAGATCTCTCTCATAGGTGGGATATATAAGAAACATAGCAAAGGAAATATAAATATTCCAAAGCATCAACATTGGGTATTTTGTATACATGACTAAAATTATGTAAAGGGGATCCGTTGGGAAGGGACCTTGGGACAATAGTGGAGGGAAACAGGCACTCTGGTTTTGAGTGTGGTGTTAGAATGACATACTTATGAAAAGTATAATTACCCAATATTTTATATAATAAAATCTAAATAAAAATTGTAAAGAAGAAAAAAAATCAACCACAAGGCTTTATCAATGGTCATATGATCCATAAATGGCATTTTCAGAAATAATTTCAAAACAAAGATGGTAGTGTATATTAGAAATTGATTCATTTTCTACCATTACCATTCATGATTATCTTATTAAATTTCAGAGTAGAATGCTAAAAAGTGAAATTAACTAAAATTTCTTACTGATTAACTCTGAGAAGTCAACTGGATTCTACCACACAACTCAAAGCTGTAGACATAGCATAGGTGTAATGTGCTTGTCTTGCAGGTAGTCAATTCCAGTTCAATACCCTTTCCAAATGTTACTTCCAGAATAACCCAGAGTTTCTCTCTTAGTACATATTCAAAAATAACCCTTGAGTCCACTGGATATGTCTTCCCATCAACAAATAATTATTTTTATATACTATGTAATACATTGCATAGACTTAATGATGTAAGACAGTAGTATTTATTGACTCAGCTTCTGCAGTTCAGAAAAATGGTTATGGGGTAGCTGTATGCTCTGCTTAGGGCTTCAAAGGTAGAAATGCAGATGTTGGCTAGGACTGTATTTTCATTAGAGTACTTTTTCAAGCATACCAGTTGTGAGCAATGTTCAATGTCCTGAAATTGTAAGACTGAGTTTCTTGCTTTCTTGCTCTCAGAGAACTTTCACGGCTGCTAGAGCTTCTGGTCATTTGTTTTGCTGTGAAAGCTCCCTACAATGTTTCACAATCTTTTTCCAACTGTGGCCCCCTTCTGACCTTATTTTTTTCCTATGGACACCTTATCTATTGATTGTATTTTGTAATCTCATGCTGTATCAAACCCTCCTTTCTAGCTTTTACAGTTTTATCCGTGTTACTGAGAATATTCTAGGGACATACAAAGGCCATATTTTCCTTTGTTGAGAAATGCTGCTCTTGAACATAGTAATTTGGTTCTTTAAGATAAGGAAAAGCCTCATTGAATTTTCAGCTTTTTTAAAAAACTAAATTAATACATTCAAGGCCAGGATAATCTCTCAATCTCCATTGACTGTAGGCTTATATTTGCAAAATTTCTTATCTCTGATTTTAGAACATAATC
Source organism: Suncus etruscus (assembly GCF_024139225.1). Classification (NCBI taxonomy): domain Eukaryota; kingdom Metazoa; phylum Chordata; class Mammalia; order Eulipotyphla; family Soricidae; genus Suncus; species Suncus etruscus. Next base: position 83,677,303 of record NC_064851.1, on the reverse strand, counting down.
ACAGAAGTGGTAGGCTATGATATTTATAGTCTCTTTACATTCAAAAAGAGCCTAACATACACATATAATATTTTAGGAATTAAGAGACTAGAAGATATCTCAGAAGTCTGCTAACAACACTTTAGTATTTATAAGCAGAAGTAAGTTAAATGAGAAAAATATTTTCAATGCAGGAAAAGTGTACCTTTCAGAAGGCACACTGGTACTGATGGTGCTTCCCAGGATGTTTTGGTAGAGTTTTCACTTCTGTTTCCTAAGATCACATGTGCCAAGTAGTGGGCAGCACTACAAGAGGGGTTTTTGCTAAGAAAAGTGATGTGGTTGAACATTTTATAATGTTCTGATTTTATTATTGTTATTTTGCATGGCTGAGAATTAGGCACAGAACCTCACTATGGGAATGTATTTTATAATTTACAAGATTTCTAGTCCCCTATAATTTATTTATTATTTTAATGTATTCATCATGATTTATCAAACTATTGATAATAGTATTTCAGGCATTCAATATTATTACTTCAAACCCATCAAAAATGTCAGAATTACTCCATCAGTGATCAAGATTTTCTCACAGCCCCACCCACCTTCTAAGAAAACTAATTAAAAAGATGTGCTTATTATAGTTTGGGTGACAGGGTTACACTAGTATTGACTCCTGGTTTTGATGTTAATCTCACATCCTCTTACCAAACTCACCCAAATTCTTGACCAATATTTTTTTCTGATAATTTTTCCTGTTTTTCTTCATAGCAGTCAGGACTGGTTCTTTGCAATTTTCATAGAGTATACAAGCTAGTATTACTTAAAAACAAAACCACAATTAATTGAGAAAAGTGAATATTTTCTTAGGTAGACTATAGTTGCCTTCATAGGTCTTTAGAACATGAAAGATACTTTTATCTTAGAAAGGTTTTATCAGGGCCCAGAGAGATAGCACAGCAGTGTTTGCCTTGCGAGCAGCTGATCCAGGACCAAAGGTGGTTGGTTCGAATCCCGGTGTCCCATATGTTCCCCCTTGACTGCCAGGAGCTATTTCTGAGCAGACAGCCAGGAGTAACCCCTGAGCAATGCGGGTGTGGCCCAAAAACCAAAAAAAAAAAATAGGTTTTATCAAACTAGATTCTATAGAATGACTATAATTAAGGCTAGAATATGAAGTTGCTTGACGGGAAAATATAATTCTGCCAGCATAGATTACATTGAACACTTTTGAGTTTATAATACTTATTAACATATCAAAGGTATCCTATAGAAAAGTAAGACCCCAACCTTCCAAATCATGAGTCTTCACTTATTTTCATCAATGATTCCCAAATCAAGTCTCATAGTCTACTAAGAGATTAATCAACGTTGAAAACTAAGCTGGCTATGTTAGAGTCTAGAGTCAAAGGACGAGACCACACAACTGAAATAAAGCTTAAATTTTATTCCACCGGCCAAAAATATGGCTTTCCAGGGCCATCTCCAGAAGGAGATTAACACCACCCAAAGTCATTAAGATTACAAAGGGAAAGGTTATAGTGATTCTAGCTTTCTGATGATCTTTAAAACAATTGGCTATTGTTTAGGGGTACCTTCGTACCGCTCCCCTGTGTTCTTTTCTGATAGGCTACCTGGTATGGCCGGATAGCTTGAGTGTGTTAAGAGATATAGGCTTATGAAGACCTAGCATGTACCTTTCACCATGTGGTCCTTACAAAATGGCATCTCTATGCTCAAACCTGAGAATAAGTCTGCCATGTGGCCTTTACAAAATGGTGTCCCTCCTTGTTCAAAACCTAGGTCCCAACAGCTAGACTTTTTGAAACATTAAAATTATTTCTTAGACCCTATGCATATCTAAAAAATAAGCTATGAATACATAGTTTCAGCAAAGATATTGATATCTTCACGAGACTTGCCATGTTTGAGAAGCTTGAAATTCCAGAGTCTTCTAAACACCACTCAACAAGACAGACTGCCTGAGAGCTGATTCAAAGTGAGTTTTTTCCTACTTCTTTCCTCAAACAATAGCCTTTCCAGGGTACCAAGAACAAAGACTCTCATACCACAGAAGCAAAAGGCATGTGAAATTAAGTCGCAGAATATTTTAGAAACTGTAGGATCTTCCTTCCATATAGACATTTGGCTAGATAAAAAAATGAGTTATTTTTTAAAAGTCCTTCAAAGTTATATACCTCTACTCCTAAAGTAAAAAGTAATTCAGATCTTGTGCATAATAGAAACCTGATTGCTGGATCTAAACGATAGTAACCACATACCTTTTTCATCCATAATGCAAATCACATTGCATACATCTGACCAAGAGAGAAAGGGTTCCAGGAAGTGCATATTTTCAGCATGAAAACAAGGGGCTATTAATGTTACGAGCATAGTTCTGGTCAGCTTCTGGCCTGACACACCTGAGCAATTATTGTTCCCCATGGTTGCATGGTTGCCTGTTACACAGGCAGTGAATGGGAGAGTGGAATGTGAACATGCTGACACAACTTCAGATGCTGAGGGACCCCCTTTGCTGTTCTTGGAAGGAATTAACACTAAATAAAGAACATAGTAACTGCCATACTTTTATCATTGGGAAATATTTTCCACTGTAGGACAGAGAGGCAGAATCACAAGTTAGAAATCTTCCACCCTTTCTTTGTATTTCTCTGCTTTCAGGTCCCTCTCTAGCTCCACAGATATTTTTTTCTTTTTTTTTTTCTGTGGCAGCTGATTTCTAACAGGATTAGTACACTGGTCAAAAAACAAAACCCTAAAACCAGTAAGCTATCCTCATAACAATCTTTTATAGCCATTCCAAGCCTTAAAAGAAATGAAATGATAAACATAGTGGCCATCATATTTAATCATAAAGGGATTCAAACCACTACATATAGCCACCACAACTCTATGGGCAAAATTCCCACATAAATGAGTATTTCCCTGGGATTGTGGTATTCCCAAGAACTCAAAGGTATGACTATGGAAATACTCTGAGCCCTGTGGGGTTGCTTTTATTGTGACTGAGAAATTAGCATCTTAATAATTTTCTTTTCCATCTGATTATATTCTGTTGGTGTGTGTGTGTGTGTGTGTGTGTGTGTGTGTGTGTGTGTGTGTGTGTGTGTGTGTGTGTAGGAAAGGATGAGTCTTGTGGTGCTCAGGGGACCAGATCAAACCTAGGCCTCCTGCCTGCAATGTGATATGTGTTAGCTTTTTTCAGCACTCCACAGTGTTTTTTATTTATCAGTTGTGTAATCACTGAGGCTTTTAGTTAACTATGTAGATACTCTTAAAGACTATAGATATGATCTCACATCCTTTAAAACCTAACAAAACAAAAATAAAGCATAGTCCAGTTTTCAATTATTATTTTAGAACATCTTTATAGAACAAAAATGTAATTTTAAAAGTCCTAGATATTCATATATTTATTAATGAAGGAGTAAAACTAGGATGAAATGACTTTTTTCAGGTAGGAGAGTTAGCAGGACTAGAGCATATGCTTTGCATAAGGAAGCTCCAGTTATAATCCCCAGCAGTACATGGTCTCCTAAGCAACCACTAGGAGTGGTCCCTGAGCATTGCCAACTATAGTTCCAAAATAAAATATATGGATATATTTCCCCTTTTTATTAGTTTTCAAAACAGGATTCTGCCTTGTGTATTATTACGAAATTTTTTTAATGGTGTAAACATTGAGAAACAATATAGCACAAAGGAACAAAACTGATCTCAAACATTTTCTTTTGTATAAGTAATGGAATATCATGATCATTTTTTAACAGGAAGGTATAAATATGATTTACTATGGACACTTATTTTAAAGCAGTATCTTCTTACAGTGAAGATAACAATTTGTAAATGCTCTATAGAAATATAGTAACTTTCTTTGTACCCTTTGCACGTAAAATGTGTGTATCATTTCAAATACTAACATTTGAAAAAAAAATGATTCATTCTCCTGCTTTACTTTTTTAAAGTATGAGGCACAGTTATTTACAGTACTGTTAATGATGGGGTTTCATGCATACAATGCTCCAATACTATACCTTCCACCAGGGTCCATTTCTCTCCACCATGGTTTCAGTGTCCCTCCCACATCCTTCCATTTTTTCCCTCAGTTTTGGACCTCCTGCTTTGTTAAACCATTTGTAATCAGGAAGAAGTAATGGATGTAGAATAGATGAAGATGGAGACACATACATTTTTCTTATCTAGCAATGGGATAAGATATTTACATCAAAAATATTCAGAAAACTCTGAGGGCAGATATGGTTTGCTGAATAATTTCTTTCAGAATTGCACAAAAGGTTTCCAGTGTCTGTAGAATTTAAAACGTATTTGCTGTCTTAGTATGCCAGGAGATTTCAATTTAGTTGAGGCTTCTCAGCTAAACTATTCTTTATTGTAAGAATTATGGAGCCACTTCTCTCTGGGAATTATTTATACTAAATTTATAACAAAAACTAATTTTTTTGAGCAAAGGCTTCAAGATTTAAGATAAAGGATAATTAATCTTTGTTATCTTAAGGCATGGATTTACCTTAATTTATGGCTACTAAAACAAAAATGTATCCTTTAAAACACTGGTTTAATGGGCATAATGATTTGGCTCAGGCCTCAGAAGAATGGGCATCTCCCACACACACCTGAACTATAGAAACAACCACAATTGTCTTTAACATTCCCAGGATCCAAGCCTCTACCAGAGAAGACCTACCACTGCTTTGGCAGTGGTACTCCAAGAAGTACTCCCAACACCCAGGCGACTCAGTAACAGTCTGCATGCAGGACAGATCCATCTGCATTTAATGATATGCTGAGAATAGAGGATGCTCAACATCAGCCTGACATCGACTTAAGAAATGCACAGAATCCAGTCTTTAAATATAAAAGTCTGATACCAACTATAGCTAAAGTGTGAAAAAGTTTCACCGGAACCTTGAGAATGACTGGAGCTGGATAGACTGGTATGCCAGGAACCCAGAGTCTGTCTTATGCCAATAAACTTCTGGGGTGAGGCCTTTTTGTAATCAGATCAAGGATCTTTTTTCCATTTTCTCCATTTTTCTGGTCCTATGCAAACATTGGCGATTGCCACTATCACAGCTTTACTATATTTTTTTACTCTTATCCTTTAAGGAATAAAATACAACTTACTGAACTTAAAAACAAATTACTGTAGTAGAATGCCTGTCTCAAATACAGGCAGGGAATGGGAAGGGGGGAGGGGGTAATGTTGCACTGGTGAAGGGGTGTGTTCTGGTTATGACTGTAACCCAAATATGATCATGTTACTTAAATAAAAAATATATTTAATAAAAAAAAAATAAAACACTGGTTTAATATTATGATCTGAAGAACAAAAGGAAAGTGTGTTGGATGCTCACAGAAGAATAAATGGGTGTTTTCCTTGGTTGTTGCTGCAAATCAAGGGCTTCAATTCAAATCCCAAGTATTGAGGGTATGTATAGAATTCCTCAATTGTTTTTCCTTTTTTATCATGTTGCTTTAAATTACTATCTCACTAGTTCAAGGCAAGAATGAATGCTAAGGATTTCAAATGAGTACTCAAACAATTTTATCTGACCCCTTAATGGACATATTTTGATAAGGACATGAGGAGGGCTGATATTCCCATTTCAAAGGAGCCGCCAGCAACCCTACAACCCTAGTTTCTAGGGACTTACTGGGAAATACTCATAAAACAGGTTAATAGCATGCATTGGGGCACTGGTCCTGCACTTTGGACTTTCCACTGCTATTCTAACAGGCAAGGCCTCAGATTCAAATATTAGGTTTGGCCCTTGCATAGAATTTATGGCCATTTGCATGACCTCATCAAAATGACCACAAATTCTATTTCCTTTCTTTCTTTTTTCTTCTTCTTCAAGGATTACTATCCTAGATGGTTTTGGGGAAAAACATTTATTAAATATCAAGGAGTAGGGAAATTAAGGAAGAAAAATGGAAACAGTACAAGCATATAGATCTCAGGACACTGTAGTTAACATTAGATTGCTCAATGAATTTAAATTTTATATCAACATGCAAAGTTGCATATTGATGTAAAATATGAAAAATTTTATATAAATAAAGAAGGACATTAATGAAGGAGCTCAAAGGGTATTTATCAAAACTGACATCCACACTGCACAGATTGTTTCTTTCTTTATTTTTTGTTTTTGTTTTGGGCCACATCTGGATGTGCTTTGGGCTTATTCTTAGCTGTCTGCTCAGAGATTCTGGTGGTGCTTATGAAATCATATTGGTGCTGAGGATTAAACTGGGTCAATGGCATGCAAATAACTCTATGCTATCTGTTTTCTTTACTTTTTGCTTATAATCATTTATGATGGCTCTTGGGCATTGTTCTTGTTACATTTTACTGAATCCCAACTATTCTACTTTTACTTTTAAAAAAGTGTTGTAATTTCCGGGATGTTGGAGGGCTGTTCTTAGGAACTGTTTCCATCTCTTTGCTTAGGAGTGCTCCTTGGCATTGCTTAGGCCTTAGAGGATCATATATGGTGCTTGGAATTTGAACGAGTTTCTCTCATAGCTGCTACAGCTAAATGAATGCAAGTAGCTGTCTCTCTGAGTTCTCTCTTTGACCCTTAAATTTTTCTTTTCAAAAAAAATTTTATTGTATGTATTTAACACTTTCCACACACAGAACTGGGGGTAGAAAGTAGAGCTTCATAGAATACATGACTGATGGTTGCTTTACCATGAGCCATGCACACATAACAGCTATTTTCTTTTTCACTTCTTTGTTTCTTCCCTCCCTCCATCCCTCCTTCCCTCCTTCCTTCCTTCTTACCTATCTTCCTTTCTTTTTTCTTTTCCTTCCTTCCTTCCTTCCATCCTTCCTTCCATCCTTCCTTCCTTCCTTCCTTCCTTCCTTCCTTCCTTCCTTCCTTCCTTCCTTCCTTCCTTCCTTCTTCCTTCCTACCTTCCTTCCTCTCCTTCCTTCTTCTTTCTTTCTTTCTTTCTTTCTTTCTTTCTTTCTTTCTTTCTTTCTTTCTTTCTTTCTTTCTTTCTTTCTTTCTTTCTTTCTTTCTTTCTTTCTTTCTTTCTTTCTTCCTTCCTTTCTTCTTTATTTTCTTTCTTCTTTTTTTCTTTCTCCTTTCTTCTTCCTTCCTTCCTTCCTTTCTTCTTTCTTTTCTTTCTTCTTTCTTTTTCTTTCTCCTTTCTTTCTTCTTCCTTCCCCCTCCCCTCCCCTCCCCTCCTTCCTTCCTTCCTTCCTTCCTTCCTTCCTTCCTTCCTTCCTTCCTTCCTTCTTCCTTCCTTCCTTCCTTCCTTCCTTCCTTCCTTTCTTTTCTTTTACAGAATTATTTATTTGAATCACTATTGAGTTACATAATTACAAAAAATTGTTCATAACTGGGGCAAGGAGTGGTGGCGCTAGAGGTAAGGTGTCTGCTTGCAAGCGCTAGCCAAGGAAGGACCACAGTTTGATCTCCCCGGCGTCCATATGGTCCCACCCATGCCAGGGGCGATTTCTGAGTGCTTAGCCAGGAGTAACCCACTGTGCATCAAACGGGTGTGGCCAAAAAAAAAAAAAAAAAAACAAAAAAAAAGTTCATAACTGAGTTTCAGTCATACAATGTACACCACCCTTCACCAATATACATATCAGCAACTAATGTCTCCAGATACCTCACCATCCTCTCCCTGCCCTCTCAACCTGTCCCTGTGGCCAGTCATTTTTTCTTCTCTTTCCCCCTCCCCCCCTTTAGACACTGTAATTTGTAATATTATTATTGAGGAGTAAACTTTTTCTTAACTACTCCCACAATTAGCACCTTCTTTTTGCTTATTTGCATCCTAAGCAATTTGTGCCTCCATTCTTTATTACACTAGCACTATTGGAAAGAATAGCTACTCATAACTGGATTATGATATCTGATAGGGATTTAATTGGAAATATGAAAGCAATAATTAACACAAAATGATACCTTTCTGAGGAAACCTTCTCTGGTTGTTCCCAAATCTAGGAGCTCCTCCATTAACCTACTATATTCAGGATCGCAAACCTATGGCATGTGTGCCATGGTGGCTCGCGATGGCCTGCAGCTGGTATGTGGGAAGATCCGCAATTAATAAGTTTATAAAGAGTTTTTTAGATACTAAAATCTTGTTATTAAGGTTTAATTGACGTGCTGGCACTTTGAGGGAATTCTTTGGTTTTGTGCGGCAGTTTGGGCACTTGGGCTCAAAATGGTTAGCCATCACTGTACTATATCAATAGAATACTAATACTTGAGTGTTCAACAGAAAATGTGCAACATTCTCTTGGTGCCATTTTTGTTTTTAATGATTTAACATTTTCTTCAAGACTCACTTGGAGATAAGACTTTAACTACTAAAGTTGTACTCATAGTTGTAGAGGAACTTCTCAATGATCATTTAAGGCAACGTAGACACTAGTTGGACACTGAGGAGAAAGAAGCACCAGAAAACTGTTTAGCATGTAGTTTGTATTTGGTCAGAATTATTGTTTAAATTAATAATAGCTTTGCATATTTATTCAATGGTATTTGCAATTTAAATTTTAGCCCCATTAACCTGTGGTGATCAGAGACTACATTTTCCTCGTTTCAGAGGTCATTTCTGGCAGAAAGGACAGTGATCTCTAGTACTGTGAGCTATCAATCTTGGCTTTGCTCCCATATTTCAAATGGAATGCCATATAAATTAAAACACATAATTTAGTTTTTTGATAGATATTCTATTGGTTTTGTTTTTAATTTCTAAATTCTATTAAGTACTTCTGAGAAAAAAGGGAATAAAACAACACTTTCTTTTGAGTCATCCACTTTGGCCTAGAATTTAAAAAAAATGGGGCCTGAGGATGTAGTTTGGTGGTAGAGCATTTGTCTTTCACATGTGAAGTCTGATTTTGAACACTGGCACTGCAGAAAACACTGAGCAGTGGCTTCTATTATTAATCTCATGCTAGATACTCATATACCAATCATATATAATATACATGTATAAACACAAGAATAAAAAAGTATAATTTATATTTTATAAATCTAGTAAGAAAGTTCTAATTCTTATCTTACACATCAGTGAAACAAGATGAGACCTTCAAGAGAAATATTAGAGATTTTAGATATCAGAAACATTACGTGAATGCCTTATATAGGCTTCAAAATTTAATATCAATTTCACTAGTTCTCTTACAGTTTTCTTTCTTAATGAGTAGTTATTGATCCTTTTCAGTAGGATAACTGACATGTAAAATGACATAAAAATAGTCTGAGCTGTTATGTTCTAGAATTCATAGACTAAGGTATACTCAGTTTAAAAAGTTCTTTTAATTATGGGAGAGCAAATGTAAGGGCGTGAATCTGGACATTACACATTTAAGTGTTGGAAAGGGACTCTGACCTTAAGGTTGCTCTCTTTTTAGGTATCTGGTACATTGTAAGATAGTGCTTGTGTATAAAGATGCACAATGCAGGGTAGTTAAATATTTTGACCCTGAGATGTCATCAATGTATAGGAGAAGAGATAGCATATGTTACCTGATTTAGGTAAGCTGATGATCTCACTCTTTTTGCCTTAGTTCTCCTGGGGTATGAAGTTCATGTTCCTTTCAGCACACTTTAGTGTGAGACAGTCTGGTTTTTTGGGGAGATTGCCTGTGTAGGTTGTATAGGTGATTAGGTCCCACCTAGACTGCTCAAGATTTACTTCTGGCTCTGGGCTCAGGGATATTTTTGGTGGTGCTCAGGAGACCATATGTAGTAACTCAGGTCCAGGAATTGAAGCAGAATCAGTAGTGTGTAAGACTTAAACCCTTAAAACCTGAACCAACCAAATCTTACCTATTTTGAATGTCTAAAGGCCAAATGTTTTTTTAATTGGTAGTTATTTTCCCAGGTTGCACAATGAGCTAAAAAAAAAAAGTTAAAAAAAAGCTCTAAACTGTTTAGAGCAATAAAATAAAAATATAAAATCTATGCCCAAGGTTCATGTTTGTTTTTTCTTATTGTATATCTAACTTTTATCTTTCATCTAACAACTGACTAAATAGATTTGTCTAGAGGCAATGACAAATGGAGGTGGGGCAGTGATAAGAAAATATAGGAAGTTGGCAAGAAATTCACAAAGGGGGGAATATAAAGAAAGTATTTATGTACAAGTTGAACTATAGAATTTTATTTAAAGTAACAAAACTCTATTCCAGTTGATGTGAATATTGAAGAAGCCAGTGAAGTAAAATTTGCAGGTGTGACTTGTTTACTTATGAGGGGAAGCATATGTGCTATTAGTTAAGATGCAAATGATCTGGGTTGGTCTCTGAACTCTTTTTTTTTTGTTTGTTTAGTTTTAGCTCTAGTTTTGTTTGATAAACAATAATTGGGTGATAAAGCCATACTACTGCAGGTAAGTGCTTGCCTTGTATTTGCATTTGCATCCTGTTAACCTGTGTTTGATCCCTGCACTCTATACATATAGTCTCAGGTGCCAAGAGTGCCAAGAGTGATGCCTGAGTGCAGTCTGGAGTAAACCTGAACATCACTTAGTGTGAATCAAAAACCACACATATACAAAAAGTAAATACTTGCCTTGTTCTTAAGAGTCACAATGAAAGTATTTCAGTGTAGTTGGAATAACTTTTGCTATAGAAAAAGGTAGTTTCACATATATAACAAAGAGGATATAGTTCTTTTTGAAATTTTTATTTTATTTTATTTTTAATAACAATGTATTTAAGAACCATAGTTAGAAAAATGTTTGTAGTTGGATTTCAGTCATTGAATGAGCACCACCCTTCATCAGCATAACTTTTTCCCAGCACCAGTGTTCCAACTTTCCTCCTCCCCCACCCACTCGCTGCCTGTCTTTGGGTCAGGCATTCTATTTTTCTCTATCACTACCATTGTCATGGTAGTTGTTAGTGTAGTTATTTTCTCTAACTGCACTCAACCACTTTTTGTGGTAAGCTTTATTACCTTGGGCTGGTCCCTTTGGCTCACATCTCTATTGTTTCTGAGTATTTTTACCATACTGTCTTTTATTTTTCTTAAATCCCACATGATGAGTGAGAGTATTCTGCAGTCTATCTCCCTCCCCTCTGATTCACTTCACTAAGCAGTGATAGTTTCCATGTCCATTCAAGTATAGGCAAATTTCATAACTTTATTTTTCCTAACAGCTGTGTAGCAATTCCATTGTGTATACTGCACCAGTTTCTCTTGCCACTCATCTCTTGTCAGACATCTGGGATGTTCCAGATTCTGGCATTGTAAATAAGTGCTTCAATGAACACAGGTGTGCAGAAGGCACTTTTGTATTGTGTTTCCTGTGTTCCTACGATATATTATCGCTAGGAATGGTATTGCTAGAACTCATATGGGAACTTAATTTCCACTTTTTTGAGGAATATCCACATTGTTTTCTATAAAGGTTAGATTATATGGCCATTCCCACCCAGCAGTGATATGAGTTCCTTTCTCATAGCATTCACACTCCAGGATAATGCTTTTTTTTTTTTTTTTAAAAGGGTGAAACAAAAAGGATGTGTGCTAAAATAGTTGCTAAATAGCTCAAATAATTCTCGATTAACCTATTTATAATGATGTAAATACCAGATGTTGGAATAAACTATTTCCAGTAACAGCTAAATATTAATGTATATTCTGAAGACTCTTCTCTGATGGAGCAAGTCACTTAATTTATAAAAAGTCATTGTATATAAAATGTAAGCATTAAAAGATATATATCATATGATAATTTTGAAGCCCATCCACCAATTAATTATATCAGTATATTTAGTTATTAGATATTTAACTATTTTTTCCATGTTTATATGAAACTGGAAAATAATTTGATCTTAGCATATCATAGGTCATTTAATTTTATATAATGTGTTTTTTTTTTAAAAGTGTGGTGTTTTAAAAAGTGTGCTCAGTCTTCCAAAATATCCAGGTATTAGTTTCTGCAGAAAAATGATAAAATAGTTATTCCTGTTTTTTTTCTTTTAATTCTTAACACTTATATCAGACTCTAATGGTTTTCTGTCAAAATGTGATTAGAACTTTCCAAAATTACAATTTATGGTATTCAGTGTCATTTAAGCCACAACAATCTGATTTTAAGATATATAATTATACTTGCTATTGTTCTTGAGGTTTAGGGTCACACTCAGTGGCCTCTACGGTGCTACATCTGGTCCCTATATTTAGTGTCTTTCCCAGTGGGGTGCTTGAGGAATCAATGATGATAACGAGGATATAAGTGCCTCCTTAAGCAAAAGGTGGGCTACTCGCACTTTGCAAACTACCTCTCTTGCTTTACAATTACACGTTTAATAGTGTTCCCAGAGCTTTTAAGATTCTGCCATTTTGCAAAATTTTATGCCAAAACATTTAGCCCAAATGTATTTAATTGAAGAAAAACTTGATGAGACATTTTCAAGAAGTATGTGCTTCCATCAATGTGGCCTTCCTTTTGACACAGTCTGCATTTATTAAAGTTTCAAGATAAATATAAACTCGACCAGGTTATCACAGGATGAGTCACCTTGAACCAGAATGTGCCATGCAAGGCCAAGTGCCTTAGCCTCTGTACTCTACCTAGTCTCTAGAGCCCAAATATTTAATCCCAACTAGATCCTTAACTCTTATTTTGAGTCATTGAAAATAAAGTACTGTTGAGTTTGATAACAATTTTTGGGGGGTACATCAGGCAGCGCTCAGGGGGGTTACTCCTGGCTCATGCTCAGAAATTGCTTCCTGACAGCTCGGGGGATCATATGGGATGCCGGGATTCAAAACCACATCGTTCTGCGTGTAAGGCAAATGCCTTACCTCCATGCTATTTCTCTGGCCCCACAATTTTTTTTTAAAGTAAAGAATTAGGAAACTAATGAGTCAGACCCTGTCCTTGGTCACTATCATCCTGTTTCACACCGACTTTGTACTTGACTTTGCCCTTTCAATAACTCCAAGAATGATGGAGTTTCTCTTGACCCCAAATTACCCTTCCTAAAATACCTCTCCATTGTTCCCATCAGCTTCAAGTCAAGCCAGTGCCTTTTCTTTTATTTTCTCTCTTCTAACAAAACATTTTCTCCCATCAGTCTTCATTGGCAAGAATTTATCATTCAGAATTCTTATATTCTATGAGAAATATTACCATACATCCACATTTGTTGACATAATTTCATTTTTATTTCAAACTTCTTAAAAAAAATTATTTTTGTCTGTGAAAATCTTTTTGTAGTTTTCTGTTGTCTGTTTGATTTACTTCATCCATGGAATCTCCCTGTTTTTCTTCTTCTCCACAGATAGACTCTAGTTTATGCACACTAGGAATTTTTATAACTTCTTGTTAACTGAGGGTGACAAAATGTAGAGCTCACTTCCTCATTTCAGTGACTGTGGAACTATTCCAACAAATAGCCAAGATTTAGTGTAGCTGTCACTAGATGAAAGTGTGAAGGATGCTAAGTTTGCTCCTGAGAGATTTTATTACCACTTTTCTCCCAATTTCTCCTTTCACAACAACAGGTTTTTCTTTTTCATTCTTCCATCTTCACACATGCTCTAATCACTATCATTTTTAAATGCTGTTTAGCACTTTAATTAGTCAATGGGAACTCTTTCTAAAGGTCACAAAGATGTCAATAAGGTTTAGTGGGACTCTCTGTCCAGAAGTTTAAATGCAAAAACACATTTCCAATGGCTGTGAATTGAACTCACTTTACTCGGACGTAAATGACCAATGCTATCTAAATAGGTACATTATGTATACAGAGGGATCTAGATGAAAAATGAGTGTGAAAGGTTTAGTACTGTTTTCCTAGACTACTAATCCAGTATCTGATACCTCTATCCATGTATATTTTTAAACTGATTATGCAAATAGTTGCACTGATATTTTCAACAGCAGCCAAATTTATAGGAAAGTCAAGTAATCATAAGGACTGAGCAGGATAATCATTATCTGTTCAGCTCCATCTACCTCGTTAGCATCCTTAAACATTCTACTTTGAATTTTGCAAACAAAATTCTTGACACTACCATACACTCAGAGAGAAAGAGAGACAGAAAGAGAGAGAGAGAGACAGAGACAGAGAGAGACAGAGAGAAAGAGAGAGATGTCTATCACATAACATTCTTCACTTCTGGAGAAGTAGCTGTGCTGACTTAAATATACTGAGAGACAAGATCTTATTGAAAAATAACTACTTGTTTCTTCAAAATCCCATGTGCGGTGATTTGAAAGTATTTGGAAAACTGAAGTAATTTATTATATGCCAATCAACCAGTGGGGTATTTTCTTTTACTGTATGATTTTCTTTGTGGTGCTTAATTCAGTTGCCATTAATTACACACTTGATATTACCATTCTCTTTAGGATTTTAACAAATTAGATTTGTTTTTTGCAGCTCAAAACCTTTGTGTCTATTTAATAGTTACATCCAGCATGATGTAAGCATATATTGTAAGGTATCTGATTCCAACATTAAGTGCATATACTTTAGAATTTTTTGAGATATAATTTTTAAAAAATATATCTTTATCAAATTAAAAAGTTCTATTTTTGGAATGCTTTTATTATATTATATGTGGGCAAAATTATGTATTCACTAATAAAACCATTGGTATACTGGGGCCTATCCTAATAAAGTTTTCTTTTAAATGCGTGGAAATCACATCTAGTAACTTTTAGGCCTTCAAGTTCTTAGGGGACATGTAGTCCCAAGATCAAACTCATTGCATGGACATACAATGCTCATGCTCTATTGCTTTAGGTACATCCCATGCCCGTACTCGGTTGTTTTTTTTTGTTTTTTGTTTTTTTTTTTTTACTGATAATGATTTAGAACAGATAAGTGAAGATTTTGGTGATTAGGCAATCCCCTTCTCTAATAGGCAACTTACCAAATAATAATCTTACTACCCCCACACATTGAAATAAAGATTTAGTTTATAATACTCAAGCACTTCTTTTCTCTGAATAGGGTATACCTAAAACAACAAGAACAAGAACAATAATTGAGTAGTAGTTTTCACTCAGACTCTGCAAATGTTCTCTAAATTCTAGTTTAAGTTGAGGCCATTCAGAATTGAATATTATTAGTTTAAATAAAACTAATTATTAAAAGAAAACATGTATTTAATGGTAAGATGTGTTTTAGTACTAAGATAATTAGATATACTTCCTGGAATTGGCTATAAAGTGCTCAAATAAGAATGTGAAAGAAGTCAGATAGGTAAAAATTAGATTTGTGAAAAAACATTCATGAAGATTCCTGTAGCCTATTCTCTTGGACAGAAAACTGAGGTCTTGTCTTCTTTAGACTATCATCAGAGAGGTTTTCAGTGAAAAGAGAATGACTGCTTTAAATTGTCACAAAAGATATTATAAAAATAATCCCTGCTTGCTTATTTCTTTTATTTAGATAATAAAAAAGGGGACTCAGAGGAGAGAGAGGCAAAGAAAAGAAGCAATTTGCATCTGGTGAATAGATTTCTTCTGTTTATTTTTGTTTGTTTGTATTTTTAAGTTCTGTAGAGGAGAAAGCTTTTAAAGTCTTTCACATGGTTTGTCAAAGTTAGCAGAATTGGGGGCCATACCAATAGCACATCGGTAGGGCATTTGCCTTGCATGCAAATGACCTAGGACAGACTCAGGTTCAATCCCCGCATCTTATGTGGTACCCTCAAGCCTGCCAGGAAGTAAAGCTTGAGCACCTCCATGTGTGGCCCAAAAACAAAAACAAAACAAAACAAAAACTAAAACAAACACAAAGTTAGCAGAACTATTATTTCTCATCTTCTGGAGTGCCATTTCCATCACTGCCTAGAGAACTTCATCCCTGAGGCTGTGCTCTGCTCTGTAGAGCACTGTGAGCTCTACTGGGAATTGGGAGATTTCCTTATTTTCCCAACTGGAAAATAGGTTAAATAAATCTCAAGAGTTGGATGTATTTTCCTGTTCTGTAATGTATACTTTTTAAGTGCTAACTTCTCTCTTATTCTTTCTTCCCCTCCCCTGTCAACTTAATCTGCCACTACATGGTGTTTCATTTACTCTCTTTTCTTGTTTAATTAAAACCCTCACTCTTTGAATAGCACTGCTTAGAAGCCTTCCATGTGTTCTTATTCACTTGTTTTTCCCCTTTTGGACTCTGTAATCTTTGATGATATTTTACCAAGAATAGGAGGGACACATGAGTTGTGTGAGTTTATAGTTATAATGTGAAGGGTAAGAATAGGATGGTTCTGAGGTCATTGAATAGTTTTAGAATATTGCTAAGTCTGCTAAAGGTGGTCAAGGATTTCTAACAAGGAGTTTTAAAACATAGGAAAGATCATTGTTTAGGGGTTTTCAACAAATTTATTTTTTAAGGGACATAATTTCTTGAAATTGAAGTCACATTATGTTACATAAGGTTTTGGTGAGTACCATAAAAATCAACAATTTATGTGTATATACTACATCAGTTCTTCAATTAAAACCCCTCTTGGTACCAAAGTGATTCTACAAAAGTATACTTTGTAAGCAGCCAATTGATCCTGGCTTAATTTCTGCCATGATATCTTCTGGATATAGTCATGGAAATTCCAAGCACTGCTAGAAATATCCCAGGAGACACCTGAGTACTACTAGAGTAGCCACAGTAGTCTTTGGCATTGCAGGGCTCAAGCATCATTGCATCCTTAGGTCCTTGCAAATGAGCTTCCTCTTCATTGGTCAAAAATTGCTATTCAGTGCCCCTGAGCACTCTTAGGAAAGCCTCATAACACCCAAAGCAACAAATTCATTGCAGTATATGTTTGTCTTTTCCCCCCAATTTCCCCCCAATCTCCTTTCCACTTCTCTTCTCCTAATTACTAATAAATATTTCAGTCCAATTTTATTTTTATTTAATTCATCTGCTTACTTTCTTTACATATCACACTGAATACAATAATGCAGTCTTAGTATAGATTATTTCACAAAGCACAGAACCCTTTGAAGCCAATGACAAGGTTTTATTTTTCTTTTGTAGTTGAATAATATTCCACTGTGTATATGCACTAATATTTCTTTACACATTTGTCATTTGGTGGTCACTTATATTGTTTATAGTTCTTGGCTATTGTAAATAATTCCACAATAAAACACATACAACTCTTATACTTGGTATGTTTTTTGTTTGTATTTCTTTGGGTAGATACTGGATAGTTAGAAATCAGAAAACTGCAGGTATGCTGCACCTATTGCCTGTGTTTCTGAATCCCTGAAGGTTTCCTCAGAGGCCTAGGGAGTGCACCCCCAAAGAACTGCATTTTGAAGCTGCCCTGTAAGTACATTCTGGCTGCGAGGGTTGCTGTCCAAATAAGCTGAGGTCTCTGGCTGTGGAGGCTTCCGCCCTGCTGTGCGGAGCACATTATTCACTCTGAGGATTGTCAATTAAGGCAGCTCAAACCGCCTACTCTTTCTAACCAAGGAACCCCACCACTACACGCAGGAAAAACCACACACAACTTGACAATGGGAAACCTCGCAGGCAAACACCATTCACAGAGAATGAAGACAAAAGCTCGGATGACCTAATAAATTCCAACCACATGATTAACGTCTCAGATAGGGAGTTTAGAATAGAAATATGGGAAGATGTTCATAGAACTCAAAAAAAGCACAGATCGATCTGAACAGAACACAAAGACAGAATTCAGAAAACTCCAAACTGAAGTAACCGATCTGAAACACATAGTTGCTCAACTGAAAACCTCAATGGATAGCCTTGCCAACAGGGTATCAGAAGCTGAGGAGAGAATCGGAGTACTGGAAGATGTGATAAAGAAAAAACCTCAACACTGCAGAAGAAATTGGAAAAGAACCTTAAGACAAACGAACAGGCAATGGAAAAAGTACTCAAGGAATGCAAACAGATGAAAATAGAAGTCTTTTATAAACTCAACAGAAACAACATAAGAATCATTGGAGTCCCAGAGGCCCAGGTAGAATCAAACTGTCAAAGACATCATCAAAGAGATACTCCCAGAGTTAAAGACTACATGCAATCAAATCCCTGCATGCCTGAAAAGTAACAGCTAAAAGGAGACCCAAAGAAAAACACCCCAAGATACATCCCGTTACAATGACAAATCCCATCATGAGGGTCCTCAAACTTTTTAAACAGGGGGCCAGTACACTGTCCCTCAGACCATTGGAGGGTCCTGACTATAGTAAAAACAAAACTTATGAACGAATTCTTATGCACACTGCATATATCCTTATTTTGCAATGAAGAAACAAAACAGATACAAATACAATATGTGGCACATGGCCATAGTTTGAGGACCACTGCAGATAGATAGAATACTGAAAGCAGCAAGATCAAAAGGGAAATTACATTCAA
This sequence comes from Suncus etruscus, assembly GCF_024139225.1. NCBI lineage: Eukaryota > Metazoa > Chordata > Mammalia > Eulipotyphla > Soricidae > Suncus > Suncus etruscus. The sequence continues at coordinate 83,658,942 of NC_064851.1, read as the reverse complement.
AGGAGGATCCCAAAGACTTACAGCAGACATGTCACAAGAAACTCTCAAGGCCAGAAGACAGTGATGGGATATTGTGACAAGACTGAATGAAATGAATGCCTCACCGAGAATACTGCACCCAGCTCAACTCACGTTCAGGTTTGAAGGAAGAATACATAGCTTCATGGATACACAACAGCTCAAAAACTTCACAGATGATAAACCAGCCTTAAAGGAAAAACTGACAGGTCTACTCTAAGAAAAGAGAGACCAACAAACACAGCAAACATCTACAAAGATTACATTAAATCCTATGACAATCATCTCCCTCAATCTCAATGGACTGAATTCGCCAGTTAAAACACACAGAGTGGCAAAATGGGTCAAAAAGATGAATCCAACCTTCTGCTGCCTACAAGAAACACATCTGAATAGTCAGAACAAACATACACTCAAAATCAAAGGCTGGAGGAAAATCATCCAAGCAAACAACACCCTCAAAAAAGCTGGGGTGGCCATATTAATATCTGATGACACCAACTTTATACTCAGAAAAGTGGTAAGGGACAAAGATGGACACTATGTACTAATCAAGGGATATGTGCAACAGGAAGAAATCAGACTATTAAACATATATGCGCCCAATGAGAGACCAGCAAATTAACTAAGACAATTACTGACAAATCTGAAAAAAGAAATAATAATAACACAATCATTGTGGGAGACCCCAACATGGCCCAATCAACACTTGATAGGCCAACTAGATTGAAACCCAACAAAAACGTACTAGCCCTGAAAAGTGTTATAGAAGAAAGAGGACTAGTAGACATATATAGGACACTCCATCCCAAAAAACCTGGATACACATTCTTTTCCAATGTACACAGGTCATTCTCCAGAATAGACTACATGCTAACACATAAAACATACCTCCATAAAATCAAGAGGGTAGAAATCTTGCAGGTTAACTTTGCTGACCACAAGGCTCTTAAATTAGATGTGAACTACAAGGCCACACAGAAGAAAACTTTAGCAATTGGAAATTAAACACCCTGCTACTGAACAACCAGTGGGTCTGAGATGAAATCAAAAAGGAAATCAAAACTTTCCTGGAAACAAATGATAATGAAGACACAAACTGCCAGAATCTATGGGACACAGCAAAAGCGGTCCTGAGAGGAAAATTTATAGCTATACAAGCACACATCAGGAAGGAAAAAGGGGCATACCTGAATAACTTAATGATGCAGCTCAAAAAATTAGAAAATGACCAACAAAAGGAACCAAAAATAGGGAGACAGAAGGAAATAACAAAGCTGAAAGCAGAACTCAATGAAGTGGAAAACCAAAAAACAATCCGAAAGATCAACAAAAGCACAAGTTGGTTCTTTGAAAAAATAAACAAGATTGATAGACCATTGGCAAAACTCACAAAGAAAGAGAGAGAGAGAGAAATCTGATAACCCGTATTAGAAATGAAAAGGGAGATCACGACAGAAATTGCAGAGATCCAAAGGGTCATAAGAGACTACTTTGAAAAACTTTATGCTACAAAACATGAGAGCCTAGAAAAAACGTAAAAACTCTTGGACATTTATAACCTTCCACAGTTAAGTAAGGAGGATGTAGCATATCTAAACACCCCCATCACTACTGAGAAAATTGAAACTGTAATCAAACATCTGCCCAAAAAGAAAAGCCAAGTCCCAGATGGATTTCCTAATGAATTTTTTCAAATCTTTCAAGAGGAGGTACTACCAATCCTAGCCAAGCTCTTCCATGAAATTAAAAAAACAGGAACACTCCCAAACAGCTTTTATAAAGCCAACATCACCTTGCTACCAAAAGCAGACAGAGACGCTGCCAAAAAAGAAAATTACAGACCAATATCCCTGATGAATATGATGCAAAGATCTTCAACAAAATCCTGGCAAATAGGATCCAATGCATCATCAAGATCATACACTACGACCAAGTAGGTTTCATCCCAGGAATACAAGAATGGTTTAACATCCATAAATCTATCAACATCATACACAATGTCAAGAACAAAAAGAATAAAAATCACATGATTATATCAATAGGCACAGAGAAAGAATTTGATAATATCTTACACCCATTCTTGATCAAAACTCTCAGCAAGATGGGAATGGAAGAAACCTTTCTCAATCTAGTTGAAGCCATCTACCACAAGCCAATGGCAAATATTATCCTCAATGGAGAAAAACTAAAAGCCTTTCCTCTAAATTCTGGTACAAGACAAGGCTGTCCACTCTCACCACTACTCTTTAACATAGTACTGGAAGTTCTTGCTATAGCAATAAGGCAAGAAAAAGATATCAAGGGAATCCAGATAGGAAAGAAAGAAGTCAAGTCTCATTGTTTGCAGACGACATGATACTCTACTAAGAAAACCATAAAGACTCTACCAAAAAGCTTCTAAAAACAATAGATTTATATAGCAAGGTGGCAGGCTACAAAATCAACCTACAATACTCCAATAATGATAGGGAAGAGATGAAAGTCAGGAAGGCAATCCCATTCACAATAGTGCCACACAAACTCAAATATCTTGGAATCAACTTGACCAAAGACGTGAAGGACCTATACAAAGAAAACTATAAAGCCCTGCTTCAAGAAATAAGAGAGGACACACGGAAATGGAAACACATACTGTGCTCATGGATTGGCAGGATTAACATAATTAAAATGGCAATATTCCCTAAAGCATTATACAGATTTAATGCAATCTCCTTAAAAATATCCATGACATTCTTCAAAGAAGAATATAACCTAATATAACCTAAGATATAACCTAAGAATACAAGAATACAATACAAAAACCCCTTCCTCATACCTATATTTATTGTAGCACTATTCACAATAGCCAGGCTCTGGAAACAACCAAGATGCCCTTCAACAGACGAATAGCTAAAGAAACTGTGGTACATATACACAATGGAATATTATGCAGCCGTCAGGAGAGATGAAGTCATGAAATTTCCTATACATGGATGTACGTGGAATCTATCATGCTGAATGAAATAAGTCAGAGGGAGAGAGAGACACACACACAGAATAGTGTCACTCATCTATGGGTTTTAAGAAAAATAAAAGTCATTTTTGTAACAATCATCAGAGACAATGAGAGGAGGGCTGGAACATCAGCTCATTTCATGAAGCTCATCACAAAGAATGGTGGGTGCAGCTATAGAAATAACTACACAGAGAACTACCATAATCATGTGAATGAATGAGGGAACTGGAAAGCCTGTCTGGAGTACAGGTGAAGGTGGGGTGGGATGGAAGGAGATTTGGGACATTGGTGGTGGGAATGTTGCACTGGTGAAGTGGGTGTTCTTTACATGACTGAAACCTGATCACAATCATTTATATAATCAAAATGTTTAAATAAAGAAAAAAATGGGAAAAAAAAGATGTAGTTACTGTTGGTGCTTTGGGGAATATGTGATGCTGTATATTAAACCTGGCATCCAGCATGCAAAGCATACACTCATCCATTGACACATTGTTTCAATCCCACAGAATGTTTTTATTCAAAAATCGTGACAGTTGGTTTTTTAAAATTTCTACTTTTAATTTTTGGAAAATTCTTATGCTGTTCTTTATAATGATTATATTAATTTACATTTTAAACTGAATAGGATTCTCTCTTTCTACATCCTTTTTTGTAGATGTTCTTATCCTCTGGATAATCATCATTCTCACAGATATGGTATAATATTTAGGGTTTTTTTGGGGGGGGCACAACTGACAGTGTTCAGGGGCTACTTCTTACTCTATGGTGAGAGATCATTACTGGTGGTGCTTGGACGTCATATGTAATGCTCTTTACTGCACCTGGTTTGACTAGATGTAAAACAAGTGCACTAATCCTTATACTATTGTTCTTTTTCTTCCTCTTTATTTTTTAGTACCAGTAATTGAACCCAGATCCTCAAATATATAAGATATTATCACTACTTCTGAGCAATCTCTCCAAACCCAAGTGTTATTATTTTGATTTTTTCCTAATAAGTAAAAAAATGATAAACAGCTTTATGTAGGTCCATTGGTAATCTATAAGTTTTTTGTTCAAATTTTTTCTTTTAATTTTGGACCACACTTACCTGTAAACAGAGGATACTGCACTATGTTGGGAGTTTCTATTAGTGGTACTTAGGGAAATTCATGGTACCATAGACCAATCCCATACTTCCTATTTGAAAAGCATATATTCTAGCAACTTGAGCTATCTTCCTAGGCCTCATAGAAACTTGGGGGTGGGTGTTGCAGCTAGCAGTATTCAAGGCGTGCTTCTGGCTCTGTGTTCAGGGATTACACCAGCGATGCTCAGGAGATCACATATGGTGCTGGGTCAGTTGCATGCAAAGCAAGTGCCTTACCTATGGTACTATCTCTCTGCTCCCCATAAAAACTTATTTTGTTGTTTGTTTGGGACCATATCCAAAGATACTCAGGGGTCACTCATGGTAGGCTTCGGGGGTTATATTGGGTGCTAGATTAGAACCTAGATTGGCCACATGCAAAGAAAATTACTCTGGTCCCTCATATAAAATTTATTAATACAGAATTACTCATGGGGCTGGAATTTGTCAACATACTTGAAGAAAAAGTATAGTTACAATAGTACAATTTCTAATGATGTGATTTCCAACGAGACCTCCATTCTCTTAGTTTTTATCAGTTATTACTCTCTAAGTTTAAATTTAAGTTTCATTATATTATTCCAAGTAACCTTACTCTAGTTTCTTAATCAAACTTATCAACATAATATCTAAACGAATATAACCTCTTAAGATGGGGAGATTTTATTGGTGCAATGCCAGGGATCAAAGCCAGATCCTCACAATGTCAGCAGGCATATTATTTGTCACTGAGTCACATATCTGGTTATGATTAGAAGAAATTTTCTTTCCCTTACATCAGAGCAATGATGTATAATTATTTTTGGTGCCTTATAACAGTTAAGTGCAGAAAGATAGTACAGGGCTTCAAATGCTTGTCTTGCACACAGCAATTTCTCAGTCAATTCCTGGCATTGCATAAGGTTTCAGAACACTACTAGAAGTAAACCCAAGACACAGCTGTCTATTACTCAAAAAAAAACCCACAAAAAAAAGCACACTTAAAAATATATAGAACAATAGACACAACAATTAAGAGATCTATTGTCTTATTGATTCCCATAAGTCCGAGGATTTTGTCTATGCAGTGTGTAATTTTAACTTCCTATGCCTTTGATCTCACAATGGCTTCTTGTTCAAACCAAACATTAAAAAAAAAAGTTCACAGGGAAAAATAAAATACAAAATGTATTTGCAGTAGATATGTTTTCACTTATAGAAACAAATGAGAAAAAATAGTGCAATATTTACTGAAACCACATTTGAATGTGTGTTTGTGGTATCTCTTTTGTGTGTGTGTGTGTGTGTGTGTGTGTGTGTGTGATTTCTGTTCTATAGCATGACCTCTGATGTTGAGCAATTTAGTTTCTCCGTATTGTTTGCTAGTGTTTTTAGAGAGGGAGAGTGTCTCTTATGCAAGTATTAACTAACTGGATTCCTGTCAGGACAAGTCAGGGGTGGCAATATTTGTCTTTGCTGATCAATGAATCTCAGAGGCTGTCAAGACTAAGATCCACGAGTGACTCAGCAGGCTCAAAGCCCATGTCATCTGCTGCAGCAGAAGCCACACAGTACAGCTGTGTTTCTGACTAAGTTAACTACAGCTAAGTTAGCTTTCAATTTCTATTCTTTGTGGTGCTATGAACAAGACTGTTGGTAATTTGACTCCACACCCCAAATTCTCACTTTTTTTTCTCTTTAGTTCTTGCTCCATCAAAGGCTGAGGACAACAATATAATGATTCATAGGCACTACTTCCTGACGAGTAATCATTTTCTCACAGAGGGTGATGATTTATGTTGGGAAAGAGGTAAAGAATGTTGCCTTGTTTTTTTTTCTCTTAAGCTTCTTTACTAAAAGAGGGTGGGCTTGCAATGGTCAGTTTTCACATGCAAAGCCATTTAAAGAAAAAAAAACCTATGTATATATCACATTTTGGGGTCATACCTGAAGTGGCTCATAGTTTACTCCTGGTTCTGTACTTAGAGATTACTCTTGGGAGCACCATATTGGCTGTGTGCTAGGCAAATTCTCTACCTGCTGTACTTTGTCAGCCCCATTAAAAATATTTTAAATTATTTTTGTTTTTTAAATCTTTGCCTCTAAAATGTATATTATTTACAAAGAATTTATGTAACTAGAGAACTAAAGATTTGAAGGAGACTTTCTCTTGTCAGCAAGGTTTCAGATCATGTTATCAAATTCTAGAGAACTAGAATTTGGTGCATAACAAACTTTGTTAAAAAAAGAAAATCCTTCCTTATTTTGACCAGTAATGACTAGATTTGGTTATAAAAAGTACACTCACCACAATCTCATTTCATAGAAGAAAAATCCAAGATTCAAAACCAGGCAAGCTCGGTGACCATAAAACTGATAGTAACAGAGTTAGGGCAGGAGCAAAATCAATTCATTTTAGGCAACTGTCTTAGGCTTAGTTGTATCACATCATTAAAAAAAAATTCAACTTATAAAGTAGTGGAATGGAGATATAACTCAACAGATTGAATGCTTGCTTTGCATGTCCAAGGCCTAGGACCTATCAATGGTACTACATAGTTTCTTGAGCACCACAAGAGGAGTAGCTCCTGAGCCAAACCACTCCCTAATCTCACCATCCCGCAAACAAAGCAAAATAAAACATACTAGACTAAACTAAATCCCAAAACTAATCAGGTATAAAATCATTTGTGACTTGCACAAATATATTAGTAACAGAAGCATAACTGGTAATTGATGTTTCTTAAGACATGCCTCTGTGGTCTAGTGGCTTGAGTCGTGGCTCTGGAACTGGTTTATATTGGCTAAGTTCTTTATAAAGTTGTGTTTGTTTAGTTCTTAAGTTTGAAGTGAGGTTTATATATATATTGTATACTTTTGTATACTTATGAAGTACTATTGTTACTTCATATTATCTGCTGGAAAGGAAGAAATAATTTATACAAAACAATTGCACATGAAGCATTGTGTGTGTGTGTGTGTGTGAGAGAGAGAGAAAAGAGAGAGAGAGAGAGAGAGAGAGAGAGAGAGAGAGAGAGAGAGAGAGAGAGAGAGAGAGAGAGAGCGCACAACTGTTGTTCCTTTGGGATCATTTGTGGTGGTGCTTAGAGACCCATATGTGGTGTGGGGAATCAAACTGGTGCCCATCATATGCGAGGCAAGTATCTTATGCACTGATACTCATGCTAGGTGCTTAACAAATACAATTTCTAATGATTGCTCAAGACTAAGCATCAATTGCCTTTCCTCTGTACTGTTCCTTTTTAAACAACACTTGCTATTATTTTGCACCTTGAAACACATAGCATGGTTCAGTTAATTTTCTCAAGCTATTTCTTCATTTTTTTTTTTACCCCTTTGTCATTTGCATGTGAGTTATCTAATTTCCTTTAAGCCCTGTCACAAGCCAAAAGATTGTTGTAGAACATGATCTGAAACCTTGCTGACAAGGGAAAGTCCCCTCCAAATGAAGCATTTTCTTCTTGAATTTGACATTCTCTTTCATATTGAACTTGGTAGCCCCTGTGCTGGAAAGGTCACAAGACAAAATTGAAGGACCTGACCAAAATGTTTTGCAAGCAATGTGAGTGCAGTGATAAAGGAAGGGTCTAGCCCTTTTAACTTTTAATCTCTTCTCTTTTACTAAACACCTAAGTTTTTCTGCTTTTACCTCCTTTATTATTGTATCTTTTCTCTTCGTTTTCTGTGCCACCCATTGCTCTCACCAAGGCCAGCTCTTGTAACCTCCAAAGGAAATTTAGAGGTTTCTGTGGTTCTGGGGGGTTATTGAAAGTTTGCATTCTCAGTGTCCTCACTTCCTTTAGAACTCACAGGAATTTCCTAAGTTACGTCCTGTGTGCCTGGTAGCTGAGCTTCCTTCCTTCCCTCCCTGGTGGGGAACTGTCAGTTATGTACTTCCGTCACAATATGTTTCCCCCTCCTACTTCAAAATACACTTTAAATTCTGGATTTACAGTGAAAGAAACTTCTCTTTTATTTACTATAAATTCTATTACATATTATGATAAAATATGATTCATTTAATCTAGTGACTCAATTTTCTCTATCGTGTGTATGTGTGTGTGTGTGTGTGTGTGTGTGTGTGTGTGTGTGCATTTCAGTGCTCTACTTTCTAAGTATTTTATCACCAGGGAATTTTTTCACATGAGAATATGTTGCAATAGATGTGAAATTTCTGTAACACTTAAAAAAAGTTTAGGTAAGGTTTTGAACTACTGTAATAACATTCAACATCATAAATGATTTTTTTTAAAAAGAAAATACAGTAAATTTCTATCCTTTTAATGTGACTGACTGATTTTATTTTCATATATTAACTTTCATTTTTAATTCACATGCAATTTATATTATTGGCTTTAAAATAAAATTGAAACCAGATATTGCTTTAAATTTATAATGAATCCATCCACATTCTGATTTTGTGTATACTATCCCCTCTAACTTATAATATATGAAGGAACATTCTATTACCCATAAACCCTGAATTATAATGAGTTGTCTGGCTCAAGTCCTAGTATTATTCTTTTTTTCCTTTTTTTCTTTATTTTTTCTTTCAAGAGTGTCGAAGAAAGGCTCTAGTACTCTTTATCTGACTTTATTTCATAGCTATGTATTGAATGTCTTAAGTATTGTTATTGGGTTGATTAGGACAAAGAGTACATAATCACTTTCACATGTTGAAGATGGAAGAGAGAGTACAGAGGAAATACATGTTTCCTGTATTAATATATATAGGATTCTTTAAGTGGCTCCAGATCAGAGTATAAAAGGAATTTCTGCTATTCTGTTGTTCTGTAACATAGAAAGTGGCGATGAAGTAAAATGAAAGGATGCTGAAAGACATGGTCTGGAGTAAAGTTGAATTCACATTATGGACACATTCAAAGTAGCCCCAGGAAAAATGGAACTTGTTCTGGGAGTTAGCTCATATGGTAGAGTAAATGCCTGGCTATTGCATAGCCCTGAGTTCCATCTCTGGCACTGTAGGGGCCCTGGAGTTTTGCTACATATCCCTCTAGTTAACCCCTGAGCACTACTGGTGTGGCCACTATGGAAAAAGAAGAAGGAATTAACTTTACTGAAATATTAAACTTAGATTTGAGAAATCAATATATGGGAGTGATATCCTAGTGTTTTTGTTTGTACAGAATGTTTATATTGAATTAGCTAGATTGATTTTGCTGAAATGGAAAGACAATTTTAACCAGTTTACACAAAAACTGAAGCTTATTCCTCATGTAACTTGAAAGTCCTAAACTAGATTTGGCTTCAGTTTTGGATGAAATCATGTCTTCCAAAAAAAGTTGTTATAAATTTTTCTTTTTCCAGATTTCCACTTAACTTTTTTCCTTCCTGGCTTCCATTTTTGATTTCTCCATATGGTGGCAAAGGTGACTGCCAGAAGTCTGTGGCTTATGTTCTACAAGTTTTGAAGACTGAATGGAAAGTGCATTTCTTTGTAATATTTTTTCATTTAAAAGTAATTTAAACACCATACTTACAAGGTTGTTCATAATAGAATTTTTCACAGCTAAAATTGTCATGATTGTGTTACAGTCATACAATGTACAATAACCTTCACCAGTACACATATCCTATTACCAATGTCAACAGTTTGCCTCTCACTCTTCCTGATTAAAAGTGTTGAATCCTTTGTAAATTTAAAAGAAAAAAAATTTTGGTAGAATTCTACCAGTGCTTAGATATTAATCTTTTATTGGATGAATGGTATGATGGGCAAAAGTTTTCCCAAGTTTGTCTTTGAATTCTGGTCATAATTTCTTTACTTTTATATAACATCATTATTTAAGCATCTTGATTACAAACACGATTGTAGTTGGATTTTAGTCATATAAAGAACACTTCCCTTCACCAGTGCAACATTCTCATCACCAATGTCCCCCATTTCTCTTCCCCTGACTGGCTTTCTACTTCTCTGACTCATTGACATTATTATGATAGTTGTCAGTGTAGTTATTTCTCTAACTACACTCACCACTCTTTGTGGTGAGCTTCATGTCCTGAGCTGGAGCTTCCAGCCCTCCTCTCTTTGTCTCTGAGGATTATTGCAAAAATGTCTTTTATTTTTCTTAAAACCCATAGATGAGTGAGACTATTCTGTGTCTATCTCTCTCCCTCTGACTTATTTCACTCAGCATAATAGTTTCCGTATACATCCACACATAGAAAAATTCCATGACTTCATCTCTCCTGATGGCTGCATAATATTCTATTGTGTATATCAGCGTTTTTCAACTGTGCCATGGCACACTAGTGAGCTATGATATATTGTCTGGTGTATCATGGCAAAAATTCCAATTTCATTTGTAACATGCAGCTTCAGCTCACAAATAGACTGATCATTAGTTTATTTCATAATAAAGCAATTATTTTTTTTAATGCATAATTTTTTTTATTTAAACACCTTGATTACATACATGATTGTGTTTGGGTTTCAGTCATAAAAGGAACACCACCCATCACCAGTGCAACATTCCCATCACCCAAGTCCCAAATCTCCCTCCTCCCCACCCAACCCCCGCCTGTACCCTAAACAGGCTCTACATTTCCCTCATACATTCTCAATATTAGGACAGTTCAAAATGTAGTTATTTCTCTAACTAAACTCATCACTCTTTGTGGTGAGCTTCCTGAGGTGAGCTGGAACTTCCAGCTCTTTTCTCTTTTGTGTCTGAAAATTATTATTACAAGGGTGTCTTTCATTTTTCTTAAAACCCATAGATGAGTGAGACCATTCTGCGTTTTTCTCTCTCTCTCTGACTTATTTCACTCAGCATAATAGATTCCATGTACATCCATGTATAGGAAAATTTCATGACTTCATCTCTCCTGACAGCTGCATAATAAAGCAATTATAAAATAACTTCTGTGTGTTTGATTCCTATTCAAGAGAATTACTTTATATATAGTCAAAATAGGTACAGAGTTAAATTTTTTAATATTTTCTAATGGTGGTGTGCCTCATGATTTTTTTCATGAAAAAAAGGTGCCTTTACACAAAAAAGGTTGAAAAACACTGGATTATACATACCACAGTTTCTTTAGAAGGGCATCTTGGTTGTTTCCAGAGTCTGGGTATTGTAAATAGTGCTGCAATGAATATAGATGTGAGAAAGGCATATTTGTATTGTGTTTTTGTGTTTCTAGGGTATGTCCCTAGGAGTGGTATAGCTGGATCAGATGGGAGTTCAATTTCCAGTTTTTTGAGGAATCTCCATATTGTTTTTCATAAAGGCTGGACTAGATGGCATTCCCACTAGTAGTGAATGAGAGTTCCTTTCTCCCCACATCCCTGCCAGCACTGATTGTTCTTGTTCTTTGTGATGTGTGCCAGTCTCTGTGGTGTGAAATAGTATCTCACTGTTGTTTTGATTTGCATCTCTTTTATGATTGTTGATATGGAACATTTTTTCATATGTCTTTTGTCCATTGGTATTTCTTCTTTGAAAAACTGTTCATTTATTCTCTCCATTTTTTGATGGGGTTAGATGTTTAAAAACATTTTTTAAATTGTACTAGGTACCAGAATTTGCAAGTGTTGATCATATCTTGGATATGTGTATGTGTGTTTGTATGTGTGTATATAAAAGATATGTCATTGTTACACCATACTATTAGAGAACCCATTTCCTTCCACCAACTTGCTTTTTCAATTTTGATTGACCCAGTTTGAATCACAGACCTATCCTGGAGCTGGATGGTTAGATAAGCCCCATCCATACCATACTGATTTAGAATGCCAAAGCGATGGTTCTTCAAAAGAAGGAAATGAGTTCTCTTATCAGAAAAGGGATGCTGAGTAGGCAAACACTAAACATGACCACTACCAGATCTGTAAAGTATGTGAACGAATGACAACTCTCTGTATCTAATAACAACAATGGCAAACATCCTGCTCATGAATCTTCTGAGAAAGATATAGTACTTTTAGAATTTTAGTTCACAGAACTTCTGAAGTAAAATATTAATACTTAAGATTCCACAGAAACCAGCTTAAAAAATCTACAAAGTAAAATAATTGCGAGCTAAGCACAATGACTTTAAACATAATATTTTCAATCCACAGTATGGAGCCTTATAATGTTAAGCTCTGAAGACATTGAATTTATAAATCAATGAATCAGTTTACCAAATAACTTTTCTTGGTTGTATCTACCAGGTATTTATACATACATACATACATACATATCTTATTTCATTCTTCTAATATTACTTTATGGTTGGGGAAACTGAAGTGAGGCTAGAAATTTAATTGAACACTTAATACTGATAGGCATAGGAAGGAGTTTCTAATTAAGAAGGGCATTAGGTCTTACTAAGGGTGTCAAGGAATATTATGGGAGCACTGTTGTGTCTCCATTGGCTCTAGCTCCCTGACATAGGATGGGGTCAATTACCTTTGAAAACCTTTTCAGGTTGTTACATGGTTGCTGACCCCATATAAAACTTTGTTAAAGGCTAATAAGTAAATAAATGAATAAAATTAAAATATATTACTTTTCCATGGAATGGTATCTCAAACCAATTATTGAACATTTTTAGCTTCCCTGTCAAGACATATATGCAAATATTTTTTAATTATTGATATTTATTATAATATAATTATTGGTCATTCATTGACTATTTAAAGGTCCCAATGACAGAAGCTTAAATGTTTATATTTAAATAATTTATATTCACTATTGCAGATCCCATCTTTTTCATGCTGCCCTTCTAGAAGAAATTTGAAAACTAGAGCTCAGCTGTGGCAGTGAGAGTACAACAAGCTGAACTCCTAGGCATGAGAGCACTGTGGATGCTAACTGTTGGGTGTGTCTACGCGAACAGAAAAGGGAGTTACTGCAGAGTCATGCAGTCTCACAGATTTTGGAACTTATACATTTGAAAGGAGGAATTGTTCTGTTTTTGTTCCTCCAGGATCTTATGAATCAATAAATTGCAGGCAGTAAGAGAACAGAAATAGGAGTTACACTAATTTAGACCCCAAACTGAGAAGGAATAAAATAACCACCTCTACTTTTCAGCAACTAGTCTCATATGAGAGGAATGAAAGACAACTGATGAACAACTTTTAACAAGAAGACATATGGCTTGTGTTCTGATAAGTTCCTAATCATCTGAATCTTGCATATGTATCAACTGCTGATATATGTATAGCATATGTTACTATGAATACTTATAGGGAACATAATCATTCAGTTCACATTTCCTAAGTACTCTGTACTGAGAGCAAGTACAAAAATATTTTGCTGGAATCAGAGCAGTAGTACAATTGTTACAGTGCTTGCTTGCATGTGGCTGACCCTGCTTTTATCTCTAGTACCACGTATAGTCCCCCAAATTACTAGAAATCGCTACTGAATAAAAAGCCAGGAATAACCCTAAAGTGCTTTCTGATGTGGCCTTAAAAGGCCCCTTTATGCCTCTAATAAGGTATTTTTCTTTCCTTTTTAATTAATTTTGTCTAGTACAAATAATATTACTTTATTTTTTACTCTTTTACTTTTGTGAGAGTATCACCTTCTTTGTATATGTGTTTGGACTCATTAGCTATATTGTTTAAGTTCTTAAGAAAATATATAGTACAATATATATAAAGTAAAAATAAAAATTATAAATAATTTATAATAATAAACAATTAAATAAATAAAATATAAATAAATATAATAAATATGTAAAATATATAATATGATATATTTTATATACAATAATATGAATATATAAATAAATAATAAATTAAAAACAAAAATAAATAATAAATAATAAAAATAATAAAAATATCTTTTTGAGCTCCTAGTAGTGCTCAGAGGTTACTTCTGGCTCTGTGCTCAGCAATAATAGGTCCTGGCAAGCTCAGGGGACCATATGGATACTGGGGGTTAAACCTGGGTTATCCACGTGCAAGGCAAGCACACCACACTCAGTGAGGGCTATTGCTCTGGCCCAAAACTTCATTTCTTAAACAAGAATTTCTACTTAAGATACTGTTATATGAAAATTCTATGACATGTGTGGTGGGCAGTGAGATAAGGTCAGATGTTTAAGAATCTTATATGCTTTGAGTGTTACCTGATAGGGCAAAATGATGTTTGTAGATATGTTTAAATTGAGAATCTTGAAATGGGAAAGATTACTGTGGATTATCCTAGCAGTTTCAATATAATCTAAGGTTTCTTAAGAGACAGAGACAGGAGATCAGACTGAAGAGTGGGAAATGTGATTATGGTAAAAGAGGTGGGACTGAAGATGACCTTTGAGGTGGGACTAAAGAAGGCAGCCATTAAAAAGTGGTAAAACAGCAATAGATTTACCTGGAAACCTTTAGAAGGAACAGTCCTTCTAACACTGTGATTTCGACTTGTGGTCTCAGAAATAGAGAAGTAAATACTGTTGGTTCATTTATTAAAGCAGTAATAACATGCCCTTATATTTCAAAAGATAATTTTAGCTTATATGTTTAGTATAATATCCATAATATTAACATACTTTTATATGCAAATTTTCTAGTAAGATAGTTATACATTCTACATATGTATATAGTAAATCCCATATATATATATATATATATATGCATGTATATAGTTAATACTATCTAGCTGGTAGTTTTCTATTTTTTCTTCTCTTAAACCATGTGTATACTGATCAAAGACAGTGCTGTTTTGAATGCAGAAGGTCCAAGTTATATCCCTGGTATTCTATGGTCCCCAGCACCTTCAGGAATGACCCCTGAAATCAAAGCTGGATGCAACCCTTGAATAACATTGGATATATGACCCCCCCAATGAATACAATAAAAAATGCGTGATTCCCACCACACATGAGTGGTGACATCATCACTGACCCTCTATGATTCTCTTTGGGAACACCCATCTGACCAAATTTCAGGCATGCAGTTTTGGCAGCTGATATCACCAGGGTTTTTTGGAGTGAGTGCTTGTACCCTCCCCCACATCAGTAAGCCTGGCAGTTGAGTAAAGGCCCCTAAATAATGCTTTGAATTTCTGGATAACTTCCTTTGTTTGATGCTGTCATCCTTATAGGAACCACCAATTTAACAGAATGGATAGCTAACAAAAAGAGCTTACTAAAGCTTCTGTCATTATATTAATGACTTTAATTTCTACAAATGTATTTGCTACTTTACTTTTTCTTTTTTCTTTAAACTCTATTCTCTTCTATTTTATTTTTTCTATCTATTTTTTTTCAATTACCTTACTTTCACTTATCTGGAAACAAATGTATTATGATCAACCATTTCAACTAAGTGATGCCTTTCCTTTAAATAAATTTTACAAAAGTGTGTGATTCTAAGCTTAGTAGTAAATTAGAGAAAAGATTGGATAGAGTTTAATGAAAGCTTAGGGAAACTAAAAAAAAAAATTTTTTTTTTTTTGCCACACCTGGTGACACTCAGGGGCCACTCCTGGCTATTTGCTCAGAAATTGCTCCAGGCTTGGGGTACCATATGGGATGTTGGGGGATTGAACCTAGGTCTGTCCTACACTAGCACAGGCAACACTCAGGCCCTGAAACTAAAAATTTTGCTGTGGTCTCTGTATTGTTTAAAAAGTCTAGGCCCCGTTGTAGTAATAAATCTTGATATTAAGGACACAGAGATTTCTTTCTTGTTCACTAGTCTGTTCCATGGCTAGGTACTTCCTCAGGGCAATCTTCTTCCGCATAATGGATCAGCCACACAGATTAACATGCATTTTCATAATTGCCAAGGTGTAGGAACAAGACTAGATATACCATTATTGAATGCTCTGTTTGGAAGTGACAGTTACATATTTGAGATCAAAAAGTCACATGGCTCCAGCAAATTTTAAGGAAGTTTGAAAATGAAAATAAAACGTTTTCTTGTCCCAAAGGAAGATAGCTAGGAATACATGTAAGTTGTATATATGTCGGCTTTTTGACTGCATCGTCTTTTTAAATTTGTATGGTTTGTGTGCATGTGTGTGTATATGTGTATGCATATGCACATGCACTCAGGAGCTCATATGTACAAATATGTTTGACATAACTTTAATATAGATAACATATTGATAAATACACATTGTAATTACATGCACATTGGTCATATACTAAGATAATACTTAGTTCAAATGCATAATTGCAAAGCCATGCAAAAATCCAAGGAATTCATTCTTTTGAAATACTTTTAAGGGGCCTTGGTAGAGATGCTAAAAGGACTGGAGCACATCCTGGTATATACAGGGGCCTTGGTTGGATCTCTAGTACCACATGGTCTTCTGAGCACATCCAGGTCTAGCCCTGGTGAGCCCTAAGATAAGCAATACTGAACTCTGATACTCCTGCAGCCAGGCCCACATCACTGAGCATGGCTCTGAAATCCCTTCCACCACCACTTACCCCAGCACATACCTACTGAATGTGGCTCTTATAAAATATTTATAAATAATTAATTCATTTAGTAAGTATTACCATAGACCCAGATTTCAACCTAGTTACTTTTGAGAAAGTATTATGATTGACAAATTTAACTGACTTTAGTAGGGCGTTCTTTTGCTCTAAACAAAGCACATCAAATGATTCCAAAATAAAGGGAAAACCTAAGTCCTGTTGAATTAAATATTTAGCAACATTTGTGAGAAAATGAAAAGTCAAAATCTAATTATTACATTGTGCTTACCTTTTTCAGCCAGAAAACCTTTGGCACTTGTACATTTTTATAAGCATTCCATGGGGATTTAATACCTACTTGTAGCAATGTGTTGACAGTAAGTTTCTAAATTCACAAGCTTGACATTTTACAGTGTAATTGGGCATAAGTGAAAGAGCTTTCCAGGATGCCACTAAAAGAGACTAAGTAAGATTGAAGCTGACTTTAACCCTTTGCTGAGAAGTTCAGATGAACAGATCTGTCTTTAAACCAGCTTGTTTGAAGCTGGTTTTAGAGGAGACTTAGAAAGGAGATTAAGTAACCCTGTTTTCTCATGCACATTGTACCTGATGTTTCTGGAACTCGGGAAAGGAATTCATTTGTTTTCTAAGAGCCTGCGTTTAATAGTGGAGACTCTGGCATTTATATTTTTCTGAAAGTGGCCCCTGTTTGTCTGGTTTCTCAGCAACATTTAGAAAAGTACAGGGATCAGTATTCCTAAGAAGCTGTGGTTGGAACTGACCAGAAAAATCAGAGGTAGCTATAGGCCATTTCTAAATTTTTAAAAGTGGTTTTTAAAAAAAACTATAAATAACAAACTTACTAAATGCAGAACATGGGGCTTAAAAGTTACTTAACGACTTTCCAAGCCAGCCAGGAACGATTTCTGAGTACAGAGCAGGAGTAACCACTGAGCACCGCCAGATGTTTATCCCACTCTCCCACCACACACACACACACACACACACACACACACACACACACACACACACACACACACACACACACACACACTAGAAGTTGCTTAATGAAGTGTCAAGGTGTGTGTGTGTGCGTGTGTGTGTGTGTGTGTGTGTGTGTGTGTGTGTGTGTGTGTGTGTTTTGGGTCATATCTGGTAGTGCTCAGGGTTTTTACTCCAGGCTCTACTCTCAGGAATTGCTCCTGGCAGGCTTGGGGGACCGAGATTCAAACCACCGTCCTTTTGCTTCCATGGGAAATGCCCTACCGCTCTGCCATCTTTCCAGCCCCAAGGGTTGTTTTATAAAAGATAACATTTGTAGGGACCTGAGCAATATAGGGTGTTTGCTTTGTAAGCAGCAGATCCAGGAAGTATGGAAGTATGGTGGTTCGAATCCCGGCATCCCATATGGTCCCTCAAGCCAGGAGGAATTTCTAAGCCAGGAGTAAACCCTGAGCATCACTGGATGTGACCCAAAAACCAAAATAAAAGATAAAATTTGTGATACAGAGTGTCGTATTAAGAGATATTAACATTTTATAAAAATGCTTTAATGTGTTAGAAACCTTCTCGATTCTTTCCAAACATAGTTTTATTTAATTTTTATAAGAAGTTTGTGTTTTAGTAGTTATATTTTCCTTCTATCGATGTGAAAACAAATTATAAAATATGAGATGACTCAATACTGTCTTTAATATGCATATATTGTTTAATGATGTTTCATGATAGCCCAGTGTTAGAGATAATTGAATATTCTGAAATTTTGAGACACTCAGTGATGTATCAGAGTTCATGCAACTAACATATGTAAAAGTTGGGATTTGATTTAGGTCTTCTAACCTGAGTTCTGTGTTCCTTTGACAATAACACATCTGTATCTAGATGGTGAGACAGAATTTGTAATCCCTAGACAGCTTTAAATTCTGTCCCATCTGAGTAGAACTAAGGTTTCATATTTAAAGTTTCTCTGTCTCTCTCACTGTATCTGTCATTCTGTCTCTGTCTCTCTCTTATCTTTGTCTCTCTCTCTCTCTCTTAATAATTGGTGCTATCTCTAGTTTTGCATTCTGGGAAATGATTGAACCTCTGTCTCTAGCATAAATTCTATGTGCTGTATCATTGAGTAACATATTCAACCCTCAGGAATGAGTTTGTAAACAGTTTGCTTAATAGGCTGACTTCCCCCATATTTTTCTAGAGTCTATATGTTACATTCAAAGTTTATGGTACCTAGGGATGATGAAAGGATTGTGTTCTTCATTTTGTTTAATTTTCCTTCTTATATACGTGTTAAGTAGTGTTGTTAGTACATAGTAAGAAATTAGATCTCATGTTCTGGACAATAGAATTGTACTTAAATGGCTTTTAAATAAATATGTCTTAGTGGAAATGGGAGAGTCATTTAGATTAGACAGTTTATTTTCCTGGAAAGGAATCAATAGGCTTTGCCAGCTAAGGCCTTTCATTTCGATCACCTTGAAAACATTTTCTCTGACTCATTTAGAGAAAGATGGGGGTCTTCTCTATTCCTTGAATACCAGCTTTGACCTATGGTTATTAACCACTGAATTGCAGCTTGTCCTACTCTTTCCCTTATCTTGCTCAGGATTTACTTGAAGAGAAGTCAATCCAGATTAGGTTTGAAATGACCACACCAGGAGGTTTGAGAAGGCAAATAATAAACAGATCCCTTTAAAGTAAAATCTGCCAAATCTGAGGTCTGAATGATCATCATTATTCTCTACTTAATGCACATAGAAAAACTGGTTTTCAGCCTTACAGAGTGCATCAGGAGTTTGGAATGTATTTATTAATGGCTCTGTCTCAGACCAGTCAGTAAGTCAAAGAAAAGAGCAATCACAGAAGAATTAAGTTAGAGATTTCTAAACTCTTTCTATTTTAGGGCTTCCACTGGGTCCTAGAACATTCATATCAAACTCCTCTTTGGAGCCCACTATTCTTGCTTTCTATAAAAATGGTCTTTTCTTGATAATTAAAATGCCTAACAAAGTGTGGAAAGTGTTTCTAGCTTGAAATCTAAGTTCAAAGTAGTCTAGCCCCCTGTGTATCTCACAATGGGGAAAGATTTTATATCATTAATTCATCACACTCATAAGAAAATATTTTTGAGGACATCTATGTACCAGACATTGGGACCAGTGCTGGTGATTAAGTTAAAGCTAAACAAAATCTTTATCCTTAATAAAATAAAATTGGGGAAAGAATTAAGGTAAAATTGAAGACTGGGCCAGGACAGTGTGGTAAAGTGAGGAAGCAGCATGAGTCAAGGCTCAGCAATGAGAAGAGCATCAGAGGCAGTAAAGAAGTATTAGTGGGTTAAAGAGAAGGTTAATATGTGGTCATCCTGGCAGGCATTAAGTTATATAGGAGCTTGAATACCAAGTTAAGGATTTTAGTTTATTTCTGAGAACAATGGAATTTTTTGAAAGACTTGTTACATGTAGAGAAACATTATGAAATTATATTTAGGGGCTGGCTAGGTGGCTCTAGAGGTAAGATATCTGCCTTGCAAACACTAGCCAAGGAAAGATCGCAACTGCGGTTTGATCCCCCAGCGTCCCATATGGTCCCCCCAAGCCAGGGGCAATTTCTGAGTGCTTAGCCAGGAGTAACCTCTGAGCATCAAATGGGTGTGGCCCGAAAAACCCTAAAAAATAAATTAAAAAAAATTATATTTAGAAAGATTACTCTGGTTTTAATGCTAGATAGATGTGTTTAGATCATCATCTGTAGAGAGACCAGTAAAAATGGGACTTTTAGTGATATGGTGAAAAGTTGCCACCTGAACTAGCCTTGTGACAGAGAAGATAAAGAGATATTTTGAGTTGAGTGTCATTGGTAATTGGTGGTTCTCCAGCTAAGGAGGAGGATTTATGGTTACAGTAATTAGATTGATGGTGGTGCCACTTCAGATATTATAACAACAAGAGTCTCATCAGACCTAAAGAGAGAAAATGGCTTTGTTTAGGTCATGCTGAGGGGACATCTGTTTGGGCAGATTCAGCAGGTAATTAAGTCTAGGTAACTTACACATGGGTCTAAAGCTTAGAGGAGAAATCAGTCTGTAGATAGAAATTGGTCATTACAACAGGTAGATAGGAGTTGAAGATAAAACCTGAAGTGATTGCTAAGAAAAAACAATGGGTAGAGTCTCAAGGAATGCTTACGAACATGGGAAAGATTTTGATAGGAATCTCCAAAAATGAGGTAGAGAAGATGGGGTGGAGCAAGGGTTAAATATAAAAAAATTAGGTAGAAAGCAGAAGGGTGCTAATTCTATAGAAATGTAGAAAATGTAGAAAATCAAGAACTGTTATTATTTTAGTAGTTGTAACAGTTTTTTGACATCTGGCTCTATTCAGGGCTTACTCCTGGCTCTGCATTCAGGGTTCAGGGAACCAGATGCTATGGTAGAAATAAAACCCAGGTTGGCATTGTGCAAGGGAAGAACATTATTTCTCTTTTATCTTTCTGGTCCCATTTACTATTCTTAATATATTTTACTATAAGAAATCATGACTGTTCAAGGGTAGTTAGAAGTTGGGGATAATGAAAATGAAGAATAGACTTACAGAATAGACTTATTTCTCCAGGGCTGCTCAGGATGCCAGGGGCATTTTCCAAGACACTTAACTGTATGGTGATGATGTACACTTTCATTACTCAGTTTGATAGTGTTTGGAGTACCAGGGCTACATTAGGTTGTGCTAGAGAGGACCATGAGGTGCCAGCAGTTGAACTGAGGTCCCAAATATACCAGGTATGTACTCTATCCCTTTGAGCTATCTTCTTGTTCTTATGCATTCTGCTGAAACTTAAGGATATATGGACTTTTTAGTCACTTAATATTATATTGAACATTTTCCTAGGTTAGTGGAGAATATACAAAAGATCTGGATGTTTATGATCTAACTCGGCACTTGCCTTGCCTGAGAAGTCTTTGATTTGACCTGACACTACGTCATCCTGTAAGAATTTTCAGGAGTGATCCCTAAGCACAGAATCAGGAGTAAGCCCTGAGAATCACCAGGTGTGATTCCCTCCACCATCTTTTTCTTAAAAAGGAAATAATGGTATAAAAATTATTAATTAGGGGCTGGAGAGATAGCATGGAGGTAAGGCGTTTGCCTTTCATGCAGGAGGTCATCGGTTCGAATCCCAGCGTCCCATATGGTCCCCCGTGCCTGCCAGGAGCAATTTCTGAGCATGGAGCCAGGAGTAACCCCTGAGCACTGCCGGGTGTGACCCAAAAACCACAAAAAAAAAAAAAAAAAAAAAAAAAAAAAAAAATTATTAATTATTAAATTTATGATAAATGTGGAACAGGAAAAATATATAAGGCTATATACCTAGCTCTGTGTACTGACTAACATTCTGCAATTAACTGCAAAAGAAGTTAGACTCTTAGTTGTTTCTCCAAAGGCCTTTTTTGTCAAACTATCCAGAGTTAACATTCTATCTTTTCAGAAGTGCCCCTGGATTCTCAAGACAACATTCTTCTCCAGAGGAAAATTAGTCTTTGCCTCTCATTTAGTAACAGAATCAGCAACACAGAAAGGAAAAGCCAGCAATGACTTTTCAATCAACGCACAAGATTTCCAAATTGTTCTGAGAAATCCCCAAATTTTTGGTAGGAAAGACGTGCTATATACTTAGTAACAAATTTATCCTAGCCCTAAAGAGAGGCACAGACTTTGAAAGGTCATGGAAAATACAGAGAATTTGGGGAGTTTTGCTACTGCATAACTGAGATCTGATAAATAAGAAATTTGTTGTTTTATGATTTAATAAGTGCAATAAATATTTATTTTCTTTTTCTGGAGGATGGGATTGTAGCTATAGTTTTATTGTTCCAAAAATTCATACTTGCTCTACTGACTTTAATACTATTATACTATTGTCATCTAAGTGGATCTTTTATGGAATGCTGGTTTCCAGGTAAAAGACCAACTCCAGTATAAGTTCCCAGGAAAGTCAAGGAAGTATTCAGAGAATGAGAAGAATGTTATCAGGGAGCTAAGAAAGCTTCCTTGTGAATAATTGTTGTAGAAAAGAACATCAGAGAGACAGAAGTCAGAGAAGTGATGTCATCCTAAGATTAGAGGGGAGATAACTGCATCTCCTCCAGTTCTGGGAGAAAAACTTCTCTCTTACTTCATTCCTCTTCCTGCTGCCTCGTCACATGTAAGGGTGTATCTGTTTCAATACCCAGTGAAGGAGAATGGACCACTGTAGTAAAATATTTCCTAAACCTTCTCTCATGACTAGTATTCCCACAGAAGGAAATGATGGGAAAATGAGCAGAATGTTTAGCATAAATTTTGGGGAAATATGAAATAATGCTTTCTGTATGAATCAGGTTTGTGGGTTGGGCTATCTAAACCACAGAGGCATATTACATATGTTGAATATTTCTGAATTCAGATGTGTATCGTGTATCTTACTCTATCTCTTCTCTCGTTCCAGTATTAAAAAAGATGAGATTATTGTTTGTTTTGGGCTATAAAACAAAACTGCTGGTGCTTGGAATTGTCAGTTACAATGCTTGGAATTAATTGAACCTGTTCCTCCTGCAAAACAATGTCCAATTGATCTATTGCTCTTATCCATCAATTTGGGTTTTGAAAAAGAAATCCTGTATTTAAATTGTGTATTGATGTGTCAATACATAGAAAATTTGGGGGAGAAAATATTATCTTTAACATTAGACAGTTAATAAAAATTCTGTGATCAGGAATGGACTAATTCTGTGCTATACTTTCTTTGAGAACATAATAAAATTTTTCTTCTATATTACTCTGTCTATAAGTAATTTAGTTGGATGGCCTTTACAAAATTGACAGAAGGCTAGTTTTGTTACATTAATTGCTGTACCTCCAACTGCCTGGGCAAGTTTCTGGCACATGTGTATGTAAAATCTAAAGTTTTTAAACAAATTTCTTACCTTCACCATATTATCTAAATAATGCATAAAATTTTCATGAGCGTTCATAATATTTAAATTTTCACTCAAATTAATGAAGTTTGTTTTGAGGCAGAGGTCTTAACTTATGGTCATTTGTACATCACAGCTTCTGTAATTTGCAAATTAGTTATTGGATATGGAGTGTCCTATTAACGGACAAGAATATCAAATCATGTTTAACAAAATATTATCTAAAGATTCTGTTAGAATGAATGTAGATTGCTTTTCTCAAATTTCCACTTATGATATTACATGGTTCTATCAAAAACATAAAATATATATACCCATCAGTATTACTTGACTTTATACTTTATATTACTTTTCTATAGGAAATTATAGACATATAGAAGAGATTGTGTAAATAAATATTTATCTTTGCATCACCTAATCTTAGCTGCTATTTTTACAAGAAAAAGAAAATTTGGAATTTCTGAAAAAGCAATGTCAACTTAATTTTAATGGTCATCCATAGTATAACCACATGTGAAAGAAATGCTTAACATTGTTGAAAAGAACTGGTCAAACAATTAATTACCATCTCTTCAAACAAATCTGGTCAAACAATTCATTAACAACAAGGGTCTACCACAATACTTTCATACCGACAGAGGTTGTACTAATGCTAATCTTCAGCATTTGGTAACGTTTGTAAAGAAAGACAAGAGCTAATGATTTATAGTTGAAAATTGTGAAAATTTTCAAGACAAAAAGTAGCAGAATCAAAGTACAAAGAGAGCTCTTTTGATAAGGAAATCAGGAACAATAATTTTGAAAAGTTTCATTTGACATCTGAGGAGTCAGTCAGTCATATTCAAGGAAAAGGTACCAACATTTCAGATAGAGAAGAAGGTATGAGCAAATGAGTCACAATACTGGAGCGCCTCAGATTTATAGATGAAATGACAGGACAGCTAATATGTCCTTTAAGGTAATTATTTGCACGACCGAGGAAAAGAGTATAAGAAAATATATAGGTAATACTGACAATATAACAATATCATTTAAGTTTAGGTAAAGATTTATTATGATGTTCTATTCCTCTATATGTCTATAATTTTCTATAATTATCAAATGTTCCTTTAAAAACCTTTGGAATTTGTTTATAGGCCAAGTTATTGTCTGTAGTGTTAAAAGATTGACCCTCTTTTGACCAGTCTAAGAGTATTAAATTTATTGATCCATAAAGAATACTATTCAGGCAAAAGCCAGCTCCCTGTGTGTGACACCAGGCGGGGAAAATCCACGAAAGTACACCGGCCCAGTGGGGCCCAACTGTGAAAAACTGTGAGTGTGAACTGTATATGTCTGTCTACTGTCCTCTTGCATGAAACTCTTGCGAGTGGGGCAAAAAGAGGCTCCAGAAAACTCGCTCGCCCAGAGGCCATTTTCAGAGAGGGACTACAGAGCATGAAAACCAGCAAGACTTTGCAAAAGCCGGCTCCCTGTGTGTGACACCAGGCAGGGAAAATCCACGAAAGTACACCGGCCCAGTGGGGCCCAACTGTGAAAAACTGTGAGTGTGACCTGTCTATGTCTGTCTACTATCCTCTTGCGTGAAACTCTTGCGAGTGGGGCAAAAAGAAGCTCCAGCGGAGCATGGCCGCTCCACTTCGCTACGCGGCCGTGCACTCTTTCTAAGGAAAGAACACCATTACAACAAGAAGGAAAACTCACACTAAGAACGGGGCTATATCACAGAAGCAAACATTTCTCTCCGGACTGTCTTCTCTGTTGCATGCTCGGGCCTAAAATTTGACCCAGTGTGAGGCTTCATCCACGGAGGACTCCCCTCCCTTAGAGGCAAGTCAGCCCATCCAGAAAGGGAGGAGCCAGAGAAGTGTGCTGCCTGCATCATATAGACAATGAATACCACCACAACACGTAGAAAAACCCACAATACAAGTGTGACAATGGGGAAACAACGCAGGCCAGCATCAGACATAGAGAATGAAGATGACAATTCTGAGGACCAGATAATGACCTACCAACTAATCAACCTCTCAGATAAGGACTTTAGACTAGCAATATGGAAGATGCTCAAAGACCTCCAAGAAACCATGGATCAAGTTGAACAGAACACTAATAAGAACCAAGAAAATATGAAGACAGAAATCACAAAACTCCAAACTGAAATATCATGTCAACTAACAGGACTGAAAAAGTCAGTAAACAAAGTGAATGACAAAATGGATAAGCTCTGGGATAGGGTATCAGAAGCTGAGAATAGACTTGGTGCTGTGGAAGATGAGATACATAACAATTCCATACAGCAGGAGAGATTGGACAAAAAACTTAAAGCAAATAAGCAGACAATGGAAAAATTAGTCAAAGAATGGGAACAGATGAAAATAGAAGTCTATGATAAGATCAACAAAAACAACTTAAGAATCATTGGAGTCCCAGAGACCCAGGAAGAAAATTTCCAGGAAGAATCAACGGTCAAGAACATCATTAAAGAGAAACTTCCAGAGCTAAAGAATATATGTGATCAAATCCTGCATGCCCGAAGAGTACCAACCAAAAGGGACCCCAGAAAAACCACCCCAAGACACATCCTAGTCACAATGACAAATCCCACAGATAGAGACAGAATTCTGAAAACAGCAAGATCAAAAGGAGAAATCACATTCAAGCAAGCTTCCCTGAGATTTACAGCAGACCTGTCACCAGAAACACTCAATGCCAGAAAGCAGTGGTGGGATATTGTGACAAGACTGAATAAAATGAATGCTTCACCCAGAATACTATACCCAGCAAAACTCACTTTCTGGTTTGATGGAAGAATACATGGTTTCACAGACAAAAAACAGCTCAGAAACTTCACAGACACAAAAATAGTCTTAAGAGAAAAACTGAAAGACTTAATCTAAGACAAGACTACCCAAAAGACACACCAAATTTTGAAATAAAGATGGCGTTAAATCCCAGGACAATTCTTTTTTTTTTTTTTTTTTTTTTGTTTTTTTTTTTTTTTTTGGGCCACACCCGGTGACGCTCAGGGGTTACTCCTGGCTATGCGCTCAGAAGTCGCTCCTGGCTTGGGGGACCATATGGGACGCCGGGGGATCGAACCGCGGTCCGTCTCCTAGGCTAGCGCAGGTAAGGCTTACCTTACCTCCAGCGCCACCGCCCGGCCCCCCCAGGACAATTCTTTCTCTCAACGTCAATGGACTAAATGCACCAGTCAAGAGACACAGAGTGGTTAAATGGATCAAAAAACTCAATCCAACTTTCTGCTGCCTACAAGAAATGCACCTGAATAGTCAGAACAAACATAGACTCAAAATAAAAGGCTGGAGAAAAATTATCCAAGCAAACAACACCCATAAAAAAGCTGGAGTGGCCATGCTAATATCAGATAATGAAAACTTTATACTCAGGAAGGTTGTAAGGGACAAAGATGGACATTTTATATTAATCAAGGGGTATGTAGAGCAGGAAGAATTCACTCTCCTAAACATAAATGCACCGAATGAGGGGCCAGCAAAATATTTAATACAACTGTTGACAAATCTGAAAAATAATATCAACAACAACACAATAATTGTGGGGGACCTCAACACGGCTTTGTCAACACTAGATAGGATAACCAGACTGAAACCCAACAAGAATATACTAGACCTGAGGAGAGAAATGGAAGAAAGAGGCCTAGTGGATATATATAGGACACTCCATCCCCAGAAACCTGGATACACATTCTTCTCCAATGTACATGGGACATTCTCCAGGATAGACTACATGCTGGCACATAAAACATACCTCCATAAGATCAAGAGGATAGAAATTTTGCAGACTACCTTCGCTGACCACAAGGCTCTGAAATTATTTGTGAACTCCAAAGGGACTCAGAAGAAACACTTTAACACCTGGAAGTTTAACAGCCTCATGCTCAATAACCAGTGGGTCCGAGATGAAATAAAGGAGGAAATCAAAAGGTTCCTGCAAACAAATTACAGTAAAGACACAAACTATCAGAACTTATGGGACACAGAAAAAGCAGTACTGAGAGGAAAATTTATAGCTTTGCAAGCACACATCAGGAAGGAAGAAGGAGCTTACCTGAGTAGCTTAATGACACAGCTAGTAGAACTAGAAAATGCTCAACAAAAGGACCCAAGAATAGGAAGACAGAAGGAAATAACAAAGCTGAGAGCAGAAATCAACGAAGTGGAAACCCAAAAAACAATCCGAAAGATCAACGAAAGCAGAAGTTGGTTCTTTGAAAAAATAAACAAGATTGATAGACCACTGGCAAACCTAACAAAGAAAGAGAGAGAGAGAAACTTGATAACTCGTATCAGGAATGAAAAAGGAGAGATCACTACTGATATGACAGAGATTCAAAGGGTAATCAGAAACTACTTTGAAAAACTCTACGCCACTAAAAATGAGAACCTGGAAGAAATGGATAAATTCTTGGACTCTTATAATCTTCCACGGTTGAAGGAAGAGGATGTAGCATATCTAAACACCCTCATCACCATTGATGAAATTAAAACAGTAATCAAATGTCTGCCGAAAAACAAAAGCCCAGGTCAGATGGATTCACTAATGAATTCTATCAAACTTTCCAAGAGGAACTACTGCCAATCTTGGCAAGACTCTTTCATGAAATTGAACAAACAGAAACACTTCCAAATAGCTTTTATGAAGCCAGCATAACCTTGATACCAAAACCGGACAGAGATGCTACAAAAAAAGAAAATTACAGACCAATGTCGCTGATGAATGCAGATGCAAAGATCCTCAACAAAATCCTGGCAAATAGGATTCAATGCCTTGTTAAGAAGATCATCCACTACGATCAAGTAGGTTTCATCCCAGGAATGCAAGGCTGGTTTAGCATCCATGAATCTATCAACATAATACACAACATCAATAACAAGAAAAATAAAAACCACATGATCATATCAATAGATGCAGAGAAAGCATTTGATAAGGTCCAACACCCATTCTTGATCAAAACTCTCAGCAAGATGGGAATGGAGGGAACCTTTCTCAATATAGTGAAGGCCATCTACCACAAGCCAGTGGCAAATATTATCCTCAATGGAGAAAAACTAAAAGCCTTCCCTCTAAATTCTGGCACAAGACAAGGCTGTCCTCTCTCACCACTGCTATTCAACATAGCACTAGAAGTACTCGCTATAGCGATTAGGCAAGAAAAAGATATCAAGGGAATCCAGATAGGAAAGAAAGAAGTCACGCTCTCACTGTTTGCAGATGACATGATACTCTACTTAGAAAACCCTAAAGACTCTATCAAAAAGCTTCTAGAAACAATAGACTCATATAGCAAGGTGGCAGGCTACAAAATTAACACACAAAAATCAATGGCCTTTCTATACACCAATAGTAATAAGGATGAAATGGACATTAAGAAAACAACCCCATTCACAATAGTGCCACACAAACTCAAATATCTTGGAATCAACTTGACTAAATATATGAAGGACCTATACAAGGAAAACTATAAAACTCTGCTCCAAGAAATAAGAGAGGACACACGGAAATGGAAACACATACCCTGCTCATGGATTGGCAGGATTAACATCATCAAAATGGCAATACTCCCCAAGGCATTATACAGATTTAATGCCATCCCTCTAAAGATACCCATGACATACTTCAAAGAAGTGGATCAGACACTTTTGAAATTCATTTGGAACAATAAGCACCCTCGAATAGCTAAAGCAATCATTGGGAAAAAGAATATGGGAGGAATTACTTTCCCCAACTTTAAACTGTACTACAAAGCAATAGTTATCAAAACAGCATGGTATTGGAATAAGGATAGGTCCTCAGATCAGTCGAATAGGCTTGAATACTCAGAAAATGTTCCCTAGACATACAATCACCTAATTTTTGATAAAGGAGCAGGAAATCCTAAATGGAGCAGGGAAAGCCTCTTCAACAAGTGGTGTTGGCACAATTGGATAGCCACTTGCAAAAAATTGAACTTAGACCCCCAGCTAACATCATGTACGAAGGTAAAATCCAAATGGATTAAAGACCTCGATATCAGCCCCAAAACCATAAGATATATAGAACAGCACATAGGCAAAACACTCCAGGACATTACAGGCATCTTCAAGGAGGAAACTGCACTCTCCAAGCAAGTGAAAGCAGAGATTAACAGATGGGAATATATTAAGCTGAGAAGCTTCTGCACCTCAAAAGAAATACTGCCCAGGATACAAGAGCTACCCACTGAGCAGGAGAAACTATTCACCCAATATCCATCAGATAAGGGGCTAATCTCCAAAATATACAAGGCACTGACAGAACTTTACAAGAAAAAAACATCTAATCCCATCAAAAAATGGGGAGAAGAAATGAACAGACACTTTGACAAAGAAGAAATACACATGGCCAAAAGACACATGAAATAATGTTCCACATCACTAATCATCAGGGAGATGCAAATCAAAACAACGATGAGATACCACCTCACACCCCAGAGAATGGCACACATCACAAAGAATGAGAATAAACAGTGTTGGCGGGGATGTGGAGAGAAAGGAACTCTTATCCACTGCTGGTGGGAATGCCGTCTAGTTCAACCTTTATGGAAAGCGATATGGAGATTCCTCCAAAAACTGGAAATCGAGCTCCCATATGATCCAGCTATACCACTCCTAGGAATATACCCTAGGAACACAAAAATACAATACAAAAACCCCTTCCTTACACCTATATTCATTGCAGCACTATTTACCATAGCAAGACTCTGGAAACAACCAAGATGCCCTTCAACAGAAGAATGGCTAAAGAAACTGTGGTACATATACATAATGGAATATTATGCAGCTGTCAGGAGAGATGAAGTCATGAAATTTTCCTATACATGGATGTACACGGAATCTATTATGCTGAGTGAAATAAGTCAGAGTGAGAGATAAAAACGCAGAATGGTCTCACTCATCTATGGGTTTTAAGAAAAATGAAAGACACCATTGTAATAATAATTTTCAGACACAACAGAGAAAAGAGCTGGAAGTTCCAGCTCACCTCAGGAAGCTCACCACAAAGAGTGATGAGTTTATTTAGCGAAATAACTACATTTTGAACTGTCCTAATAACGAGAATGTATGAGGAAAATGGAGAGCCTGTCTAGAGTACAGGTGGGGGTTGGGTGGGGAAGATGGAGACTTGGGACATTGGTGATGGTAATGTTGCACTTTTGATGGGTGGTGTTCTTTACATGACTGAAACCCAAACACAATCATGTATGTAATTAAGGTGTTTAAATAAATTTAAAAAAAAGAATGCTATTCATAATATCTGAAGATGGGCTTCAAATTTTTTTCTAGACCTATGCTTGCTTGGGCAGCACACACACTAAATTGTTATGATGCAGAAATTAGTATAACTCTGTGCAAGGATGAAATGAAAATTCATAATCAAAAATCTCTAGCCCTAAATGTACATTAAATTTTGTTCTAGAAGAGAAAGGTATTTATATTATTTATAAAATGAAGGAAAAAAATCAAAGTTTAACAAAATAAGCTTTAAAAAGCATCCACTTTGAGTAGTATAATTTGTATGCAAAAATTTTTACTTCTTTAAAAAGTACAATTTGATTAAACTATGGAAAACTACTATCAAGATAAAGAACATTCCTACTCTTTTAAAAAAAGTCTTCTTGAAGAATGGGCATTCTCCATTCACCCCAGAACCAGGGAAGCCATCTATGAAACATCCAAAGTTGTCTATAGGATCACCTGGAAGCAATCCTCTACTAGGGAAGACCCTACTGCTGCTCTGACATCGATCTACATAAAAGAGTCTTCCCTTAACACTGAGAAGACTTAACAACAACAATGACCTGCTTACTGAACAGAGCTTTCTGCATTGCCCTTTAATTGTGAGTGGAAATTAGAAGACGCTTCGCATCATCCTGACTTCAGTGTAGGATATACAAATTCCAGTATCTTAAATACAAAAACATGATACCAACAACAGAGACTGTGTGAAAAATAAAACTAGTGGCACTACAAACAATGATCTGGATTGGACAAACTAGTTTGCCTGGAGCCTAGAGTTGGTTTTATGCCAGGAAACTTCAGGGGTAGGGTCTCCTTGTATATAGGCCAAGGCTTTTCCTTCCCATGTCCCCCATATTTTGGTGGGCCTATGCAAACAATAATTGCCACTCTAACACCCTTTTTACTGTGCTCCTTTGAGTCTAAACCTTAAAAAAAAACCACTTAAATTTTTGAGGTTAACTTAAACTAATATGCATATGCATGGAAATGTAAAAAACTACTATGCCTTCAAGTTTAAGGAGTTACATAAATTTTATGGCTTTAGATTGCTTGGTGTACCACTAAGAAATATTATAAGGTACTACAATCTGGGGACTTGAGGGACAAAGTAATTGTACATGGGTTTGGTTTTATTTTTCTTAATGTTCTTTGACTCTAAGATCAAAATTAAGGTGTCATCAGGGGGATTTCTTCTGAGAATTCTGTTTTTGGATGATTGCCCTTTCACTGTAACTTTACCTTGTCCTCTTTCTTTGCATCATTGCTCACATAATTAAAAATTAAAAAAAAAAAAACCAAAATCAATAAAAGTTTACTCGGAAAATTTAAAAAAAGTGTCTTCTTGAGAGGCAATAGCATGGCACAGTGGTAAGGCATTTGCCTTGTACACAGCTGACTTAGGATGGACCTAGGTTAGATCCCCAGGTGTCCCATATGGTCCCCCAAGCTAGGAACGATTTCTGAGCGCAGAGCCAGGAGTAACCCCTGAGCATCACCAAGTGTAGCCCCAACCCCCTCAAAAAAATCTTCTCTGAAACACTTGGTATCATTTCTTTCTTATGATAACCATTTTCAAGAAACTGTTGATTTTTTTATTATACATTAATTTTATTTATCCAAAAAATTATATAATGAAAGCACTTACTATTTATTTTGTAATAACTTTATTTAGGAGTGATATCTGCAGTATTAACCCCTATGTGGTATAGATCATAACTTATTCTTTCATATAAATAACCCAAAATTTGTTTATCCATACACTTGTTACAGTGTATTGAATTCAAAACAATAGTTTAGACTATTATAAATCCAAATGCCTTAAATTTTGGAGATTTTGGTTATTTATGCATAATATCTTTTTATACATGTATTTTCATTGACAAGAGTATCATGTGTCATGTGGTAACTATATTTTTTAATTTTGTAAGTTACTTTCTAAACTGTTTTTCAGAGTAATTACACTATTTTGATTATATTTTTAATGTTTGTATAAATGCAAACTCTAGTTACTCTCCATCTATTTTATCCATTTTATGTGATTCTTTTTAATTTTAGTCATTCTATTAGAGTAAACCACATTATGGCTGATGGTGTCTATTCACTTATTTGCTTATTGGACAATTATTATCTTATGAATAGTCTATTTCAAGTTCGTGCCATATTGATAAATTATATTATCATTTTATTAAGCTAAAATGTATATTATGTATTATTCTTTATCAATTTTGTGTATTGCAAATATTTTTCTCAGTTTTTCTTCTAATTTTTAAAAAGTTTTCATT
This sequence comes from Suncus etruscus, assembly GCF_024139225.1. Lineage (NCBI taxonomy): Eukaryota > Metazoa > Chordata > Mammalia > Eulipotyphla > Soricidae > Suncus > Suncus etruscus. The sequence goes on along the minus strand of NC_064851.1, from coordinate 83,625,872 downwards.
TGATGAGACTAAAAAAATTTAATTTGGATAAAGTCCAAGTTATCCATTTTTATTCTATATTTTAGATTTATCCCTGTTTAGAAATTTTTTTGTTTGTTTGGTTTTAGGATGCACCCTGTGATGCTCAAAGGTTGCTCCTGGCTATGGGCTTAGAAATTGTTCCTGGCTTGGGGACCATATGGGATGCCTTACTGCTTTGCCACCGCTCTGACCCGTTTAGAATCTTTGTTTGCCTCTATTCCAACAAATATGTTTGGGTCTTTTTCTAATTGTTTTATAATTTAATGTATAATTAATTTTTATTGATTTTAACGTATATCAATTTATAAATTGATTTATAATTTTTATCATTTAAATTATAATTTATTTATAATTAATGTAATTTTATAAGACTTAACCTTAAATAGTTTAAGTTCTTCATTTCACCCTTAAACATTAGATCCTTTTCATTTTTATAAACATTTTAAAATTAGTTTATTAATTTATTTTAAGAAAAAAAACTGTGAAGACAATCTCGGTAAGCCACAATGGCAAAAAAACACTTGTCTATAAGTATGACATTGAGAGTTCAATCATAGTGTCCTTCTGCTGGTGCCCAACTATTTTGAAGAATGAGATAAATAAATATAAATCTACCTCAAATTTTAACTATTATAGATATTATATTTAGTTTAACAGAGAAAATAAACATTTGTTCATTTGTTTTGGAATCACATACGAAAGTGCTCGGTGACTCCTCTAGACTTTGGGAATCTCTCCTGGCTTTGCTTCAGGGACCACTGGATGTCATGATTGAACCCAGGTCTTTTTTTTATAAAGAGCATCACTCAGTATTTAGCTATTAATCTATTTTAAAAAAGATTCTATGCTTACAAAAATTTGTCCAGTGCAGAATAAATTGTAACAAGTATTTTGCTATATGTATTTATATGTATGTGTACATTTAGCATTTAACCTGAAAAAAGAAGTTTTAAAATCCTAATTCATAGTTTTATAATTTTTAATAATAATTATTGAAAGAGAAATCAAAAATAGGAAAAAACTGTAAGAAAGAAATCACAAAAATGCAAGGAGTATTGCCTATCTATATTTAAGATGCAAACCACTGCTTCTAAATAGAAAGTAAAAATTAATAAATATTAAAAAAAATACCAAATAAAGAGGAATAAATAAATTTTCAACACTGACATGAATGGACAATTTAGAATTTTCCTTGCAAGCTGCAGGACTTTCAGATGTGCTCAGATGCTTGAGGCTTCTGCTCTCTCCACACTCCAAGACCTCACTGAATTCTTGTTATTCTCAAACACATCAGTAGTACTCAAGGGGAAAAAAAAATACATATGAGACCGGAGAGATAGCACAGCGGTAGGACATTTGCCTTGCAAACAGTCGCTCCAGGATGGACGGTGGTTCAAATCCCGGCATCCCATATGGTCCTCCGTGCCTGCCAGAGCGATTTCTGAGTGCAGAGCCAGGAGTAACCTTGAGTGCCGCTGGGTGTGACCCAAAAACCAAAAACCGAAGGAAAAAAAAAAACAACCCACACATGCTGCAGATGGAGAAAAGCCCAAGTTCTTCCTCGTTTTATGAGCTGCCAACTCTAGCTGCTGGTGTTTACATTAAAAGAGGAATGTGATATTAATATTTAGCTCACTCTGCAGAAATATGCATTAAAATGGGTTTCAGAATTCAAGCTCCAGAGCAAGATTTATGCCTTTCTGTCTCTGTCTCTTTTCTGTCTGTCTGTCTGTCTGTCTGTCTGTCTGTCTGTCTGTCTGTCTGTCTGTCTGTCTGTCTGTCTGTCTGTCTGCCTGCCTGCCTGCCTGCCTGCCTCACTCACTCACTCACTCACTCACTCACTCACTCACTCACTCACTCACTCACTCACAAGGGGGGGGTAGTAAGAGAGGAGGGAGAGAGAGAGAGGGAAAGGGAGAGAGGGAAAGGGAGAGAGAGGAAGAATGTATTCTAGCTCACGTGGCTAAGAAGTCTTAATTAAATATGAAGAATAACTCATGGCCATCAAGAGGAGGGGTCTGGCAGAATGGCAGTGCTTACAGCTACCAGTATGCCCAATGTACATGAAGCCTCTGTGAGCACGGTTGGAGATGGAAGTTCTTCATGCACAGCTGCCGCATCACAGAATCCTGGTGACCTAGATTCAGCTATAGATTGGAGATGGCTCTGGTCTTCCTTGCTACAACTCCGGCTGCAGCCGGTTTAGCAGTTTCCTGGGTTTCCTGGCAAACAGCTCTGACCCATTTCACCATGACAACCTGTGCGGCTCTATTAGAGACCGCGTACAAGGAAAGGCTCACAGTGGCATTTTAAGACTTCAAGATTAAGTTGACCTAGAGTTTTTGAAAAACACGTTTAGAAGGCCCAGCCAAAACTGGCATTCTGTGACAGCAGTGAAAGTGTTGGAGAAGCAAAATGTGAAAAAGTTGCTGTTGGCATTTTCCTTGTTTGAAGCTGTCAGTAAAACTCTCCATTTTATTTTTGGCTCAGCCAAAAGCATTGCAAAAATATGTTTCTAACCAAAGGGAATTAATTGATGATAAGCATAAGCAGGGTTAGGGGATTAATTTCAACTTCTACATAGATTCTTGCCCAGCTTTTAAATACTGAGCTTATAAAATCAAATGATTTAAAATATGAAAAATAATAGTGCTCAAAAGTGTGTGTTTATTATAGCTCTGGCTCAGCCTGAAACTTCCATTGAGAATCGGTTTCTGAAGAACTAAAATCATATATGCACCCTAAGGAGGAAGGAGAATGGGTCTGTGCTTTAGTAAAGAAATTCCATTTTAGTGAGTGAAATGTAGGGAAAAATCAGAGTCTGCTTATGCATTTTGTACTTTTGATAGTAAAATACACCCTCTGCTTTTTACAATTTTATTTAAAAAATCATAGTACAGAATTTAAGGCATTTGCAGATATTTACTTTAAAACCCATGTGCCATTCTCAGTACAGCTTTTGTTTTGCTAAAGAACCTTTGAACTTCCTGATTGATCCTCTCTCGGTTTCCTATGCAGAGAAAACAAAGTCAAAGAGATGTTCCTTTCAACGCAGAGCTTATTCCCAGTGATAGATTTCATCTTTAGGCAGTGAAAACCCTATCTGGGAACCATGGAATCACACGAAGACTTTACATTTATGTAGCAGAATCAGAAAAGTACTTTCTTCATTGCAATCAGTTCAGTAAAATTTATAACATGAATAGAAACCTATAGCTCCATTTTTTATAAAAGAAATAACTTTTTTGCCAATGATTTCAATAATTTTCTTTTTATTATATCTTTATCATTTTCTTTCATTGCCTCAAAGTTTTCCTTTTCTTCTAAAGAACTCAGCTTCCTATCCTTCTTGTTTCTGCATTTTCCAGAAGTAATTTCCTCTGTGAAAGAATTGGTTTCCTTTTGGAGAAGTATCCAACTTTAATATTTGTAGCTGTATATGCCACTCACCCAGGTCAGTGATTTATAGGTTTTATTAAGTTTATTAAGCACCTGCTACATTGTTACAGACTACATCATGATTAGGAAATGAATTTTATTTGTAAACAATACTAGCTATAAAATAATCTTTCAACTCTCAAAGACAAATAAGATAAACATGAATTATTCAGTATCATTGAAAAAGAGCTATAATTTGTATGGCCAAAAATGGTGTTAAGACTAGGAGAACCAAACATTCTGACAACCAGATATAATTATCAGTGTTTTCCCCTTTTGTGTTCATTTGAATGATTAATTATATTGCCTTCTTAATAATAATATTTTAAGTGCTTAAAATATCCTTCTTCAATTTGTTAGTGGTTTTTGGGTCTCACTTGGCTGTGCTCAGAAGTTACTCCTGTCTCTGCACTCAGAAGTTAGTCTTGGCAAGTTCAGAGGACATATGGGATGCTGTAGATTGCACCAGAATGGCAAAGTGGCAAAGATGGCAAAGTCTTACCACTGTGCTATCACTCTGGCCCTACCTTCTTCAATATTTTTATGCTCTTGACATTGCTACATATGCTTATACTTTTGTCTGCAAGAGAGTTACATTTAAGAACCTGAGGTCAGCCATGACCAGCTCCATAGGCTCACATTTTTTTGTTGAATGAACTGTAAAGTGAACTATGAAAAATTATGACTACAACAGCCAACACAGCACAATATTGCCATCTCAGGAGGAGAGGATGAAACAAACCCTCATCCTGCCAAAACTACTCTTGTTGCCTCCATCATCCAGAATCACCATTTCCCTGGTGGCCTTTCTCATCACTACAATTCCCTGCGGGGATGCCAATCTGACCACACTTCAGGTATGCTGGTTCTTGGACTGATATCACCAGGGATATTTTTAAAGTGAGTGTGGGCACCCTCCCTCATATCTCCCTTGTTCCAGGAAAGTCTGGCAGCTGTAACCCACCCACAAATACAGTTGCCATGTTTGAACCAGGACTTCTTACAGGAGGCCCTGCAGCTGAGTATATGCTCCTATAATTCGTAGAATTTCTGGAAAATTCATTTGTTTGATGCAATCATCCCTAAAAAAAAATACCAAATTTAACAGAATGTACATATAATATGAGCTTACTAAACTTTTTGTCATTGTATTAATGACTTCAGTGTTATGCAATTATTTTCACAAATGAGCTTGCTGCTTGCTATTGTACTTTTTCTTTTTTCTTTCTTTTATTCTCTTTTCTTCCTTTTTATCCATTTATAAATAAATTTATTTCACTTATCTGGAAACAAATGTAATTATGGTCAAATATGTCAATTATGTGATGTACTTTAAAGTTTAAAATAAAAGAGCATGAGGTGAGTCTGGGGGATGACTCAGTGGTAAAAAGTGGCTATTTTGCAAATGTGAGGCCATGAGCTCAATCATGATTGAGCTCAATCTTGAGCTCAAACAATCATAAATGTTGTTGCTCTAATGATGATCACAGTGACTCTACTAAAGGATAACCCTGGACCAACTCAGACTGTGTGATCACCAATATTCATGTGTCTGTATGTATATGTATGTGTTGAACCTCAGAACTAAAGCAATCCTCAGTGAGCACATGACTAAAAATATTCAGGTGCCCTTGAGCAGTGTCACCAGTGTGACCCTAACTGAAACCTGTAACTACAATGTGAACTAGCAGTACAGCTAAGTGACTCCTTGCAAGCACGTAAAAAGCCCTGCAATGAAAAGTACTCAACCATGGTGAGTACCAAGGCTGAGTATCCAAGTACATCAGTCAGATGTGTGAAACTTGGCAAGCACAATCAATCAATCAGGTGGAATTTTCAGTCACTGCGGTACAAAAGAAAACAAAAAAGAAAAAACTGAGCATGCAGTCGCCATCTTTTGGCAGAAGTTACACTACTTACTTACATATAATTCACAATATATTTGGACTGTTTATAAGACTGTATCCAGAAGTCAAAAACTGTAGTGAAAACTGGAAAGTGGGCAAGGTTCATTGAGTTTCTATGATTTTTCTATGACTATTTCTAGCCTACTGCTAGCACAAAAAATTAAAATAGTTAAGAGCTTTAAAAGTTTTTTGGTGGATGGTAATTTGCGATTTTAAGGGGAGTAAAGTATTTAAAAACAAAGAAAATGTTTCCTTAGAAAAATTCCTAGCATTCACCCTTAAAAAAATTACACCACTTAGGGCAGGAAAGATAGTATGGATGTAGAGAGTTTGCCTTGCATGCAGAAAGATGGTGGTTCAAATGCTGGCATCCCAAATGGTCTCAGGAGCCTGCCAGGAGGAACCCCTGAGGGCTCTTGGGTGTGACTCAGAAACCAAAAAAAAAAAAAAAAACAATCACACCACTTAGATAGACTTTTTATTTATTTTACACCTAAGTCATCAAAGCCAGTCAACAAGACTCTGGTATAAATAATATAAAACATAAAGTAAAACAACAGATTTTGAATTTCAAATACCTTACATTCCTTGAGCTATGGAATTATGTTTTGTATTCCTAAAAATGACATTCATGAGAAAGTACACATTGATCCAATAAGCATGTGTCATTTAATTCTGGGAAAACAGGAAATATTTGAGATCTGTTTAATGTTAATACTTTTGATATAAAAGAACTGTGTATGGTGAAGTTAAGTCACTTCCTTAATTAAATGGCACACAACTGACAATGTAATATATAGTAAATATTTTTATTGTGTGAGAAATAAAAACTGATAATATTTATAAGATCTGGTAGATCATTTCCCCTGAAAAAGGCTAAAATATAGGGTAATTTTTTTATTATATCATTAAAAATCCTTCTTATGTTTCAATGATTGATTCATGTATTCAGTGGATTGTTTTGCCAAGATATTTTAGAAATAGCGTAAACATTATCTTTGCAGATATTATAAGATTTCAAAATTTTATTTGATTTATTTTTACTAACGGAACTGGTTATCTAGATATACACAATGTTTTTTTAAATTTTTTTTATTTAAACAACTTTATTACATAGATGATTGTGTTTGGGTTTCAGTCATATACAGAACACCACCCATCACCAGTGCAACATTCCCATCACCAATGTCCCAAATCTCCCTCCTCCCCACCCAACCCTCACCTGTATCTACAGAGGCTTTCTATTTCCCACGTACATTCTCATTATTAGGATAGTTCAAAACGTAGTTATTTCTCTAACTAAACTCATTCCTGTTTGTGGTGAGCTTCATGAGGTGAGCTGTAACTTCCAGCTCTTTTCTCTTTTGTGTCTGAAAATTATTATTGCAAGAATGTCTTTAATTTTTCTTAAAACCCATAGATGAGTGAGACCATTCTGCGTCTTTCGCTCTCTCTGACTTATTTCACTCAACATAATAGATTCCATGTACATCCATGTATAGGAAAATTTAATGATTTCATCTCTCCTGACAGCTGCATAATATTCTTGTGTATATGTACCACAGTTTCCTTAGCCATTCATCTGTTGAAGGGTATCTTGGATGTTTCCAGAGTTTTGCTATGGTAAATAGTGCTGCAATGAATATAGGTGTAAGGAAGGGATTTTTGTATTGTATTTTTGTGTTCCTAGGGTATATTCCTAGGAGTGGTATAGCTGGGTCATAGGGGAGCTTGATTTCCAGTTTTTGGAGGAATCTCCATATTGCTTTTCATAAAGGTTGAACTAGATGGCATTCCCACCAGCAGTGGATAAGAGTTCCTTTCTCTCCACATCCCTGCCAACACTGCTTGTTCTCATTCTTTGTGATGTGTGCCAGTCTCTGGGGTGTGAGGTGGTGCCTCATAGTTGTTTTGATTTGCATCACCCTGATGATTAGTGATGTGGAGCATTTTTTCATGTGTGTCTTTTGGCCATTTGTATTTCTTCTTTGTCAAAGTGTCTGTCCATTCCTTCTCTCCATTTTTTGATGGGATTAGATGTTTTTTTCTTGTAAATTTCTGTCAGTGCCTTAAATATTTTGGAGATTAGCCCTTTGTCTAATGGGTATTGGGTGAATAGTTTCTCCCACTCAGTGGGGGGCTATTTCCTTTGAGGTGCAGAAGCTTCTCAGTTTAATATATTCCCATCTGTTAATCTCTGCTTTCACTTGTTTGGAGAGTGCAGTTTCCTCTTTGAAGATGCCTTTAGCCTCAATGTCCTGGAGTGTTTTACCTACATGTTGTTCTATATATCTTATGGTTTTGGGTCTGATATCGAGGTCTTTAATCCATTTGAATTTAACCTTCATACATGATGTTAGCTGGGGGTCTAAGTTCAATTTTTTGCAAGTGACTAGCCAGTTGTGCCAACACCACTTGTTGAAGAGATGTTCTTTGCTCCATTTAGGATTTTTTGCTCCTTTATCAAAAATTAGGTAATTGTATGTCTGGGGAACATTCTCTGAGTGTTCAAGCCTATTCCACTGATCTAAAGTCCTGTCTTTATTCCAATACCATGCTGTTTTGATAAGTATTGCTTTGTAGTACAGTTTAAAGTTGGGGAAAGTAATTCCTCCCATATTCTTTTTCCCAATGATTGTTTTAGCAATTCTAGGGTGTTTACTGTTCCAAATGAATTTCAAAAGTGCCTGATCCACTTCTTTGAAGAATGTCTTGTGTATCTTTAGAGGGATCACATTAAATCTGTACAATGCTTTGAAGAGTATTGCCATTTTAATGATGTTAGTCCTGCCAATCCATGAGCAGGGTATGTGATTCCATTTCCGCATGTCCTCTCTTATTTCTTTGAGCAGAGTTTTATAGTTTTCTTTGTATAGATCCTTCACATTTTAGTCAAGTTGATTCCAAGATATTTGAGTTTGTGTGGCACTATTGTGAATGGGGATGTTTTCTTAATGACCATTTCTTCCTTATTACTATTAGTGTATAGAAAGGCCATTGATTTTTGTGTGTTAATTTTGTTGCCTGCCACCTTGCTATATGAGTCTATTTTTTCTAGAATCTTTTTCGTAGAGACTTTAGGGTTTTCTAGGTAGAGTATCATGTCATCTGCAAACAGTGAGAGCTTGACTTCTTTCTTTCCTATCTGGATTCCCTTGATATCTTTTTCTTGCCTAATCGCTATAGCGAGTACTTCCAGTGCTATGTTGAATAAGAGTGGTGAGAGAGGACAGCCTTGTCTTGTGCCAGAATTTAGAGGAAAGCCTTTCGGTTTTTCTCCATTGAGGACAATATTTGCCTCTGGCTTGTGGTAGATGGCCTTATCTATATTGAGAAAGGTTCCCTCCATTCCCATCTTGCTGAGAGTTTTGATCAAGAATGGCTGTTGAACCTTATCAAATGCTTTCTCTGCATCTATTGATATGATCATGTGATTCTATTTTTCTTGTTGTTTATGTTGTGTATTATATTGATAAATTTATGGATGTTAAACCAGCCTTGCATTCCTGGGATAAAACCTACTTGATCATAGTGGTTGGCTTCTTAATGAGGCATTGAATCCTATTAGCCAGGATTTTGTTGAGGATCTTTGCATCTGTATTCATCAGTGATATTGGTCTGTAATTTTCTTTTTTGGTAACATCTCTTTCTGGTTTAGGTATCAAGGTGATGCTGGCTTCATAAAAGCTATTTGGAAGTGTTCCTGTTTTTTTTTGATTTCATGAAAGATTCTTTCCAGAATTGGTAGAAGTTTCTCTTAAAATGTTTGAAAGAATTTACTAGTAAATCCATCTGGGCCTGGACTTTTGTTTTTGGGCAGACATTTGATTACTGTCTTAATTTCCTCAATAGTGATGGGTGTGTTTAGATATGCTACATCTTCTTCATTCAACCGTGGAAGATGAATCCAAAAATTTATCCATTTCTTCCAGGTTTTCATTTTTAGTGGCATAGAGTTTCTCAAAGTAGTTTCTGATTACCCTTTGGATCTCTACCATATCAGTAGTGATCTCTCCTTTTTTATTCCTAATACGAGTTATCAAGTTTCCCTCTCTCTCTCTTTCTTTGTTAGTTTTGCCAGTTTTCTATCAATCTTGTTTATTTTTCAAAGAACCAAATTCTGCTTTTGTTGATCTTTTGGATTTTTTTTCGAGTTTCCACTTCATTGATTTCTGCTCTCAGCTTTGTTATTTCCTTCTGTTTCTTTATTTTTAGGTCCTTTTGTTGAGTACTTTTTAATTCTATGAGCTGCATCATTAAGCTATTCAGGTATGCCTCTTCTTTCCTGATGTGTGCTTGCAAAGCTATAAATTTTCCTCTCAGTAACACTTTTGCTGTGTCCCATAGGTTCTGATAGTTTGTGTCTCTATTGTCATTTGTTTCTAGGAAGGTTTTGATTTCCTCTTTGATTTCATCTTGGAACCACTGGTTATTCAGTATTAGGCTGTTTAGCTTCCAGGTATTAAAGTTTTTTTTTACTATGTCCCTTTGTAGTTCACATATAATTTCAGGGCCTTGTGGTCAGCGAAGGTAGCCTGCAAAATTTCTATCCTCTTGATATTATGGAGGTATGTTTTTTGTGCCAGCATGTAGTCTATCCTGGAGAATGTCCCATGTACATTGGAGAAGAATGTGTAACCAGGTTTCTGGGGATGGAGTGTCCTATATATATCCACTAGGCCTCTTTCTTCCATTTCTCTTTTCAGGTCTAGTATATTCTTGTTGAGTTTCAGTCTGGTTGACCATATGGTCCCCCGAGCCTGCCAGGAGCAATTTCTGAGCGTGGAGCCAGGAGTAACCCCTGAGTGCTGGGTTCAATTTCTGGTATCCCATATGGTCTTCCATGCCAGCCAGGAATGATTTCTGAGTGCAGAACCAAGAGTAACTCCGGAGTGCTGTCAGGTGTGACCGAAGATGGCCATTCCTCGCCTCAGCTCATTCTTCCTGGAGTGCAGCAGGGGTGCAGACCCCTACCAGGCGATCCAGCAGGCAAGTGGTTGGTCGGTCCGGTGCGGGAAGGGCCCGTCACTTCCAAGATATGCACAATGTTATGGACTTAATATTTTGTTCTGAATTAACCATAGTTTCATTAATGCTTTAACTACAAGTCGTGTGTATCATGATAGAAATTTTCTGAAATACCAGGTCATCCATCAATAATAACACTTCATTTGACTTAACTTGTAAGAACATGTTGTTAGATAGAAATTTTAAATTAATGCAGCAGGACACATATGAGTGCTCAGTTCTATTACAAAGTTCTCATACTCTGCTTAAAATTCTCATAAGAAGATGTTCATAGCATAATTTTGGTAATATTTTTGCTAGTTCTCTTACAAACAGATAAAAAAAGCTTTTCTCATTTAAAAATTAAATAATAGCCTTAATTCTGCTTTTTTGTTTGTTTGTGGTAATTGCTCAGGTGCTATTTCTAGATCTAGAGTGTTTCCAGTGATGCTTAGGGAACCCTGTGGTGAAAGAAATATATCCTAGTACTCTTTCCTATAGACTTTTCCTCTACCTCTCTAGCACTTTTGCATTCTTTATTTTTCTTTTTCTTTCTCCTTTTTGGCTTTTGAGCCACACCTGGTGATGCTCAGGTGTTACTCCTGGCCCTGAGCTCAGATATTGCTCCTGGCTTGGGGGATCATCTTAGGTTAGCACGTGCAAGGCAGACATCCTACCACTTGCACACTGCTCTGAGGGCACTTCTTTTGCATTATTTTTTATAGTTTTATTTTAAAGATTCTATTTTGTCAATTGACTTTGCAAATATTCAATCAATATTATCAAAAAATTCTGAAAAAGATGTGATCTCTGCTTTGCATTGCAATTTAGTAAGAGAGCTAAATTTGTATGCAAATACATAATGTTTCAGACAATGATGGCATGTGGTTTCTAAAATACAGATCCTTCAAAAAGCTAGAGTGGATAAGAAATCAACTATAAAGGGGATATTTTTTGATGAGGAAGAGTAGTTGTCTTTTAATAATGAGTGGAGGGCAGTACTGAACTAAGAAACTACAGCCGAAGCAAAAACTCAGAGGTAGGAAGGAACTTATAATGAGCAAGAAACTTAAAGTAACTTAAATTTTGAGCTCAGCCTGAAAGGATCATGGTCTTCAATTCAGAAGGCTCTTTGAGAGCCAGAATTTCAGATTAAATAGTTTGGTTTTACTAATCTAGGCTGTGAAGAGACAGTAAAACATTTTATGTAGAAGCTTGGGAATTTACTGTGTTTTAAGAAATTGATTAGGGGCAATTTGCAGCATGAATCATAGGAAAAAGGTGGGTCAGTTGGGAAATTATTACAACACTTAAGGTGTGGCATGATAAGAATTACAGTGGAAATGGTAGTAGGATGAATAAGGAGAGAAAATATGTCATATGGGTGTGCTCTACTTGAGTTTGTGTTGATTAGTGAAGCAATGAAATCAGTCATACTTCTATGCTTTCCAAAAACTTACTTTGCAACTTACTTTACTTAATTACATAGCAACTTACTTTGCAAAAGATTGCCTAAAATTTTCTTATGAATATTATGAAATGAATTCAATGATTTTAAAGACATATATGAAATGATAGTTAATTACTATCATCATCTTAAATTCATTATACTTCCTTTTCTATCCCTTCTAGCTCACATTTAAATACATAATATCTTTTGAAGAGTATTGGTTCAACCTTATCTGTCCATCTATTTTTTGTTGTTGTTGTTTTTGGAGATGGGGAAAGTGCAACACTGAAAGTTTAATGATTCGAGGTAACAGAAGCAATATTCCCACTACACCAATTTTCTTTAGCAAGAGACAGGCCAGGATAGCTTTAGACAGCAGTTATTTAACAGTATGATAGTTTCATCAAGGCAAACTTTTGATGAAATAAGCTAATGGGGAATAATTAAAGTTGAATATACATAGATTTTGGGGTTTTCTATTTAACAAGAAACTCAAAAATTGCTGAAGCTGGCATGAATAATTTAGCACATTTTGAACAATAACACTTGAATATTTTCATAGATTTTTGTGAATGATTCTTATCTTCCAAGTTAAAAATATTTGGTATTTTTATTTCACATATGTGAGTTAGTGAACTAGCTGCTACATGAGATGAACTAATGAAAGATAATTAAAATTATTTTAACAAATTTAAAATAATCCCTGTTTGAACCAGAGATATATATTGGTGATAGTATACATGTTCTGCATGTACAAAGCTGTGGGTCTCTTCTGGCACCACAAAATAGAATAAAAATCAACTTTCTCTGATAACTAAAGCTAATTCTTAATTCATCAATAAGAAACACTCAATAAATTTGATAGAACAAAGCTCAATAAGCAGTGGCCTTTTGATTTGCTATATATTTGTTTGTTTTGGGCCACTCCCAGTGTGCTCAGGGTCTATACACAACTTTGTGTTCCATCTACCTCCTGGAGGTGCTTCGGGGGTCATGGGGTGCCAGAGATTGATCCTAAGTTCCTGCATGCAAAGGATATGCTTAATCTATTGACTTGTTTTTATAACTCAGTAGTAAATGTTTTTTATTGGAACAATTGTGATTTACAAAGTCCTTCATAGTTGGGTTTCAGATATACAGTAGTGAATCAGGGCGGTGAATCAGGGCGATTCCCACCACCAGTATCAACCCCCCCCCCCAACCAATGTTCCCAAGAATGCATTCTATACCACCACCATTTGCCCCTTCACTGCCATTATAACAGGCCTATTTTGAGTTTAGATTTTCATCATTTGGGCCTCTTGATTCTATTGTTGTTGACTTTGGCTTGGATATTTAGTTCTGTCCTTTTTTTTCTTCTCCAAAATACCTGAGACCACTTGGTCCCTGACCCGTATCCTTTATTTTTTTCTTCTTAATTTCAAAGAGAGATGCAGAACTTGAGGTAAAACAAAGTTACCCTTGTCCTATGGTTTTATGAAAAAGGTGGGAGCTTCTATGAAAAGATTTTCTTAAAGGAGAGGGGGTGATAGTATTTTTTTTGCATAGTCACAGCAAAAGTCAGGGAAAATAGAAAGGGAAAAACCTTTGACCTAAAAACAGGGTGTACCTACCTGTTAATTATTCTGACATAAGACCAAATACAGGCTCCAGGCATACTAAAATGTCTAATCCCAAAGTCTTTCTTCATGGTCCCAGGAAAAGTTCTCCTCAATCTCTACTTTTGTTGCAGTCAGGCTTTTGTAATTAGAGATATTTGTTTTTGCACAGATCCTATATTGAAGTCAGGGTATCATGGAGTGTCTTCTAGTTTCATCTCACCATTAGGTGGCAAGTAGGGAAACCAGCCCTGAAAGCAAGTTGTTGCTGTTTCCAAGTTATTAGGGTGTCATATGACCCACCCTTGAGCACTTTGGTGCCAGGACAACATTAAGGCCTTCCCCAGTAGAAGTTCGATCTTTGGTGTTGAAGCAGAAAACCATGCCAGTTCCAAAGATGGGATCCAAGGTTCAGGGGTAAATGGTTGATGTCAAGTCACTATGAAAAATGTTCAGGTTGAAAGGCACTCCTGAAATATATAATTGAGGAGTTCCTATTTTAGTAGATAAGTATAATGTTTCTATACCTAAAATTTCCCCCATTTTAAGGTATTTATGCAAAAAGGAACAATACCACAGGATACTACTGGTGCATATGAGGGTAAAATAACAAGCTCAACAATCCATATAACTTGGTTTTAACATGTACTCTGAACCCAGGAGAAACTTATCTACTAGAATTTCCTACTAAACAAATTTAAAAAAGGGATGTGAAAAACTATATTTACATAAGGAAATACACAATAAGAATTATACCTATTAAGGAAAAACATCTAGGGAAATATACGAAGGAAATATATATATTCCCCTTTAAGTCTTTTGAAATAGTCTGTGGGGAAAGGATAAAATCTGGATCATAGCTTCATCCTGTGACATGGTCTTGAGGAGTCTGTAAAATGGCTCGCAGCAGTCATGAATTAAAAACTGTCCTTGAGCTGAGGGTCAATAAATGTCCAAATCTAGTAGCAAGAAACAGTTCACAATGAAGGGAGGAAGGAGAAAGATCTGCACAGAGCAAATTAACAAAGTGATGGCAGCAGACTCGGGGCCAGTGAGGTGGTGCTAGAGGTAAGGTGTCTGCTTTGCAAGTGCTAGCCAAGGAAGGACTGCAGTTTGATCGATCCCCCGGCGTCCCATATGGTCCCCTCAAGCAAGGGCCAATTTCTGAGAGCTTAGCCAGGAATAACCCCTGAGCATCAAACGAGTGTGGCCCCAGAAACAAACAAACAAACAAACAAACAAAAAACAATAAAAATATATAAAGCTATCTAGTCAAATGGAAAGGTTTCCAATTCCTAGGCAAATCATCATTGGTGAGGGTAAACTTTGCTGAAGAAAAATTTCCTGGGTTAGATTGTGTATAGAGCACAATAATAAAACAATAATATAGTAGAGTAATAATAATAATATAATAATACTAGAATACTAAGCAATATGTTAATGAGCACTGTAAAAGGAGTCTGCAGCATAAAGTATTATCAAATGGGTCTTGAACATCCAGGTTTCTTTCCCAAAGGCAAATTGAAAACAGGAGCATTATGATGTAATAATAAATTAGCCTGAATTCCAAATACGTTGCAAAAACATACTCAATGAATGAACACTGTAGTAAGAGTTTATGGCATGGAAGCTGGCAGAGCTGGGATGTCAGTTCTTGCTTCTGACCTTTCGTATTGCCTGGGATTCTGGGAAAGGCTTTACAGAGACCACCTCCAAGCTCATAGAGTTCCTTTCTGACTCCAGAACATGCATTAAGCAGGCTGGCTAAAGGCACTGCCACACTCTGAAGTAGAGTCTCCACCCGGCTGTGCTTCTTCTGAGGAAACTGAGGACCTGAAGGGAGCCCTGTCCTACTCTTCTCTGTCTTTCCTGAACTCTGGAAGCTCTCCTCAGAGCCCTGGGAAGCGAACCACAAAAAAAATACATTCGGAAGCTAGCCAGAGAGCCAGTGAGTGAGTAAGAAATGGCTGCATGTGGGGGTTTCCAGGCAGAGTGCTGATTGCTCTACCTGCAGAGTCTCCACCCGGCTGTGCTCCTTCTGAGGAAACTGAGGACCTGAAGGGAGCCCTGTCCTACTCTTCTCTGTCTTTCCTGAACTCTGGAAGCTCACCTCAGAGCCCTGGGAAGCAAACCCCCAAAAAACTGAAGCTACCCAGCAACTCTCCTCAGAGTCTTGGGAAGCGACCCCAAAAATACAGCATTCTGAAGCTGCCAAGCAAGCGAGTGAAAACTACGCCTGTCCAGTGGGGCCTGACTGTGAAAAACTGTGAGTGCTGCCTGTGTGTGTCTCTCTACTATCCTGCTGCGTGAACCTCCTGAGAGTGGGCTGAAAAGAGGCTCCAGAAGGCACTTAGCTCCACTTCGCTACACAGCCGTGCGCTCTTTCTAAAAAAATAACACCATCACAAGAAGAAAAAAAAACACACTAAGAACTGTGTTGGATCACAGAAGCAAGAACTTCTCTCCAGACTGTCTTCTCTGCTGCGTGCTCGGGCCTAAGATTTGATCCTGTGTGAGGCTTCATCCACGGAGGACTCCCCTACCTTGGAGGCAAGCAGGCCCATCCAGAAAGGGCAGAGCCAGAGAAGTGTGCTACCTGCATCATATAACCAATGAATACCACCACAACACGTAGAAAAACCCACAATACAAGTGTGACAATGGGGAAACAAGGCAGGCCAGCATCAGACATAGAGAATGAAGATGACAATTCTGATGACCAGTTAATGACCAACCAACTAATCAACCTCTCAGATAAGGACTTTAGAGTAGCAATATGGAAGATGCTCAAAGACCTCCAAAAAACCATGGATAGAGTGGAACAGAACACTAATAATATTCAAGAAAATATGAAGACAGAAATCACAAAACTCCAAACTGAAATAACATGTCAACTAACAGGACTGAAAAAAATCAGTTAACGAAGTGAATGACAAAATGGATAAGCTCTGGGACAGGGTATCAGAAGCTGAGAATAGACTTGGTGCTGTGGAAGATGAGATACATAACAATTCCATACAGCAGGAGAGATTGGACAAAAAACTTAAAGCAAATGAACAGACAATGGAAAAATTAGTCAAAGAATGGGAAAGATGAAAATAGAAATCTATGATAAGATCAACAGAAACAACTTAAGAATCATTGGAGTCCCAGAGACCCAGGAAGAAAATTTCCAGGAAGAATCAACGGTCAAGAACATCATTAAAGAGAAACTTCCAGAGCTAAAGAATATATGAGATCAAATCCTGCATGCTCGAAGAGTACCAACCAAAAGAGACCCAAGAAAAACCACCCCAAGACACATCCTAGTCACAATGACAAATCCCACAGATAGAGACAGAATTCTGAAAACAGCAAGATCAAAAGGGGAAATTACATTCAAGCAAGCATCCTTGAGATTTACAGCAGACCTGTCACCAGAAACACTCAATGCCAGAAAGCAGTGGTGGGATATTGTGACAAGACTGAATGAAATGAATGCTTCACCTAGAATACTGTACCCAGCAAAACTCACTTTCCGGTTTGACAAAAGAATACATGCTTTCACAGACAAAAAACAGCTCAGAAACTTTATTGACTCAAAACCAGTCTTAAGAGAAAAACTGAAAGACCTAATTTAAAACAAGACTAACCAGAAGACACACCAAATTTCGATATAAAGATGGCATTAAATCCCAGGACAATTCTTTCTCTCAACATCAATGGACTAAATGCACCAGTTAAGAGACACAGAGTGGCTAAATGGATCAAAAAACTCAATCCAACCTTCTGCTGCCTACAAGAAATGCACCTCAATAGTCAGAACAAATATAGACTCAAAATAAAAGGCTGGAGAAAAATTATCCAAGAAAACAACACCCATAAAAAAGCTGGAGTGGCCATACTAATATCAGATAATGCAAACTTTATACTCAGGAAGGTTGTAAGGGACAAAGATGGACATTTTATATTAATCAAGGGGTATGTAGAGCAGGAAGAAATAACTCTCCTAAACATATATGCACCGAATGAGGGGCCAGCAAAATATTTAAAACAACTCTTGACAAATCTGAAAAACAATATCAATAACAACACAATAATTGTGGGGGACCTCAACACTGCTTTGTCAACATTGGATAGGTCAACCAGACTGAAACCCAACTAGAATATAAAATACCTGAGGAGAGAAATGGAAGAAAGAGGCCTAGTGGATATATATAGTACACTCCATCCCCAGAAACCTGGATACACATTCTTCTCCAATGTACATGGGACATTCTCCAGGATAGACTACATGCTGGCACATAAAACATACCTCCATAAGATCAAGAGGATAGAAATTTTGCAGACTACCTTCACTGACCACAAGGCTCTGAAATTATTTGTGAATTCCAAAGGGACTCAGAAGAAAAACTTTAACACCTGGAAGTTAAACAACCTCATACTCAATAACCAGTGGGTCCAAGATGAAATCAAGGAGGAAATCAAAAGGTTCCTGGAAACAAATGACAATAAAGACACAAACTATCAGAACTTATGGGACACAGCAAAAGCAGTACTGAGAGGAAAATTTATAGCTTTGCAAGCACACATCAGGAAGGAAGAAGGAGCTTACCTGAGTAGCTTAATGACACAGCTAATAGAACTAGAAAGTACTCAACAAAAGGACCCAAAGATAGGAAGACAGAAGGAAATAACAAAGCTGAGAGCAGAAATCAACGAAGTGGAAACCCAAAAACCAGTCTGAAAAATCAACGAAAGCAGAAGTTGGTTCTTTGAAAAAATAAACAAGATTGATAGACCACTGGCAAACCTAACAAAGAAAGAGAGAGAGAGAAACTTGATAACTCGTATTAGAAATGAAAAAGGAGAGATCACTACTGATATGACAGAGATTCAAAGGGTAATCAGAAACTACTTTGAAAAACTCTACGCCACTAAAAATGAGAACCTGGAAGAAATGGATAAATTCTTGGACTCTTATAATCTTCCACGGTTGAAAGAAGAGGATGTAGCATATCTAAACACCCCCATCACCATTGATGAAATAAAAATGGTAATTAAAAGTCTGCCCAAAAACAAAAGCCCAGGCCCAGATGGATTCACTAATGAATTCTATCAAACTTTCCAAGAGGAACTACTACCAATCCTGGCAAGACTCTTTCATGAAATTGAACAAGTGTAAACACTCCCAAATAGCTTTTATGAAGCCAACATCACCTTGATACCTAAACCAGACAGAGATGCTATGAAAAAAGTAAATTACAGACCAATATCGCTGATGAATGCAGATGCAAAGATCCTCAACAAAATCCTGGCAAATAGGATTCAATATCTCATTAAGAAGATCATCCACTGCAATCAAGTAGGTTTCATCCCAGGAATGCAAGGATGGTTTAACATCCGTAAGTCTATCAACATAATACACAACATCAACAACAAGAAAAATAAAAACCACATGATCATATCAATAGATGCAGAGAAAGCATTTGATAAGGTCCAACACCCATTCTTGATCAAAACTCTCAGCAAGATGAAAATGGAAGGAACCTTTCTCAATATAGTTAAGGCCATCTACCACAAGCCAGTGGCAAATATTATCCTCAATGGAGAAAAACTAAAAGCCTTCCCTCTAAATTCTGGCACAAGACAAGGCTGTCCTCTCTCACCACTCCTATTCAACATAGCACTGGAAGTCCTTGCTATAGCGATTAGGCAAGAAAAAGATATCAAGGGAATCCAGATAGGAAAGGAAGAAGTCAAGCTCTCACTGTTTGCAGATGACATGATGCTCTACTTAGAAAACCCTAAAGACTCTACCAAAAAGCTTCTAGAAACAATAGACTCATATAGCAAGGTGGCAGGCTACAAAATCAACGCACAAAAATCAATGGCCTTTCTATACACCAATAGTAATAAGGAAGAAATGGACATTAAGAAAACAACCCCATTCACAATAGTGCCACACAAACTCAAATATCTTGGAATCAACTTGACTAAAAAAGTGAAGGACCTATACAAAGAAAACTATAAAACTCTGCTCCAAGAAATAAAAGAGGACACGCGGAAATGGAAACACATACCCTGCTCATGGATTCGCAGGATTAACATCATCAAAATGGCAATACTCCCCAAGGCATTATACAGATTCAACGCTATCCCTCTAAAGATACCCATGACATTCTTCAAAGAAGTGGATCAGGCACTTTTGAAATTTGTTTGGAACAATAAACACTCTAGAATAGCTAAAGCAGTTATTGGGAAAAAGAATATGGGAGGAATTACTTTCCCCAACTTTAAACTTTACTACAAAGCAATAGTTATCAAAACAGCATGGTATTGGAATAAGGACAGACCCTCAGATCAGTGGAATAGGCTTGCATACTCAGAAAATGTTCCCCAGACATACAATCACCTAATTTTTGATAAAGGAGCAGGAAATCCTAAATGGAGCAAGGAAAGCCTCTTCAACAAGTGGTGTTGGCACAACTGGCTAGCCACTTGCAAAAAATTAAACTTAGACCCCCAGCTAACATCATGTACGAAGGTAAAATCCAAATGGATTAAAGACCTCGATATCAGACCCCAAACCATAAGATATATAGAACAACACATAGGCAAAACTCTCCAGGACATTGAGACTACAGGCATCTTCAAGGAGGAAACTGCACTCTCCAAGCAAGTGAAAGCAGAGATTAACAGATGGGAATATATTAAGCTGAGAAGCTTCTGCACCTCAAAGGAAATAGTGCCCAGGATACAAGAGCCACCCACTGAGTGGGAGAAACTATTCACCCAATACCCATCAGATAAGGGGCTAATCTCCAAAATATACAAGGCACTGACAGAAATTTACAAGAAAAAAACATCTAACCCCATCAAAAAATGGGGAGAAGAAATGAACAGACACTTTGACAAAGAAGAAATACAAATGGCCAAAAGACACATGAAGAAATGCTCCACATCACTAATCATCAGGGAGATGCAAATCAAAACAACAATGAGATACCACCTCACACCACAGAGAATGGCACACATCACAAAGAATGAGAACAAACAGTGTTGGCGGGGATGTGGAGAGAAAGGAACCCTTATCCACTGCTGGTGGGAATGCCGTCTAGTTCAACCTTTATGGAAAGCAATATGAAGATTCCTCCAAAAACTGGAAATCGAGCTCCCATACGATCCAGCTATACCACTCCTAGGAATATACCCTAAGAACACAAAAATACAATACAAAAATCCCTTCCTTACACCTATATTTATTGCAGCACTATTTACCATAGCAAGACTCTGGAAACAACCAAGATGCCCTTCAACAGACGAATGGCTAAAGAAACTGTGGTACATATACACAATGGAATATTATGCAACTGTCAGGAGAGATAAAGTCATGAAATTTTCCTATACATGGATGTACACAGAATCTAATATGCTGAGTGAAATAAGTCAGAGAGTGAGAGAAAAACGCAGAATGGTCTCACTCATCTATGGGTTTTAAGAAAAATGAAAGACATTCTTGCAATAATAAATTTCAGACACAAAAGAGAAAAGAGCTGGAAGTTTCAGCTCACCTCAGGAAGCTCACCACAAAGAGTGATGAGTTTAATTTGAGAAATAACTACATTTTGAACTGTCCTAATATTGAGAATGTATGAGGGAAATGCAGAGCCTGTTTAGAGTACAGGCAGGGGTCGGTTGGGGAGGAGGGAGATTTGGGACATGGGTGATGGGAATGTTGCACTGGTGATGGGTGGTGTTCCTTTTATGACTGAAACCCAAACACAATCATGTATGTAATCAAGGTGTTTAAATAAAAAAAAAGAGTTTATGGCATGCAGTTGCCTATTTCAATGGTATCTATTGACAAAAACATTAGATAATATTAGCAGGGATAATCAAATGTAAATGAACATATTAGAATATTTGTCAAGACATTATTTGTCAAAACATTATCATAGTAGCACTTCAATGAACAAAAAGATTAGTTATTATAAACATTAAAATTAAGACACTAAAATATTCATACTGAGCACTATAGTGTGAGTCCATGGCTTCCAAACACATTCTGCAACTTTTTCTTTGAATAAAAGCTCTAGAACATTATTATAGACATTAATAAAGAGTAGTTGATTGAATATAATATCTGCTCAATCTAAACAGCTGTATCTGTTGCTGCAGATCTCTTTGAAGTGTAGAAAAGAATATAAGATTTTGTGTTTCTACTCTTTCACTCAGTTTGTCCCCTTCTCCTCACAATACTCTAGAGCGAAATGATTTTGATACAACTACCAGTTAGACCACTGTGTTTCTTTGTGAAGTTATTCTAAATACCCATATAAGTGGTTTCATTTTTTATTTTTCTTTCTTCTTCTGGCTTAGTTTATTTAACATAATATCTTCATATTTCATCAACTTCAGTAAATTCCATTATTGCATCATTCTTTAGAGCTATGTAGTATTCCATTGCATAAATGTACTACTCTCATAATCCACTTGTCTGTTATTGGTCATCTAGGTTGATTCCAAGTCTTAGCTATTATACTGAGTGCTGCAATGAGCAGCAGTGTGATACACTCTCTTTCTGCATTAATTGATATAATCATGTAGATTTTATTCTTTTTACTGAAGTGGTGTATATTACTGACTGAATTGTGTATATTGAATCATCCTTGCATACCTGGGATAAAACCCACTTGGTTATACTGTATATCATTTTAATATGTTGTTGGATTTAGTTTACTATGATTTTGTTAAGGATTTGTTACTAATGAAAGGTCCTGTATAGAACCATTAGTCCTAGTTCTTCTAGAATCTTATTTAGGGCTTTTATGTCTTTGATAGAGTTCTGCCTAGTGGATCCCTTTAATGACAGTGATAGTGGTGTGTTGAAATCTCTCACTACTATCACATTTCTGTCCATATATTTCTCTAGGTTTGTGAGCAAAAGCCTTACATATTTTGTTGCCTCTACATTTGGTACATAATTTTTGATCAAAGCTAGTATGTCTTGGTACATTCTCCAGATCAATAAGCACTGTCCATCTTTGTCTCTAAGTACATACTTGAAGTTGAATGCAATTTGGTCTTATATAATTATGGCTGCCCCACTTTTCTTTTTGTTTTCTAGTAGCTTGTATAATTGTTATCCATCCTTTTACTATGAGCCTGTGTATATCTTAAAATTTTAAATGTGTTTCATGTAGGCAGCAGGTGTGTAGATTTTGTTTCCTGATTCTATCTTCTACTCTGTGCCTTGCCTTTAGATGGGAGAGTTTAGTCTATTGACATTTATGGAAACTATTGGCAGAAAGGGCTGTTGTGCCATGATATTGTATAGGGCTGTTTTTTTTTTTTTTTTTTACAATTAGATATTTGGTATGTAACTGATCTTTGAATGGTTCATTTAGAGTTGCTTGGGTTAGTGCAAATATTGTAAGTATTTTTTTTTTTTTTGCCCAAGAATGTTTTTAATCCTTCCTCCCATGTAAATGAGAGCTGTTGTGTAGTGAACTCTAGGTTAAAAGTTTCTTTTATTCAATAGTTTGAATGTGTCATTCTATTCTTTTCTTGTCTGGATTGTTTCAAATGTAAGAACTGGTTTGATTTTTATGTTCTTTTTTTATATTTGAGTTTTTCTTCTTCCTTACTGCTTTAAAGAGTCCATTTCTTTGTGTTTTTTTTTTCCCCCCATTTTGATTATGTCTTGGTATTGCTCTGTCTGGGTCTATTTTGTTTGGTACTCCTTTTGTGTTTTGGATTTCTACAGAAGCTTCTTTCCAAAGAGAGGAAAAATTTTCTACTATTAACTTCCTCACTACTTGTTCTTCCCTTTTCCCTCCCTTCTTGTATTCCTATAATTCAGAGATTATTTCTTTTGCCTTTTCATTAAGTACCTTATATTTTCTTCCAATATTTTGTTTCTCCTTTCTTTTTTACTTACTGTCACTGCTGGCTTGTGATTTGTCTTCAAGCTCATCTATGTGATTTTCCACCTGTGTAATTTTGCTACTATAGCTTGCTAACAAATTTTTTTTTATTACTTCAGTTCCTTTTATATGAATTCTATTATATTCTGAAAGAGTTCTTTGAGTTGGTATAATTGGTCATCTATAGATTTCTTAATTTTGCCAGCTAGTTACTCCTTATTTTCTGATGCTAAAACATTAAGTGTTGATTTTAGGTCCTCATCTATAAAGTTTGGGCATTTTGTGGATTTGAAAATTTGCCAGGATTTCTTTCTATATCCCCAATTGCAGGTATCTTCCTTAGTTTCTCCTTTGTTCTTTGCATTTGATGAATTGGAATGCTGCAGGTTCAGGTTGTTTAAGAAAGTGATTGATTGAACTGTTTATATGCAAGATGGCTAGAGTATATCTGTGTAGAGGTTATTTACCTAAATAAGAAAAGTTATATAAGAATGATAATAATAGTCTATTGGTTTGTTCAGCTAGGTTTTGAACTGTTTATTTTCTAAGAGAAAGAAATGCTAGATTAAATCTGTCTGGAACTATCTGATATAGATTGAAATGTCTTCATAGGGACACTAGTGGGTTCGAATGGATTAGGAAAAGCAGAATTATATGACTGAAACCCAACTACAATCATGTCTGTAATTAAGGTTCTTAAATAAAGGTATTATTAGGGGTCCAGAGCGGTGGCACAGCAGTAGGGCATTTGCCTTGCATGCAGCTGACCTAGGATGAACTGAGATTCAATCCCCTGCCATCCCATATGGTCCCCCAAGCCAGGAGTGATTTCTGGGCACATAGCCAAGAGTAACCCCTGAGCATCACTGGGTGTAGCCCCAAAACCAAAAAAACTAAATAAAAATAAAAAAAATTATATTATAGAATAAATTTAAAAAAAGGGGGGGGGGAAATCAGGGTTTATAGGAAGGACCAGGAGGTCCCTGTCTCCAACCAGACATACTTGAAATGGCTGTGGAGGCAGATAATCAGGACAATCAGGTGCAGGAACCCAGAAGCGGATGAGGGAAAGCCCTGCAGGCACATTGGCCGTGCTTGATGGGAGGGACAGGAGGGTCCTTGTCTCTACTCAAATGTTGTAAAATGGCCATGGGAGGCAGATGATCAGGACTGGCACCTCAACAGTAAATTTTATAAAATAAGCAATGATTAGTTTTAAATAGTAGCATTTTATTGGTCCTATGTGAAAGCTTAGAATTTATGGAATTTATATGTATGTATATATTACATGAATATTTTGTAAATATATAAATATATATTATATATCGCAATGATGAACATAAAGAGAAGAAGCTTACCTGAAAGCTAATATTTCTATTTTAGCTAAGACCATTTCCCCTTAAATTACTTAACTTAAAATACACTTAGAATACTTCTTCATGTATTTAAAATAAAGATCATTCTCTTGGAATCTTATTTTATCCTTGTGTAGAAGTCAAAACTCAAAAAATAAATAAATAAACAAACAGAGTTGCCCAAGAAGACTGCATTAATTTGTTATGATTTTGACTTTCATAACAAACAAGAGATTACTGGACTGTGAAAGCTGTCGTGGGGGTAAAGGGAAAAGGAAAGGTTTATACTTCCTCATTTTGACATGGCTCCTTTAGAAACCTGATACTAAATATATTCCTGCATCTGGAGTAGAAAAGATAGAGATCATACTGCCATTCTCTACTAATGTTGAAATAAAACACTCTATTGTCCACTCAGACAATAGAACTAGTTTATAGTAATGTAGTGTAAGTAGAGCATAAACTACACAAGCCAGCAATGCAATCTTTGTTCTGGTGTAATCTTCCATATCAACCATGGACATTCCCCAGTGGTAAGAAAAGAACTTTTCTCCTATTTCCCATAACCGAAGCCACCTTTCTCTCTCTCTCTCTCTCTCTCTCTCTCTCTCTCTCTCTCTCTCTCTCTCTCTCTCTCTCTCTCTCTCTCTCTCTCTCTCCTGGGATGGTAAACATGCTTAACAACATTAAAGCATAAGAAACCTTGTTTAGTTCCAAATATTGATATTGAGAAACAAAAAATGACTTTGTTTACATTGCCTATTTTAAAGTCCACAGGAGTTGTCCATTTAAATAAGAAAAATAGAAGTGCTAGTGAGTGAAATGTGATTTGTGCAAATATAGTATTAATATATTAATTTAGTTAATATATTTATATTAAAATATTTATATAATATATTTATATATTATTTGTGAAAATATAGTATTTAAGCTTCTATTTAGAAAGTAGCAGCTTTCATTAGAGATAAAAGTGAATACACAAAACATTCCCAATAAAAGAAAAATGTCCTTTTCTTCTCCTTGAAGCTTGATAAACTTACTGGTTGCTACTGAAGTGACTAATTAGGATATCATTTGTTATTTGCATGGAGCTTGCATTCATAACGGCCATTCAACCCAAATACATGAGTGTTGGATGCATATCACAATGCCTGAAATTTTTTTCCTGAACCCAGCCAAAATATGAGCCTCTAAACTTGCTTGAATTTGTCCATAATTAATCTTGCTGAAACTTATGACTGCAGGTTATGCAATAGTCAAAAACAATTCATTTGACATGTAATAATTTTTTCTTGAAACCATAATATTAACCTTTAAGAGAATAAGCAATGTACTAAAATATGTTGTGAACAAGAATAATTGATCTGTAATAATACGACTTAAAAATTCTAAAAGCAGGGGCCGGGCGGTGGCGCTGGAGGTAAGGTGCCTGCCTTACAAGCGCTAGCCAAGGAACGGACAGCGGTTCGATCCCCCGGCGTCCCATATGGTTCCCCCAAGCCAGGGGCGATTTCTGAGCACATAGCCAGGAGTAACCCCTGAGCGTCAAACGGGTGTGGCCCAAAAACCAAAAAAAAAAAAAAAAAAAAAAATTCTAAAAGCAACCAAAATAAATTAAAATTAAAAAAATGAAAAAGTCTCTTAGAAGAACAGCATTTCTGCTATTTGCTTTGTAGAACAAAAGAGAAAGGCTCATAAAGTTCATAACTTTAGATGCCTCATCCCCCTTCCACTAAAAAAAAAACTAATTTTATCATGTTAGTACACTTTTGATGTTATTACATTTTTCAGAGTCTATCACGTGTAAATGTCCAAAATATGAATCAATGAACTATATTTGGCTTAAAGAATATAACACTGAACAAGAAAATTTCAATGTGTGAGATACACCTGATCTCATAAAGCCAATCATTTATAGGGATCGAGCAAAATAGTACAGTGCCTTGCAAGCAGATGGCTTGGGTTTGTTTCTCAGCATCCCATATGATCCCCTGAACATTTCAAGGAGTAATTCCTGAGCAAAGAACCAGGAGTAAGCATTGATCACCACACAATGTGGCCCAAAAATTATAAAAAATCATCTACTATGAAAATATATAATAATAAAACTCTGAGAGAGGTAGAATAGTTTCACTCATATATGAGATTTAATAGAAATAAAAAACATCATGGTGATAATAACAAGAAATAATAATAAGAGACAATAGAGATGAGGGCTGAAAGGACCAGTTCATGAAATGAAGCTTACCACAAAGATTGGTGAGTGCTGTTAGAGTAATAACTACACCAACAACTATCATTACAAAGTTAGTGAGTGACAGAAATAGGCAGAAAGTGAGAGAGCAGGGAGATGGGGGACATTTGTGGTGGGAAGGTTGCACAGGTAAAGAGGGGTATACGTTTTATGATGAAACTCAACTACAAACATGTTTGTAATCATGATGTTTAAATAAAGATATTAAAAACAAGACTATGAGGAAAATAATTTAAAAATAGAAAAAGTGTTGGGTAAATAAAAGGCATCATAAAATTGCAAAATAATATTTTAAATAGAGCAATGAGGATCTCTCTTTGGTCAGAAATTCAATGATATGAAGGAACATGTAAATTGATAACTGATCTGATCAAAGATTCTTGGTCAAACAAAAAGTCAATGCAATATCCCAAACAGGTATACCTTTGGTATTTTTGCAGATCTTAAACCAATGTGCTTAAATAAAATAAAAAAGTGCAGGTAGGAAGTAGGAGGAGGAGGGTGGAAGGAATGAGATAATGGTGAATAGAAAAACTCGGTAGATAAAATGAAAACCTCACTGGAAAGCCTCTCTAACAGAGTAACAACAGCTGAGGATAGAATCAGTAAGCTGGAAGATGAAATGCATAACAACACCATACAACAGAAAAGATTAGAAAAGAGCCTTAAAGCAAATGACCAGACAATGAAAAATATTCTCAAAGAATGTGAATAGACAAAAATAGAAATCTTTGATAAACTCAACAGAAATAATATAAGAATAACTTGAATCCCAGAGACCCAGAAAGAAAATCCCCAGGAAGACTTAACAGTCAAATACATCATTTCAGAGAAACCCCCAGAGCTAAAGATGGCATGCAAACAAATCCTGCATGTCTAAAGACTACCAGCTAAAAAGACCCAAAGAAAAGTATCCCAAGACACATCCTAGTCACAGTGAAGAACCCCACAAATAGGAATAAAATACTGAAAGCAGAAAGAGCAAAAGAGAAAATTATGTTCAAAGGAGCATCCTTAAGATTTACAGCAAATTTGTCATAAGAAATTCTCAAGGCCAGAAGGCAGTAGTGGGATATAGTGACAAAAGTCAACAAAATTAATGTTTTTCTTAGAATACTATAACCAGCTATATTCCCATTCAGGTTCAAAGGAAGTATACATAGATTCGTGGTTAAACAACAGCTCAAAAACTTTACAGATTCAAAACCAGCCTTAAAAAAAACTGAAAGATCTACTTTAAGACAAGACAGAGACAGATACACCAAACTCCTATATAAAGATGACACTAAATCCCATGACAGTTATCTCTCTCACTATCAATGGACTAGCTGTACCAATTAAGAGACATAGAGTGACAAAATGGATCAAAAAGCTGAATCAAGCATTCTGCTGCCTTCAAGAAACATATCTGAATAGTCAAAATAAGCATAGTTTCACAATCAAAGGTTGGAGGACAATCATCCAAGCAAACAATTCCCTTAAAAAAGCTGAAGTGGTCATATTAATATCAGATGATACAAATTTTAGACTTAGAAAAGTTATGAGACAAAGATAGACATTTTTTAATAATCAGGGGATATGTACAACAAGAAGAAATCTCACTCCTAAACATATATGCACCCAATGAGGGACCAGCAAAATATTTAAAACAATTGTTGAAAAATCTGAAAGAAGATATCAATAGCAAGAGAATAATAATGGGATGACTCAATACCACCTTGTCACCCCTTGATAAGTCAACCAGAATATACTAACTCAACAAGAAAATACTAGTTCTGAAATGAGAAATGGAAGGAAGTGGCATATATGCACATATATATTTTATACATATATATGTATTTTATATATATACATACACATATTTATATACACACAAAACTGGATACATATTCTTCACATGGGTCATTCTCCAGGATAGATCACATGCTGGCTCAAAAAAACATAACTCCATAAAATAAAGGGGATAGAAATTGTACAGACTATCTTCTCAGATCAAAATGCACTGAAATTGGAAGTGAACTACAAAGTAACACAGAAGAAAAACTTTAACATCTGGAAATTACACAACTCTCTACTGAACAACCAGTGGGTCAGAGATGAAATCAAAGAGGAAATAAAATGATTTCTGGAAATAAATGCAAATGAAGACACAAATTATCAGAATTTGGGGGACACAGCAAAAGTGATACTAAGAAAAAAATTTATAACTTTGCAAGCACACATCAGGAAGGAAGGAGTGTGCATAAATAGCTTAATGACACAGCTTATAAAATTAGAAAATGATAAACAAAATAAACCAAAAATAGGTAGACAGAGAGAATAACAAAGCTTAGAACAGAAATCAATAAAGTGGAAATTAAAATACCAGCTGAAAGATCAATGGGAGCAAAAGTTGGTTCTTTGAAAAAATGAACAAGGCTGATAAACCATTAGCAAAATTCACAAAGAAAGGGAGAGAGAGAAACTTAATAAACTGGATTGGACAGATATTGATGGGTCTTCAAAATAACATTAGAAATTTGTATCATTTGAGAATGAGAGACACATGCAGTGGTGCTCATGGGCTATTCTTGGCTTGTCGCTTGAAGTCACTCCTGGCGGTACATTACAGTGTCAATAAATAAAACCCAGGACCCTATGTGCACATCAAGCAATCCAGATCATTATGCTATCTCTCTGACTCTTGAGTTTGAATTTTACTTTGAATGCAAAGTCAGTCTTTTAAAGTCATAAATAAACTGCAAGAAAAATTATTGAACAAAAAGAAAGTAGGTTTGTATTTTATAGAAAATATTTAGATGAAAGTATAACATATTATTTGGATAGTCATATATTCTTAATATTCTTAATAGTCATAATATTCTTAAATAACCTTTAAATAATAAATAATAAATCTTAAATAATCTATACATAGTCTTAAGTTTCAGATATTTACTCTTTTAAAAATTTATCAAAGACCAATAATAAATATAATTTTCTAAAAATGTATATAGAAGATAATGTTTATTTAATATAAACTACCACCTTGTAGGATAGCAGTATGTTTTTCTCTAGTCATTTAAATTAATTTACAACTTGCATAACCAAATGAAGAAACTTACTTAGTAATTAAAGCACCAAGAAAACTGTAACATATATATATATATGTATATATTGTAACATATTTTTTTTGTGTGTGTGTATATATATATATACACACTACCATATTTTCTGGCATATAAGTCTACTGGTTGTATAAGATGACCCTTTACTTTCCCTGTTAAAATACAAGGTTTGGGTTTGTATATTACCTCTCTTTTAATGCATACCAAATGAAAATTTAAAAATCATAAGAGGAAAAGAGTAGAACCCTCAAAAGTTAACAGTGTATGTTTAATAAAGCTAGACTTTGGAGTGTCAACAATCATTTTACATTTGTCACTTGTAGTGAGTGACTGTGATTTTTTAAAATTGTGATCTACATTGAGAGCAGGGAGAGGGGGTTCCTTCAAGAGCAGCTGGCTTGGGTGCAGTGATAAATAGGACTGCTAGAGGGAAACAGAGGCCTCCTCTGTGTCCCATAAAAGCTGAACAGAGGACTGAACATGAGAAAACCACATACCTGGCTGTTGGATGAGATGCAGTGCTCAGTAACTCAGCTCCTCTGTATTTCCTGAAAGATAAATCAGGACTAGCAGGGGACTGAGTAATGATGCCTGGCAACTGGATGGGATGCGGCCATAAGAGGGGAGCGGATCACTTGTCCCTGAAGCTAAATTAAGTTTCAGCATGCTGTATACTGGCATATAAGCTGGCCTCCAACTTCTAAGAAGTTTTTCATGTGTAAAAAGTCCTCTTATATGCTTGAAAATATGGTATATATTCATATATAATTCTTCAGTTTATTTTTAATCAAAATATAAATATATATGTATATATAATTTTAAGTATATTATTTTCATCAGTAGTGACTTCTCAGGGGAAATATTCCTGACTTGAATGACTAGGTTAGTGGTTTTGTTATATTGACCCTTGAATGGCTTCAATAATCTTCAGTTGTTTATATTAGAAGAATAAAAATTTTGAGATGTCATTGACTAGAATAAGAATAAAATTTAGAGATGATTTAATATTTCATATGTGGAGATGTAGAGAAATGATGTATGATGTATTATATACATCATAATACATAGTATATGTTTTATATATTCTATGGTGTATTATATACTGGACTCTTAGGAATCTTAAGCACCCAGTAAGAACAAACTGATAAAACATTGGTAAATTTTACCTTAACTTTATTGGTTTATATATCTTTTCTTTCTTTTGTTCTTTTTCTTTTATGTTTTTGGGTCTAACGTAGTGATGGTCAGGTTTTCTCTATGTTCAAGATCACTTCTGAGGTTTTTTTAGGGATTGATAATATGGTGCAAGGAATTGAGCCTGGTTTAGCCAGCCACATCTAGAAAAGTGCTTTCTCCATGTCCAATCTCTCCTGTCCCTAGAACTTTCTTTTATACTTATTCAAAGCATCATTTTGTTGATGACATAGTAAAATG
This sequence comes from Suncus etruscus, assembly GCF_024139225.1. Taxonomy (NCBI): domain Eukaryota; kingdom Metazoa; phylum Chordata; class Mammalia; order Eulipotyphla; family Soricidae; genus Suncus; species Suncus etruscus. The sequence goes on along the minus strand of NC_064851.1, from coordinate 83,594,396 downwards.
TTTAAAATTGTGGTTAAATAATGATGCATTCCAGTGAAGAACACTATAGTGAGTACTGTTTATTGTCAGACTTCCGTTATCTGTAATCATAACTTTCAGTGAATGCCTGCCATGCTGTTTACTATGAATACTTAACTCAGTAAGAAATTCCTTCTCTCATCCCTATTGGAAAGGGGTCCATGTACCTTGATTCTCGTCACCTTTAGATAGCTTTTATAAATAGTGATAGTCGTCAAACTGACTAACACCACCTAACATAAATCCATGGCCTGATGAACATCTTGTATGTAATGACTCTACAAAGGACTTATCCAAAGACTACAGAAGTGACTAATCAGGCTACTTGAGACTTAAGAAGAGTGAGCAAGATGAGGCATTTGGCCTCAGATTCCTGATCTAACCTTTGTCCCAGCCACGCCAAAACTACCTCCTACTCTTCTTGTTTCTCTAAATCATGGCTTGAGAGGCTTTTTTTATCCCTTGAGGAGCATAATGCCTGCAGAAGTAAGGGATTAGTTCTTGTTTGTTTGTTTTGGTTTCTGTTTGTTTTAAATAAAGATGATGGATGGTCTTGTGTACTTTGAGAAATGGGATTAAGGAGTTTGATTGTGTTTATGCTTTTACCAGGACTTTCAGAAAGCAACATATCTCCAGTCTCCAGAAGGGTCACTCTTTACCCTGAGCATATACAGATGAGTCACACAAATGTCCCCAATGCTTCTCTTTCTCTGGCTTCCCCACACTTTTGACAGTCATGTACTTCGTAAACTCTAAGAGTAGGGACATTAGCCCTTTTATCTACCAATACAAACCAAAACTATGTGTTTGCAATTCAGAAAAGGGAAAGTGTAGGATACTATTGTTAACTCCCATAGAATTCCTGGCAGATCTCTAACTAGATAAGATGAAAAAAACAGACAAAAATTCACACTGCTCTGATGAGAGCTAGGATGCTTATATTTGTCTAAGCTCGACATTTCCAGTACTAAATGCTGATTTTAAGTTCCTTCACCTAGAGGCTTCCACAGAGCTGCTACTAGACACACAACATACACATTCATCATTGAATGGAACTTATATTAGTGATTCATCTTTTCTTTGTTGTCTAAGAAGTTCCGGAAGTGGTCAGGTGAAAGAATAGTGCTAAGACATTATACTATTGTTGTAGTACAGTCAGACTTCTAAAAACTACCAGTGCATAAATCAATGAGCATTAGGCCTAATTATAATAATGGCATTATATACGGTGGAGCTATTTGATATTTGATATGCCAAAAATAATTTGGAATGATTATGGGAGACACCACAAATATTTAATTAGGATACATGGTTATATGTAGATATATGTATAATGGAAAGCAGGGTACTGAATTCTCACTTGGAACTTTGCAAGAAAAGTGCCCTTTTTGGGTCTATATTTATTCAGATTTGAGGCTGGTACAGAAAAATAAAGACATAAAAGAACTCCTCTTCAAGTCAGCCACTTATTCTAGTCCTTACAGAAATGTAAATGTGCAGACAAGTTCTAGCTTTCAGGCCAAGGCAGCAGAGAAGCTGACCCACTCTGAACATGGAGTTTCCTGAAATAAACCTAGGTTTCCAGATGGTAGCACCAAGGGTTGCCAATTAGTACAGCACTTTCTTAAGGCAGGTAGCAAAGACTACAAGTGAGGATGAGCTTTTTTCATACAGATGAAACATGAGCTTCTTATTTTTTATATAAAATCATGAAAAATTGGGGGCTATTTTATGCTAATATCTGCATGAGTGACTTCCCACACCAGTCTTCTTTCTGCTTGCCAGTGCCAGTCAGTTACCTTAGGCCTGGGAGCACTCCCAAGCTCTTTTGTGGTGCCATATCTATAGAGAGAAGAGCACAAAGACTGGTCTTCTGCCCTGGCCCCAGCCACCCACATGGTGCTCAGCCTTCATGAGCTGCTTTGGCAGCTGCCAAGATCTTTTCAATGGTCTCCATAGCATTTGCTTGGATTCCAGGGCTTCCGACCCTTGAGGGTGTTCAGTTAATCCCCCACTAGACATAACTGCCTGAGAAAAGCTCTTCGGTTTCCTCTAAGTTTCTTCCTTTCCTGGTATAGGCCAGCTCACTACACAGTTCACACACTCTGATGCCAGATTGATCAAATATGAATTGAATTCTGTCATTGGCTTTTCTTACCAACTCCCACCACTTCCCTATTGTACCTTCTTAAAACACGGACACATTTTCCTGCTAAAACTCATAGTAAACCTTTCTGGATTAACAAATAGAGGGGGGAAAAAAACAGTTTCTTATACTTTTATATATGTAGGCCAAAAGCATACCCTAGACTCTGAGACCTTCCTTGCAGTATTCTAGTTTTTATAAAAGAAAATGCAAATATTATTCCCATCCCACTCTAATAAAAATACAAATCAGAACAAAACAGCAAAACCATAATGCAGTGAGTTTAAAAAAAAGTCAAAGGAGAAGGGGCTCTTTTAGCACAACAGTAATTTGCTTGCATGCGCTTCCTTCAGTCCCTCTCTTAACTATTTTTTTTCTTTTTTCTTTTTTTTTTTTTGTTTTTTTTTTTGTTTTTGTTTTTTTGGGCCACACCTGTTTGATGCTCAGGGATTACTCCTAGCTAAGTGCTCAGAAATTGTCCCTGGCTTGGGGGGACCATATGGGACGCCAAGGGACCGAACCGTGGTCCTTCCTTGGCTAGTGCTTGCAAGGCAGACATCTTACCTCTAGTGCCACCTCACTGGCCCCAATTATTACTTCTTTTGTTTTAATAATAATTTTTATTTTGACCAAAGTGTATTAAAAATCTTTCACAATAATATTTTAGGTACATATTGACATTGAATCAGGGGAATTCCCACCACCAGAGTTGTCCTCCCTCCACCGTCATTCCAGCATGTATCCCATATCCCCCTCCAATACCCCTCGGGCTACTAGTATAAGTGATCCCCTCTGTGTCTAGATTGTTGCAGATTGGATATCTATTCTGTTGTCGTTGGCTTAGGGTTTGGTGTTTAAATCCAATTATTTTTATTACTACTTAGTGATTATACAACTGTTTGGTCTTGGTACCCTCCACCATTTTCCCCTCAATTTGAGAGGCGGAACAAGATGGTTCAAGTTGTGTGGTTCTGTTGAAGTAAAGAAAAAAAATAAAATGGGGTAAAAATCAAACAAGCAAAAAATAGGCGGAGTTCTTCTAGAGGCTATAAATTTCAATTTGAGAGAAGAAAGGGAAAAAGGAAGAGAAACACAACAATACAAAAAGAAAAATCAAACACAAATTACAAAAAGCACCACAGCAATAAAGACAACCACCACACAATAACCACAGTCCTAAACTAAAAACAAAACAAAGCATACAAAATAAAGACAACAAAAGCAACAACAATAGCAAACCCCCCACCCCAAATTTATTTTGTGCTGCTTCTTTTTTTTTCCTTTCTGCATAGGCACAGTAAATATTGGAGAAATTAGATAGGAATTCCCTTGGCCTAAGTGATACCCTTGATGTACACTGTCATGGGAATAATTACAGACTCCATACATGTTCATTTACTCTCCCCTATGTCCTTTTGTGATGTATGGAAAACTTCTGTTCCATCATGGATGATAAAATCAGACCTCTGTATCTAGAGATCTTGGTATATGGACAGGTCAAAGAATGGAGCTTATGATGAAGTCTTTCTTTACGGTTGTAGAAGTTCTGTTCCATCATTGTTGTTTTAGTCAGACTTCTGTAGTTGATGATCTTGGTTTTTGCACCGATCCTAGGATGAAGCCTAGGATAGTCTTTCATTATGTTTCTAGAAGACCTGTTCAGTTGCAGTTGTCTCAGTCAGATCTCTGAAATCAGAGATCTTGTTGTACAGGTCGTAGGCCAAAGCCGAGAGTAGGGCTTTTTTATTGGTCCCAGGATACGTTCTGTCTAGTCATGGTTGTCACAGCCGGTCTTCTGTAGATAATAATCTTGACTTTTGCACAGACCAAAGGATGACAAGTCTTCTGACTTCATCCTATCGTTAGATGGTGATGTAAGACAACCTGCTCTAGATCAAGTTGATGCTGTTTTCTCGTCAGAATATCATGTCAAAACTGGTGCATGTTTGGTATCAGAACAGTATTAATAATGTCCCAGAGTGGAGAACTGTGTCAGTTCAATGTCTGGGATCTAGGGTTTGGGATTGGATGGTGGCTGTCTAATCACCTGGAGTCTAACTTGGGTGGGTCCACATGACATATGTTCAAGGTGGAAGGTGCCCCTGTATTGTAAAATTGTATGAGTTATTATCCCTAGTAGATAAGAGCTTGTTTCTATACATAAAATTTTTCCTTTTTTAGTATGCCTTTGCAGGAAGAAATGGTGCTATATTATATTGCTGGTACATTTGGGGGTGGGAGTGTCAGGCTCCATCTTCTCTGTGCCCTGATTTTGACCTGAGCTATTATCTCAAGCGAGACTTTTTATTGTAGGTTTTTGTACCAAGCAGAACCAGAAGAGGTGAAGTTAAGGAAATGAAGAAAACAGAAACAAGATATATATATATATATATATATATATATATATATATATATATATATATATATATATATATGAGTTAAAAAAGTAATTAAGGGACAAAGTGATGCAGGAGACTACTTTACATTTATGGGTAAGCAGGTTAAGAGGTAGTATTATATAGATCTTAAACTTATAAAGGAAATATAAGCTTCCCCATGTTCTTTTGAGATTTTCTTGTGGGGTGTGCAATGCAGGGCACATTTTATATTCTTTTTTATAATTATCTTTATTTAAACACCGTGGTTACAAATATGATTATAGTTGTATGATTACAGTCATGTAACGAACACCCCCCTTCACCAGTGCAACATTCCCACCACCAATTTCTCAGATCTCCCTCCTCCCCACTCCCCCACACCTGTACTTGAGACAGGCTTTCTACTTCCCTCATTCATTAACACTGTTATGATAGTTTTCAGTGTAGTCATCTCTCCAACTGCACTCATCACTCTATGTGATGAGCTTCATGTCATGAGCTGTACCTACCAGCGCTCATCTCTCTTTTCTCTAAGATACTGTTAAAAATGTCTTTCATTTTTCTTAAAACCCATAGATGAGTAAAACCATTCTGAATCTTTCTCTCTCCCTCTGACTTACTTCACTCAGCATAATAGATTCCATGTACATCCATGTATAGGAAAATTTCATGACTTCATCTCTCCTGACAGCTGCATAGTATTCCATTGTGTATATGTACCACAGTTTCTCTAGCCACTCATCTGTTGAAGGGCATCTTGGTTGTTTCCAGAGTCTGGCTATTGTAAATAGCACTGCAATGAATATAGGTGTAAAGAAGGGATTTTTGTATTGTATTTTTGTGTTCCTCGGGTATATTCCTAGGAGTGGTATAGCTGGATCGTATGGAAACTCAATTTCCAATTTGTGAAGGACTCTCCATATTGCTTTCCATAAAGGTTGTACTAGACGGCATTCCCACCAGCAGTGAAAAAGAGTTCCTTTCTCTTTACATCCCCGCCAGCACTGCTTATTTTCCTTTTCTGTGATGTGCGCCAATATCAGTGGTGTGAGGTGGTACCTCAGTAGTTTTGATTTGGATCTCCCTGATGATTAGTGATGTTGAGCATCTTTTCGTGTGCCTTTTGGCCATTTGCCTTTATTTTTTGTCAAAGTGTCTGTCCATTTCTTCTCCCCATTTTTTAATGGGGTTAGATTTTTTTTTCTTGTATAGTTCTGTCAGTATCTTGTAAATTTTGGATATTAGTCCTTTATCTGATGAGTATTGGGTGAATAATTTCTTTGTATTCTGGGCACTATCTTCTTTGAGATGCAGAAGCTTCTCAGCTTAATATAGTCCATCTGTTTATCTCTGCTTCAACTTGTTTGGAGAGTGCTGTCTCCTCCTTAAAGATGCCTTTAGTCTCAATGTCCTGGAGTGTTTCACCTACATGTTGTTCTATATACCTTGTAGTTTCAGATCTGATATCAAGGTCTTTAATCCATTTGGATTTTACCTTTGTACATGGTGTTAGCTGGGGGTCTGAGTTCGCTTTTTTGCAAGTGGCTAACCAGTTGTGCCAACACCACTTGTTGAATAGGCTTTCCTTGCTCCATTTAGAATTTCTTGCTCCTTTATCAAAAACTACGTGGTTACATGTCTGAGGAACCTTCTCTGAGTAATCAAGCCTATTCCACTAATCTGAGGGTCTGTCTTTATTCCAATACCATGCTGTTTTTATAACTATTGCTTTGTAATACAGCTGAAAATTGGGGAAAGTAATGCCTCTCATATTCCTTTTCCCAAGGAGTGCTTTAGCTATTTGAGGCTGTTTATTGTTCCAAATGAATTTCAGAAGTGTTTGACCCACTTCTTTGAAGAATGTCATGGGTATCTTTAGAGGAATCACGTTAAATATGTACAATGCTTTTGGAACTACTGCCATTTTAATGATATTGATCCTGCCAATCCATGAGCAGGGTAAAAAAAGAAATTTACAGACCAATATCCCTGATGAACACAGATGCAAGGATCCTCAACAAAATCCTGGTGAACAGGATCCAGTGCCTCATCAAAAAGATCATTCACTTTGATCAAGTAGGTTTCATCCCAGGAATGCAAGAATGGTTTAACATCCGTAAATCTATCAACATAATACACAACATAAACAACAAGAAAAATAAAAATCACATGGTCATATCAATAGATGCAGAGAAAGCATTTGATAAGGTTCAACAGCCATTCTTGATCAAAACTCTCAGCAAGATGGGAATAAAAGGAACCTTTCTCAATATAATTAAGGCCATCTACCACAAGCCAGTGGCAAATATTATCCTCAATGAATAAAAACTAAAAGCCTTCCCTCTAAATTCTGGCACAAGACAAGGCTGTCCTCTCTCACCACTTCTATTCAACATAGGACTGGAAGTACTTGCTATAGCGATTAGGCAAGAAAAAGATATCAAGGGAATTCAGATAGGAAAGGAAGAAGTCAAGCTCTCACTGTTTGCAGATAACATGATACTCTACTTAGAAAACCCTAAAGACTCTACAAAAAGCTTCTAGAAATAATAGATTCATATAGCAAAGTGGCAGGCTACAAAATTAACATACAAAAATCAATGGCCTTTTCATACACTAATAATGATAGGGAAGAAATGGACATTAAGAGAACAATCCCGACAGAGCATGAAAACCGGCTAAGCTTTGCAAAAGCCGGCTCCCTGTGTGCTACACCAGGCGGGGAAAATCCGCGAAAGTACACCGGCCCAGTGGGGCCCAACTGTGAAAAACTGTGAGTGTGACCTGTCTATGTCTGTCTACTGTCCTCTTGCGTAAAACTCTTGCGAGTGGGGCAAAAGAGGCTCCAGAAACCTCGCTCGCCCAGACGCCATTTTCAGGGAGGGACTACAGAGCATGAAAACCGGCTAAGCTTTGCAAAAGCCGGCTCCCTGTGTGCGACACCAGGCGGGGAAAATCCGCGAAATTACACCGGCCCAGTGGGGCCCAACTGTGAAAAACTGTGAATGTGACCTATATATGTCTGTCTACTGTCCTCTTGCATGAAACTCTTGCGAGTGAGGCAAAAAGAGGCTCCAGAAACCTCGCTCGCCCAGACGCCATTTTCAGGGAGGGACTACAGAGCATGAAAACCGGCTAAGCTTTGCAAAAGCCGGCTCCCTGTGTGCGACACCAGGCGGGGAAAATCCGCGAAATTACACCGGCCCAGTGGGGCCCAACTGTGAAAAACTGTGAATGTGACCTGTCTATGTCTGTCTACTGTCCTGTTCGTGAAACTCTTGCGAGTGGGGCAAAAAGAGGCTCCAGAAACCTCGCTCGCCCAGACGCCATTTTCAGGGAGGGACTACAGAGCATGAAAACCGGCTAAGCTTTGCAAAAGCCGGCTCCCTGTGTGCGACACCAGGCGGGGAAAATCCGCGAAATTACACCGGCCCAGTGGGGCCCAACTGTGAAAAACTGTGAATGTGACCTGTATATGTCTGTCTACTGTCCTCTTGCATGAAACTCTTGCGAGTGAGGCAAAAAGAGCCTCCAGAAACCTCGCTCGCCCAGACGCCATTTTCAGGGAGGGACTACAGAGCATAAAAACCGGCTAAGCTTTGCAAAACCCGGCTCCCTGTGTGCGACACCAGGCGGGGAAAATCCGCGAAATTACACCGGCCCAGTGGGGCCCAACTGTGAAAAACTGTGAATGTGACCTGTCTATGTCTGTCTACTGTCCTGTTCATGAAACTCTTGCGAGTGGGGCAAAAAGAGGCTCCAGCAGAGCACGGCCGCTCCGCTTTGCTACGCGGCCGTGCACTCTTTCTAAGGAAAGAACACCATTGCAACAAGAAGGAAAAATTACACTAAGAACGGTGCTATATCACAGAAGCAAATATTTCTCTCTGGACTGTCTTCTCTGTTGCATGCTCGGGCCTAAGATTTGACCCAGTGTGAGGCTTCATCCACGGAGGACTCCCCTCCCTTAGAGGCAAGTCAGCCCATCCAGAAAGGGAGGAGCCAGAGGAGTGCGCTGCCTGCATCATATAGACAATGAATACCACCACAACACGTAGAAAAATCCACAATACAAGTGGGACAATGGGGAAACAACGCAGGCCAGCATCAGACATAGAGAATGAAGATGACAATTCTGAGGACCAGATAATGACCAACCAACTAATCAACCTCTCAGATAAGGACTTTAGACTAGCAATATGGAAGATGCTCTACGGATTCCAAGAAACCATGGATCGAACTGAACAGAACACTAATAAGAACCAAGAAAATATGAAGACAGAAATCACAAAACTCCAAACTGAAATAACATGTCAACTAACAGGACTGAAAAAGTCAGTAAATGAAGTGAATGACAAAATGGATAAGCTCTGGGACAGGGTATCAGAAGCAGAGAATAGACTTGGTGCTGTGGAAGATGAGATACATAACAATTCCATACAGCAGGAGAGATTGGACAAAAAACTTAGAGCAAATGAGCAGACAATGGAAAAATTAGTCAAAGAATGGGAACAGATGAAAATAGAAGTCTATGATAAGATCAACAGAAACAACTTAAGAATCATTGGAGTCCCAGAGACCCAGGAAGAAAATTTCCAGGAAGAATCAATGGTCAAGAACATCATTAAAGAGAAACTTCCAGAGCTAAAGAATATATGTGATCAAATCCTGCATGCCCGAAGAGTACCAACCAAAAGGGACCCCAGAAAAACCACCCCATGACACATCCTAGTCACAATGACAAATCCCACAGATAGAGACAGAATTCTGAAAACAGCAAGATCAAAAGGGGAAATCACGTTCAAGCAAGCTTCCCTGAGATTTACAGCAGACCTGTCACCAGAAACACTCAATGCCAGAAAGCAGTGGTGGGATATTGTGACAAGACTGAATGAAATGAATGCTTCACCTAGAATACTGTAACCCAGCAAAACTCACTTTCCGGTTTGACGGAAGAATACATGGCTTCACAGACAAAAAACAGCTCAGAAACTTCACAGACACAAAACCAGTCTTAAGAGAAAAACTGAAAGACCTAATCTAAGACAAGACTACCCAAAAGACACACCAAATTTTGAAATAAAGATGAGGTTAAATCCCAGGACAATTCATTCTCTCAACGTCAATGGACTAAATGCACCAGTTAAGAGACACAGAGTTGCTAAATGGATCAAAAAACTCAATCCAACCTTCTGCTGCCTACAAGAAACGCACCTGAATAGTCAGAACAAACATAGACTCAAAATAAAAGGCTGGAGAAAAATTATCCAAGCAAACAACACCCATAAAAAAGCTGGAGTGGCCATACTAATATCAGATAATGCAAAATTTATACTCAGGAAGTTTGTAAGGGACAAAGATGAATATTTTATATTAATCAAGGGGTACGTATAGCAGGAAGAATTCACTCTCCTAAACATAAATGCACCGAATGAGGGGCCAGCAAAATATTTAATACAACTGTTGAAAAATCTGAAAAATAATATCAACAACAACACAATAATTGTGGGGGACCTTAACACGGCTTTGTCAACACTGGATAGGTCAACCAGACTGAAACCCAACAAGAATATAGTAGACCTGAGGAGAGAAATGGAAGAAAGAGGCCTAGTGGATATATATAGGACACTCCATCCCCAGAAACCTGGATACACATTCTTCTCCAATGTACATGGGACATTCTCCAGGATAGACTACATACTGGCACATAAAGCATACCTCCATAAGATCAAGAGGATAGAAATTTTGCAGACTACCTTCGCTGACCACAAGGCTCTGAAATTATTTGTGAACTCAAAAGGGACTCAGAAGAAACACTTTAACACCTGGAAGTTAAACAGCCTCATGCTCAATAACCAGTGGGTCCGAGATGAAATCAAGGAGGAAATCAAAAGGTTCCTGGAAACAAATGACAATAAAGACACAAACTATCAGAACTTATGGGACACAGCAAAAGCAGTACTGAGAGGAAATCTTATAGCTTTGCAAGCACACATCAGGAAGGAAGAAGGAGCTTACCTGAGTAGCTTAATGACACAGCTAATAGAACTAGAAAATGCTCAACAAAAGGACCCAAGAATAGGAAGACAGAAGGAAATAACAAAGCTGAGAGCAGAAATCAATGAAGTGGAAACCCAAAAAACAATCCGAAAGATCAACGAAAGCAGAAGTTGGTTCTTTGACAAAATAAACAAGATTGATAGACCACTGGCAAACCTAACAAAGAAAGAGAGAGAGAGAAACTTGATAACTCGTATCAGGAATGAAAAAGGAGATTCAAAGGGTAATCAGAAACTACTTTGAAAATCTCTACGCCACTAAAAATGAGAATCTGGAAGAAATGGATAAATTCTTGGACTTTTATAATCTTTCAAAGTTGAAGGAAGAGGATGTAGCATATCTAAACACCCACATCACCATTAATGAAATTAAAACAGTAATCAAATGTCTGCCGAAAACAAAAGCCCAGGTCCAGACGAATTCACTAATGAATTCTATCAAACTTTCCAAGAGGAACTACTGCCAATCTTGGCAAGATTCTTTCATGAAATTGAACAAACAGAAACACTTCCAAATAGCTTTTATGAAGCCAATATCACCTTGATACCTAAACCAGACAGAGACGCTACAAAAAAAGAAAATTACAGACCAATATCACTGATGAATGCAGATGCAAAGATCCTCAACAAAATCCTGGCAAATAGGATTCAATGCCTCATTAAGAAGATCATCCACTATGATCAAGTAGGTTTCATCCCAGGAATGCAAGGCTGGTTTAACATCCGTAAATCTATCAACATAATACACAACATCAATAACAAGAAAAATAAAAACCACATGATCATATCAATAGATGCAGAGAAAGCATTTGATAAGGTCCAACACCCATTCTTGATCAAAACTCTCAGCAAGATGGGAATGGAGGGAACCTTTCTCAATATAGTGAAGGCCATCTACCACAAGCCAGTGGCAAATATTATCCTCAATGGAGAAAAACTGAAAGCCTTCCCTCTAAATTCTGGCACAAGACAAGGCTGTCCTCTCTCACCACTCCTATTCAACATAGCACTGGAAGTACTTGCTATAGCGATTAGGCAAGAAAAGGATATCAAGGGAATCCAGATAGGAAAGGAAGAAGTCAAGCTCTCACTGTTTGTAGATGACATGATACTCTACTTAGAAAACCCTAAAGACTCTATCAAAAAGCTTCTAGAAACAATAGACTCATATAGCAAGGTGGCAGGCTACAAAATTAACACAGAAAAATCAATGGCCTTTCTATACACCAATAGTAATAAGGATGAAATGGACATTAAGAAAACAACCCCATTCACAGTAGTGCCACACAAACTCAAATATCTTGGAATCAACTTGACTAAATATGTGAAGGACCTATACAAAGAAATCTATAAAACTCTGCTCCAAGAAATAAGAGAGGACACACGGAAATGGAAACACATACCCTGTTCATGGATTGGCAGGATTAACATAATCAAAATGGCAATAGTCCCCAAGGCATTATACAGATTTAATGCCATCCCTCTAAAGATACCCATGACATTCTTCAAAGAAGTGGATCAGACACTTTTGAAATTCATTTGGAACAATAAACACCCTCGAATAGCTAAAGCAATCATTGGAAAAAGAATATGGGAGGAATTACTTTCCCCAACTTTAAACTGTACTACAAAGCAACAGTTATAAAAACAGCATGGTATTGGAATAAGGATAGGTCCTCAGATCAGTGGAATAGGCTTGAATACTCAGAAAATGTTCCCCAGACATACAACCACCTAATTTTTGATAAAGGAGCAGGAAATCCTAAATGGAGCAGGGAAAGCCTCTTCAACAACTGGTGTTGGCACAATTGGATAGCCACTTGCAAAAAATTGAACTTAGACCCCCAGCTAACGTCATGTACAAAGGTAAAATCCAAATGGATTAAAGACCTCGATATCAGCCCCAAAACCATAAGATATATAGAACAGCACATAGATAAAACACTCCAGGACATTACAGGAATCTTCAAGGAGGAAACTGCATTCTCCAAACAAGTGAAAGCAGAGATTAACAGATGGGAATATATTAAACTGAGAAGCTTCTGCACCTCAAAGGAAATAGTTTCCAGGATACAAGAGCCACCCACTGAGTGGGAGAAACTATTCACCCAATACCCATCAGATAAGGGGCTAATCTCCAAAATATACAAGGCACTGACAGAACTTTACCAGAAAAAAACATCTAACCCCATCAAAAAATGGGGAGAAGAAATGAACAGACACTTTGACAAAGAAGAAATACACATGGCCAAAAGACACATGAAAAAATGTTCTACATCACTAATCATCAGGGAGATGCAAATCAAAACAACGATGAGATACCACCTCACACCCCAGAGAATGGCACACATCACAAAGAATGAGAATAAACAGTGTTGGCGGGGATGTGGAGAGAAAGGAACTCTTATCCACTGCTGGTGGGAATGCCGTCTAGTTCAACCTTTATGGAAAGCGATATGGAGATTCCTCCAAAAACTGGAAATCGAGCTCCCATACGATCCAGCTATACCACTCCTAGGAATATACCCTAGGAACTCAAAAATACAATACAAAAACCCCTTTCCTACACCTATATTCATTGCAGCACTATTTACCATAGCAAGACTCTGGAAACAACCAAGATGCCCTTCAACAGACGAATGGCTAAAGAAACTGTGGTGCATATACACAATGGAATATTATGCAGCTGTCAGGAGAGATGAAGTCATGAAATTTTCCTATACATGGATGTACACGGAATCTATTATGCTGAGTGAAATAAGTCAGAGAGTGAGAGAAAAACGCAGAATGGTCTCACTCATCTATGGGTTTTAAGAAAAATGAAAGACACCCTTGTAATAATAATTTTCAGACACAAAATAGAAAAGAGCTGGAAGTTCCAACTCACCTCAGGAAGCTCACCACAAAGAGTGATGAGTTTAGTTAGGGAAATAACTACATTTTGATCTGTCCTAATAATGAGAATGTATGAGGAATATGGAGAGCCTGTCTAGAGTACAGGCGGGGGTCGTTTGGGGTGAAGGGAGACTTGGGACATTGGTGATGGGAATGTTGCACTGGTGATGGGTGGTGTTCTTTACATGACTGAAACCCAAACACAATCATGTATGTAATTAAGGTGTTTAAATAAATTAAAAAATATATATATAAAAAAAAGAGAACAATCCCATTCACATTAGTGCCACACAAACTCAAATATCTTGGAGTCAACCTGACTAAAGATGTGAAGGATCGATACAAAGAAAACTATAAAACACTGCTCTAAGAAAAGAGGACATGCGGAAATGGAAACACATACCCTGCTCATGGATTGGCAGGGCACATTTTCATCGCACACCCTGGTCTTCTTGAGATTGAGAAAAGATTTGCAGCAGAGAAGTCTTGGGTAGAGTTCTTGCGCTGGTATCCTTCTGGTGCTGACAGACTCCTTACACAAATAGCATTTAGCAGGAAAACTGAGGGACAATGGAAATACAGATGAATCTGCTTATATAGACTGAGTTAACATCATTTCCTTCCTTCCGTCTTTCCTTCCCTTCCTTCCTTCCTTTTCTTCCTTCCTTCTTTCCCTTCCTTCCTTCCTTCCCTTCCTTCTTTCCCTTCCTTCCTTCCTTCCTTCCTTCCTTCCTTTCTTCCCTTCCTTCCTTCCTTTCCTTCCTTCCTTCCTTCCTTCCTTCCTTTCTTCCTTCCTTCTCTCCCTTCCTTCCTTCCCTCCCTTCCTTCCTTCTCTCCCTTCCTTCCCTCCCTTCCTTCCTTCCTTCCTTCCTTCCTTCCTTCCTTCCTTCCTTCCTTCCTTCCTTCCTTCCTTCCTTCCTTCCTTTCTTCTTTCCTTCCTTCCATCCTTCCTTCCTTCCCTCTTTCCCTTTCTCCTTATCTCCCTCTCTTTTTCCCTCCCTCCTGACCTCCCTTTCTCTTCCTTTTACCTTCCCTCTCCTCTTTTCTGTTTCCCTTTCCTCCCCTTCCGTTACCTTCTCATTCTTCTCTTCCTTCCCTTCCTCTACCCAGGATAAGGTTCCCCCATTGCACTCAGGGGTTTCTGAGCCCTGTGATTTCCTCAAATGTGGGAAACTCGACTGTACAATTTGTGATAGTGGGGGACTGCATTCGTGCTCTCCTCTTGTAATCTGGTCTCAAGAAAAGATTCTCGGGGCTGGAACTGTGGTGCAAGTGGTAGGGCACGCGCTAACTTAGGATGGACTTCTGTTCAATCTCCATGATTGTCTCATATGGTCTTCCAAGTCAGGAGCGATTTCTGAGCACATAGCCAGGAGTAACCCCTGAGTGTCACCAGTGTGGCCCCAAAACAAAAAACAAAAATAAAAACAAAATGGATATGTTTCAAGCTGGAAATCCTTATAATGGGTTCTATCTTTCACGACAAACATTTTCATTGATAATCTAGGTTTCATTTTATTCTTTAGTCTTCTAACTCTTGGAGTTCCATTTTGGAACATGAATACCAATAACATTTGGCTTCTCATTTGCAGTTATTTCGTTCAGGTCTCTCAAAATCATTTTGGGCTCTACCATGTATCCAAGTTCTATATACATTTCTAATAATAGCCCTTTCCTTATTCTAAGAAAGCAGTGTCCTATAGGCATAGTATACTCCAGTAGTTGATCTAGATCAAAGGAGGCTACTGTTTTGTTTTTTTTTTCTTTTTTGGATTTTTGGGCCACACGCGGTGATACTCATGGGTTACTCCTGGCTATGCACTCAGAAATTGCTGCTAGCAGGGCCCGGAGATAGCATGGGGATAAGGTCTTTGCCTTGCATGCAGAAGGATGGTGGTTCGAATCCCAGCATCCCCTGTGGTCCCCTGAGACTGCCTGGAGCTATTTCTGAGCGTGGAGCCAGGAGTGACCCCTGAGTGCTTTCTGGTGTGACCTAGAAACAAAAAAAAATTACTAAAAAACAAAATAAAAACAAAAACAAGGGCCGGAGAGATAGCATGGAGGTAAAGCCTTTGAAGGACGGTGGTTTGAATCCTGGCATCCCATATGGTCCCCTGAGCCTACCAGGAGTGATTTCTGAGCATAGAGCCAGGAGTAACCCCTAAGTGCTGCCAGGTGTGACCAAAAACAAAAACAAAAACAAAAACACATTGCTCCTGGGCTCCTGGCTTGGGGGACCATATAGGATGCCGGGGGGATCAAACCTCAGTCAGTCCTAGGCTAGTGCTGGCAAGGCAGACACATTACCACTTTGTGCCACCACTCCAGCCCCCAAAGGAGGATACTTTATATGATTTTGGAAATCATTTTGGCTGGAAAGTTAAATCCACAGTCCCAATAATTTAAATCACGGATAAAGGAATTTATTTGGGGACATCCCTTTTTGTCCTAGATTTCTCAAATACAAGGCAGAGTACAATAAATATTTCTGCTTGGATTTGTGGATACCAAATATAAAGCAGGCCTTTCAGTCAGCAGGAAATGACTGTCCTCTAGGTTAACGTACTCTTGTGTGTTGAATAAAAAAAAATGTGTGGTTGTAGTGATTCTAGATTCTGGATACATGTTAACATCACTTGTGGAAAGATTCTCCATTGTCCTATACATAGAGATCCTGATGTATTTCATTTAGGGTGATATTCTCATGTAACTATTTTTAGGAGGATATTCAACTGATGCTCAGGGGATCTGGAGGTTACTTCCTGCTGTACTGGGCCAACTGGGCTGGTAGTTCTATGCTAGAGCTAGAGCAAACAGTTGCTGTGTACTAGTTTCTTTGTCTATTCATATATTATCAGACCCTATTCTTTTTTTTTTTGTTTGTTTTTTTTGGGCCACACCCGGTAACGCTCAGGGGTTACTCCTGGCTATGTGCTCAGAAGTTGTCCTGGCTTGGGGGACCATATGGGACACCGGGGGATCGAACCGCGGTCCGTCCAAGGCTAGCGCAGGCAAGGCAGGCACCTTACCTTTAGCGCCACCGCCCAGCCCCATATTCTTAAAATTCAAAACCAACAACATCCAGGAGGTTACATCTTCAGAATAATAGGGTACTTGTACTTGAACTGTAGTCTATAATCAGTTATGAGATTAAAATTTGGAGTAACACTTGGCTTACCTTGGTTTTATGCTAAGGATTCATTCTTTGTGATTCTTAGGGGGTCATATAATGTGCTAGGGATCGAACCACATATAAGGCAAGTGCTTTACATTCTGTGATATCACCCTGCCCCAATACAAACTTCTATTTAAATGATATTTCTTAGATTAGTTAATAGTTCTTGTATTTCTGAAGGTTATATATATTATGCTGACACAGAAATCAAAATTGGGCCTACCCTAAACAACTGGTCACATTCAAATCCTGCAACTATGAAATCTTTACTTCAAAGGTTGAAGCTTCAAAGTGATCTATGAATGTGTATATATATACATGTATGTATATATACATATACATATACACTATGTGTGTAAAATACCTCAGAATCACAGTCATCACAGTCATAAGACAGAATGGGATCTTTCATGACCATTGAATTCATCTCGTTTTCTGGGAATGTTTGTTTGAAGCCACCCCAGAGACACAACTCTCCCAGTTCGAATTTAATTTCTTTTTCCACTCAGCAGGAGGTCATCTGTTCAAACTTCAGGTCAAGGCCTGTCTTCCTGACAAAACAATTCATTGTAAGACTCTTTATCAGGATACTCTTTGGCTGAAGAAAGGGTATTTTGTACAACTTGTGGGGGTTTTTTTGTAATAAATATCACAAAATTACTTACAAATATAAATGTTTAGAATGAGAAATGAAATCATAATGTTATTGGTGTTTTTGATAGTTTGATCCTTTTCATCTCTGATTTCATTAGTCGACTTTAGACACCTTGCATGGAGTGATTTTGCTTTTTCTGACCTTTTCTACTGGCATCAGAGATTTCACAAAAACCTCAGACCTCATCATTTTCTGGATATCACAAAACGCTCAAATATCATTTTCTAGATGCCCCATTAAAATTGCCTCAACCTTTTTGCAAGCATGTATGAATAACATTGATCTACTCCTTTATTTGCCTCATCATCCCAAATGTAGGTAAAACATAG
This sequence comes from Suncus etruscus, assembly GCF_024139225.1. Taxonomy (NCBI): domain Eukaryota; kingdom Metazoa; phylum Chordata; class Mammalia; order Eulipotyphla; family Soricidae; genus Suncus; species Suncus etruscus. Next base: position 83,576,741 of record NC_064851.1, on the reverse strand, counting down.
AATCTTACTTTATATACCCTGTTAATATGTTACAGACTAATTGTGCATACTTTTCTTTTTTCTGACCACTGTTTCTCACTTTTTCTGTCCCAGCTCTAGTTGTGAGTTGGCAGCACCTTACATTTTTAATACTTTTCTGGATCCTTTTAAAGAAATATGTTTCAAGTAGGGGTAATTTTATACTTCTGGAGATATTTGATAGTGCCTGAGGACACTTTGGTTTCCAAACTGAGGTGATAATAGGAGTGGGCTTCTGGTAATACCAGGAGGCAAATAATAGGCAGTCAAGGACCTATCTGCTGACCAATCAGCATATCAGTTCTAATAATCTATGTGTGTCCCCAATTTTCACTATTGGATGATTCACTACCAAAAACATTGCATTTTTGTTATCTTAAAATGTTCAGAATCTAACAATGATTGGCATAGAATATATGATATAAAATGGTCCTTAAGAGGATAGATATTTCTATTTGTACCTGTGTAGCTAATTTATCCTATGTTATTATTTTTAAGTACTGGTTTCTAGTAGAAGACAATAATTTATTGATTACTACTTTGTGTAAATCTAAAAGAGGTTAAAATAATAATTTAATCAAGTGGGGTAAAACTTAATAAAGAAATTTTCTAAATGGAGTATGCTCATAATGAATCTTGAAGAAAAAACTGGAAAGAATGGACTTCATATGGGTATAAAATTAGGTATTTTTGATTTTTAAAAAATTATTGAGTAATATGATTTAAAAATGAGTAACAAGTTTGTATTCATTGACTAGAGAAGTTTCTGTAGATTTGTTAAATAAACTACTTTTGGCAGGGCTTTCTAAAATTATGATGTGATTTTAATTTTTTATTATTTTTATAAGGTCAACACAGTATTTTTCAAGGCCTGAACCTATTCTGGCAAAATTTAGTTCAGCACAGAAATTTGGGGGTGAGAATCATACTGGTGAGTGGTTAGGGGACCATTAGGTGTCAGAGATCAGACATCACATGCTATGATTCAATATCAGACTCTATTTGTGCTAGGCATTTATTTGCTCTACTGAATTCAAACATAGGGATAATTCTCCAAATGTTTAAATAGCGAAAATTAAAAAAAAACAACTGGGGGGTAGAGAAATATCTATAATCCATCAAAATTGTAGAATCTTTTTAAAAACAACTCTTCAAAAAGATGGTAGCTCTTCCAGTCCACACAGGCTTCTTTGTATGCAATTAAATGGTTTATGGAGTCACACATGAGATAATTTAGATTTCTCTATTACTGTTTCCATTTATATGTGGGAGAATGACATGATGCCATGGAAATGGAATAAGCTCCCTTTAAGTGGCATATTTCTTCCAGAGGTTTTATAGGTAAAAAACCATAGAAGAAGGCTGAAAAACATCTATTAATTTTTAAAAAAATCATACAAACTGTTGAACATTTGTCTTAGATCTTGTGAAATGGTAACAAAGCAGGTAGGAGAAAGCAAAGTATTTGACAGATTGCACATGCCTATCCTATGTAAGCCAAGTCTTGTATCTCACTTCTGCTACCCTTGAAGTTTTTAGGCATCACAGAGTCCAGATACAAGGGAGGTCAATAGGGGAACAAATGTTCCAAGTTCAGGCATATGCCTTGTATTTTCTTTTAAAGAATTTTCTAGTGGTCAGGAACTGATTTGATTTCTTAATCATCCATTCTAGGTAGTAAATAGTTATTAGCTTTGTGGGTTCACAATTTTTCCCTTCAGCACACAAAGAATAGTGTGAGTCACATGGTTTTGATTGTTAAAAATGCATCATCTTAATAAAGTTGGGCCTCTGTATATCTTTCCAACATACCTAGGACTTCATCCAGAATAGATACTAGACAGGTTTTCATTCAAAAATATTTAATATTAGTATTAAAATTATTTATTTTATTAGTATTTATTAAACCTTATCATTACTTATTTATATTGGATTTTGAGAGCCATTTCTAGTGGTGCTCAGTGTCTATTGCTGCCTTGTACTCAAAGATTGTTCCTGATGTTGCTGCTAAGCACACAACCAGAATATTGAGTTATCTCTGCAGCCTAATCTTCATCACTTTAATGGTAATAAATGTACCTCTCCTATTTTCAATAATTCAAATAGTTAAGGTCTCTATTAGAAAATCTGCTTTTACTTGAGTAATATTTAGTTTCCAACCCGAATTTGAGTAATTGACTGAGTTTTTATTGCTATTTTTAGGTCACACCTGGTGGTGTTGATAGCTTTCTCCTGGCTCTGTGCCCAGGGACCACTTTTGGCAATTCCCAAAGAACCACATAGAGCATTGGAGATTGAACTACAGTAGGTTGCACAGAGGACAAACACCTTACACATTGTACACTCTCTCTGTCCTTGGACTTGAAGTTGTATAGATTACAGATCTCCTTTGCTATGCTAAAGTAGATAATTTTATATGATCTTGTATGCACAGACATAGCATAAAGACATAGCATAAAGCTACAGAAAAACAACTACCATTTATTTACATGGTAACATTTTTGCCATATTCCAGAGCCCCAAAATAGTCTATCAAAATTATACCAAGAGAACATAAAACCTTAGATAATATTCATACGCAGATAAATCAAGAATGACTTAATAAAGACTCATACTGTAAGATGTAGTTTTCATATTAGAGGAGCTTAATGGTTCCAGTCTCACCTGCTCCCTCTAAAACTGTTGAGCAAAATCAATTCCAAGTGCCATTTTTTAAGTTTTTGTCATAAAAACAAAAATCCTCTTTAGCATTCTTTAAGTTATTGAAAGTAGGTAGTGTATGGTTGTAGATCTTTCTTAACAGTGAAGTGGCACGTACAAAATTAACAAGCAGGAGAAATCCATAGTGAAAGATTTATTCATTTTCAGGAATCTTTCTCAGGTCTATTATTATATGGCAGATATTGCTATAAAAGTAGTTAGTCATGCAACAGGTGAAAATTCCGGGGCCGGGCGGTGGCGCTGGAGGTAAGGTGCCTGCCTTACCTGCGCTAGCCTAGGAGACGGACCGCGGTTCGATCCCCTGGCGTCCCATATGGTCCCCCAAGCCAGGAGCGACTTCTGAGCGCATATAGCCAGGAGTAACCCCTGAGCGTCACCGGGTGTGGCCCAAAAACCAAAAAAAAAAAAAAAAAAAAAAAAAGAAAATTCCTCTCTCTGTAGAGAAATGGATAAAATTTGAGCAGATGAGTCAAACAGGGCCAATCAGAATCCTTTCTTGGTAATAATACATGGAAACTAAAATAAGAAATGCCTGACCCCTTGCAGTTGCTGAATATGATATCTGGAACTTCCTTGAGCCATTTTCTTGGGACACTCAGAGATTGTATTCATTGTGACAGAGCATAAGCAGCCCTTTCAAGGACAGTAGGGTCAAGAGATGATGAGAGGAAGGGGAAAGGTAAAGGGTTAGATAAATATTGGACGTTTATTGACCCCCAATTTAGTCATGCTTAAAGTCAGTGACTTTTTTGAATAGTCTTGTTTCAAGAGTCAATAATTCTCCTTGCTTTGTTTTGTCACTTACTCATTTGAATTGTTTGCCATAAGAAACAAAAGGAGTATTGTTTAACATCGATGTGTGGAATAATCAGGTGAATCATAAAAACCAAAATTGGTCAATTTTGAACTAAATATTATCTAAATTTCTTTTCCTCAAATATCTCTGGATAATACATAATAAACCAAATTTTAGAAGACATCAACTTTAGTTTTGGTTTGTCAGGATTATGAAACTTAAATCATAAGAGACTCTTAGCAGTTACCATATGCTTTTAGTAATTTGCTAACAATCATCTTCTTTACCATGAAAATCATCACCTTCTTCATCCCAAGTGTTACTAAAGTGATTGAGAAGGCAACTGAGTTGAGAAAATGCATAAAGCATGAAGTAGGACTCCATATCATTATAAGCATATTTTGCAGGTGGTATTTAGAGTATTGGATATGTATGTACATGTACATATAGGAGTATTTATATTTAATTATTTATATTTATATTTAGGTTATTTAGTATGTGTATAATATATGTGTTAATGTACTTTGTGAAATTTTTATTGCTTTGTTTTAAGATGTTTATTATTATTAAGATAATAAGATGAGGGTTAGAGAGATAGCACAGAGGTAGGGTGTTTGCCTTGCATTCAGCCAACCCAGGACCTGATAGTGTTTTGATTCCCAGCATCCCACATCCCCTTGAGCCTGCCAGGAAAGATTTCTGAGCACAGAGCCACGTATAACCCCTGAGCACAGCTGGGTGTGACGCTCCCCAAAAATTAATAAGATGTTTATCATTTTATGCCTCTTCATGAGTTTCCTTAAGTATATTTTTATGGAATTTGATAAAATTTAATTTTGCATGGAAAATAATGTATTGCTTTGACTATTCCATATACAAGGGGACATAAGTGTAGCTTAACTTCTTGATATGGTTTCAACACAGTGCACTTCAACCACTAGACCACAGACAGCTCCAGGTATGAAAGTTTGAATACCATTGCTCTACAGGAGCAATTACTGTTGGTCCACAGACTAGAGCTTGGAAAAGTGCTTTTCCTAGTCCACAGACTAGAGCTTGAAAAGCACTACTACTCTAAAATAGCTCCAAGAAAACAGGGTATCTTTTTTAACAAGACACATTCCAGATAATCAGTAAAAATACTTGATAAAATTTTATTTCACTTCAGAACTAAAGCAGAAAGAGAAAGAGAGAGAGAGAAAGAGAGAGAGAGAAAGAGAGAGAGAGAGAGAAAGAGAGAGAGAGAGAGAGAGAAAGAGAGAGAGAGAGAGAGAGAGAGAGAGAGAGAGAGAGAGAGAGAGAGAGAGAGAGAGAGAGAGAGAGAGAGAGAGAGAGAGAGAGAGAGAGAATGGCCACAATAGGGCACTCAGGGTTTAGGTTTCTATTCTGGATTCTAGGGATTGAAATCAGACAACACCCTACTTCCTGTACTATATCCAGTTACTAAAGCAGAAATTTTAAGGAAAATTAAATGTCATTTAAAAATAAAACATAAAGAGATGATAAACCATGGGAGCAGAGGTCAAGGAGATTGGAGTACATTACATTGGTATAATGTAGCCAACACTAAAAATAGCAGATGAAAATACAATCAAAAGTAAAAATGTGGGCCCGGAGAGATAGCACAGCGGCATTTGCCTTGCAAGCAGCCGATCCAGGACCAAAGGTGGTTGGTTGGAATCCCGGTGTCCCATATGGTCCCCCGTGCCTGCCAGGAGCTATTTCTGAGCAGACAACTAGGAGTAACCCCTGAGCACCACCGGGTATGGCCCAAAAACCGAAAAAAAAAAAAGTAAAAATGTGCCTGTCAAGGTGAAAGGCTGGGGATGTGGGGAGGAAGAAGGAACCTTAGAACCCTGATGGATGGAAGAAGACACTAGTGGGATTGGTGCTGCAACATAGTATGTATAAAACTCAAATATGATAACTTTTGTAGACATGGTGCTTTAATAAAAAAATTAACTAAATTAAATCAAAGCTGCCAACGTTATGTTGAGAAGCATCCATGCCTATCCTCTGACTTATGAGGCAATAAAAGTCAATTCTGGCAAATAAATTGCTTGTAACAGGATAGGAAATTACTCTTGCTATCAACTGGGGGTAATTCAATGAAAAAAATAGAAATAGAAAAATTACTAACGCCATTTTTGCCTCCGAGGATGAAAGCTAAAAACGTCTTTGTTTTTCTACCCACAATTTTATTTCTGTTCTCACACCCCACCCTGCTTTACATGAATATTAAGGAGTAAAGCTTTAGCAACAGGCTTTTGGTTGTGGGGGAGGAAGAGGTAAAGAGAAAAGTGCTGTGTATGGCTTTTCATATGGTAATAAGTTGATTCCATGACAACCATTGAAAAGAAGGGTTGGAAACAAAAGCCGCAGCCAGAGAGGATCAGGGCTCTTTCAGGGACACTGTAAGAATAACAGCCTGGACTCCCTCTTCGAAAGGTATCTGATGGCCGCTTGTCAAAGGATTTTGTTTTAATAGTACAGAGTCAGTTTATAATTAATGCAGACCTTTAAGAGTCCAAATTTCACCCTAAATGATGTTTCTCTTGTAAAAAGTTGTGAATAAGAAGCTGAAGCAGACGGCTAAGTCTGCTTCCAGTAGGGCCCTGGAATAGATGCAAACTCTCTGTGCTGATGATCACTCACTCCAGTTTGAAGTAAAAGGTCAAGGGCTTTTATCTTTGAGCATACAACGATGTTTAGAGCTGGGCCACGAGGGAAATTGCACCGGGAATAGCGAGCTTTCCTCTCCGGACAGTATATGAATTTGGTGCAGCACGTTCTCAATGACTTAATGAAACTCCATGGGACATTCCTGAGAGGAAGCTCTATAAGAGTGCCAGCATTGCTGGTCTTTTTTGACCAATGAATAGAAATCCTGGCTGGCATTTTATACTCCTAGAAACATCAAGTGATATCCATACATCAAATTTCCTAATGTCTTATAGAGCTAAGTTTTTATTTTAACTTTAGTAGTTACATATATTCATTAATTATTATAACATGCTAGCATAATACATTTATTTTTCCTAGTCAATTTAAGATACTGTAAAGTGTTATATTTAGTAATTTACTAATTTTCCGTCATGTCTTGCTTTTTTTTTTCTAATGCATTGCTGAGTCTTTTAGTTATACTAAATTCCTCTTATTTCTCCCTTTTCAAGTAGTTGCCAAAATCTTGCCATTAGTTACTTGTGATACAGTGTTTTCTCTGTTTGGATGGACACAAGAGCTTTCATCACAATGGAATGTTTATGAAATTACATATTTCAAAGGACACCAGCACAAAAATACAACTTCATTCAAAGTCAAGTCACAATGATGAATAGCAATACCAAAATGATTACTAAAAGAATTTGTAATTTGCTTTCAAAGTATTGGCTTTGGTCTTCACTGTAATTCATGGTTTTTCTTCTACAGTAACATCATGAACTTATATAAATCTCACTCTCATGCTAGCAGTGACTATATAATAAAGTTATTTGAGATAAATAAATATCTTAAATATTAAGAGTCTTACATGTCAATACAAGTTAAAAAAGTTTGTGTTACTTATTACTATTATTACTTATTTCTATTCAATTAGTAATAAGTAACACAAACTTTTTTTAACTTGTATTGACATGTAAGAGAAATTTCCTTTAGGAAACTGTGTAAAACACATAAAACATAATGGTGTCATGTTATTGTACAATTTTAAGAACATTTCTAACAAAAATTAAGCCTCATAAATTTTTATATACTATTCTATAGTGTATAATAGAGCAGATGAAGATTCAAAGTGATTATAAAGTTACAAGACTTTGAAGAAAGGGAAGTGATGATATTTGACCTGCCAACAAATAACTGTGCTGTGTACTATATAACTTATCACCCCAAATCACTCACTCACTCACTCACTCACTCACTCACTCACTCACTCACTCACTCACTCACTCACTCACTCACATACTCAGAGTAATTTTTACTATTGTGAACATTAAGGTTTCAATTGGGAATGGAGGGGTTCAAATATAACTACCCTTTAAAAACTCAGTAGTGGCCTACAGGACCATCTCTCCAAATTCTTTGTTTAGGAAGTATGATAGAAGTTAAGAAGAAATAATGGGATATCTTTTTTTTTAATAGTGTTTGAAGATACAATACATAGAGGGTAATTATTTAGAAGTGTGAACATAAACCAATGGGCACTGAGAGAAAAGTTAGGATGCTAAGGTCAAGAGATAGTTGAGAAATAAGTAAGAAGTAAATGGAAAGGACACAGTAAAGGATGAAGCAATCATCTCATAAGGATAAAAATGACTCACTAAGTTTCTGCAGCTGAGCTGGGAGTTGAGAAATGATAACTGAACTTTAGTGATATCTGAATAACATAGCAAGTTTTCTGGTATAGATTCTGGTATAGAGAGAATTACTGACTTTTTTTTTTTTTTTTTTTTTTTTTGGTTTTTGGGCCACACCCGACAGTGCTCAGGGGGTTACTCCTGGCTGTCTGCTCAGAAATAGCTCCTGGCAAGCACGGGGGACACCAGGATTAGAACCAACCACCTTAGGTCCTGGAACGGCTGCTTGCAAGGCAAACACCGCTGTGCTATCTCTCCGGGCCCAAGAATTACTGATTTTTGTCATTATTAGAAACAGTTAAGTCAGTATAATACAATATGAAGTACATTGGGTAGCAAAAATTCTACTAGCTAACGGACATTGTATTGCAAATATGTAGCCTCTGGATACCTATCTCTAAGAAAAAATACAGCACACATACACAAAAATCACATCTTATTTATCTTTTATCTATCATAATCTATGAAGAGAATGATTGGGAGTGCATATATAAACATATGGGTTTGCATATGCTTCAGAAAATCTTAAGTGTTTTAACTGTGGCTTTGAAGTAAGTTATTTAATAATTAAATGGCACAACATATGGAGTATTACCTTCAAATATATGGAATATCTCTCAGAGTAAGGGACAATTAGAATGTTTTGCCTATTGCTATATTGGAGAAAATAATTGATGTCCTTTTGTGGAAATATAGCAATATGGCAGTTTTCCTTTGTTTCAGTAAATGAATGGAACTATAGGGAACAAAGGTAAAGTTTTCTAATAAAACAAAACAGTACAACTGGTTCTAGCTATAAATACACAGATAAGTTCAAGTATTAAAAGCCCCTTTATACAAAGAAGACTTTAAAACGTATATAAACAGTGCTGTGAGGATTCCATGAAAAGGAATCATTATTCATTATCTGTGTCTTTCATATGGATCGGCCTCTATGGAAAACAGTATGGAGACTTCTTAAGATTTTTTTAAATAAAGTTATTTTAAATATATAATTATAATGTGTCCCACAAATTTTATTTCTTGACGGTTACCCTATGACTATAAATTAGCAAACATCTAGGCTTATTGATATTTATTGCAGCAGTACTTGTAATAGCCAATATCTGGAATCAACGCAAATGCCATATAAGAGAGAAGTGGGTTAAAAATGTAATATGTACACACACATCAGATTGTCATGCTCTCATGTTTTTCATAGAGTTTATACACTTGAATATGGTACTAAATGAGTTTTCTATTCTTTAAATTGCAGGGCTTACAATGTGCTTTTCAGGGGTTACCTTCTTGGCCTTAGTGCCATCTATCTCTTTAGTTGCAATGCTCACCAAGACTTCATTCCTTTGTAATGCAGTGCTGATGGAACTTAAGATTCCATGGACTGTATATATCCAAAAGTCTAAATCTAAATATAGAGTTGTCAGGCTTATGTTCAGTACATGAAGAAACCTGGAATAAAATAGGGCTTATATACTTGCAAGGCATGAAATTTATACCATTGAGCCATTCTTCCGGATTCACACAGAGAATTTTTTTTTGAAATAATGAAATAAGCTACAAATGTATTGGTAATTTTTACTTAGTAGATATTTATTAATGACATTCCTTTGGCCAAATTTGTAAAGTGGAATAAAAATGGAGTATTTTGAAATCTATATGAAATTTGTCTAGATAATCTTTTAGCTGGTCCTGTAAATGGATTTGGTTTTGATTATGTAGAATGATTTCCCTATTGAAATAGAATGATCTCCAATGAGATAAATTCTTCAGTGTCTTTAAACCTGTTAATAAGATAATTGTGCGATTCTTTTTAAATTATAAACTTCTTGTTCAACTTTGTTATAAATATATAATCTTAGATTCGGAAAAATGTGTAACTAGCATTCTAGTCAAATTTTAATTTCAAATTATTCTTCCTTTACTATTCATTTGTGTTTGGTTGTTTTTGTTTTTGTTTGTTTTTTGGGCCATACCCGGTAACGCTCAGGAGTTACTTCCTGGCTACTTACTCAGAAGTAGCTCCTGGCTTGGGGGCCCATATGGGACGCAGGGGGATCAAACCGCGGTCTGTCCTAGGCTAGAGCTGGCAAGGCAGACACCTTACCTTTAGCAGCACCACGCCGGCCACTACTATTCATTTTTAATTAAAAAAAGATTCATGAAGTTAACTTTTTTCTTCTTTCTTTCCTTCCTTCCTTCCTTCCTTCCTTCCTTCCTTCCTTCCTTCCTTCCTTCCTTCCTTCCTTCCTTCCTTCCTTCCTTCCTTCCTTCCTTCCTTCCTTCCTTCCTTCCTTCCTTCTTTCTTTCTTTCTTTCTTTCTTTCTTTCTTTCTTTCTTTCTTATTTCTCTCTCTTTCTCTCTTTCTTCATTCTTTCTTTCTCTCTCTTCTTTCTTTCTTTTCCTGGCTTGGGGGACTATATGGGACGCTGAGGATCGAACTGCGGTCTGTCCTAGGCTAGCGCTGGCAAGGCAGACACCTTACCTCTAGTGCCACCACGCAGGCCTCGAAGTTAACTTTTTCTACCATTTGTTGTTCTAGCTGAAGAATTTCATGAAGTACAATAATATGAATGCTAACTCTCATCTAAAGTTTTCCTTTAAGAATACTCTGAACACATTTTTCTTAAAATGATTGCATCAATAAAATATATTTTATGGTTCAGAGAAATCCTTATTGAAGGCAGTTATATTTATGATTTCTGAATTGAGTTTAAAAATAAAAGATGACTAGTACTTTAATAATTTCTGAGGGATTAAACTTTTTGTATTTACTTTTACTCTTACTACTCTTGTTAAAGGAAGATTTTGATATCTTGATGTATGTATTTTATGAATCTGAACAGAATACTCTTGAGTTTTAACTCACATGTAATGTAAATAATAAATATTTAAACAAAAAACTTATTTATTTATTTAAAATATGGTTTTAAAAGAAAATATTTTAATTACTTAGACAATCATAAAATGTCTTTATGACATGGAAAGTACTAATATATTGAAATACTGCATTTAATAGGCAATTTAACTTATTTAGAATTTTAAAACTGTTATAGCTAGAGTACCCCAATGTTAGACTAGAATTTTAATATATTTATAGGAAATGTTCGTCTGAATTTAGGATACTTAAAGAGAGCATATCTGTGGGAGATTAAAATTAAAAATATTTTAAAATTTGGTAAGACTCTTGGAACATCATGTGTTTCGTAGCAATTATTTCACTTGTAAAGATTAATAAATTGTAATTAAAGTTTACTCAGCCTATCACTAATTGCCAACTATAGCTATCTGTGACATCAGCTAATTAACTTGCTTAAAAAACATTTGAGAGCATTATTTATGTTGACATTATTTGTAATTGCAGAACTATAAAATTATAAAGTGGTTTCAAATTGTACTTAGTTGGGAAGCTAAATAAATATGAAAAATCCTGTGTCATTTAATAAAAAGTTAGTACATTGAGGGTTTGTACACTGAGCAGGGCACTTTCCTTAAATGTGACCAACCCATCTTGAATACCATGCTCCACTTGTAGTTCTGAGCACTTCCAGATGTGGCTCATAACCCAAAATTATAAAGATAGCTACCTCAATGGAATATTATGCAGCCATCATGAGAGATGAAATCATAACATTTTTCAATACACGATGGACATGGAAACTATTATACTGAGTGAAATAAGTCAGAGGGAGAGAGAACAGAGAGGGATAGAATAATTTCACTCATCTATGGGTTTTAAGAAAAATATAAGACATCATGGTAATAATGCTCAGAGACAATAGAGATGAGGGCTGGAAGGACCGGCTCACGATATAAAGCTCACCACAAAGAGTGGTAAGTGCAGTTAGAGAAAAAACTACACTAACAACTATAATGACAATATTAATGAGTGAGAGAGGTAGAATGCCTGTCTTGAATACAGGCAGGGTTTTTGGAAGGAGGAAGATGGGAGGCATTGGTGGTGAGAATGTTGCACTGGTGAAGGTGGGTGTTCTTTTTAAGACTGAAACTCAAATACAATAATGTTTGTAAACAAGGTGCTTAAATAAAGATATTATTAAAAAATAAAAGATAGGTGTCTGACATGAAAGACAGTTGTAAATATAAATAACATATTTGGCTTATTGAAGTGAATCAAAAACCTTAAAAACCTTGGGCCTTTTTCAGTAACAGCAGGACTGAACAATTTTTCTTTGTGCCTAAAATTATTACTTTATAATTTTGTGGTTATGCAAATAGAGGTCAGGATGAAGTCAAACTACAGGGATTCAATCCCAGTTCTTCATTTCACTGTTTTGACTTTTAGAATTCAAGTAAACAGGTCATACAGTAATAATGCCATTACTATATATCGAGTTTTAGTGAGACTTAAGTAGAATCTTATATGATACTAATACAAATTTTATCTATTTATTATCCTTCTAAAACATTAAAAACAATGATAAATAGCAAATACACTATTATTATTGCTATCAATCATTGATTTTTATCATTGATTTTTATTCAGATTTCTGACACCTTCAATAAATTTCTTTTAAAAATCTATTTTAAGAACTATCATTTTGTTTTGACCATTTGTCAGAATAATGTTTCTAGCTGTGCAACTTTAACCTAATAGTAGAAATATCTTCTCCTCCTCCTCCTCCTCCTCCTCCTTCTTCCTTATTATTATTGTTATTATTATTATTCCTTTCATGTTTAGGAATATGTTCATTTCTGGCACTGAATGCTCCCCCATGCATTGGGTGTTTACAATGCTGCGTCATACATGTCACGGACTGAACGTAGCACCACATCTGGACTAATTGACACAGAGCATTGTTGGGAAAGCTCTTATAAAATAAATAAAAACAAAAACTAAACTTAAAAGTACAAATCCTGATGTGGTGAGTTTAAAAATACATACATATTTTTGCATTTATACAAGATTTTTTTTTTTTTTAAAGTCTACAAGTCTGAGAGATAGTACAGAGGTAAAGATGCTGCCTGCACTACTAACCCTAGTTGGATATGTAATGCTACATATAGTTCATAAACACTTTTGGGAGTGAAAGAAATTAACAAATAAAAAACACACAAATATACAAGGGAAGATAAAGGATATTATAAAATAGATAAGATATATACAAGGTAAAAAAAAACATAAAAAACTAAGATGCTTGCCTTGAATCTCATGTTTTGGATCCGTCTAGGAGTGATCTATGAATTCAGAGACAGGAAGGAGTAAGACTGAACCCATATAGATGTGACCCCAAATAAGCTAACTTCTATTTACATAAAGGATGATGTGAGGATAGACTCAGGTCAACCATAATTGAAGATTTTTTTTCTCACTCATTTTAGAAGGGACTGAAATTTCTTGTGTTCCAGTTAGGAAAGGAAGAGGGAAGATGCTATTCATGTATACTTTTTTAGACAGGGTAAATGTAGCTCTCAATTTCAATAGGTGCTTTCAATGAATTTTCTGGTTATCAACATTTTGGGAAGAGAAAGCACAGGATTTCAATGGCCAGACCTGATCAGTCATTTCTGCATACTCACAATTGGTTGGAAACAAGGTAAGTGGAGAGGAGTTTAGGAAATCTTGTTTTTGAGGTTTCCTCATAGAGAAGAAAATGCTCTGATAAATGATAGCAGTTTCAGTTATTATTGCTCAGTTAGATTATTTCCAATCTATAGGAATACTCCTTTTCTCACTGTTAATCTCTCTCTCTCTCTCTCTCTCTCTCTCTCTCTCTCTCTCTCTCTCTCTCTCTCTCTTGTTCTCCCCAAATGAAAAGATCTGGAAATCAAATACCTGCTCCTTGAAGTTTTCTGATAAATATACACCTTACACATGCTTCTAGACAAATACAACTAACTCATAATAAATAGAATTACTTTAATATGATAATAGATTATTTTCACAGAATAGGTCAATATTAGATGAGCGGTTAAAGGTGGAAAACCAATAGCCCTACTGTGTTTTCTTCTTCATACAGTTAATTACAATAAATTATACTCTGTATATAAAATTACCATAAACACTATGCATAGTAAATTATATTATGTCTACAGTCTAGTAGAAAGTGGTGGGAAGTGAAGAGAAATGAGAGAGTACAATATAAGCAATACTGTATTTAAAGGGACATGTCTAGTTGGGTTCATAGATGTTCACATTCTTTTGATCCAAACTTAGTTGTATAGCTTTCTAGAGATCCAAAATGCCTTATAATATAACCTGGAATTGAACATGTATTCAGAGGAAAGGAGAACTTATACTACTGAAAGGGAGAAGGCTATAAGTTCTTGACTGTAGTAGTCACTGATTCCATAAACAAAGAAAATAATTAGTGGAAATAGAAGTGATTCTGGTATAATATTATATCAGTAGCTTTTTCTACATAACAAACCTTCCCAAACCCAAATGCCATAACAACAAACAGTCATTACTTATGATTCTATTAGTTCATTGAGCACTTTTCCTTGTAAGTCTGAATGAACTGGGGCTACATGATCCAGGACAGTCTCTTTAGAATGGCTTATTTCTGTCTCTAGTATATTAGCTAGCCAGCCCACACTTCATATAATAGTTATCTCCAAGTTCCATAAAATATTAAGAATGCAAGATACAAATCAAAAGCAAATTTCAAGTTCTGTCTGCATTTTTTTTTTTGCTAAAGTTTTATTGGCTTAAACTATATGTACAGGGCTATTCTCAGATGCAGGGATAGACTATAATGCTTGAAAGTAGACAGGCTGATAACCTCATATTTCAAAGAACACATGTAGAATCTAGAGGTGTGGTCTTTGTGTATAATGCTCTGTATTTAATCTTCAACTCTGCAAATCATTCTTTCCCCCCAAATAAGAATGTGTGTAAAAAGAAGGATTTGCACTCATTTTTATAATCCATCAAAACTCAGAAGATATCTGTTAAACTTTGGGTTCAAAAACTTATAAAGAAAATAGTGTGTTTGCCTATTCAAGCAAATCAATAATTTAAAAGTCAGGATATAGAGCTTTATTATTATGATAGATGTTATTCAAAGAGGAAATAATTGTCTACTTTTATTTTGCAATAAGGATTTTTAGATAAAATAAAAATTAAAACCACAGTGAAAAGATGTTAGTTTATTGAGATTACTAAGTACTTTCATTAGAATAAATTACATTGAGATTAAGAGCTATTTTCATTAGAAGAAATAAATAATATGAAATTGCAAGCAAAGACAGAATGTTTGAACAAAACAAACTTTATAACCAAAACTACAGAGTCAATAATAAAAAGAAGCAACTCAGGATATGAAAAAACTTACCTGAACTGTCTTTACACTTTCAGATCAGTAGACATATAAAAGAAAACTCAATTTATTAAACATTGGAGTCTAGCCAGTTCAAATTGCACTTCATCTATCATTTCCATCTCTGAAGACTAGCAAAAAATTAAAAACAAACAATAGCAAATGCTGTAAAATATATAAAGAAATAATAACAATTGAATTTCACACAGAAAATACAAATAATTTGAAAAATGATGTGTCAATGTTTTGAGAGTTAAAAATGTGCTTATCTTATGACCCAGAAAATTATTCCTAGAGGAACACAGTCCTTCCTTCCTTCCTTCCTTCCTTCCTTCCTTCCTTCCTTCCTTCCTTCCTTCCTTCCTTCCTTCCTTCCTTCCTTCCTTCCTTCCTTCTTTCCTCCTCCTCCTTCTCCTCCCCTCCTCCTCCTCCTCCTCCTCCTCCTCCCATCCTCCTCCTCCTCCTCCTCCTCCCGGAGGAGTTCTTTCTTACTCCTCTTCCTCCTCCTCATTCTTTCTTTCTTTCATTTTGGGGCTACACCCAGTGTCCCTCAGGGGTTACTCCTGGCTATGTGCTCAGAAATCGCTCCTGGCCTGGGGGACTTTATGGGATTCCAGAGATCAAACCAAGGTCCGTTCTGGATCGGCTGCATGCAAGACAAAATGCCTTACCACTGCGCTATTGCTCCAGCCCCAACAGTCATTTATTTCTATGCAGCAGGAAACATATATAATATCATTAATAGCAGTAGTGTTAGTAGAAAAAATGCAAATAACCTACATGGTTGTTACTCTCCTCCCCCAATTTCCTGTTTTGCTCACATTGAGAGGCAGACCTGCCCACATCTGGGAGGGGTATTTGGCTTCCTGTTTTGCTCATCAGGTCACCAGGAGCATAGATTGGGAGAGACTCAAAGGGAGGTTGGGGAGAGAGAGGATTCAGACAAAGAGGTGACTTGGAGAAACAGGGAGATGTCAGGGCAGCTGAAAAGGGCCCGGAGAGATAGCACAGCGGTGTTTGCCTTGCAAGCAGCCGATCCAGGACCAAAGGTGGTTGGTTCAAATCCCGGTGTCCCGTATGGTCCCCCGTGCCTGCCAGGAGCTATTTCTGAGCAGACAGCCAGGAGTAACCCCTGAGCACCGCCGGGTGTGGCCCAAAAACCAAAAAAAAAAAAGAAAAGAGCCGGTTTAAAAGAGCCTGCTTAGGGGCTACACATGGTGGCTAGGGCCTGAATAAAGTTGATGTCTCCGGAAAAGTGATGGCCTGTAAATGATTTCCTCATCGCCACTCTGAGACCGCCAACTAGAGAGGGTTGGAGTCTTGTGGCCTGGGCCGGCATAGAAAGGCTTATCTCTCCATCCCTAGATCTTACCATCCTCTACCACCATCCATTACTTTATACTTAATATGTTTTTCAACACATGGTCACTGTCTTGAGATCATGTGCTTTTATTTTTTTTTTTATATATGCATTTTTTTTAAATTTTTTTTATTTAAACACCTTGATTACATACATGATTGTGTTTGGGTTTCAGTCATAAAAGGAACACCACCCATCACCAGTGCAACATTCCCATCACCCAAGTCCCAAATCTCCCTCCTCCCCACCCAACCCCCGCCTGTACCCTAAACAGGCTCTACATTTCCCTCATACATTCTCAATATTAGGACAGTTCAAAATGTAGTTATTTCTCTAACTAAACTCATCACTCTTTGTGGTGAGCTTCCTGAGGTGAGCTGGAACTTCCAGCTCTTTTCTCTTTTGTGTCTGAAAATTATTATTACAAGGGTGTCTTTCATTTTTCTTAAAACCCATAGATGAGTGAGACCATTCTGCGTTTTTCTCTCTCTCTCTCTGACTTATTTCACTCAGCATAATAAATTCCATGTACATCCATGTATAGGAAAATTTCATGACTTCATCTCTCCTGACAGCTGCATAATATTCCATTGTGTATATGTACCACAGTTTCTTTAGCCATTCGTCTGTTGAAGGGCATCTTGGTTGTTTCCAGAGTCTTGCTATGGTAAATAGAGCTGCAATGAATATAGGTGTAAGGAAGGGGTTTTTGTATTGTATTTTTGTGTTCCTAGGGTATATTCCTAGGAGTGGTATAGCTGGATCGTATGGGAGCTCGATTTCCAGTTTTTGGAGGAATCTCCATATCGCTTTCCATAAAGGTTGAACTAGACAGCATTCCCACCAGCAGTGGATAAGAGTTCCTTTCTCTCCACATCCCCGCCAACACTGTTTATTCTCATTCTTTGTGATGTGTGCCATTCTCTGGGGTGTGAGGTGGTATCTCATCGTTGTTTTGATTTGCATCTCCCTGATGATTAGTGATGTGGAACATTTTTTCATGTGTCTTTTGGCCATGTGTATTTCTTCTTTGTCAAAGTGTCTGTTATTTTCTTCTCCCCATTTTTTGATGGGGTTAGATGTTTTTTTCTTGTAAAGTTCTGTCAGTGCCTTGTATATTTTGGAGATTAGCCCCTTATCTGATGGGTATTGGGTGAATAGTTTCTCCCACTCAGTGGGTGGCTCTTGTATCCTGGGCACTATTTCCTTTGAAGTGCAGAAGCTTCTCAGCTTAATATATTCCCATCTGTTAATCTCTGCTTTCACTTGCTTGGAGAGTGCAGTTTCCTCCTTGAAGATGCCTGTAATGTCCTGGAGTGTTTTGCCTATGTGCTGTTCTATATATCTTATGGTTTTGGGGCTGATATCGAGGTCTTTAATCCATTTGGATTTTACCTTTGTACATGATGTTAGCTGGGGGTCTAAGTTTAATTTTTTGCAAGTGGCTATCCAATTGTGCCAACACCACTTGTTGAAGAGGCTTTCCCTGCTCCATTTAGGATTTCCTGCTCCTTTATCAAAAATTAGATGGTTGTATCTCTGGGGAACATTTTCTGAGTATTCAAGCCTATTCCACTGATCTGAGGACCTATCCTTATTCCAATACCATGCTGTTTTGATAACTGTTGCTTTGTAGTACAGTTTAAAGTTGGGAAAAGTAATTCCTCCCATATTCTTTTTCCCAATGATTGCTTTAGCTATTCGAGGGTGTTTATTGTTCCAAATGAATTTCAAAAGTGTCTGATCCACTTTTTTGAAGAATGTCATGGGTATCTTTAGAGGGATGGCATTAAATCTGTATAATGCCTTGGGGAGTATTGACATTTTGATGATGTTAATCCTGCCAATCCATGAGCAGGGTATGTGTTTCCATTTCCGTGTGTCCTCTCTTATTTCTTGGAGCAGAGTTTTATAGTTTTCTTTGTATAGGTCCTTCACATATTTAGTCAAGTTGATTCCAAGATATTTGAGTTTGTGTGGTACTATTGTGAATGGGGTTGTTTTCTTAATGTCCATTTCATCCTTATTACTATTGGTATATAGAAAGGCCATTGATTTTTGTGTGTTAATTTTGTAGCCTGCCACCTTGCTATATAAGTCTATTGTTTCTAGAAGCTTTTTGATAGAGTCTTTAGGGTTTTCTAAGTAGAGTATCATGTCATCTGCAAACAGTGAGAGCTTGACTTCTTCCTTTCCTATCTGGATTCCCTTGATATCCTTTTCTTGCCTAATCGCTATAGCAAGTACTTCCAGTGCTATGTTGAATAGGAGTGGTGAGAGAGGACAGCCTTGTCTTGTGCCAGAATTTAGAGGGAAGGCTTTCAGTTTTTCTCCATTGAGGATAATATTTGCCACTGGCTTGTGGTAGATGGCCTTCACTCTATTGAGAAAGGTTCCCTCCATTCCCATCTTGCTGAGAGTTTTGATCAAGAATGGGTGTTGGACCTTATCAAATGCTTTCTCTGCATCTATTGATATGATCATGTGGTTTTTATTTTTCTTGTTATTGATGTTGTGTATTATGTTGATAGATTTACGGATGTTAAACCAGCCTTGCATTCCTGGGATGAAACCTACTTGATCGTAGTGGATGATCTTCTTAACGAGGCATTGAATCCTATTTGCCAGGATTTTGTTGAGGATCTTTGCATCTGCATTCATCAGTGATATTGGTCTGTAATTTTCTTTTTTGGTAGCGTCTCTGTCTGGTTTAGGTATCAAGGTGATGTTGGCTTCATAAAAGCTATTTGGAAGTGTTTCTGTTTGTTCAATTTCATGAAAGAGTCTTGCCAAGATTGGCAGTAGTTCCTCTTGGAAAGTTTGATAGAATTCATTAGTGAATCCATCTGGACCTGGGCTTTTGTTTTTCGGCAGACATTTGATTACTGTTTTAATTTCATCAATGGTGATGGGGGTGTTTAGATATGCTACATCCTCTTCCTTCAACCGTGGAAGATTATAAGAGTCCAAGAATTTATCCATTTCTTCCAGGTTCTCATTTTTTAGTGGCGTAGAGTTTTTCAAAGTAGTTTCTGATTACCCTTTGAATCTCTGTCATATCAGTAGTGATCTCTCCTTTTTCATTCCTGATACGAGTTATCAAGTTTCTCCCTCTCTCTTTCTTTGTTAGGTTTGCCAGTGGTCTATCAATCTTGTTTATTTTTTCAAAGAACCAACTTCTGCTTTCGTTGATCTTTCGGGTTGTTTTTTGAGTTTCCACTTCGTTGATTTCTGCTCTCAGCTTTGTTATTTCCTTCTGTCTTCCTATTCTTGGGTCCTTTTGTTGAGCATTTTCTAGTTCTATTAGCTGTGTCATTAAGCTACTCAGGTAAGCTCCTTCTTCCTTCCTGATGTGTGCTTGCAAAAGCTATAAATTTTCCTCTCAGTACTTGCTTTTGCTGTGTCCCATAAGTTCTGATAGTTTGTGTCTTTATTGTCATTTGTTTTCCAGGAACCTTTTGATTTCCTCCTTGATTTCATCTCGGACCCACTGGTTATTGAGCATGAGGCTGTTTAACTTCCAGGTGTTAAAGTGTTTCTTCTGAGTCCCTTTGGAGTTCACAAATAATTTCAGAGCCTTGTGGTCAGCGAAGGTAGTCTGCAAAATTTCTATCCTCTTGATCTTATGGAGGTATGTTTTATGTGCCAGCATGTAGTCTATCCTGGAGAATGTCCCATGTACATTGGAGAAGAATGTGTATCCAGGTTTCTGGGGATGGAGTGTCCTATATATATCCACTAGGCCTCTTTCTTCCATTTCTCTCCTCAGGTCTAGTATATTCTTGTTGGGTTTCAGTCTGGTTGACCTGTCCAGTTGTTGACAAAGCCGTTGTTAAGGTCCCCCACAATTATTGTGTTGTTGTTGATATTATTTTTCAGATTTTTCAACAGTTGTATTAAATATTTTGCTGGCCCCTCATTCGGTGCATATATGTTTAGGAGAGTGAATTCTTCCTGCTCTACGTACCCCTTGATTAATATAAAATGTCCGTCTTTGTCCCTTACAACATTCCTGAGTATAAAGTTTGCATTATCTGATATTAGTATGGCCACTCCAGCTTTTTTATGGGTGTTGTTTGCTTGGATAACTTTTCTCCAGCCTTTTATTTTGAGTCTATGTTTGTTCTGACTATTCAGGTGCGTTTCTTGTAGGCAGCAGAAGGTTGGATTGAGTTTTTTGATCCATTTAGCCACTCTGTGTCTCTTAACTGGTGCATTTAGTCCATTGACGTTGAGAGAAAGAATTGTCCTGGATTTAACGCCATCTTTATTTCAAAATTTTGTGTGTCTTTTGGGTAGTCTTGTCTTAGATTAGGTCTTTCGGTTTTTCTCTTAAGACTGGTTTTGTGTGTGTGAAGTTTCTGAGCTGTTTTTTGTCTGTGAAACCATGTATTCTTCCATCAAACCGGAAAGTGAGTTTTGCTGGGTATAGTATTCTGGGTGAAGCATTCATTTCATTCAGTCTTGTCACAATATCCCACCACTGCTTTCTGGGCATTGAGCGTTTCTGGTGACAGGTCTGCTGTAAATCTCAGGGAAGCTTGCTTGAACATGATTTCCCCTTTTGATCTTGCTGTTTTCAGAATTCTGTCTCTATCTGTGGGATTTGTCATTGTGACTAGGATGTGTCTTGGGGTGGTTTTTCTGGGGTCTCTTTTGGTTGGTACTCTTCGGGCATGCAGGATTTGATCACATATATTCTTTAGCTCTGGAAGTTTCTCTTTAATGATGTTCTTGACCATTGGTTCTTCCTGGAAATTTTCTTCCTGGGTCTCTGGGACTCCAATGATTCTTAAGTTGTTTCTGTTGATCTTATCATAGACTTCTATTTCGTCTGTTCCCATTCTTTGACTAATTTTTCCATTGTCTGCTCATTTGCTTTAAGTTTTTTGTCCAATCTCTCCTGCTGTATGGATTGTTATGTATCTCATCTTCCACAGCACCAAGTCTATTCTCAGCTTCTGATACCCTGTCCCAGAGCTTATCCATTTTGTCATTCACTTCGTTTACTGACTTTTTCAGTCCTGTTAGTTGACATGTTATTTCAGTTTGGAGTTTTGTCATTTCTGCCTTCATATTTTCTTGGTTCTTATTAGTGTTCTGTTCAACTCGATCCATGGTTTCTTGGAGTCTGTTGAGCACCTTCCATATTGCTAGTCTAAAGTCCTTATCAGAGAGGTTGATTAGTTTTTCAGTCATTATCTGGTCCTCAGAATTGTCATCTTCATTCTCTATGTCTGATGCTGGCCTGCGTTGTTTTCCCATTGTCACACTTGTATTGTGGGTTTTTCTACGTGTTGTGGTGGTATTCATTGTCTATATGATGCAGGCAGCACACTCCTCTGGCTCCTCCCTTTCTGGATGGGCTGACTTGCCTCTAAGGGAGGGGAGTCCTCCGTGGATGAAGCCTCACACTGGGTCAAATCTTAGGCCTGAGCATGCAACAGAGAAGACAGTCCAGAGAGAAATGTTTGCTTCTGTGATATAGCGCCGTTCTTAGTGTGATTTTTCCTTCTTGTTGCAATGGAGTTCTTTTCTTAGAAAGAGTGCACGGCCGCGTAGCGAAGCGGAGCGGCCGTGCTCCTCTGAGCCTCTTTTTGCCCCACTCGCAAGAGTTTCACGCAAGAGGACAGTAGACAGACATAGACAGGTCACACTCACAGTCTTTCACAGCTGAGCCCCACTGGGCCGGTGTACTTTCGCGGATTTTCCCCGCCTGGTGTCACACACAGGGAGCCAGATTTTGCAAAGGTTAGCCGGCTTTTATGCTCTGAAGTCCCTCCCTGAAAATGGCGTCTGGGCGAGCGAGGTTTCTGGAGGCTCTTTTTGCCCCACTCGCAAGTGTTTCACGCAAGAGGACAGTAGACAGACATAGACAGGTCACACTCACAGTCTTTCACAGCTGAGCCCCACTGGGCCGGTGTACTTTCGCGGATTTTCCCCGCCTGGTGTCACACACAGGGAGCCAGCTTTTGCAAAGGTTAGCCGGTTTTTATGCTCTGAAGTCCCTCCTGAAAATGGCGTCTGGGCGAGCGAGGTTTTCTGAGGCTCTTTTTGCCCCACTCGCAAGAGTTTTCACGCAAGAGGACAGTAGACAGACATAGGACCAGGTCACACTCACAGTCTTTCACAGCTGAGCCCCACTGGGCCGGTGTACTTTTGCGGATTTTCCCCGCGTGGTGTCACACACAGGGAGCCAGCTTTTGCAAAGGTTAGCCGGTTTTTATGCTCTGAAGTCCCTCCCTGAAAATGGCGTCTCATGTGCTTTTATTTTTAACTAAGGGAATGAAGGTTTATAAGAGTGTACAAGAATTTTAGAGTTATACATTTTAAAAATGTGTTACTTCACCACACCACTATCAAAGTACCAATGTCTCTCTGAAAACAATCATTGGTTTCTTCTCTCTACCTGTTTCCTACTTTCCAAAACCATTACTACTGTCATAGTCTGAGGTTTGTGTTTATTTGGTTTTGTATAGGACATTGGAATAAGGTGACTTCCAAGCAATGGCCAGAGTAGAGTGCCTTGGAGTCACTACTAGTGATACCCAGTGATACCCAGCCATCTGGGCTGGATGGTTCAATGTGAGGGTACAATGATATTGACTTGATAGTGCTAGTATCTTCAGGTTTACAACTGGAGAGGTTGTAGACCAGTCACTGTGCATATTAAAAGAAGTCCCAAGCATGCTTGTAAAATTGACCCTTGAAATACCTTTTCAGCCCCATTATATACTTAAAATGGGGCTGGTGAGGTGGCACTAGAGATAAGGTGTCTGCCTTGCAAACGCTAGGCAAGGAAGGATCGTGGTTCTATCCCCCAGCATCCTATATGGTCCCCCCAGGCCAGGGGCAATTTTTGAGCACTTAGCCAGGAGTAACCCCTGAGCATCAAGCGGGTGTGGCCCAAAAAACAAAAAAAAAAACAAAAACAAAAAAATACTTAAAATGCTTTTCTTTTTCTTTGGAGATAATGGGGTTATACCATGCACAGCTCAAAGCTTATTCTCAAAGCTTATTCTATGCTTAGGGATCATCTTTACCAGCGCTTCATGGGAACATAGCAATAAAGGAGTTGGAACTAGGGTTGGCCCACATGCAAAGCTTTCTGTGTTTTTCTTCTATTCTCTCTCCTGAAGCTCTCCTGAGAGGGCCAGGAAGAACCCAGAAAAAACTGTCTCCTGGAGCCGCTCAGGCTGATAGGCCAAGAAAGACTGAGTGAGTGAAAAACGGCTACCAGAGGTGCCAGGCAGAGAGGTGACTCAGTTGTCTGTGAAGGCAGGTGAGACGGGTCTTGCCCTGCTATGAGATAGGCGTCTGGAAGAGACTGAGGGTACCTGTGGGCTTTGTGCGTTTCTCTTTTCTCTCTGAAGCTCCTGAAGCTTACCTGAGAGGGACAGGAAGGACTTTGCTTCATGGCTGCTCGCTCTTTCTTTTTAATTAATATCTTTATTTAAAAACCTTGATTACAAATATGATTATAGTTTGGATTTCAGTCATGTAAAGAACTCACTCTTCCCCAGTGCAACATTCCCATCACCAATGTCCCAAATCTCCTTCCTCCCCATCCCAGCCCCACCTGTAGTCTAGAAAAGATTTTGCTTTCCTCATTCATTCACATTGTTATGATAATTCTCAATATAGTTATCACTCTAACTGCACTCAGCACTCTCTGTGGTGAGCTTCATGTTGTGAGCTGAACCTTCCAACCCTTCTCTCTTTGTCTCTGACAATAATTGTAAAAATGTCTTTTATTTTTCTTAAAACCCATAGATGAGTGAGACTATTCTGCATCTATCACTCCCTCTGACTTATTTCACTCAGCATAATAGATTCCATGTACATCCATGTATAGGAAAATTTCATCACTTCATCTCTCTTGAATGCTGCATAATATTCCATTGTGTATATGTACCACAGTTTCTTTAGCCATTCCTCTGTTGAAGGGCATGTTGATTGTTTCCAGAGTCTGGCTATTGTAAATAGCACTGCAATGAATATAAGTGTGAGGAAGGGATTTTTGTATTGTATTTTTGTGTTTCTCGGGTGTATCCCTAGGAGTGGTATAGCTGGATTGTAGAGGAGCTCAATTTTCAGTTTTTGGAGGAATCTCCATATCGCTTTCCATAAAGGTTGGACTAGATGGCATTCCCACCAGCAGTGGAAAGAGTTCCTTTCTCTCCACATCTTCACCAACATTGCTTGTGTACTCTTTCTAACTAATGAACCCCATCATAGCATGCAGAAAAAAAATCACACTACAAGTGTGACAATGGGGAAACATCGCAGGCAAACACCATGCATAAAGAATGAAGATGATAACTCTGATGACCCAAAAAATAACAACCATCTGATTAACCTCTCAGATAAGTAGTTTAGAATAGAAATATGGAGGATCCTCATGGAAATCAAAGAAAACATAGCTCTAGATGAATAGAACACAAACACAGAAATCAGAAAACTCCAAGCTGAAATAAACACAGAGGAAATCCCAGAGGAAAAGACTGCATGCAATCAAATCCTTTATGCCAGAAGAGTGCCAGCTAAAAGAGACCCGAAGAAAAATAAACCAAGACACATCCTAGTCACAATGATGAGTCCCACAGGTAAACATAAAATACTGAAAGCAGCAAGATCAAAAAACAAAATTACATTTAAAGGAGCATCCTTAAGATTTACAGCAGACGTGTCATAAGAAACTCTCAAAGCCAGAAGACAGTGGTGGGATGTTGGGTCTTATTTACTCCTTTGTCTATTGTTTGAGTATCTGGAAAGGGCTCCCAGAATAAGAAATTGATTCCCATCCTCTTGTCTCCTTTTGGGGGGAGATCTTGATAATATTTATCTACAGCAAGTAATCCACACAGACAGGAGGGCTAAGGGGTAAAAGGTTGGGCGAAGAGAGTCTTTTGTCAGCCTGCTGCTAGCTCCAAAACACACCTAGAGCTAGCCTGCCAACTCAGGCAAAAGACCCCCAACACCTCGCTCCCAAACTATTCAACTATTCTGCTCTCAACAACGTCCCACCTGGAAGGTCAAGGTGGGACAATAGGCAAGGAATAATCTTATGGAAATATTTTCATAAACAGTAAACAGTGATAGATAGAACGTCCCACCTGGAAGGTCAAGGTGGGACAATAGGCAAGGAATAATCTTATGGAAATATTTTCATAAACAGTGGAATATTGTGACAAGATAGAATGAAATGAATGCTTCACCTAGAATATTGCATCCAGCCTGACTGTTCAGATTTGAAGGAAGGATAAATAGTTTAACAGATAAGCAACAGCTCAGAAACTTTACGGATGCAAAACAAGCCTTAAAGGAAAAATAGAAAGGTCTACTTTAATACAAGACAGACCAACAGACACACCAAACTTATACACAAAGATGACATTAAATCTCATGACAGGGGCCGGAGAGGTGGCACTAGAGGTAAGGTGTCTGCCTTGCAAGCGCTAGGGTAGGACAGACCACAGTTCGATCCCCAGGTGTCCCATATGGTCCCCCCCAAGCCAGGAGCGATTTCTGAGTGCATAGCCGGGAGTAACCACTGAGTGTCAAATGAGTGTGGCCCAAAAACCAAAAAAAAAAAAAAAAAAATCTCATGACAATCATCTTCCTCAATGTCAATGGACTAAATTCACCAATTAAGAGACAAAGAGAGGCTAAATATATCAAAAAGATGAACCCAAACACTTCAACTACCTAAAAGAAACACACCTGAATAGTCAGAACAAACAGACTCAAAATCAAAGGCTGGAGGAAAATCATCCAAGCAAACAATACCCTTAAAAAAGCCGGAGTGGCCCTATTAATATCAAACAACACAATGTTTAGATTCAGAAAAGTTGTAAGGGACAAAGGTGGACACTTTGTACTAATAAAGGGATATGTGCAACAGGAAGAAATCGCACTACTAAACATATATGCACCCAATGAGAGAGCAGCAAAATATCCAATAAAATTGACAATTTGAAAGAGGATATCAGTAATAACACAATAATTGTGGGAGAACTCAACACGGCCCTGTCAATATTTGATAGGTCAACCAGACTGAAACCAAACAAAATATACTAGCCATGAAAAGAGAAATGGATGAAAGAGAACTAGTAGATATATATAGGACACTCCATCCCCAGAAACCTGGATATACATTCTTCTCCAAAGTACATGGGTCATTTTCCAGGATAGACCACATGCTGACACATAAAACTTACCTCCATAAAATCAAGAGGATAGAAATTTTTCAGGATAACTTCACTGACCACAAGGCTCTGAAATTAGATGTGAACTACAAAGAATAAAAATTTCAACAACTGGAAATTAAACAGGAAATTTAACTGGAAATTAAACCAGTGGGTCCGAGATAAAATCAAAGAGGAAATCAACACTTTCCTGGAAACAAATGACAATGAAGACACAAACTATCAGAATCTATGAGACACAGCAAAAGCGGTACTGTGATTAAAATTCATAGCTTTGCAAGCACACATCAGAAATGAAGAAGGGGCATACCTGAATAGCTTAATGACGCAGCTTATAGAATTAGAAAATGATGAACGAAAGGAACCAAAAAAGAGCTAGACAGAAGGAAATAACAAAGCTTAGATCAGAAGTCAGTGAAGTGGAAACCTAAAAAACAATCTGAAATATCAACAAAAGCAGAAGTTGGTTCTTTGTAAAGATAAACAAGATTGATAGAACATTGACAAAACTCACAAAGAAAGAGAGAAAGTTGATAATCTTTATTAGAAATGAAAAGGGGGAGAGCACTACAGATATTGCAGAGATTAAAAGGCTAATCAGAGACTACTTTGGGAAACTATGCCACTAAACATGAGAACCTGAAAGAAGTGGATAAATTCTTGTAACTCTTATAACCTTCCATGGTTGAATAAAGAGGATGTAGCATATCTAAACACCCCATCACTATTGAGGAAATTAAAACCTTAATCAAATATCTGCCCAAAAACAAAGACCCAGGCCCGGATGGATTCATTAATGAATTCTTTCAAATCTTTCAAGAGGAACTACTACCAATCCTGGCCAGACTCTTTCATGAAATTGAAAAAACGGGACCACTTCCAAATAGATTTTATGAAGCCAACATCACCTTGTTTCCAAAACCAGATATAGATGCTGCGAAAAAAAAATTACAGACAAATATCTCTGATGAACACATATGGAAAGATCTTCAACAAAATCCTGGCAAATAAGATACAATGCCTCATCAAAAAGATCATTCACTATGATCAAGTAGGCTTCATCCCAGGAATGCAAGGATGGTTTAGTATCCATAAATCTATCAACAAAATACACAACATCAACAAGAAAAATAAAAATCACATGATCATATCAATAGGTGCAGAGAGAGCATTTGATAAGGTCCAACACCCATTCTTGATAAAAAATAACTCTCAGCAAGATGGGAATAAAAGGAACATTTCTCAATACTGTTAAGGCTATCTTTCACAAGCCAATGGCAAATATTATTCTCAATGAAGAAAAGCTAAAAGCCTTCCCTCTAAATTTTGGTACAAGACAAGGCTGTCCTCTCTCACCACTTCTATTCAATATTGTACTGGAAGTACTTGCTAAAGCTATTAGGCAAGAAAAAGATATCAAGTGAATCCAGATAGGAAAGAAAGAAGTCAAGCTCTCAATGTTGTCTGATGACATGATACTCTACTGAGAAAACCCTAAAGACTATGAAAAAGGATCTAGAAACGATTAATTCACATAGCAATGTGGAAGGCTACAAGATTAACACACAGAAATCAATGGCCTTTTTATGCACCAATAATGATAGGAAAGAAATGGACATTAAGAAAATAACCCCATTCACATTAGTGTCACACTAACTGTAATATCTTGAAGTCAACTTGACTTAAGACGTAAGGACCTATACAAACAAAACTATAAAACCCTGCTCCAAGAAATAAGAGAGGACACACAGAAATGGAAACACATTTCCTCCTCATGGATTGGCTGGATTAACACCATTAAAATGGCAATACTCCTCAAAGCATTGTACAAATTTAATGTGACCCCTCTAAAGTTACCCATGACATTCTTCAATGAAGTGGATCAAACACTTCTGAAATTCATTTGGAACAATAAACACCTTCGAATCGCTAAAGCATTCCATGGGAAAAAGTATAAGGGAGGCATTACTTTCCCCAACCTTAATCTCTATTATAAAGTAATAGTTATCAAAACAGCATAGTACTAAGAGAATATACTCCATACATACAATCACCTAATTGTTGATAAAGGAGCAAGAAATCCTAAATGGAACAAGAAAAGCCTCTTCAATAAGTGCTGTTGGCACAACTGGTTAGCCACTGGCAAAAAAGCGAACTCAGAACCCCAGATGACATCATGTACGAAGGTAAAATTTAAATGGATTAAAGACCTTGATATCAGACCTGAAACCATAAGGAATATAGAATAATATGTAGGTAAAACACTCCATGACATTTAGACGAAGAGCATCTTCAAGGAGGAAACTGTACTCTCCAAAGAAGTGGAAGCAGAGATAAACAGATGGGAATATATTATGCTGAGAAGCTTCTGCACCTCAAAGGAAATAGTGCTCAGGATACAAGAGCCACCCACTGAGCAGAAGAAACTATTCACCCAATACCCATCAGATAAGGTTCTAATATCCAAAATATACAAGGCACTGATGGAACTTTACAAGAAAAAAATATAATCCCATCAAAAATTGGGGAGAAGAAATGAACAAACACTTTGTCAAAGAAGATATACAACTGGCCAAAAGGCATATGAAAAAATGCTCCACATCACTAATCATCAGGAAGATGCAAATCAAAACAACTAAGAGGTACCATCTCAAGCCACAGAGATTGGTGCACATCACAAAGAATGAGAACAAGCAATTCTGGCGGGGATGTGGAGAGAAAGGAACTCTTATCCACTGCTGGTTGGAATGTTGTCTAGTCCAACCTTTATGGAAAGCGATATAGAGATTACTCCAAAAACTGAAAATTGAGCTCCCATATGATCCAGCTATACCACTTCTAAGGAAATACCCAAAGAACACAAAAATACAATACAAAAATCCCTTCCTCACACCTATATTCATTGCAGCGCTATTTACAATAGCCAGACTCTGGAAACAACCAGATGCCCTTCAACAGATGAATAGCTAAAGAAACTGTGGTGCATATACACAATGGAATATTATGTCAAGAGAAATGAAGTCATGAAATTCTCCTATACATGAATGTACATGGAATCTATTATGCTGAGTGAAATAAGTCAGAGGGAGAGAGATAGATGCAGAATAGTCTCACTTATCTTGGGTTTTAGAAAAATAAAAGACATTTTTGCAATAATTTTCAGGGACAAAAGAGAGGAGGGTTGAAAAGGTCCAGCTCACGACATAAAGCTTACCATAGAATTATGAGTCCAGTCTCAATTACATTAAGAATTACATAAAGTGAATAAATGTGGGAACTAGAAAGCCTGTGTAGAGTACAGGCAGGAGGAGGGAAATTCTGGACATTGGTGATGGGGATGTTGCATTGATGAAGGGGTTGTTTTTTATATGACTGAAACCCAAGTACAATCAAATTTGTAATCAAGATGTTTAAAAAAAGATATTAATAAAAATAAATAAGAAAAAACAAACAACAAAAATAATGAAAAATTTTCAGCAAAATAAATTCAGTTGAGTTTCTGTATAAACAATTTTCAAGTATGCAACTCATGCATAAAGTAATATACATTGAGTAAAAGGGTCACATATGTTGTAAAATGTTAAAATCTTTTTTATGAAACTTATAAATTATACATATAAACCAATAGTATGTGTCAAAAGACTACATGTGTAATGTATTTAATATTAATATAAAAGAATATTACCCTGCTATTAACACAAATGCATTGTTGTAGTCACTCCACCATAATATAGATGTTCTTTATTTATAATATTGGTTTTCTGTTTAACATTTTAATTCTGATAGAACTTAATGAGACCATTCTGCAAATGGGAAGGTGATTCTGTTTGCCTAGAGGGACTTTCAAGTTTGATATGTCTGTGTTAATTTTAGAATCTAAATACATGAACAATTTAGGAGCACCCATAATTTAGTTTGCTTATGTCAAATGAAACAATACATGGCACATAAATAAAAAACAAGAATAGGAAACTGTGGATAATATATTTAAAGTAATCATTCATTTACTTTCCATATGTTTATTATGCAACTCTTTATTGATACTCAGTTTTGATGGAGGAATCCAAAGATTACTTAGTCATATTCCTTTCTAACAACCTAGAATCTAGTGGACATGAAGAAGTAATACAGAGCATAAAAGTTAATGTGAAAAATAATAAATCTATAAGAAAGTGCTAAGAGCTACTAAGTCTGAAAAGCAATTGTATAATAGAAATTGATGAACCTGAAGAATTGTAGCTACTCTTTAATAAAAAAACATTATAATGATTTGCAAATATCTTTAAGTAACCTAAGTGTTATTAGAAATTTAATGTCAATAGACTCACCAAAGGAACAATACCTGATAAAAATTAGAGTTTAATGATTTTAGAAATAATATCCTGCTAGGAAAGGGAACAAGGAAGAAGAATCATCAACAGATGCAAAAGACGGTTTATATTATCTTATCCTTATTGACATAAGGAGTAGCAAAGAATCATGTTATTGGGGCATTTGATTCCTAGGAAAAGACAGTAGCAAAGTCCAAGTATATATGTGCGTTAGAGAATTAACAGAAGAGCTATTAAAGTAGTAAAATATTAAAAAAAAAGTAAAAGTAAGGTAGAAGAAGAGCAAAATGTAAATATTTCAGAGTAAAATTTATATATTTTGAACTCTGAACTATGTTTACAGTGGGAACTTTAGCTATGTTGGTGGAATGACTGCAATAGTTTATAATTACTACATACAGTAAATACATTTAATAGCTTAACACTATGGAAGTTAAAATTTACATGTGAGGACCGGTGAGATAGTACAGTGGTAGTGTATTTGCCTTGCACACAGCCAACCCAGGATGGCCAGTGGTTTGAATTTCGGCATTCCATATGGTCCCCCAAGCCTATGAGGAGTGATTTCTGAATGCAGAGCCAGTACTAATTCCTGAGCACCACCAGGTGTGACCCAAAAACCAAATAAAAAAGTTTACACATGGCACTAAGTATTTGGAATAAAATGCTATATTAAAAATTACCTCCAAATGTTGATAAATGATATGCAAAATATGTTATTATATTATTTGTTTTAGGATACTTACTGGTATATGGTAGATAAAGAAAAAAATCTCTTGCAAAGCTCTGTAAATACCTTATCATTCAATGTACACTTATTAAAATCTTCCTACAAAAAAGCATTATCTTGGATTATAAATTAAATATTATCACAATTATTCTTAAGCATTTTTATGGTTTTCAATTATTGGTATTTATAGCTAACTCATTTTATGAACACAAGATACAATGTAGAAATTGAAATACATGTATGCAGTACATGTATGAAGTAATATATGGGGTTTGCCTTGCACACATCTGGCCTGAGTTCAAACCCTACCACCTGGTATGGACCCTGGAGTCCACTAGAAATGATCTCCAAGTACAGATCCAGAAATAAACCCTGTGCATAAAATGAAACAAAAAATACAATCTGTTCGTCAACATAAATACTAGAGAATGTTTTGTAAGAAATCTAGTTAATTATATATGAAGCCCTATAAAACTACATTAGTTAAAAAAGCAAAAAGTGAAAATGCTACCTCATCCTTTTTTATTTTTTGACCTCATTCTATGTTAACATATAGGTGCAGAGAAAAATACTAGAGTTAGTTTCTATTCAAAACTATTTTCTTCCTTTTTCTTACTTAGA
Organism: Suncus etruscus; assembly: GCF_024139225.1. Classification (NCBI taxonomy): domain Eukaryota; kingdom Metazoa; phylum Chordata; class Mammalia; order Eulipotyphla; family Soricidae; genus Suncus; species Suncus etruscus. The sequence goes on along the minus strand of NC_064851.1, from coordinate 83,544,324 downwards.
GAATTTCTATCTCATTAGAGAAGTAATGATTCCTGTTAAAAAAAAAAAAAACATTTCTTTCTCAATACACAGAATCCAGTTGCATTCATTATACAAAAAAATGACTCAGAGGAGAAAGAGTTCAAAATAGTGTCAAAAACAATCAAGTACCTTGAAATCAACCTAACAAAAGAGGTGAGAGGCCTATCATACTAGTGTCACTGCCTTGAAAGAAAACTCTGGATATGATGTAGAGCTCCATTCTAAGATATGCTGCATTGTCAATATTTGAGATAGAATAAGTGATGCTATTAGGTGGAAAAATACAAATATTATTAGTTCTTTCTCAAATATTATCTGCTAGATTTAAATTTGAAATGTAAAAAAAATGTCTTACCCTGTTGTTTGAGAGTCACACCTGGCAGTACTCAGGGACTCTGGGTCAGTCCTGGAAGTACTCCGGGTATTATGTAGTTCCTGAGATGGAAATAAAAGCCTTTTCCTGATTAAATGATTAATCTCAAATAGTCCTAAACTTTTAGCCCTTATCGTATTATGAAATTAAATTTCATTACACAAACTATATCTTTGTGAAAAAACATTAATTTCTAAAACTTCAATTTAGCTTCAAACATCACACAGATAACTTTTTTGGGGGGGTGGAATAAGTATTTGGAGCACACTTCCAGTGGTGCTCAGGGCTTACTCTGCTTTATACTTAGTGACCACTTCTGGCAGTGCTAGGAACCATCTGTAGTTTTGGGAATTGGAGAAGGCAAGCTTACTTGCTATAACTGCTATACTAGTTTGATTTTTTGTTTTGTCTTGTTTGGGGCCACACCTGGTAGTTAGGGTTTATTCCAGGCAATGTTAAGGGGACCATATATTGTGCCAGAAATTGAAACCAGGTTACCCTCATGCAAGTCAAGTACCTTACTTGCTTACTACGTTTGTGGCCTCTACTTTGATACTTTTAAACTGTTCTTCAAGTATAATGTTTGTTTGGTTTTTATTTATACTTTGCGCTACTAAACTCTTGTATTTCAACTAAATTTTACAAATTTGCATTTTTTCACATATGGAGGATTTAAAGTTTATTTTTATTTTAAAATGAGATAATATCAGTTTATAAAGATCAAATCATTTGCCTTTTATCATAGACCTTCTCAGTGACATAATTAGGATTATAATACATGCATATATGTGTATCTTTTGCAAAAGTCCATGTTATATTTTTTGAAAAGTTAAATGAAATAATCTCATTAGCTTTAGAAGCTATAGATTAAGTTACTAACAGACTAAACTATAATCACAAACAATTTACATAAAGTTCACCTATAAAAAGTGAAACAGATAATAAAGGATTTCCATGTTGTTAAAGATGACAAGATATTCTGTATTTGTTTTCTTCCTTTATTATGCTCTAACAATATAACATAGTGATTTGATTGTTAAGATGAATTATTTAAATGGTACCTTTTTTTTTACCACAACCAGTGGTAATCAGGGTTTTCTCCTGGCTATGCACTCAGGGGGTCACTCCTAGTGAAACTGGGGGGAACATATGGGATGCTGGGAATAGAACCTGGATTGACTTCTAGCAAAACAAGCACCCTGCTGGCTATACTGTCACTCCAAAGCTTAATTGTGGTCTTTATGAAGAAATTCATTAGGGTTGAACATATTTTGGCAATTATTGATTGTCCAGTTTCTCTGGTACTATCAACATCATTGAAGATGTAGAATTGTTAGTTCTGTCCAACAGAATTAGGTTTGACAAAGCAGATTTAATCTGATTCATTAAGATAATCATACAAGTTATGATATGTGATCTTAGTTAAGTATGTAATACAGCATTCTGTATTATGAGAGTATAATGAGTTTCTGAGAACAGTATAAACCAATAATTGGATTAGAAGAATGTTAAATGAAGAAATATTTTAGAAGCATTTTTGAAATTGCATAATCATATTTGTTAAAATAAATGTCAACATTGTGAATTAAGTCCAATAACACAGGGTATAAATTCTTTGCTAGTATTTTAAACTTAAGTTTCTAAAAAAAATTTGTCTTTCTCTTTCACTGATATTTAGCCAATTGATATAAATTATCTGACATTTCATAATGTATTTTGACATTTTAATGAGTCTATTTCCTAATGCAAATTAACTCCAAGATCTATATCCTTATGTGAAGATACATTATTTTTATTTTTACAAGTTTTCTACCTGCATACTTCCATTTAAACAGAGAACATTTTCTTCTCATTTTTTTCTATGGAGCTTAGCAAAATATGACTTGAACCTGAGGAAGAAACCATATTTTTCAGGGGCTGGAAAAATAGCACAGCCAGATGGGCATCTACCTAACATGCAGTCAACGTGGGTTTGATTCCCAGCATCCCATATGGTTCTCCAAGCACCACCAGGAGTAATTCCTTAGTGCAGAACTTAAAGTAGCCCCTGAGCATGGCTGGTTGTATCTAAAACAACAACAACAACAACACTACATTCTTCAGTCTATAGTTTATCACAAGTGTAATAAGGAAGAACTTTTTTCAATAGAAATAGGTATTTTATAAAGTTTAAAGACAAAGTACAAATTTGGGTTGTCATAAAATTTCAGTTTTAAGCCTCAAAATGGACATATAACAGTCATTTTTATAATTTTATACTATAATAGTTATTATCTCATGAAAAAATGCTATTTGAGTATGAAAAAAATTAAATGGACTATAAGAAGATTAATATAAAATTAAAGTAACTGTCAAGTAGAGTCAAGAGAGACTTGCAAAACCAGTTGCACCAGCATTACCTGAAAATCCCAAGGAATACATGTATTCTGGCATCCCCATTAATGCACAGATCTGATACTCTTGGGGTTATAACTCATAATATTAGCTTTTATAGCCCCCACATATAAATATTTAATTTAGGAGCTGCAATCCAATTGCAATAAGAGTGAGATAAAAAGGTAAGAGAGACAGAAATATAGGAATTAATGTAAGAAGCTCAGGCAATATGTACATTTACATAGCCATACAGAATATATATAGACATATTACCCAGGAAAGCATGCTTAGATAACTTCTTGGGAGAGATAAAGAAAAGGATTCATCCCTGTAGTTTTCTCCCATCTCTTGCTTACTACTGAATAAAAACTACCATTTCAAGAATTTCTTTCCTTACCTTTCTAGATTATGTTATCTATTTCCCTTGTTAGTATCTAAGTACACCACATCCAGTGTTCCATGGTTAGGTTTTTAATTCTTATTAGAATTTAGAAGAGGAACTAATAGTCCATGGTGTGTAGCTCATAAATACTAAATGTATATTACTTGATAATTTAGAGAAAGCCGATTGTGTGACCCAAAGAAGTAAGCCACTTGCAAGAGAAGATAAAACAGAGCAAGCAACTGAAGATTTAAGACATGATGAAAATGAAATATGATAATAGACATAAGGTTAAATAATAACAATGAACAGTGAAAGAACTTACAAAGCAGAACCTGAACCTATGTCCAACAAATGGGTGGAAATTCAAAACTAGAGCCATTTCTGGAAAAAAAAATAAATGCTTGTAGAAACAAGAAGTAAATACCTCTAGAAGCATAAAATAAGATAGACAGAAACACAGACTTTAGAGACAGGATGAGTTGCATTTTTAGTCATAGTTATATATAATCTTAAGTCATGCTCAATATGTCTAAGCCTAAAATTTCTTATTTCCCAAGGGAGGGTTTATTTAGGGTTATTTCATCGGTTTATTGGTGTTATTTATATATAGCAGTGCTTTAGGCTTACTCTTGACTCTGTTCAGTGTTTACTCTTGGGAGACCTCTGGGAACTATATGCTTGGTCTAGGAATCACACCAGGGTTAGTCAAAATACAAGGAAGTATACCTGACATTATCTGACTCCAGATTTCTATCTTCTTAAAATCAGGAAGAGAATACTATATGGTTAACATCCATAAAATAATTTGGTAAAATTCTGTCAAAAAATAAGTGGTGAACAAATTGTGGCAATTATTATAATCATCATCATCCTAGGATGATCTTGTAATATTTCTGATTTCTTTTCTTCTCCAGAATGTCCGTATGTTGCTCTCATATATGCTCCATGAATAAGGTGGGCTGCTTCTTTCTAAACTTTTTAGTTATTCTCAAAAACAGTTTCTTTTATATACTCCATAATGAAGTAATAGAACCAGTGAAGTTTTGTGATCCTTTGCAGAATGCTGGCACAATAAACTCCAAAAAGGGAATGCCACTAGCTCATTATTTATGTGATTTTTGGTGCACACAAATATTTTAGAATTACTGGACTATATTTTTACCAACAAAACTACATCCTCATTAACATTGAGAATTGAAAGAGTGATGAGTGTAGTTAGAGAAATAACTACATTGAGAACTATCCTAACAATGAGAATGAAAGAGGGAAGTCAAAAGCCTGTCTAGAGTACAGGCAGGGGTGGGATGGGGAGGAGGGAGATTAGGACATTGGTGACGGGAATATTGCACTATTGAAGGGGGTGGTTCTTTACATGACTGAAACCCAACCATAATCACTTTTGTAATCAAGGTGTTTAAATAAAGATATTAATTAAAAACATGCAATTAATCTCCATGCACTGAAGTCATCACAATCTTCCTGCTTTACAAAATTAATGATAGAATTATTATATTTCTTAGTACTGTTTCTTATGCTCTACTTTAATTTTCTCATTTGGAAACATTTAGTACTAGTAAGTAACAGTGCTTCTTATTATCAAGATGAGAGTAGATTTGACGATAGTAATGAAGCCATTTGGTATATGCATTATTTCATAAAAAGAAGAAATAAATGTAATAAAAGTAAGTTTATGAGCTGTTTAACTAAGTGAATGCATAAGAAAAGTGAGAGAACAGTCACTATAAAATATAGATTGGAACAAAATACAGTATTTGTTCAGGATGGTAGCATAAATGCAGAAACATTGATCTTATAAGTAATTCAAGATTACTGAAAGCACAAACTGAGATGAGGAGTTCACTCTTAGATGAGCTGATCTCACATACTGTGAGCTTCTTTAGTGGAGGATATATAGCAAGCAAAATGTGTCTGTGTGTCTTGAAAACATTTATATTTTTTTTTAAATAAGAAGAACGTGAAATAATGGTGAGAAAATGCCATGAAAAATGCGTTTAAATTTTTTAGATCTGAAAATAAGTGAATTTTCACAAAGTGACAAAAAGTTTATAACATTTTTGATGGTTAATATTTTAAGATTAACTTGAAAGTGAAGGACTTTATAACTTTGAAGTGTCACTGCATAATTGGTGGCATTTTAATTCACAGGAAATATTAGGTATGCTAAACTACGTGACAAAAACTCAGTAGCAAGTATCAGAATGAATCACGGAGTTTCAGGCCTATTGAATTTATGGTTAAAGAGAAGACATGGAAGTCTATTTTAGCCCTGATAACAGATTTTATGAGTGTTTGGAGCTGATGAGATAAGATAAAGAAATAACTAGAATAGAAGGGTAGAGACAAAGCATCCTTGTTTATATATAACTGAAAGTTTATAAGAATTAACACATTTTAACCCAATAAAAAGAAAAAGATTTAAAAAATAGGAAGATATATTTAATATTATATATGAATGCAATTTGCAATTTGGTCTGATATAAGAATAGCTGTCCCAGCTTTTTTTTTTTTTTTTTTTGGAATGATTTCCATCCTTTAATTCTAAGCCTGTGCCTGTTCAAATGAAAGGTCTGGTTTGATTCTTATGTCCCTTCATTTGTATTTGAGGATTTTTCTTTTACTTATTGCTTTAAAGAATTCTTCTTTCTCTCTCTCTTTTTGCCAGTTGGATTACTATATGTATTGGTGTTGGTCTATTAGGGTCTATTTTATTAGGGACTCTTTTTGCCTCCTGGTGTCTCTTTTCAGAAGGTGGGAAAATTCTCTGTTATTAATTCCCTCACTACTTGTTCTTCTTTCCCTTTTCCTCCCCTTCTGGTATTCCTACAATTCATAGGTTATTTCTTTTATCTTTGTTCATTAGGTATCTAACTTTTGCTTCCAATGTTTTGTCTCTTGCATTCTTATTGACGTCTTTGTCATTAATTATTTTGTACTTTTCCCTCAAGTTCCTCTATGCTTTCTTCTGTGTAATTCTGCTATTATGGCTTGCTTAACATATTTTTTATTTTCCTTAGTTCCAATTGTATGAATTACTTCATCTGTTGTAAAAATTCTTCTTTGAGTTGGCTGAGTTGTTCATCTATAGATTTCTTAATCTCGCAGGTTAGTGATTCCTGTATTTTCATTGCTAGGGCATTCATTGTTGCTTTTAGATTCTCATCTATTGAACTCTTGCGTTTTGGTCGACTTGGAAACTTAGTAAGACTTCTCTCCATTTACCCAGCTGCTAGTGCCTTCCTTAGTTTACCCATATTTCTTTGTATCTGGTGGTTTTCAATGTTGAGTTTTCAGATTCTTTAATATAATTGTCTGCTGTACTGATTGTATTAGAGTACTTGATGGTATATTCGATTTAAAGTTTTTTTTCTTAGCCAAGTGGTTTGTCTAAGTGTCTGATTAATTCAAGTGTCAGATGAGTGTCTAAAGAAACTGTGGCTCATCTACACATAGGAATACTATGCTACTATTAGGAAATAAGAAGTCATAAAATTTGCCCATACATGGATTACCATGGATACTTTTATGCTGAGTGAAATGAGACTGAGGTAGAGGGTTAGACATAGAATAGTGTCACTCATCTATGAAATATAAGAAAAATAAACAACAGAATGTAATAATCTTTAGAGACAATGGAGATGAGGGCCAGATGAACCAGCCAATGATATGAGGTTTACCACAAAGAGCAGTGAGTGCTGTTGGAGCACTAACTGCATTGACAACTACCATGACAATGATAGTGAGAAAGAGAAGTAGAATGCTTGTCCAGAAGACAATCAGGGGTTGGAGAGGAGGGAAATAGGGAACATTGTTGGTGAAGGGTGGTGTACTTCCTATGACTGAACACAACTATGCACATTTCTGTAACATCGGTGCTCAAATAAAGAAATAATTTAAAACAAAAGACAGAATAGTAGTTTCCATCATAAATATTAAACATTTACATAAATGCTTGTTGTAATTGGGAAAAAATGAAATGAAGATAAAAAAGAATTTTTTAGACAGAAACAGTATAGCTTACTACTATTGTTTAAAAATACATGTTAGGGCTTTATGAGATATTTCAAAGGCTAGAGCACATAGCTAGCATATACTTAGCTCTAGTTTCAATCCCCAGAACTCATATCTGCCTCAAAGAAAAGTAAATTTTCTCACTGGTTTTGGTTGCAGGTACCTGCAGACAGCCAGATCATGTGAGAAAGCTTTGTAGAATGGAAACTTCATGACATTCATTCATTCTTTCTTTTTAATTTTAGGTCATACCTGGCAGTACTCAGGGCTTACTCTTACCTGCACACTTAGGGGTCACTTTTGGTGGGAGCTGAGCAGAATCATGTAATCATGTAATGGGCTTGAGTGGAGCCAGGGTCAGCCCTATGCAAGGCAAACAACTAACCTGCTGTTTGTATCCTTTGCCATTCTTTTTTTTTTTTTTTGGTAGGGGGTCACACCACACCCGGTGATGCTTAGGGGTTACTCTTGGCTATGCACTCAGAAATCGCTCCTGGTTTTGGGGGACTATATGGGATGCCAAGGATTGATTCCAGGTTGGTCCTGTGTTGGTCACTTGCAAGGCAAATGCCCTACAGCTGCGCTATTGCTCTGGCCCAGTTTGCCATTCATTTTTAAATTTACTCTTCAGGAAGTCATTCTAAGGACCAGGTAGGTTTATAATGTAAATACATATTTAAAGTATACAAGTTTGAGGCAAAATACTTTACTACCAGAAATGCTCATTTACTTATCTTTTTGTATGTGTATGTATGTATATATGTATATAGGAGCATATTAAAAAGCAAGGATTATACTTTGTGTATGTCTGTGCCTATAGGGATAAATGCTGAAAGTTTAACCAAAATATTAAAGACTTGGTGGATAGAATAAAAAAAAAGGTAACCTAAATTTAGACATCATATTTCACTGAATAATCATGACCCTAAATTTTTAGTCTATTGATTTAAATCCTTTAAAATAAAAATATTGTCTGCTCTGGGGGGTAGATCCTGACTTGTTACTATGGGGCTTGTGGCTGATAAAATAAAATTTTGTTCAGCTTTACTTCAACTGTTGGGTCTTATCCCTTGACTTCTGCCTAACATTTGGGCACATATTTAGGATCAAATGATGACCCAGTCACCAACAAAGCTGCCTAGTTCTCATAAAAATCACCAGGATTGCCTCAAGTTAGGTGAAGGCCTAAAGGTAACTGAGCTGTGTGGGTAGGAAGGGGGAGAAACTGGATGTGGTATTACTCCTCAAGGCTGAAGGCTGTGTGGGGATGCCTCACTTCTCCCACCAGGAAAGGCAGGTTTGACCTGTCACCAGTACAGACAACACCAAGTGGGCTTGAGTCCTATGAAGTGTTTTGTAGGTTCGTGTCCCACTCGGTTGTGCACTAGCATCACTACTAGTGGTGATACATAGGTTTGAGTCCCACCTGGGACCTAGTGGACCCTAGTCCCACTAGGGTTCCAGTCACTCTGTGTTGCTCTGTCTTTGTGCCTGTCTTGCTGTTTTCTTTGTACCACTGTCTTGTCTGGTTAGAACATGGAAAAATTCTAGGGAAAATGCTATCCCCTTGGGGATCTTGGAATTTGGGTTGAGTTCAGCAAAACTTGTGTGTTGTGTTGTGTGCCTGTATTTGAGACTTGTGTCTGTCCTTGTATAGCTTGATTTGCAAATCTGGTATTAACTGCTCCACTAGAGACAGACAGGCCAGGGAGCAGTAGGAGATGTTCAGAAATGCTGACAAATCTCAAAAGGCTGTCAGGACTTAAATTTGTCCTGGAGAAGTCCAGTCTTTTCAATCAATATTTGCTGCTTTCCTTTCATTTTCAGATGGGAGGCAAAGGAAGATCAATTGAAGTTATCTCCATGTGTATATAGAGACAGGGAGGGCAGAATCAAGAAGTCATGGAAGGAGGTTCTGAGGAGCTGGCATTGGACTGGTTGCTTTCCAATAGTGAGAATTGACTGGAGAAAAAAAAGGCAGTTAAAAAAAACCAATTTAAGCTGGCTAGAGTATGTGATTCTGAAAACATTCACAAATTGATTCTATCAATTCACAAATTGAACCTATTAGTGATTAATGATTTAAATTTGCTCACCATTTTTCACTGGGCAAACTAGAGAAATTATTGTCTGTATGCTATGCTAATGAATAAACTGTGATAATTAACTAAAAAATTGGGCCATTCAACTTTCAAATGGAGAAAAACTTTCTCTAATATTAGAGGTTTCTAAAAATAAAAATTGTTGGAATTTTTGTGTTTAGCATTTTTAGACAGTATTGTTAATTTTGTGGGTGCACTGTATTGTTAAGGTAACTCAATTCCATGTCGATTTTGTCACATCAAACTTAATGTTGGGCTTAAGATAGCTTTAAGTGTGAAAATCTCAATGGTTCATGATAAACAGTAATGATTCTTTCTAAATGTGATCTAAATGATAGGAAAAAATCTATAGAACATAGAGTTAAAGGTATTTAGTAAGTATCTTACAGAAAAATTTGGTTCTGCTTGGTGTAAGAATGTCCAGAAATCCAAAACAAAACAAAACAAAACAAGGGGCCGGGAAGGTGGCACTAGAGGTAAGGTGTCTGCCTTGCAAGCGCTAGCATAGGATGGACCGTGGTTCGATCCCCCGGCGTCCCATATGGTCCCCCAAGCCAGAGGCAATTTCTGAGCGCATAGCCAGGAGTAACCCCTGAGCGTCAAATGGGTGTGGCCCAAAACAAACAAAAAAAAAACAAACAAAAAAACAAGAATGTTCAGAAATTTATTTCCAAATTGACAAAGGGCTTTTTAAGTTTTCCTCCTAGAGCTGCAATGCTGTTTTCTAGGCTGCTAACTTGGGAAACTGGCATGCCCTGGGGGAAGAGAAGGCTAGAAAAAGTAGTGTAGATATGTGTTTTCTGAAAGAAAGATGATGGATGGAGTTATTAATCTTGGGGGGAAAATGGGAATTAATCAGGTGATTGAAATTTGGAATGAAGGAAAGTTAAAAGCAGAACTAAATAAAGGAATGTGCAGAAGGCTTGAGGGTTATGCTAGAAAAAAAACTGCATGGTGAAACCAGATTGCTATTACTATGTATCTAAATTAGAAATGATCTAATGTTTTTTTTTATAGGAAATTCTATGGAAAAGGAGCTTAGATGGTATAGATTATGTTAAAGTTCTTTAGAAAATTGGACCTTTAAAAATTATAAGAAATCAAGGTTTTCCAAAAGGGATCTAAAATTATATGCATAATGGTTGTTCTGTGTTTTCTGTAAAATGAGAAACATTGCCTTCTTTTTTTCTTGGCACCATCAGTATTCTTGATGCTTCAAAGCATTATGTTGGCTTGCATAAATACAGGCTGGAAGTTTTCCTTTCTGTATTGGAATGATTCCTCATGCAGACAGGAAATCTTAAATCATTTAAGGAACCCCAAAGCCCCTTTCAGGGACATAGAGTTAAAGGGGTTGAAGTTAAGTGGCAAGCAGGTGCAGTACTGTTACAAGTACCCTATAAACCTCAGGGGGAACATAGAAGCAGCTTGGCCTAAGGAAATAAAAAATTCTCTAGGAACATCTAGATCGGCACTGACTGGACACATCCTGGGTTTGCTCTTAAGCATCGAGAAAAGTTCTAGAAATCAGAAAAATCCTCCAATCCTGGAGAGGGAAGATACAGAGTTCCTTCAACTGGACAGCCCTACAGAGGTTGAGAGGCCCCTCACATCATCATGCTAAACTGATCTTTGCATCTTTATATTGGTCAAGCCAAAGCAACCCTGATGTGACTGGTAACGTATTAATGTCTTTATTGTTAAGACACCTACGATGTCCTTGACCAATATCTAGAAATGTTCTGTAAATAATAGGGTGCCCCAAATGGATTTTTTTTTCAGTCTTATTGGATTTATTCAAGGAATAAGCCAAGATTGTTCAGCTACCTGGCAAAAGGTTTAATGTGAAGGTAGAGAGAAAAACTTTTTTTTTTTGGTAAATGACTGAATTAAATGCCTTCTAGCAGGCTTAACTTAAAGTCCACTCCTCTTAGGCAACCCATATGAAAGTGTACTTACAGGTTGTGATAATTGGTCATAAGGAACTGGAAGCTGTACATGTGATTAATAGTTTAGCAAGAACTTTATGAGGGAGAACTATAGTTGAATAGGATAGAAAGAAGAAACTCAGAACTATGTTTTATTTGCTATTACTGAACCTAGTGGGAGTCCTGGTTCTCTTCTCCAGCAACACCTGTAACACTAGAGTACATATCCTAAGGAAGACTGGCAGTGTGACCTCACACCAATGCCAAAAATACTCAGGAAACAGAAATAATGATATGATGCTTTGGTTTCTATTGATTAGCATCTATCATTATCCCAGTGGGAGTATCTTCTATTGATCTGTCCTCCAAAAATAGAGAAGGCCATTAACTGCTCCAGGGCCTGATTGGTTTAAGTAATATTCTTTTGTTTAATTGATCTCATCTTTTACAGATGTTGAAAATGCAGAACCAAACCAGTCAATTGCCTCATTCAGAGCTAAGGCAGTATGAAATTTCACTTCTTCTTATAGGTAGAGCCTATAGTTCTTTGTCAGTCTGAAGAAGTTATAGAAGATGGACCTTAATTCACACTTCCTTTTAATGGCTTCTAAGGTGATGACATTTCTAGGGAAAATGTGAAACAGCAAGGTATCAGGGAAGCTGCCAGAGGAATAAGAGCAAGAAGGGGCACCATAATTCAACTAGCTAAATCCACTGACATCAATTGGAAATTACACAATGCCTAAATACCACAGAGGTAGGGGCAAGTAGAAAGAACTAAATGGACACTAACATTTAAAGAGGATGGTAGAAAAAAAGAAGGAACAAAGATTATGGCCTCCTCTGCTAATATTAAGGTGAAAGAATTAGCACCATGTATAGGCGGCATTTCTGTCTGACTCAGTGCAGGAAAAGCAATAGCCCTCAGCTGTCTCTCTAGGCAACCGGTTTCTAGGGCCCTATGTTATTCTTTTGACCCCAACTGCTGTTTAAGTTGCAGAATTTAGGAAGATATAAGAACCCTCTTTCTCTTTTCAGTGGAGAGTCACAGTATGAATTAGGACCCTCTGCAGATTCAGCTGACTCAGCTCCCAGGACCAGGACAGAAAGCAGATTATCCTGATGCTTCTACTGACTGTGGGATGACCAGCAAGAATTAATACCTTATTTTCTTGCAAACTATACTTGGAGTCTTAGACTGTGGATGGAAGGTTTGTGAGTCAAACTGTCACCATGGTAATTCATCCCCTAACACTTGAATTATGAGATTGGTTTGATGTTTCTGATTATGCTCCACAAGATACTACTGAGGCATGAGTGTAAAAAAAAATAAAAGTGGGTACCAACCAATGGGATTAGGTTCTATGTTAGTTGCCCTAAGAACATTCTATTCTCATTTTATGCTTGTCCAGAAAAGAATCCCCAGAAATGTTGCAGAGAGACAAACTTTCTCTGCAAGGTATAGTAATATGTTAGGGAAGCCACCTGGCAACACAGAAAGAACTAGATCTTGAGGCTAAAGTAGGAAGTCTCAGGTAGAGTTTTGATAGTGCTATTAACCAGAGCTCTTTGGCTCAAATATCAGCACGTCCTATGAAAAAATGAGCCCAGATTAACTTCTTATTAGTAAAGCATCAGTTAAGGCAAATAAAAAGGAGGGAGCCAGCAGTTTAATACTGCCTCAAAGTGCCTGTGTAAGCCTCACCATCAAGCATTGAGTAGAAGAAAGCCTATGATCAGACTTCCCCAGAAATTGCCAAAGATTTTGATTATACATACATCTAGAGCATTCTCTGGATTCCTTAACAGAAGTTGGACCTGCAGAACATGAAGGGTTTGGATCTAAGTTTCATAAAACAATGTAGACTGTGTATGGCCCAAGGGGAAAAAATGAGGGTCATCAGGGGGCTGCTGCAGCAGGTGAAGTCCATTCTGCAGGAGTGGAAAGATTCTGCTTCCCAAAATGAACAGTGTTTCACTAAAGCAACCTAGAAAACTGCTCTGGTTAGGCCACTGTTAATTCTTTTAGCGATGCTTCTAGTAGGTCCTTGCATAATTAATTTCCTCATCCATTTTAATCAGGCAAACATAGATGTAGTTAAGATGCTAAAGTTAAGGTCCCAGTATATGCCTATATGGCAGGACTGGGATGAGGAACTTCAAGGAGAGTCAAGTATTTGACTCAGGTTCATAAGAAGAGGAGGGAATATGGGATCCTGGGTTCTGAACAAGAAAGGATGTCATTTTGTAAAGACCATGTCAGTCTTCTTTTAGGATCTGAACAAGGAGGATTGCCACTTTGTAAACACCACATGTTGTAAGCCACATGCTAGGCTTTCTCACACCTGATTTCATTAATACCATACCATATTGCCATTACAGATAGCCTATCTGGAAAGGACACGAGGGAGCAGTAGGAAGGACCCCTATGTTGAAAAACATATTAATTATAGAGCCCTGGATGGTGGTGGATGATGGTGAGATGATTGGAGGGTGAGGCCTTTTTCTACCCGTTCACGTGCTTCCAACTCTAATTGGTGTGTCAAAGGGTTCAGGATAGCCACGAGGAAATGATCCACAGGCAGTCAGGTTTCAGGAGACATCAATATATATATATATATATTTTTGGGGCCACACCCATTTGATACTCAGGGGTTACTACTGGCTAAGCGCTCAGAAATTACCCCTGGCTTGGGGGGACCATATGGGACTCCGGGGGATCGAACCACCGTCGCGATCTTTCCTTGGCTAGCACTTGCAAGGCAGATACCTTACCTCTAGCACCACCTCACCGGCCCCAGGAGACATCAATTTTATTAAGGCCCTAACCACCATGTTGGCTCCTAAGCTTTTTAAACCTTTTAAGTCTGCTCCATAAGTAGCCCTGTATTCAAACCTGTCTCTCCCAGCCACCTCTTTTGCTGAATTCTCTCTGAATCCTTCTGCTGAATCTCTCCCAACCTATCCTCTTGGTGAGCAAAACAGGAAACCAAACTCCCCTCCCAGATATGGGCAGGTCTGCCTCTCAAGGTGGACAAAACAGGACATTGTGGGAGAGGAGTAACACCCTAGACAACAGCCAATATTTTAAAAATCATTAGAAGGTAGAACCTCCCTATATAAACTTATTTGTGGCTTTCGGTGTGGTCATCTCTGGGGAGACAACCCTGACCAGTCAGTATGGGGCTTGTGGCTGATGGAATAAAGTTTTTTTCTTCAGCTTTAAAACAATAGATAATGGTTATATACCACTTTGTAAAAATCATTACATAAAATTAGTGAAAATTACACAATTGAATATGGAACTCTTTTTTAATATAAATTCTTTTTTTAAGCACCATGATTATAAACATGATGGTAGTTGCGTTTCACTCATAAACAGAACACCCCCCCTTTACCAGTGCAACATTCCCACCACTAATGCCCCACTACCTCCTTCCCATCCCCTGTGTGTATTCGAGACAGGCATTTTACTACAGTTTTTTTAAGTTTAGTAAGCTGTTTTTGTTTCTTTCTTTCTTAAAGGATAAGTGTTAAAAAAAATACAGTAGTAACGGTGTGAGAATGGCAATCACCACTGTTTGCATAGGCCCAGCAAAATATAGGGAAAGTGGGGAAAAAAAGCTTGGACCAATTATAAGGAGGCCTCACCCCTGAAGTTTTCTGGCATAAGACTGTTTCTGGGCTCCAGGCATACCAGGCTGCCCGACCCCTGAGTCATTCTCCATGATCCCAGGGAAACTTTTTTGCACATTAGCTGTTGTTGGTGTCAGATTCCTGTAGTTAAAGATTCTGGTGTCTGTGCATTTTCTTCATTGAGACAGGTTGATGTGGAGCATCCTCTAGTTTTACTTCATCATTAGATGAGGAGACACCTGCCCTGAAAGCAGGTCGTTGCTGTTGCTAAGTCATCTGGGTGTTAAAAGAGCACTTTTTAGAGTAAGTCAATGCCAGAGCACTGGTAGGGTGTTCCCTGGTAGATGTTTACTTCCTGGTAATGTTATAAAAAATTGTAATTGTTTCTATAGATGGTATCCATGGTTTAGGGGTGTATGGGCAATGCCCATTCTTCTGAGACCCTAGCCAAGTTATTATGCCAATGTTCAGGGAATAAGGCCTAACTGTAATACAAAATTTGTGTTCCCATCTCTATTAGATAAGAATTTGTTTGCATAATGTAATAATTTCCCATTTTAATGTGCCTATGCAAAAGAGGAACAATGCCTCAAGGTATTATTGGTACACCTGGGGGGGGGGGTCAAGGGAACAAGTCCAACATTCCCTATAACTTGATTCTAACATGAATTCTATACAGAGAGACTCTTCTACCAGAATTCCTTATTGAACAGATCCCAAGGGTGGGGGGGAAACAAACAAACAAACAAAAAACAGTGGGCACATTATCACTATATAAGAGGATATTCAAAAAGATGTATAGATGTTAAGAAAATACATCTAAGATATACAAAGGAGATACACATGTTTCTTTTATGTCTTTAGAAATAGTCAGGGAGAGGGGAGTGTGTTGAATAAGGGTGTTGGTCTGTGATTTGGCTACCTGTAGGCTGCAAAGGACTCCCAGCAGTCCCATTAGGAACTGTCTTTGAGAGGAGGCTTTTCAAAAACTAAGTATGGTATCAAGCACAGGTACACAGTGAAGGAAGATAGAGGACAGGAGGCCATTGGGAGTAGATTACTAGGAACAGAATATTGATTTCTTTTCAGGTGAAAGTCTATTTTTTTTCACTTTGAGAGCTGGCTGGAAGTTGGCTTGAGAGAGGATAATGATTTGATTTATTTATTTATTTTTGGTTTTTCGGGCCACACCCATTTGATGCTCAGGGGTTACTCCTGGCTAAGTGCTCAGAAATTGCCCCTGGCTTGGGGAGACCATTTGGGATGCGGGGGGATCGAACCGTGGTCCTTCCTTGGCTAGCGCTTGCAAAGCAGACACCTTACCTCTAGCGCCACCTCGCTGACCCCTAATGATCTGATTTATAAGGAGCAAAGAACTGAGGGTAAATATGGTTAAATGTGGAGTAATAGGCAGTGGAGGTGAGAGTAAAGGATTATAATTGAGCCTGTGGGGCCAATGGGGGAAGGAAAGTATACAACTTAGACATTATGTGTATTGTAAACATAGATGAAACTTTATGGTACCCTATGAAACTATCTAGCCCCCACGCAGTTTGGGAATGGACATTGGTGGGAGGAAAGTTGCCAGTGACTTTCCCACGGCAGCCCTACTTGTGGAAGTTGGGGCTTCAGAAAAGCCTGGGGTCCCCCATTAAACTGCTCCCTGGCACCCACCTCACTGGCTCTTTAGGCAGGGCAGAGTTCCAGGAGGAAGGAAAGGGAAGGCTTTTGGTGGGGAGGCCGAGCCCCATAGTCTCCCCTAAGCTTGGCCAAAGGGCCTTTGGCCTGGAGCCATACTATTCCTAATGCTGCCAAGGCTTCCAGTCCCAGAGAGAGGAAGCTAGTTTCATAGTTGTGCTGGAAGCCGGAAGTTTGCCAGCATGCTCCCCACCCCCACCCCATTTGTGCAGGGTGGGGCTTCGGGAAAGCCTGGGATCCCCTTTAAACTGCTCCCTGGCATCCACCTACTTGGCTCCCTGGGCCAGGGCCCAGGGAAGCCCTGGAGGAACTAACTCTTAATCTCTGGAGTTAAAAGTGACATGGCCTGGGGCTAGAGTGATGGCACAGTAGTAGGGCATTTGCCTTGCATGCAACTTATTCAGGACAGACTTCGGTTTGATTCCCAGGCATCCCATATGGTCCCCTAAGCTAGAAGTTATTTCTTAGCACAATGCCAGGAGTAACCCCCGAGTGTCACCATGTGTGGCCCAAAATCCCTCCCCCCCCAAAAAAAAAGCAACTTGGCCTATTGATAGATTTTACTTGTTCTCATTTGCATATACAACCAAAAATAAAATCCAATGATAAAAAGCTAAATTACATAACTGATGATTACAGTAGTCCCAGAACTGTAAATTGGAACAGGCCTAGCATTCTATAGGACTTGAAAGATTTTGGGCAACAGCTTTCATTTGTGTCTGAAACTTTACATTTTAAGAGAGTTCTCTTTTAATCAAGAGTTGTGATGTCTGTGAAAAAAAAAAGAAGGCAAACAAAAAAATCATTCCAATGTTCAAGGGATCCTTTTCACTTTAAAGTCATGTTAATGCTTTTGAAAAGTGCTCTTTAACTAGTTATCTGCTATTCCAATACTGTGATATGTTGATAGAGATATGTTGGCTGGTTTAGTGCATGGTGTTCCTTTCCCAGAATATGAGGACTAAACAGTCAGTTTTGCTATTTTCGTTAGAAAAATAGGCAATCTGCTAACTAACTGCTCTTGCTTGAAGCCTGGTGAGAGACCAGGCCAGACAGAGTGGAAGTAAGGGCTTGCCAATTGGGTGGCCCTCCTTGGATCTGGCTTCTCCAGATTAGATGGCATCTTGAGGCAACTTGTATTTGAGCTAAGTGTACAGCCCTAGGCTGCTCAGCAGCACTGACTTGGAAAGTACCACTTAGCCACACAGCCGACAGACAGATGGTATTTCTTCTGTGTTTCTGTGGAGGGTGTAGAGAAACGGTGGAAACAATAAGCAGCAGTAGCCACTTGACAGGCTCCCTGCTGCCAAGAATTTGCATGACGAGCACTCTGCCATCTGGAGAACTTCAGTTCATTGAGGAAGAATCAGCCCTGTAGCTTCACCACTCTGTTTGTCCCAATCAGTGCTGAGCATTGGCTTTCCCTGGGGATACATAGAGCAAAAGGCAAATCAATCAGATGAACATGACTGGGAAAGACAGGCTGTGCTTTTGCTCAGAGGAAGTCAGGGAAAATTGGCTTGTTGGTCTGATCTGGAGAACTTGTGGACAGGTCTGGTTTTCAGAGTGGATTAGGTCAGTGGAGTTGGCCACCTTTGGAATAGGAATTTGTTTATCTGCCGGTAGTTGGTGGAAGAAATGTGGAATTGGGGAGGAGAGAACTCAAACAAGTACCCTGTTTCCCATGACCTCTGAGTAGAGTTCAGTAAAGAAAAAGGCTGACCATATGCCCCTAGGGTATCTGTTCACAGGCCACAGGCTGTGCATTCTAAGCACATGTGTTTGCCACTTAAACATATACCAGGTTTCCAGCTGCTAAGATTTTTGCATTATTAAAGCAAACCTATATTTTCAAAGTGTAAAAAATCCCACCAAAAGTTAGCTTTATATTTAGTATACACACACACACACACACACACACACACACACACACAAACTCTCTGAGAAATGTATAGTATTTCTTTAAATAATTCTATCCTCTCAAATATCTCTAATTGATATTTAACTTTTACTAGGATCAAATGCTGTCTTAAATGAGACCACATTTTTATCCAAAGATTACAATCTATAGTTAAAAATGACTATTGGCAACAGTTAAAATCCCATATTTAATGTTTTTTACCACACAACTTTATATGTACTCTTTGTAGAAATCCCAGCATCAAACAACATCAAGAAAATTCCTTGGGGAAAAAAAATAAAAGAGACAAGGGCCTATATAGGTTCATAATGGACTAACCCTATAAGTGAGTGTGAGACCCGATATATTTGTTCTTTGAGAACTATAAAAGTAGAAAATGTAATAGACTTCCTCAGTATCCCAGTACCTAGCACAAATGCTGTCTTGAGAATCTGTGTGCTCAGTGCTGGGTGCTTCAGGAACAGAAGTTAATAGTTAACTTTTGTGCAAAAGGGATTATAAATGAATAGATGCTGAGCCATCATTTGGGCTGTAAAAACCCAAACTGGAAAGGGTGAATACCTTTACTGAAAAATTGTGATGATCCAGTCTAATCAACAGCGTGATTAGTGTGCCACATTCTGGTGATCCCTAGTTTCTATGTCTAGATATTTAATTATCTGGAGGTAGATTTGATTAAGCAAGCTTGATTCTGTGACAGGTGGACTATTTTAGACTACTAAGAGGGGAGGAAATTGGTAGTTCCCGGGGTAGCTTATGAACCCAATTCTGAGATTCACAGTTAGTTTCTAGATCAGGGGAATGAAAAGCCTACTTACACTTTGCAATTTGCCAAGTTTAAAAAAATGTAAACTTTTTAATGTTTAAGTTTAATATTACTGACTCCAACCACTGAATCATATTTTTCTTTATTATGTTTTATTCTTTGAGGGTTACTAATATGGTCCAATTATATTTCTCAAGAAAAATATGTTGGTGCCCTGCACCTTGAAGTCTGACCTTATTTGGAGATAATTTATATAAGGCAATCTAATAATATGAAGTATTTTGGTTCAGTACACATTTAACATGTTGTCCTTAAAAATATTGAAGTGGGGATGAGTGTAGATAAGCAGGGAATGCCATATGAAGATAAAACATTCATCTAGACTAAGGTGGCCCTCCATGCACAAAATGCTGAAGATTACTAGTAAATTGCTAGAAACTAAGTGAAATGCCAGACTCCTCTTAGCCCTCAGAACCATTTCTGTCAATACCGTGATCTTGGACTTCTAACCAAGAACTATGAGATAATACATTTCTGTTGTTTACCCCATTTAATTAAAAATATGTTTCAGTTCTAGCAAGTTGATATAGATATTTACTAGAAGAGTGTCTAGATAGAAGAGTGTCTAGATCAAAATCCCTTAGTAATTGCAACACTGATTTGGAATACAGATAAAATGCATACACGTTTCAAATTACACATTTAAAAATACAAAATAAAAAACCAATAAAGCAGATGAGATGCCTGCTTTGCTTGAGACTGACCTGTGCTTTATACTTAGCAGCACCTAGGGTTCCCCAAATACCACTGAAAATGATTCCTGAATACAAACTGGGAGTTAACTCTGAACCAGTTGAACATGCTCCCCACCTCTCAAAAAAAAGTGTGTTTTAAAGGGAATCATATACAATTTACACTTTATAAATTACAGTGGCAAAGTAGCTTTTTGAACCTCATTTCACTGGTTGAATAAATTTTAGAATCATCTTCTTACTCATAAACAAGAGAATTAGAAATTTAATCCAGTGACTGTATGAACCAAAACTAAACAAAATATTTTTTTATAACAATGAGTGATTTTCTTCCAACTGCAGAAAGAAAAATAATGTCACGATATCAGTGAGTTCACAGATTAAAGAGCATCTTTATCTTTGAGGTTGGTAAACTCTTTGGAGCTGGTAAACTATACTTAAAAATGTAACATTCTGGGGTCGGCAAGGTGGCGTTAGAGGTAATGTGTCTGCCTTGCAAGCGCTAGCCAAGGAAGGACCTCGGTTCGATCCCCCGGCATCCCATATAGTTCCCCCAAGCCAGGGGCAATTTCTGAGCGCTTTGCCAGGAGTAACCCCTGAGCATCAAACAGTTGTGGCCCGAAAAAAGAAGTAACATTCTTTAAATATTCATAAATGAACCAATTTCTTCTTCCAGCATTTCAGAATCCCCTAACAATAAATAATCCTAATATCTAATTATTGCAACTGCTTCATAGTATGTTTTACATAAGATAATTAATATGAAAGAAGGGATACAATATTTATAGTAATTTTATTTGCTTTGTCAGTTTTAAACTAAAATTATATATGTATAGAAATATTTTACTTTCTGACTTATAGTCTTTTTTCCCTTCTTTTTGATACACAGGGAGAAGAAGGGCAATTTAAATATATTTTTGAACCAAGGAAACCAGAAGAAATAATCACAATTTTAAAGAAAATAAGAAATGGTGACAGTGTTCCAGTATAAGTTCATGTTGTGCTTAGATTTTAATTACTGTTACCACTCCACAAACTGTCACAAAGCTTCCCAAGAGATTATTTTCCATCTATTATGGAATCTCCCGAGAAGCTATGAGAAACCCTTTTTATTATATCCACTTTAGGGTTTCATTTTTAATAGCTCACAATTACATGTGTGGAATGAGGAATGAGGATGTATATTAGGCTAAATATGCAGGGGTCATGGTTTTCTGACCCATTTCCTTCTTCATATCTAAATACATTTGGAAAGAATTCTTTCCAGATTCTGTTTGTTGTATTAACTTACAATGACATCTTTTCAACTGCCTTGGCTTTCAAAGTGTCCTGTAGCTTTAAAGCAGCAATTTCCAACTTGAAGGGATCTATTACCATGCCTACAAGAATGTGAGTGGCTTGGAAAAAGCTAGGCCACAATAGCTAACAACTTGAGAAGGAAACTTAAAACTGAGATGAGCAGACAGAAAGAAAAAGATGGGAGAACATTTATTAAAGCAGAGAAGAGGAAAATTGTAATAGGAAGCTGGGTGTCTCTGTCTTGCAAAATGGACTCATTTGGACAGTTTTCTCTTTTTTTCAGATTCCAAGGAAAGCTTTTTATTAAATATAGAGAAATGATAATTGATATGTTCACTTATTTTTAGTTCTTTTGCTTGTTTGTCTGTTAGTTCTTCAGCAAAAAGAAATGCTTTGGTATTGTTTATTTTTTTCCACAAAGTTAAATTTTATAGCTTCCTCTTTGATACCATATGTGCATTTGAGAAGTCCAGGGTTTCCTTAATTCCCTCAACTGAGCTTTGTGTATGCCAGAGGGCAGCTTGTGGCACTCTCCCATCTGGTTTGCAGGTTGTTACTTGGCTGCCACCTGTGCTGCTACCCAGGATCTCTACTATTCCTCCCAAATCCAGTGCTACAAACTATGTACTCAACCCCTTACTGGCGGCTATCTCTTCCATGGCAGATGTTGGGGTGGGAAATGCTTTGATGGCCAAACATTTGCAATTACAAAAACTGGCATAGACACAAATTCTCCTCTCCTGGCAATATAGAATATATATGTATATATACATATATATCTATATATATACATATATATGTTTACCTTCAAGTGGGCGTAGTTCCCTCAACCCCCATCCTCTAACCCTAACTCAATGCAAACTTAATACCCCATGATAATGTGATCTTTGCTCTAAGTTGGACTGTATTCTGTTTGGATTGACTTATTCCTGTGCTTCTTTAGTCTTCACTGAAGGGATCTTTTGAAATTCCCTCATTTGAATAAGAGAAATAAATTATACTATATTTTAATCAGATGAGATTAGATTATTTTCTGAACTACTATTGGTCCTCATATATGTAAATCCCAGATCATTAATTTTCTGCATAACAAGCATAATTACAGAGCTGGCCCAGGTAATACAGAGGATTTCAGAAAAAACATATTGGAGGTGTTAATAGATTTATTTTTGTGATAACAGAATAGCCTTATAATCATAAATTCATAATTATTAGACCTTAAAATATTCTTAGAATAATTTACTTAAGTTATTTTACAAATGAAAGAATCTGCTTCCCTTATTTATGATATCTAAAAACAGTTTTTTGAAATTTGTTAGCATAAGAATTTTAGATATAGATTTATTATTTTTACATGCTCTTTTAGTGAAAAAAACATTTTATTTAAATGAGACCAGATGAGAGCAAAAATTCTCTTCTGGAATAAGGTTGGGACATTTTACACATTGGAAAAAAATTTTGGAGAAATTTTTAGATTTATATATTGACATTTATAACTATGATTCTATATGCGATTTCTGAATGTATTGAAAAATATTAAGTATTAAGCTAAGTGCTGGTGATACAGTGAAGTGAAAACAAATAAGAGTCATATGCCAAAATTAAATGGCTTCTCTTTCTATTTAATTAGATTTTAAATCTTGTATATAAAACCCATTTTTGTATTATATTTGTTTGCCACCCTTTTCTTTATGCCATCATCTTTATGAAGTGTTTATCAAATATCCTGAGTATATATTAGCATGCACTTGCCTGTGAATGAAAATAAAAGGTCAATAAAATCTAAACTGGCTTAACTAATAAAGAGAAATTTTGGCTTGATAACTTAAAAGTCCAGCTGGAAGGTAGATTTCCAGCATGGTTTAATCAGGCTTCAGGTCAATTGTTCCGTGATTATTTTAACCCTACCTGACTCTGTATAAGTATCATGTTAGTTCCTGGCAGACATGACTATAAGCTGTCAACCTGAAAAAAAATAGGGTTTGAAGCATTTTCACTTTTAGGAAAGAAAAAATATATTTTGTTTTCGAAAATTCTTAATATTATTCTGGATTAATTTAACTAGGTCATACATGTACATTTAAATTAAATTTATGATAGAAAATAAAATATAACATCTCAGTTAAGCTAATATAAAGTACAAAATTGAAAATAAGGATCCAGCCATGAATGAGTTCTATTAAACTGATAGTGATTTGTTCTAACTCACTGTCAGAAGTAGAAGCAAATCTTCTAGTAAAAGAGGAAAACATTGGAGTAAAATCAAACCTGCAGAAAGATACGTTAAAATTTTTTGTTATTAATATCAAGTTACTTGGGGGGGATAAGGAGGTAGTCAAGTAGGTTGGCTTCTTGTATTGCTCATAACCAATCCAAGATTTAATTCCTGCAATGTACCCAAGTGTCACCAGAAGTGCTTCCTGTACACAAAGCTGAAAGTTAGCCCTGAACACTGCTGAGTGTGATTTACCAAAATCAAAAAATAAAAGCAAAAAGACACCATTATTTACTTATCAAAAAAAGATGAAGTTATTATTATCAGGGAACTAAAAATTACAAACACATTAAAAGAAATTGGCAATATAAATAAATTTACAAAAATCAGAATAGTAAATAGAGTGGAAGTTAAGAAAGAAAAAATGTTAGGAATTTATAATAAAGTGACAGAAGTAAAACTCTGGAAAATCTGTTAAGAAGTCAATGTAATATATGAAAACATTTAGAAAAAAACTTTAGGAATAGAAAAATTACATCATCCTAGATTGAAAGAATCAATATTGAATCAAACTTCAAAAAGTTAAAAAATTGACTATTCTACCTAAACTATTATATAGATTCAATACAATTCCCAACCAAATTGAGAGGACACTTAGGGATCTAGAAAAATTAATACTAATAATGTTTGTGGAATCATAGGGACCATGAATAGCTAAAGCTATATTGGAAAATAAGATAAGAAATGCAGAGGCATTTCATTACCAAATTTCCAACTGTATTATAAAACTGTATTATAAAGGTCTAATGTTTAAAACTGTCTGGTAAAGGCTCTCTGATCAATGGGTGAGAAATGAGTGATGACAAAAGCTCATATTAATGGCATTTAATTTTTGACAAAGGAGTTGAGAACATTAAATAAGATAAAGATAGCCTTTTCAACAAATGGTGCTGGGAAAACTAGATAGCTACATACATGGAATTAAAAACTTCAATCCATATCTCACAACTTACATAATATTCAGTCTAAAGTAGGTCCAAGACTTAGAGATCTGACTAGAAAGTATAAAGTACATTGAGGAAAATATATGCAAAATGCTTCAAGACTAAAACCTCAAAAACATCTTCAGTGATATACCACTGGCAAAGACAACACAATAAAAAATAAGCAAATAAAACAGCATCAAATTAGAGCATTTCAGCATGGTAAAAAGAACAGGCGCTAAAACTAAAAGACAACTAACTGAAAAACATTGGCAGAATGATCCACAATTTGAACCCCCAAATGTTTCAGTGATATGATTCCACTACCAAAGGCTACAGAAGTAAAAATAGACAAATAAAATTGTCAAATTAAAAAAGTTTCTGCATGGCAAAATAAGCATAGGTTAAAACTCACAGAGACCAACCAAATGGGTGAAAATATCTGCACTTAACTTATTAAATAAATATTTAGTATTAAATATATTAAGAACTTAATAGCAAAATCTAAAATCCTATCAGAAAATGGGAAGAGGAAAGGAATAAATAATTCTCCAGTGATATATAATCAATAGATACAAGGAAAAGTGCCCATTATCATATATTATAAGAAAATACAAATTGATGACAAAATATCTCACACCATTAAAAATGAGACAAATCAAGATAAGTAGGGAGAAATCTATATTGGCAAAGGTGTGATAAAAATAGAAATTGTCAACTATTGGTGGAAATATTGTGTGAATCAATTCCCATGGAACAGAGTATGAAGAATTATCTGAAAAAGATACAATTTCTATATAATCCAACAATTTCACTTGTTATCTACCCTTAGGATACAAAAACTTTCATACAAAAAAGTATATGCACAACATTATTTATGGAAGTTCTAAGCTCAGATGCTAAGATACAGAATTAATCCAGGTTTCCAGGGACAGAGGAATGGATAATGAAGATGTAGAATTCATACACAATGAAATACTATGCAGCTTCAATGAATAATGAAATCATGAAATTTTTGCAACTTGCATGGTATTGGAGCATATCATATTAAGTGACATAAGTCAGAAAAAAAAGATACTGGATGTTCTCACTTATTTGTGATACAAAGAATAATGGAAGAAAATGCAAGCTATTGCAGAAGGGATACCTAGATTACCTCAGACCCTAGATTTTAAAACTGAAGATAGAGAAAGAAAGGAAAAAAGAAAAAGAACTAAGAAGCAGACTGAAGGTAACATGAGTCGGATATGGACTCAAGCAAACTGACAGTGAAAAATGTGGTATATCTATATATCTGAAACACAGAACTAACAAAACTAAAAGTATGAGATCCAAACTACAACTAACAAACTTAAAAATATTTCTGTTAAGGATGCAGACTGGAAGTGGGGTGGGAGGGCAACTGGGATATTAGTGGAAGGAAATGGACAATATAGATGGGGTTGGTAATGGACAATATTGATGGGTTTGAAAAATTGTGTGCCTGAAGCTCAGCTATGAAGAATGTTGTCAATGATTATCTCAGTATGAAATTGAAAAATATACAATATACACCCCCTTAAAGCAGTTGTCTGCACCTGGCCAGGTCTATAGACTCAATCCATTCTCAAAAGAGATGCAAACCAAGCCATGATAAATTATGGGCTCACCAGCCATGCAGCTAAAAACAGCAATCTTGGAAGGACAGTATAGGCTAAGTGTACACCCTGCCAAAGCCATGCCAGCTGCAACAACCCCAATAGTTTCTGCTTCACAAATGGTCCAGCATTACCAGTCGACTATGGGTCTCTGCAGAGATGCCAATCTGCCCAAAACTTAAATTATACTAATATTTGGGCTGATATCACCAGGACATTTTTTTGGAGTGTGGGCACAATCTGTACTTGTCTTGTACTTCCCAAAAGTCTAGTAGTCAAAAACACAACACCAAAAGTCACACTATCAGACACACTTTAGAATTCCTAGACCACATTAGCAGCCACATAAAACCTTCAATTTTTTAATACTATCATTCCAGTGGGAGCACCCCAATTTAGAGGTTAATTTGTATTTGAAGCCATCTAATGGCCGAAAACAAAAGAAGTAAGAAGAAAGAGCAACTAACAAGAGTTTAGTAAATCTGACAATAATATAATGACCTCATTGAGAGATACAATAATTTTTACAATTTTTCTTGTTGCTCTACATTTTTCTTCTTCCCTCTCACTCTCTTTCCTTCCTTCCTTCCTTCCTTCCTTCCTTCCTTCCTTCCTTCCTTCCTTCCTTCCTTCCTTCCTTCCTTCCTTCCTTCCTTCCTTCCTTCCTTCCTTCCTTCCTTCCTTTCTTTCTTTCTTTCTTTCTTTCTTTCTTTCTTTCTTTCTTTCTTTCTTTCTTTCTTTCTTTCTTTCTTTCTTTCTTTTCTCTCTCCTTCCTTCCTTCCTTCCTTCCTTCCTTCCTTCCTTCCTTCCTTCCTTCCTTCCTTCCTTCCTTCCTTCCTTCCTTCCTTCCTTCCTTCCTTTATTCCTTCCTTACTTTTCTTTCATTTGTCTTTCTTTCCTTCTTTTTTGTAAAAAACAATTTTGCTCCCATTTACCTGGAAACAAATGTATTATGGTCAATTATAAAATACAAGTTTTTTTTTTTTTGGTTTTTGGGCGAAATCCAGTGACATGCTCAGGCATTACTCCTGGCTATGAACTCAGAAATCGCTTCTGGCCAGGGATGTGGAGAGAAAGGAACTCTTATCCACTGCTGGTGGGAATGCCATCTAGTTCAACCTTTATGGAAAGCGATATGGAGATTCCTCCAAAAACTGGAAATCGAGCTCCCATACAATCCAGCTATACCACTCCTAGGAATATACCCTAGGAACACAAAAATACAATACAAAAACCCCTTCCTTACACCTATATTCATTGCAACACTATTTACCATAGCAAGACTCTGGAAACAACCAAGATGCTCTTCACCAGACGAATGGCTAAAGAAACTGTGGTACATATACACAATGGAATATTATGCAGCTGTCTGGAAAGATGAAGTCATGAAATTTTCCTATACATGGATGTACATGGAATCTATTATGCTGAGTGAAATAAGTCAGAGAGAGAGAGAAAAACGCAGAATGGTCTCACTCATCTATGGGTTTTAAGAAAAATGAAAGACATTCTTGCAATAAATTTTTCAGACACAAAAGAGAAAAGAGCTGGAAGTTCCAGCTCACCTCAGGAAGCTCACCACAAAGAGTGATGAGTTTAGTTAGAGAAATAACTACATTTTGAACTGTCCTAATAATGAGAATGTATAAGGGAAATGGAAAGCCTCTAGAGTATAGGCGGGGGTCGGGTGAGGAGGAGGAAGATTTGGGACATTGGTGATGGGAACTTTGCACTGGTGATGGGTGGTGTTCTTTACATGACTGAAACCCAAACACAATCATGTATGTCATAAAAAAATAGAAAAAAAAAGAAATCGCTTCTGGCTTGGGGGACCATATAGGACTCTGGGGGATCAAATCGTGGTCCATCCTCGTTCAGCACATACAAAGCAAAGTCCTACTGCTGCGCCACCTGTCCTGCCTCCAAATACATGATTTTTAAATAAAGTAATTCTTATATATAAATATAGACCCAAAATCCAATAATTAGAAACAATAAATTTTGTAGGATTTGTTGGTAAATAACTTCAGAAAGCCATTGTTTGGCGATTTAATGGGTGAAATACTATGAAATTAAACTTTCAAAGAATGAATGACTCTCACATCATATAAAAGTAAAAAAAGCACGGTGACCTATACAATCTTTGTTGTTTTCCAAAACTAAGAATAGAATAATAAAAGGGTAGTCTGAAAATATGATGAATAATATCAAACTAATGACAAGAAATATACAATAGCACTATATTTTCTATTCAACAGTATTTTGGATCTATTGTCCAGTTTTATTGTACAAATACAGTAAAGTATAAGAAAAAGGCCATAAGTATTTAGTATTCTTAAATACTATTATATTTAAAAATAACTCAATTGAAATTCTATTAAAATTTAAAAAGAATAGGAGCAAAATAAGTATAGCTATATATTTTTTGTGTGTGTACCAGTCATAGCCAGTTAACAATATTAGGGAGTGTGACCAATTGCCTAAGACTTGACCAATTTTACCACAGGGTTCCTATAGTCTAGGAACCTTCAAATTAGTGAGTAAAGTAGAATAATGGGAAATGGGAAAGTTCACTATCATAAGAAATGTAGCAAGAACATTGATTAAGTTATCTAATAATTTTATGGGAGAGACAATTTTACTGAGAATTTTAAGTAAATTTTAAAATTAATGAATTGTTTATGTTTTTATTAATAGAATTGTCTGATGAAGATTTTAGCATAAGAAATATAGAAACTTTATGCATTTCTTTTTTTTTTTTTTTTTGGTTTTTTTTGGATCACACCCGGCGGTGCTCAGGGGTTACTACTGGCTCTCTGCTCAGAAATCACTCCTGGCAGGCATGGGGGACCATATGGGACACCGGGATTCGAACCAACCACCTTTGGTCCTGGATCGGCTGCTTGCAAGGCAAACACCACTGTGCTATCTCTCCGGGCCCAACTTTATGCATTTCTAACAGAAACTCAAGTGAGACTTTTTAATTCAGCAAAATGAGAAGTTAATATAAAAGGACAAATAACTTAGATAAAGGCATTAAAAATAGAATAATCAAACAAAGGAAATTAGATTGTGATACATAAACAATTGAAAAGTTAAAATAGAAGAAATAGCTGCATGTGGGGGTTTGCAGGCAGAGTGCTGATTGCTCTACCTGCAGAGTCTCCACCCGGCTGTACTTCTTCTGAGGAAACTGAGGACCTGAAGGGAGCCCTGTCCTACTCTTCTCTGTCTTTCCTGAACTCTGGAAGCTCTCCTCAGAGCCCTGGGTAGCAAACCCCCAAAAAACTACATTCGGAAGCTAGCCAGCGAGCCAGTGAGTGAGTAAGAAATGGCTGCATGTGGGGGTTTCCAGGCAGAGTGCTGATTGCTCTACCTGCAGAGTCTCCACCCGGCTGCGCTTCTTCTGAGGAAACTGAGGACCTGAAGGGAGCCCTGTCCTACTCTTCTCTGTCTTTCCTGAACTCTGGGAGCTCTCCTCAGAGCCCTGGGAAGCGAAATCCAAAAAAACTGAAGCTACCCAGCAAGTGAGTGAGTAAGAAATGGCTGGATGTGGGGGTTTCCAGGCAGAGTGCTGATTGCTCTACCTGCAGAGTCTCCACCCGGCTGTGCTCCTTCTGAGGAAACTGAGGACCTGAAGGGAGCCCTGTCCTACTCTTCTCTGTCTTTCCTGAACTCTGGAAGCTCACCTCAGAGCCCTGGGAAGCAAACCCCCCAAAAACTGAAGCTACCCAGCAACTCTCCTCAGAGTCTTGGGAAGCGACCCCAAAAATACAGCATTCTGAAGCTGCCAAGCAAGCGAGTGAAAACTACTCCTGTCCAGTGGGGCCTGACTGTGAAAAAATGTGAGTGCTGCCTGTGTGTGTCTCTCTACTATCCTGCTGCGTGAACCTCTTGAGAGTGGGCTGAAAAGAGGCTCCAGAAGTCACTTAGCTCCACTTCGCTACACAGCCGTGCGCTCTTTCTAAAAAAATAACACCATCACAAGAAGAAAAAAAACACACTAAGAACTGTGTTGGATCACAGAAGCAAGAACTTCTCTCCAGACTGTCTTCTCTGCTGCGTGCACGGGCCTAAGATTTGATCCTGTGTGAGGCTTCATCCACGGAGGACTCCCCTACCTTGGAGGCAAGCAGGCCCACCCAGAAAGGGCAGAGCCAGAGAAGTGTGCTGCCTGCATCATATAACCAATGAATACCACCACAACATGTAGAAAAACCCACAATACAAGTGTGACAATGGGGAAACAATGCAGGCCAGCATCAGACATAGAGAATGAAGATGACAATTCTGATGACCAGTTAATGACCAACCAACTAATCAACCTCTCAGATAAGGACTTTAGAGTAGCAATACGGAAGATGCTCAAAGACCTCCAAAAAACCATGGATAGAGTGGAACAGAACACTAATAATAATCAAGAAAATATGAAGACAGTAAACACAAAACTCCAAACTGAAATAACATGTCAACTAACAGGCCTGAAAAAATCAGTAAACGAAGTGAATGACAAAATGGATAAGCTCTGGGACAGGGTATCAGAAGCAGAGAATAGACTTGGTGATGTGGAAGATGAGATACATAATAATTCCATACAGCAGGAGAGATTGGAAAAAAAACTTAAAGCAAATGAGCAGACAATGGAAAAATTAGTCAAAGAATGGGAACAGATGAAAATAGAAGTCTATGATAAGATCAATAGAAACAACTTAAGAATCATTGGAGTCCCAGAGACCCAGGAAGAAAATTTCCAGGAAGAATCAACGGACAAGAACATCATTAAAGAGAAACTTTCAGAGCTAAAGAATATATGTGATCAAATCCTGCATGCCCGAAGAGTACCAACCAAAAGAGACCCCAGAAAAACCACCCCAAGACACATCCTAGTCACAATGACAAATCCCACAGATAGAGACAGAATTCTGAAAACAGCAAGATCAAAAGGGGAAATTACATTCAAGCAAGCATCCCTGAGATTTACAGCAGACCTGTCACCAGAAACACTCAATGCCAGAAAGCAGTGGTGGGATATTGTGACAAGACTGAATGAAATGAATGCTTCACCTAGAATACTGTACCCAGCAAAACTCACTTTCTGGTTTGACGGAAGAATACATGGTTTCACAGAAAAAAAAACAGCTCAGAAACTTTATAGACTCAAAACCAGTCTTAAGAGAAAAACTGAAAGACCTAATTTAAAACAAGACTAACCAGAAGACACACCAAATTTCGATATAAAGATGGCATTAAATCCCAGGACAATTCTTTCTCTCAACGTCAATGGACTATATGCACCAGTTAAGAGACACAGAGTGGCTAAATGGATCAAAAAACTCAATCCAACCTTCTGCTGCCTACAAGAAACTCACCTGAATAGTCAGAACAAACATAGACTCAAAATAAAAGGCTGGAGAAAAGTTATCCAAGCAAACAACACCCATAAAAAAGCTGGAGTGGCCATACTAATATCAGATAATGCAAACTTTATACTCAGGAAGGTTGTAAGGGACAAAGATGGACATTTTATATTAATCAAGGGGTATGTAGAGCAGGAAGAAATAACTCTCCTAAACATATATGCACGAAATGAGGGGCCAGCAAAATATTTAAAACAACTGTTGACAAATCTGAAAAAGAATATCAATAACAACACAATAATTGTGGGGGACATCAACACTGCTTTGTCAACACTGGATAGGTCAACCAGACTGAAACCCAACAAGAATATACTAGACCTGAGGAGGGAAATGGAAGAAAGAGGCCTAGTGGATATATATAGGACACTCCATCCCCAGAAACCTGGATACACATTCTTCTCCAATGTACATGGGACATTCTCCAGGATAGACTACATGCTGGCACATAAAACATACCTCCATAAGATCAAGAGGATAGAAATTTTGCAGACTACCTTCGCTGACCACAAGGCTCTGAAATTATTTGTGAATTCCAAAGGGACTCAGAAGAAACACTTTAACACCTGGAAGTTAAACAGCCTCATGCTCAATAACCAGTGGGTCCGAGATGAAATCAAGGAGGAAATCAAAAGGTTCCTGGAAACAAATGACAATAAAGACACAAACTATCAGAACTTATGGGACACAGCAAAAGCAGTACTGAGAGGAAAATTTATAGCTTTGCAAGCACACATCAGGAAGGAAGAAGGAGCTTACCTGAGTAGCTTAATGACACGGCTAATAGAACTAGAAAGTACTCAACAAAAGGACCCAAAAATAGGAAGACAGAAGGAAATAACAAAGCTGAGAGCAGAAATCAACGAAGTGGAAACCCAAAAAACAATCCGAAAGATCAACGAAAGCAGAAGTTGGTTCTTTGAAAAAATAAACAAGATTGATAGACCACTGGCAAATCGAACAAAGAAAGAGAGAGAGAGAAACTTGATAACTCGTATCAGGAATGAAAAAGGAGAGATCACTACTGATATGACAGAGATTCAAAGGGTAATCAGAAACTACTTTGAAAAACTCTACGCCACTAAAAATGAGAACCTGGAAGAAATGGATAAATTCTTGGACTTTTATAATCTTCCACAGTTGAAAGAAGAGGATATAGCATATCTCAACACCCACATCACCATTGATGAAATAAAAATGGTAATCAAAAGTCTGCCCAAAAACAAAAGCCCAGGCCCAGATAGATTCATTAATGAATTCTATCAAACTTTCCAAGAGGAACTACTACCAATCCTGGCAAGACTCTTTCATGAAATTGAACAAGTGGAAACACTCCCAAATAGCTTTTATGAAGCCAACATCACCTTGATACCTAAACCAGACAGAGATACTACGAAAAAAGAAAATTACAGACCAATATCGCTGATGAATGCAGATGCAAAGATCCTCAAGAAAATCCTGGCAAATAGGATTCAATACCTCATTAAGAAGATCATCCACTACGATCAAGTAGGTTTCATCCCAGGAATGCAAGGATGGTTTAACATCTGTAAGTCTATCAACATAATACACAACATCAACAACAAGAAAAATATAAACCACATGATCATATCAATAGATGCAGAGAAAGCATTTGATAAGGTCCAACACCCATTCTTGATCAAAACTCTCAGCAAGATGGGAATGGAAGGAACCTTTCTCAATATAGTTAAGGCCATCTACCACAAGCCAGTGGCAAATATTATCCTCAATGGAGAAAAACTAAAAGCCTTCCCTCTAAATTCTGGCACAAGACAAGGCTGTCCTCTCTCACCACTCCTATTCAACATAGCACTGGAAGTACTTGCTATAGCGATTAGGCAAGAAAAAGATATCAAGGGAATCCAGATTGGAAAGGAAGAAGTCAAGCTCTCACTGTTTGCAGATGTCACGATACTCTACTTAGAAAACCCTAAAGACTCTACCAAAAAGCTTCTAGAAACAATAGACTCATATAGCAAGGTGGCAGGCTACAAAATCAACACACAAAAATCAATGGCCTTTCTATACACCAATAGTAATAAGGAAGAAATGGACATTAAGAGAACAAACCCCATTCACAATAGTGCCACACAAACTCAAATATCTTGGAATCAACTTGACTAAAAAAGTGAAGGACCTATACAAAGAAAACTATAAAACTCTGCTCCAAGAAATAAAAGAGGACACGCGGAAATGGAAACACATACCCTGCTCATGGATTGGCAGGATTAACATCATCAAAATGGCAATACTCCCCAAGGCATTATACAGATTCAATGCCATCCCTCTAAAGATACCCATGACATTCTTCAAAGAAGTGGATCAGGCACTTTTGAAATTTGTTTGGAACAATAAACACCCTAGAATAGCTAAAGCAGTTATTGGGAAAAAGAATATGGGAGGAATTACTTTCCCCAACTTTAAACTTTACTACAAAGCAACAGTTATCAAAACAGCATGGTATTGGAATAAGGACAGACCCTCAGATCAGTGGAATAGGCTTGAATACTCAGAAAATGTTCCCCAGACATACAATCACCTAATTTTTGATAAAGGAGCAGGAAATCCTAAATGGAGCAAAGAAAGCCTCTTCAACAAGTGGTGTTGGCACAACTGGCTAGCCACTTGCAAAAAATTAAACTTAGACCCCCAGCTCACATCATGTACGAAGGTAAAATCCAAATGGATTAAAGATCTCGATATCAGACCCCAAACCATAAGATATATAGAACAACACATAGGCAAAACTCTCCAGGACATTGAGACTACAGGCATCTTCAAGGAGGAAACTGCACTCTCCAAGCGAGTGAAAGCAGAGATTAACAGATGGGAATATATTAAGTTGAGAAGCTTCTGCACCTCAAAGGAAATAGTGCCCAGGATACAAGAGCCACCCACTGAGTGGGAGAAACTATTCACCCAATACCCATCAGATAAGGGGCTAATCTCTAAAACATACAAGGCACTGACAGAATTTTACAAGAAAAAAACATCTAATCCCATCAAAAAATGGGGAGAAGAAATGAACATACACTTTGACAAAGAAGAAATACAAATGGCCAAAAGACACATGAAGAAATGCTCCACATCACTAATCATCAGGGAGATGCAAATCAAAACAACGATGAGATACCACCTCACACCACAGAGAATGGCAATCATCACAAAGAATGAGAACAAACAGTGTTGGCGGGGATGTGGAGAGAAAGGAACCCTTATCCACTGCTGGTGGGAATGCCATCTAGTTCAACCTTTATGGAAAGCAATATGGAGATTCCTCCAAAAACTGGAAATTGAGCTCCCATACGATCCAGCTATACCACTCCTAGGAATATACCCTAAGAACACAAAAATACAATACAAAATTCCCTTCCTTACACCTATATTCATTGCAGCACAATTTACCATAGCAAGACTCTGGAAAAAACCAAGATGCCCTTCAACAGACGAATGGCTAAAGAACCTGTGGTACATATACACAATGGAATATTATGCAGCTGTCAGGAGAGATGAAGTCATGAAATTTTCCTATACATGGATGTACACAGAATCTATTATGCTGAGTGAAATAAGTCAGAGGGAGAGAGAAAAACGCAGAATGGTCTCACTCATCTATGGGTTTTAAGAAAAATGAAAGACATTCTTGCAATAATAATTTTCAGACACAAAAGAGAAAAGAGCTGGTAGTTACAGCTCACCTCAGGAAGCTCACCACAAAGAGTGATGAGTTTAGTTTGAGAAATAACTACATTTTGAACTGTCCTAATATTGAGAATGTATGAGGGAAATGCAGAGCCTGTTTAGAGTACAGGCAGGGGTCGGGTGGGGAGGAGGGAGATTTGGGACATGGGTGATGGGGATGTTGCACTGGTGATGGGTGGTGTTCCTTTTATGACTGAAACCCAAACACAATCATGTATGCAATCAAGGTGTTTAAATAAAAAAATCTTTTCATGAGTGAAATTTTATGGTAATATTTAGATTTTCTTGATGTCTACCTTATAACACAATTCTGTCGACATTTATTAATATTCTTGTATAAGATAGAATTTAATAGTTTCTTATAACTGACAGTATTTTATTGTATATGCTCATTTGTATTTTGTATTTGTATATCTCCAAATAAGATAACATATTGAAATATCTTAATAGCTAAACTCAAGTTTATGATATCTACTTTTCACTATGTTGACATTTATGAGACTAATGATATTTGAATCTATTGGAATAAATTGTGTGTACTTTAAATATGATTTCTGCATATTGAAATTTACATTATAAGGTAGGACATCTAGAAATTATGAAACAATATAATAACATATTTGGAAATATTCAGAGAGAATACTGGTGCAGCAGATAATTCATGATTGCTTTTTTTTGTATTATTTTTCAAGAAAGTAAGGTTACCAAATGTTAATGATTCTAATAAAATACACATAATTAAAATTACCAAAAAAAAAAAAAAGAAAAGTTAAAATAATTCTAAATGTGGTATCTCTGTAGAAACTAGACAGAAAATAGGAAGGAGTAAAAATTCTACATACTAGTAAATAAAAGAAATAGACTAATCCATCCATAAATCCTTAATAACAAAGTAAAGTGGTATATTATTTTAGGATGAACAATGAAATTATCAAATTTGTTGCTGGAACTGGTAATAATTTGGATTATAATACAGTTAGATTTATGCCTTAAGGAAAACTATAAAATGATTTGAAAGTAGATTATTTACATGGAAACAAACATCTACCCCCCAACAAAAGGAACCTGAAAAAAAAGGATGCAAGACAAATAGGATCATTTTTAAAGTATTAAAGTGAGAAAAAATTAAAGATAATTCTGATATATTTTGATGTATACATAAAAATTAAGAATTTTAGAAGATATTCAAAAACTAACCTCAAAGGTGTATGGGTTCATTATTCAAGTGATCTAAACTTCTTTCATTTAAATTCTGAATTCATAAATGGCATTCATACTATATAAGGAAACCACACACATCTTAATAAAATATACTCAAAACATATAGAATAGAAATTTGTAAATGGAACAAAAATGGGCAACACATTTATTTAAAAAATTAATATTGCTATGATTCAAAGAAATATGATATAAGACATTAAGGAAATTGTATAGTCTGACTATATCTGATTTGTACTGTTGTCCCTAATGCCATTGATATTATTAAACCACTTTCATGGTTGTAGGTGTGCATGTTTACCTGATAAAAGAATGTTTTAAAATATAACTATTTGTCTGTCAACAATTAAGTGACAGCTATGCTGTTTCTATCTTTGTCCAGATGGTGCAATTTATAAAATTATTAGTATGTTTCATCATATTTTTCTTTTTTCCCTATTAAAATAAAGAGTAGAAATAAAAAACTCATTTATATTATTTATGAAATATATAACAAATTTAAGAAAAAGAAATATGGAAATTAGCATTTTGAAACTTTCAGAATTCACCTCCCTTGCTTATTAAACTATTGAGTCAAACTGTCTAGCCAATGACTCTTGTGAAAGAAATTGTAAATAAAGAGTATACAATTAAGAAGATTGGCTGAAAAAACAAAGGTGAATATGAAATTTTTGCTTTTTTTGGAAATCATAAGGATATAACTTAACTTTTGAAAACTTGAATTTTATATTTATATTTATTGGTAGAAATGCATCCTGCATGCAAAATAGAGAGGCTATTTTTAGCTTACCAAATAGTAGTGTGAAAAATATATTTTTTAAGCAGTGTTTTAGGTAAACACACCTTTTAATGAATGATTGTTGAATTGTAAAATTGGAAAAGTCTTCTTGGGGAATATTATGACTACTAGATATATCTAATTAAAAAACAGAAAATTTCTATGCACCACAAATCTCACTTTTTATCATGTCTGAGAAATAAACATGGTGTATAAAATTGACTTATTTATGTAATGTGATGATATACCAGGATATCCTTTTTATTTCAGCAATATTATGATAGTGAAACATTGGAAACCACCTAAATGTCAACAAGACACAGATTAACTAGTGATATAACCATGAGTAGATGAGGTGCATTTTAAGGGTATAAAATATTAAGAATTGATAAAAAATCAGGTGACAATATTGTAAATATCCCCAAAATGCATTTTATATACATTGCAACAAAAATGATAAAAAACAAAATTATAATAGTTTATTTTTAAAATGACTTATATATTCTTTTCTTTTTATCTAAGAGAAAAGTGTGAAAACAGTCCCCAACTACCACAAATTATGGTCTACTTTGCCACATTTGGAGAAATTGCAGAGGTCAGCACATCTGGAGTGCAATAGTTAAGCCTTGCCCTGGGAAAACAACCTTCATGATCATGGTATCTCTAATGCTAGGTAAATATATTCTTAAGGGGTCATTATACAGGGAATATTTATCAGGAAGAAAACTATAGACAATAATAAAATACTTTGAATATTAGATGTCAAGAGAAAAGTATATAAGCAATAGTTTCATACTTTGGGTGAATGAAAATAAAATAATTTCCCCAAAGACAGAAAACTGCTTAAAGGTTTTCTGCTTTCAAAAAATTTCTGTTTTTTAATTTACTTACATCAAAGACAATTGTATTATGAACATAGTATCATGTACATTTTAATCTCAACGGTCATGACTTTTATCATTTCTAATGGCAAAATAGTATACATTATATATACATACATATATATAATTCCTATGGTGTATTTTTCCAATAACCTGTTCATTTGTATTGGCTAACATTGTAAATATTACTGTTATGAACATAGAAATTAAAATATTTTTCTTATTATTGATTATTTGAATAAATGTCTAGGACTGATATTGATAAATATTATGGAATTAGCATGTCTATCTTTATTAAAAACTTATACTGTTTTATAATGTTTCAGAAGTCTGTAGTTTGAAAATTTATTTTGTGAGTTGACTTAAGATGGTAATTTTAATAATATTTATCTTTAAAATCCATAAGTATATTATTCTTTTTATTTCTTATATTGTGGGAGGGAGATTGGAGCTATACCTGGCTCTGCTAAGGGGTTATTCCAGGGTTTGTTTTCAGAGACCATATGTCAGCTTCTCAAAATCGTGGCCCGCGGGCCATTTGCGGCCCTTCGTACAACATTTTGTGGCTCGCTGCGGGTCTTCAAATATCCCAGTATTCGCGATTATTAGCATACCAAATAATCGCAATAAAATTGTATTAGTATGAAAAAAAATCTCATTAAACATTCGCATACTCCGAGCATTTCCGTTCAGAGTATGCAAATGTTTAATGCGATTTTTTTTCTTAATAATGCGATTTTTTATGCAAATATTGGGTAAGCGAAATCCTTTATGCGGCCCTGCCTCACCCCGACTTTGCCTCCTGTGGCCCCCAGGTAAATTGAGTTTGAGATCCCTGCCATATGTGGTACCAAGGACCAAACCTGGGTTAATGGCATTTAAAAATAACACCTTAATATTTTATTATTTCTCTGACACCTTTAAACATTTTTAGCAGTATATTATATTTTTAGCTTATAGCAAGTTCACCTCCTTATAGTTAATCCAAAGCATTGTGTGTTTTTATATAACAGTCAATAAGACTGCTTTCTTAATTTCCCAATCTTCTAATTCATTGCTTGCATATAAAAATAAAGCAGATTGATATTTTTCTTTAAAAAATAGTATATATTTTATCCTATCACATCACTGAATTCATTATTTCCACTTCTGTCTTAGCTAGACATGTAATGAAGGAGAGTCAAGAAGTTCAGAGTTCCATGCACCCCAGGAATAAAGGAAACTCTAGGAATGTTTGATACAGGCTTAGAAGGAAAGAAATCTGATTCTATGGACAACAGAATATTTCTCTTTTAGCACCAGCCTAAGACCTTCTCCTCATCACCACCTTCCTTTTAAAATAAAATGATTTCAATGATCTTGAAAGTTTTGTAGGAACATGGCACATGAACATGGCACATGGCATTTAGCTGACCAAGAGATAAGGGCCTCTCCACACTATTCTTGATTGACAGGATTGGCACACTTCAATTTTGATTTTACCTCTCCTTACTCTCACCTCTCTCTTTGCTTAGCTGAATCTTAATACTCAAAATTGTTATTTCTTCTAAAAAGACATGGTGCTACTCAGAGACACTAATAGAGCTTGAGACTGATTTCAAATTGAAAGTTACAGGTGCCTAAAGCTGGAAATGCTCCAAAATATGCATGGATTAACAAGAGTACTTAGTGTTAACTAAAATATTTTTTTAATATATTTTATTTAAACACCTTGATTACATACATGATTGTGTTTGGGTTTCAGTCATGTAAAGAACACCACCCATCACCAGTGCAACGTTCCATCACCAATGTCCCAAATCTCCCTCCTCCCCACCCGACCCCCGCCTGTACTCTAGACAGGCTTTCCATTTCCCTCATATATTCTCATTATTAGGACAGTTCAGAATGTAGTTATTTCTTTAACTAAACTCATAACTCTTTGTGGTGAGCTTCCTGAGGTGAGCTGGAACTTCCAGCTCTTTTCTCTTTTGTGTCTGACAATTATTACTGCAAGAATGTCTTTCATTTTTCTTAAAACCCATAGATGAGTGAGACCATTCAGCATTTTTCTCTCTCTCTCTGACTTATTTCACTCAGCATAATAGATTCCGTGTACATCCATATATAGGAAAATTTCATGACTTCATCTCTCCTGACAGCTGCATAATATTCCATTGTGTATATGCACCACAGTTTCTTTAGCCATTCATCTGTTGAAGGGCATCTTGGTTGTTTCCAGAGTCTTGCTATGGTAAATAGTGCTGCAATGAATATAGGTGTAAGGAAGGGGTTTTTGTATTGTATTTTTGTGTTCCTAGGGTATATTCCTAGGAGTGGTATAGCTGGATCGTATGGGAGCTCGATTTCTAGTTTTTGGAGGAATCTCCATATCGCTTTCCATAAAGGTTGAACTAGATGGCATTCCCACCAGCAGTGGATAAGAGTTCCTTTCTCTCCACATCCCCGCCAACACTGTTTATTCTCATTCTTTGTGATGTGTGCCATTCTCTGTGGTGTGAGGTGGTATCTCATCGTTGTTTTGATTTGCATCTCCCTGATGATTAAAAGATTTTTAATACCATGATATTTTTCATTCCAGACCAAGAATTCCACCCATTTACACTAATTTCCCCCACATTTGGTAAGATGGGGAATGGTCAAAGCCAATGTGTTCTCAAACTCATCCTCTACTTCCACATTAAAGATAAAATCACAATGCCATTGATATGTTCACAGCCAAGAAAAGAATGCCCATTTAGACAAGAGCTGGGATTCCAAACCCTTGACACTTTGCCAAGATTGGCTTTCCTAGCTCAAGACTGCAAAGGTAGAACCAGTGCCAGCATCTAAAATGCAAAGGTCATGTCTCCAGATTTTTGTTTTAAGGGATTTGGTTTGGGGGATTGTATCATAATTTCTACATATTGAAAAGAGACTTGTGTGTGTGTGTGTGTGTGTGTGTGTCCTGATTACTTTCTAATCACTTGATTATACAGTTTTCTTTGTTTTCTCAGTTCATTTCCTTTTTATCTTTTGTTTTCTCACATCTGCTAAGATTATTTTGCTTCTGTTACTTGATTACTATTCATGTTCTTGGACTCTGAAAAAAGCGGCACCTACACCTGGCTTCTTGATTCCCAGAGTGCAAAAGCCAAAGAAGACCCCAGCAAAAAATTCTCTCTAGTGCTCAGCACACAGGTAGGCTTATCTCTGCCCATAAGAATGGGGGCATATTCCTGCCTGTGTTTGTGCTAAAGGTGACTCTGAAAAAATGTGGCATGTGCACCTGG
This sequence comes from Suncus etruscus, assembly GCF_024139225.1. Classification (NCBI taxonomy): domain Eukaryota; kingdom Metazoa; phylum Chordata; class Mammalia; order Eulipotyphla; family Soricidae; genus Suncus; species Suncus etruscus. The sequence continues at coordinate 83,502,917 of NC_064851.1, read as the reverse complement.
CTTACTGATTCCAGGAATGTTACAGCTAAAGAAGACCCCAGCAAAAAAAAAAAAAAAAGCTCTCAAATGCTCAGCACACAGCTAGGAGGCTTGTCTCAGTTCACAAAGGGTGGAGCCAGAAGGGCACTGCCTCTTTTTTTCTGCTCCACAGCAGCACAAGTCTTTTACACAAGAACCTCATCATAACACGTAGTAAGAACCAATCTATAAGCGTGTCAATGGGGAAAAAAAAACTCAGGACAACAGCATGCATAGAGAATGAAGATGTCAGCTCTGATGACCCATCAAATAATGGTTACCTTTGACCCACCAAGAAATACCAGACACCTAATTAGCCTCTCAGATAAGGAGTTAGAATAGAAATATGGAGGATTTTCACAGAACTCAAAGAAAACATAGATTGGTCTAAACAGACCACAAAGATAGAAATCAGAAAACTTAAAACTGAAAAACTCGGTAGGTAGATGAAATGAAAAACTCTATGGAAAGCCTCTTCAACATAATAACAGCAGCTGAGGACAGAATTAGTGAACTGGGAGATAAGATACATAACAACTTCATACAGCAGAAGAGATTGGAAAAGAACCTTAAAGCAAATGATCAGACAATGGAAAAAATACTCAGATTGTGAACAGATAAAAATAGAAGTGTTTGATAAATACAACAGAAACAACATAAAAACCATTGGAGTCTTAGAAACCCAGGAAGAAAATCCCCAGGAAGAATCAACTGTCAAGGACATCATTACAGAAAAACACCCAGATATAAAGACTACATGCAACCAAATCCTGCACGCCTAAAGAGTACCAGCTAAAAGAGACCCAAAGAAAAGCACCCTATGGCACATCCTAGTCACAATAACAAATACCACAGATAGGGATAGAATACTGAAAGCAGCAAGATCAAAAAGGGAAATTACATTTAAAGGAGAATCCTTAAGATTTACCCTCAAGGCCAGAAGGGATATAGTGGGATATAGTAACAAAACTAAACAAAATGAATGCTTAACCTAGAATACTGCATCCAGCTAGGTTTGAAGAAAGTATACGTAGCTTCACAAATAAACAAAAGATCAGACTTTACAGAATCAAAACTAGCCTTAAAAGAAAAACTGAAAGGTCTTCTTAAGAAAGACCAACAGACACATCAAACTATTACACAAAGATGACATCAAATCCCATGACAATAATCTTTCTCAGTGTCAATAGACTAAATGCATCAGCTAAGAGACACAGGGTGGCAAAATGGTTCAAAAAGCTGTATCCAACATTCTGCTGCATACAAGAAACACATCTGGATAGTCAGAACAAACACAGACTCAAATCAAAGGTTAAAGAAAAATCATCCAAGCAAACAATTCCTTAAAAAAAAAGCTGTAATGGCCATATTAATTCCTTAAAAAAAAGCTGTAATGGCCATATTAATATCAGATGACATAAACTTCAGACTCAGAAGTTAGAAGGGATAAAGATGGAAGTTTCTTAATGATAAAGGGATATGTACAACAGAAAAAAATCACACTTCTAAACAGATACACAGCCAGTGATGGGCCAGCAAAATATATAATACAATTGTTGACAAATCTGAAAAAAGACATCAATAGTAACACAATAAGAGTGGGAGACCTCAACACTGTCCTGTCAGTCCTTGATAGATTAACCAAACTTGAAACCAACAAGAATATACTAACTCTGAAAAGAGAAATAGAAGAAAATAATTAGTAGATACCTATATCTATACATGGCACTACATTACTAGAAAACTGGATACATTTTTTCTTCAATGAACATGGATCATTCTACAAGATAAAGCATATGCTGGTTCATAAAATATTATTCTATAAAATCAAGAGGATAGAAACTGTGCAGACTACCTTCTCAGATAACAAGGCACTGAAATTAGAAATGAACTACAAATGGACACAGAAGTAAAATTTTAATACCTGAAAAATCAAACAGCTCACTACTGAATAACAAATGGATCAGAGATAAAATCGAAGAGGAAATCAAAAGATTCCTAGAAACAAACGCTAATGAAGATAAAATTATCAGAATTTGTGGGATAAAGCAAAAGTGATACTAAAAGGAAAATTATAGCTTTGCAAGCACACATCAGGAAGGAAGAGAGGACCTAAAAATAGCTTAATTTTTTTAATAAAATTAGAAAATGATCAACAAAATGAACCCAAACTAAGTAGGCTGAAGAAATAATAAAGTTTAGAGCAGAAATCAATGAAATATTAATTAAAAAATTTAAAAGATTAACAAAAGCAAAAGTTGGTTCTTTAAAAAAATAAACAAGGTTGATAAATCACTAGCAAAGCTCACAAAGAAACAAATAGCGAGACGTTTAATAAACCGGATTACGAATGAAAAGGGGGAGATTAGCACAGATACTAGAGAGATTAAAATGACAATGAGACTACTTTGAGAAACTCTATGCCACAAAACATAAAAATCTGGAAGAAATGGATAAATTCTTGGATTCTTATAATATTATATAATCTTATAATATTCCATTATGATCTAGCATATCTAAACAGACCCATTACTACTGAGGAAATTAAAATGGTCATCAAGAGTCTTCCCAAAAACAACAGCCCAGGTCCAGATGGATTCACTAAAAAAATATTTCAAAACTTTCAAGAGGAACTTCTACCAATCCTATGAAATTAAAAAATCAGGAATACTCCCCAATCATTTTTACGAAGCTAACATTACCTTGATATCAAAACTAGACAGAGATGTTGAAAAAAAAATTACAATCCAATATTCCTGATGAAAACAGATGAAAAGCTTCTCAAAACAATTCTGGCAAATAGGATCCAATGACTCATTAAGAAAGTCATACACCACGACCAAGTAGGATTCATTCCAGGAATGTAAGGATGGTTTAATATACATAAATCAATCAACATAATACACAATATCAAAAAAGAAAAAGAAAACCATATTATCATTTCAATAGATGCAGATAAAGCATTTGATAAGGTCAACACTCATTCTTGATAAAAAACTCTCCTCAAGATGGGAATGGAAGGAACTTTTCTCAATATGGTCAAGGCCATATACCACAAACCAATGACAAATATTATGATCAATGAAGATAAACTTAAAGCCTTTCCTTTAAAATCTGGTTCAAGAAAGCTGCTATCTCTCACCACTCCTATTCAGCATAGTAGTGGTAGTTCTTGCCATAGCTATTAGGCAAGAAATAGATATCAAGAGCATCCAGATAAGAAAGGAAGACTTCAAGCTCTCACATTTTGCAGATGACATGATACTATATTTAGAAAACCCTAAACACTCTACCAAAAAAGCTTCTAGAAAGAATAGATTTATAGAGCAAAGTGGCAGGCTAAAAAATTAACACATAAAATTAGTGGCTTTCTTATACACCAATAATGATAGAGAAGAAATGGGCATAAAAAAACAATTCCATTCACATTCGTGCCCCACAAACTCAAATATCTTGGAGTCAATTTAACTAAAGATATAAAAGACTTATACAAAGAAAACTACAAAAGAGGAGAGAAGGAAAGGAGACAAATAGCCTGCTCATGGATTGGCAGGGTTAACATCATTAAAATGGCAATACTCCCCAAGGCATTGTACAGATTTAATGCAATCTCTCTAAGGAATCCCCATGACATTCTTCAAAGAAGTGGATCAAACACTCCTGAAATTATTTTGGAAAATTATACACTTGTGAATAGCTAGAGCAACCCTTGGGAAAAGGATTGTGGGAGGCATCAGTTTCTCTAACTTTAAACTGTATTACAAAGCTATAGTCATTAAAACATTATGGTATTAAATTGGAAACAGACCCTGAGATCAGTGGAATAGAATAGAGTATTCAGAAAATGCTCCCCAGATAAATAATCAATTAATATTTAATAAAGGGGCAACAAATGAAACATGGAGCAAAGAAAGCCTCTTCAACAAACGGTGTTGGGACAACTGGTCAGCTACTTCCAAAAAATTGAACTCAGAACTCCATCTAACACTCTGCACAAAGTTTAAATTTAAATGGATTAATAGATCTTGATATTATACCTGAAACCATAAAGTATATGGAAAAACATGTAGGTAAAACAGTCCATAACATTGATACGAAAGGCATCTTCAAGAAAGAAACAGCACTCTCCAAACAAATTGAAACAGGGACACACAAATGGGACTATTTTAAGCTGAAAGCTTCTGTAGTTCAAAAAAAAATAATGTCTAAGATACAAAAGCCAACCACAGAATGGGAGAAACTATTCATCCAATACCCATCAGACAAGGGGCTAATAACTAAGATAGACAAGGTATGTTTTCTTGGTCAAGATTTGTACTTTTTACTTCATTTTGCAAGCAAATCCTTCAACATTTCTTGTAGTGCAGAGATATTGATGGAAAACTCTGTTAGATTCGATTTATCTGGTAAACCATTTATCCAACAGATTTGAATGAGTTTTAAAGGATAAAATACTCCTGGCAAAAAAATTATTTTTTTAAATTTTTTAATTTTGGAGAGGGTCAACCCGGCAGCACTCAGGGGTTACTCCTGGCTCGGCACTCAGAAATCGCTCCTGGCAGGCTAGGGAGACCAAATGGGATGCCAGAATTCAAACCAACATTCTTCTGCATGCAAGGCAAATGCCCTACCTCCATGCTATCTCTCTGCTCCCCCAAATTTTATTTTATTTTTTAATAATGCAAATATCTCATTCCATTCTTTCTGAGTCTCCAAAGCTTTGCTGACAAGTCTAATAAACGCCTGATATAGGTGACTTTGCTTGCTATTTTTAAATCTTTTCCTTTTATTATTTTTATTATTATTGTTGTTGTTGTTGTTGTTGCTATTATTATTTTGGTTTTTGGGCCACACTCGGTGACACTCAAGGTTCACTCCTGGCTATGCACTCAGAAATAGCTCCTGGCTTGAGGGACCATATTGGACCATGGGGTATCAAACCACGCAGTCCATCCTAGGCTAGCGTGGGCAAGGCAGACACTTTACTGCTTGTACCACTGATCTGGCCCCATTCTTTATTATTTTTTAATGAATGACTGACTTCTGAAAATATAAAACTGCAGTATCTTAGTATTGGACATTTCTGTATACCTAACCTTACCTCATTGCTTAGGTTTAAAAAGTTTTATGCTACATTTTCTGTGAATATTGTTTTAATTAATATCTTTATTTACCATGAGTACAAACATTTTTATAGTTGGGTGTCACCCCCCCTTCACCAGTGCAACATTCCCACTACCAAAGCCACTCAACTCCCTCCTCCCACACACCTGCCTATATTTGAGATAGTCATTCGATTTTTCTCACTTACTACCATTGTCATGATAGTTATTAGTGTAGTTGTTTTTCTATCTGCACTAACCACTATTTTTGATAAACTTTATAGTATGGCAGGTCCTTCTAACCCTCGTTTCTATTGTCTCTGGGTGTTATACAATTATGTTTTTTATTTTTCTTAAATTCCACTGATGAGTGAGATTATTCTATATATATCTCTCCCTCTGACTTATTTCACTCAGCATAATAGTTTCCATGTCCATCCATGTATAGGAAAATTTCATTACTTTATTTTTCCTGACAGTATTTCATTGTGGAGATGTACCACAGGTCCTTTTTGGTTTTGGTTTTTGGGCCACACACTGTGATGCTCAGGGGTTACTACTGGTTCTGTGCTCAAAAATCGCTCCTGCCTCAGAGACCATATGGGATGCCATGGATCAAACCCATGTCTGTTCTGGATTGGATGCATTCCAGGCAAATGGTCTACCACTGTGCTATCATTTTGGCCCTCGTACCACAGGTTTTTTAGCCACTCTTTTTTTTGTCAGGCATCTGGGTTGTTTCCAGATTCTGGCTATTGTAAATAGTTCTGCAATGGATATTGGTGTGAGGAAGGCATTTTTGTATTGTGTTTTGTGTTCCGAGGTATAGCCCTAGGAATGGTATAGCTGGATCATATGGAAGCTCAATGTCCAGTTTTTGAGGAATTTCCATATTGTTTTCCATAAAAGCTAGACTAGATGGCATTTCCACCAACAGTGAATGAGAGTTATTTTCTCCTCACACCCCACAAGCACTGATTGTTCTTTTTCTTTGTGATGTGTGCCAGTCACCTTGGCGTGAAATGATGCTCCATTGTTGGTTTGATTTGCATCTCCCTTATGATTAGTGATGTGGAGCATTTTTTTCATGGTCCTTTTGGCCATTTTTATTTCTTCTTTGAAAGATTCATTTCTGCTCCCCATTTTTTGATGGTGTTAGATTTTTTTGTTAAGTACCTTGTATATCTGTTAGTATCTTGTATATCTTAGATATTAGCCCCTTATCTGATGGCTGTTGGGTGAATAGTTTCTCCAGTTCCATGGGTGGACTTTCTATCCTAGTCACTCTTTACTTTTATTTATGCATAGAAAACTACAAAACACTGGTTCAAGAAATAAAAGATACAAAAGAAATTGGAAACACATACCTTGTTCATTGATTGGGAGGATTAACATCATTAAAATGGCAATACTTCCCAAAGCATTGTACAGATTTAATGCAATTCCTCTAAGGGTACCCATGTCATTCTTCAAAAAAGTGGATCAAATACTCCTGAAATTCATTTAGAACAATAAACACCCATGAATATCTAAAGTAACCCTGAGAAAAAAGAATATGGAATGCATCACTTTCACCAACTTTAAATTGTCTTACAAAGCAATAATCATTAAAATGGAAGTATTGGAATAAAGACAGACCCTCAGATCAGTGAAATAGACCTGAGTTTTCAGAGAATGTTCTCCAGACATACAATCAATTAATCTTTGATAAAGGATAAGAAAAGCAAACTGGAGCAAGGAAATCCTCTTCAACAAGTGGTGCTGTGATAACTCATCAGCAGATGCAAAAAAGTGAATTTGGACATCATCTAACACTATGTACTAAGAATCTTCCCAACTGCCTGGTCAGGTCTACCTACAGTAATGGCAGCTTGTATACACCATTCTGATCAATCAATTCATGTGTACTTCAGAAACAAGACTATTAATTAAATATCTTACATAAGAAGTAGTTAATTTCTGGCAGTTGCATAGCAGTTAGTTATATTTGTCTGTTTCTTTAGATAGTCATCAAAAATCTGCATAGCAAGAATGTGTTTTTTGACCATAAAAATCGATATGAGACCACTAATTAAGTTCAAGTAGTGGTGTGTGTTATAACTGATCATCCTCTTACTTCAGTGATTGATGACAACAGACATATATGTTCCACTCATATTACAGTTTAATAGAGGGGAGTTTTGGTAAGGGCCATTATTTTATTTAGCAGTCTGGGCTAATGGAGAATCTAATAGAAACATTTCCATGTAGGTTAAGGTGTCAGCTTTTAGGTAGTATAAGACTAAAAAGATGGATAGTTCCTGTTGTCTCTTATTGTGACTAGCCTAAAAATAATACATGATAGTTTTGCTCACATTCCTAGTGCAGAACTAGTAGCATGGCCCTTTTTCTAAGTGAAGGGTATAAGCCCTGAAGGCTTTGAAGGGTAGTCATGTGCAATAATAAACTCAAATCATGGGAAATTAGTATGCTGATTGATGTCAAAGATTTTTGCTTTAATTATCTTATTGAAAAATTATTTAGCTTGATAACTGCTTGTAATAGAGATTTCCACTCCTGAACTCTTCCAGATTAGCTTGTTGTCACCCAATCAATACATTTAAAAATAATGTCTTAATACAGAATAATCTCTTTCGTATGTTGAATATAAAGAAACATGGTAAGGGAACAAGCAGTAACCAGAGTCAGCAAAAAATAAAAACTGGTCTATAGAACTGAGGTTACTTGGGGACTGAAAGGAAGGGGGAAGGATGCTAAAGGTTGGGAAAGAAAGCTGACACTCTGGTGAAAGGTGTGGTTTTGGTACATTGTATAAATGAAAACCTATCATTGACAGTATTGAAAATCATGTGGCTTCCAAAATAATAATAGCATGCCAATTACCTTAAAAGCAAAATAGATTACTAAACTAATTTTACAAAGACAACCAGTCACAAAGATCCCCTCTACCAGCCATTATCAGAGAGTACTCTTAGCCTTTTCTGTTTTGTGGCTGACTAATTCAGTAGAGTTTTGTTTACTTAACTCCCAGAAATTGTATATGCTGCATCATATCCTTTAAGTATTAACATTTTAGTATAACACACTGATTCTGGCAAAAAATGTAAAGAGTCATGGGAAAAATAAAGCAACATAAGGGTAACCATGACAAAGGTAACTGAAAATTAAATGGCAGAGCTAGAGGATGTTAATGTTTAGGAGTGGGACTGAAAAATGAATATGAGAATAATAATTTGAGTGGAGACACTGGAGAGAGGTTTTGGGCATTGCAACTTCTGCTATTTTGTACAACTGTACTAAATTTGAAGCTGTCTCTTCAGGATTCCTTCATTATGTTTATTATAATGGGCAAGAAAAAATAGCATATCATTATTTTGGTCTTATATTCTTATCCACAATGGGAAAAGTGATAGCTAGTTTGCAAATCATTCATTCTCAACAAAAGCGACCCACATTGTTAATGGCTTTTGTTGCTGAAACAAAATACTCTGGGATTTTACACAAGGCCATTTGCCTACTAAGAGAAGCTTAGATTTAGCTTTAGGCTGTTAAACAAGTGTTATTTGGAAGATGGTTCAGTGCTTCTGAAAAACCTTTCAAGATATTCAGAATATAGTTTAGTATATAGTTCAGAATATAATTTCAGTTTATCCAGAATATAGAGCACTTAACTTCACTGTGTTAAACCTGAATGTAATCTCTGGGCACCACACAAATGTAAAACAAACAAACAAGCAAAACATCTTCTTACTCTTTACTCCTTTGTTCTCAGTCTTTTGTGGGAGAATCAGAGTAGTTGAACATGATGCTACAGTACATTATAGGCATAAAAGAAAATAATGACGAGGTCATTACTTGACACTACCCAGATCTCATATTGTCATCAAAACAATGGCAAGATATTTTCAACAACTGATCCAGTCAGTTACTGGGTGATTTCAGATAAATTTTCTGGCCAATTAAGAACTAGAGAAAAAAGCAACTGGATTTTTTTTATTTGAGACCATCTTAGTTTTTCGTTTGTTTGTTTGTTTGTTTTTTTAATCTGGTTACATCTGGTCTTGTGGTAATATAATTTAAAAGACTTAATAGTTCACCAATTTCATTTTTTTTAAATTCTCATTCATACTAAAGTTTATACTAAAGCAGTTTATAGTAAAGCTATAAATTAGATATACTTTGTTATGGAAATTAAAATATATATGCAATTATATATTTTCTTTTTCTTTTGAGTTGGTGACATATTTCCAGAGTCTTAGAAAATGTATTATCTAAGAACCAATAATACATTCCACCATTGATTTTCTTTCTTTCTTTTTTATTTTTTGGGACACACCCAGTGACACTCAGAGTTACTCCTGGCTATGTGCTCAGAAATCGCTCCTGCCTTGGGAGACCATATGCGATTCCCGGGGGATCAAACTGCAGTCTGTCCTTGGTTAGCCATGTGAAAAGCAAACACCCTTCGGCTGAGTCACCGCTCCGGCCCCCCCACTGATTTTCTTCCTCTTCTTTTCTTTCTTTCTTTCTTTCTTTCTTTCTTTTCTTTCTTTCTTTCTTTCTTCTTTCTTTCTTTCTTTCTTTCTTTCTTTCTTTCTTTCTTTCTTTCTTTCTTTCTTTCTTTCTTTCTTTCTTTCTTTCTTTCTTTCTTTCTTTCTTTCTTTCTTTCTTTCTTTCTTTCTTTCTTTCTTTCTTTCTTTCTTTCTTTCTTTCTTTCTTTCTTTCTTTCTTTCTTTCTTTCTTTCTTTCTTTCTTTCTTTCTTTCTTTCTTTCTTTCTTTCTTTCTTTCTTTCTTTCTTTCTTTCTTTCTTTCTTTCTTTCTTTCTTTCTTTCTTTCTTTCTTTCTTTCTTTCTTTCTTTCTTTCTTTCTTTCTTTCTTTCTTTCTTTCTTTCTTTCTTTCTTTCTTTCTTTCTTTCTTTCTTTCTTTCTTTCTTTCTTTCTTTCTTTTCTTTCCTTTTCATTTTTTTTTCTTTTGACTTTTTGATTTTTGGTTTAGGGTTACTCCTGTCTATGTGCTCAGAAATTGCTCCTGGCTTGGGGACCGTATGGGACACTGGAGGATCAAACTGGAGTCTGTCTTAGGCTAGCACGTGCAAAGCAGACACCTTACCGCTTGCACCACCGCTCCAGTCCCTGATTTTCTTAATAGTCACAAACCATTATAGTTTACTGATCAAAATTTTCCCCCTTCCTCCTAGTACAGATGACCCTTACTAGTCACTTATCTGTGACACAGTAGTTGACCGAATAGCCATGAGGTGAAGGAAATTTGTCAAAATTACTATGAAATATGTACTTCGCTTTAAACTAATTTCCACTAACTGTCGATTTTTATGTATTTTACATTCAGAACTGACATTACATAGTTTTAGTACTAGAAATAAAACCATCAGGTTACAAATAATTCTTTACACTTATTTTTCTATTTAAGAATAAGTTAACCTTTACAATATAAGCCCATGCTTTCTATAAAATAAATATGTGTATATGTAGACTTTGTAGAAAGGGTATTGGAGAAATGCTTATAATTCAGTGTGAAATAACCGGTGGAAGGAGATTTTAAAGTGGTTGAGCAAGCTAACTTTCTTTCCTCTACTTTTCAACTCTTAGTACTCTTGTTCTTCCTCTATGCATATGTGCACATGCATATATATACACATATATGGATTTATAGACACACAGATCTGCCTATATGATTTGTTCTCTTCATTGAAATTACATTATATATGTATCTACATTTTTTTTTTTTTGGTTTTTTGGGTCACACCCGGCGGTGCTCAGGGGTTACTCCTGGCTGTCTGCTCAGAAATAGCTCCTGGCAGGCTCAGGGGACCATATGGGACACCGGGATTCGAACCAACCACCTTTGGTCCTGGATCGGCTGCTTGCAAGGCAAACGCCGCTGTGCTATCTCTCCGGGCCCATGTATCTACATTTTAAAAATAAAAATGAACCCAGAAACTAGGTCAAAGACTAAAATTGTGCACCATTTTTTATTAAAAAGTTAATTGCCACCCTATTTCTTCTAGGGAAAATTCATTCTTCTTTTTCTTATAGAAAGTAACAATGAGTAATTATCTAGAGTTCTTTTCAGATAGGACTCAAAAGTTCAAACCCCTGACCTTCTCTGATTTCAGCCTTTCTTTAAAACACACATTGTATATTTTCTTAGAACACAAAGCTCCTACTCTTCTGTTTTTGCTCAAGGGCAATTCAGTCTGAATCTGAATCATGCTGTAAAGTATTGGTATGAATAAGAGCATCTTTGGTTGAGTCACCCCATCCTCAGAACTCTGCAGTTTCTAAGTCCTTGTCAGAAGAGAGGGCCCAAGTCCAGCCTTGTCTGAGCTCTCTGTGAACCCTGGAAACAATATTAGTGCCTAAGGTTCTTTTAAACTTCAGAATTTTAACATTTGCTTATTCATTTCACTACTGTGAGCAATTTAATGAGAGTTTAAACAGACTAAAATATTAATGGCTCTTTTGTACTTTTGAATGACTTATTTCAAATGTATTCCATTTTAAAGCAAGCAATTATCTTTTTTTCTGAAGATAACTTCTAATTACAGAATTTAATGTACACTTCAACTTTTTGAACTTTGTAATGAATACCATTTTGGAAACAAATAGTTTTAAGAGGAAAGAAATCATAAATAAAAAGTGCTATTCTAATTCTTTTATTACTCATTTGACAAGAGTTCCAATCAGATAGTAATCATATTTTAAAATAGAGTATTAAACCCAATTTCACCTTGTAGGTATTATTCCTAAAATATTTGGCTCAACACATTATTAACACTTATTTTCACCATATTAAATGTTTTAATGAAGAACTATAAAACATTGTATGTTTTCATCAAAACTTTGAACTATGTTTTTTTCTGTTAATTTAAAGATAAGCATTTACTTGAATTAAAATCTTGATATTAGGGGCTGGAGCTATAGCACAGCGGTAGGGTGTTTGCCTTGCAAGCAGCTGACCCAGGACGAACTTGAGTTCAATCACCAGTGTCCCATATGGTTCTCCAAGCCGTGAACAATTTCTGAGCGCATAACCAGGAGTAATTTCTGAGCATCAGCTGGTATGGCCCCAAAACAAAACAAAACAAAACAACAACAACAATCAACCATCTTGATATTAGATACTAACCCACTCATAAACACATCAAAGAAAATATAAGAACACTACATGATGTTGATTTCAAATATTTAGCAAGGTAAAAATAAACAAACAAAACCATATTAAACTAAAGTTTCTGTTAAGCCATGGTTAATACAAAAATACATACTACAGACAAAATACAATATTTGCAATCTATACATTTGTCAAATGTCTAATATCTAAGATACATAAAGCATTTACTATATTTAGCAATAAAACAATTCCATCAAAAAATGAAAAAAGAGCTAAAAAAGAGTTGTCCAAAAATGTATATAAATGTCCAATTAACACTTAAATTATTCATAATTGTCTATTATTTAGAAAATGTAAGTCAAAAAAGTAATAAAATATCACCTTACACCTATGAAAACTGCCTTTGTAAAAGAAGTTTAGAAAAAAACAAGTGTTGAAGGGAATATGATTAGAAATGAACCCTCATCATTCTCTAAGAAAAAATGTATGGAGACTTTAAAAAATTGAATAGAGGGGCCGGCGAGGTGGCGCTAGAGGTAAGGTGTCTGCCTTGCAAGCGCTAGCCAAGGAAAGATCGCGACTGCGGTTCGATCCCTCGACATCCCATATGGTCCCCCCAAGCCAGAGGCAATTTCTGAACGCTTAGCCAGGAGTAACCCCTGAGCATCAAACGGGTGTGGCCCGAAAAAAATTGAATAGAACTATCTTATGACCTGACAATTTTATTTCATATTATGTATCCTTATAATACAAATCATTAATAAGATATGTGCATTTTAAAATATTTTTAGTACTTTAGAACAACCCAATAGCTCAAAGATAGATAAGATAAAGAAGATGTGATAAAAAAAAAACAACAGACATAGTGGAATTTTATTTAGTTAAAGAATAAGTGGAGACTTGCCTATGATACTCAATGAGAAAAATGGAGGTCTTATACTAAGCAAAAGAAGTCAAAAGGAGAAAGGGAAATCCTATATCATCTGTCTTATGTTATATTATAACAAAAAAAACTCAAGAGAACAAAAAATGTAAAATGCAAACAAGTGTTCAGACTCAAAAAACAACCCTGAGATGATAAAAGTGAGGGAGGGCTGTGGAAGAAAAGAATTCTAAGTACAAGGGTCAAAGAATATAGAAAGTTATGGCTTAATATTAAATGATGAAGCACACATATTTATACCCTTGCAGAGCATACGGAGAAATATGAAATAAATGAAACCACACACAGAGAATGTAGGAGTAACACGTTTCTGGCAAGAGTACGACAAGTTTAATTTTTTGAGCAGGGGAATTTATGGGGGTAAAATTAGCCAGAGGTAAAGAATAATTATAATCACAAAGCATAGTACAACAGTATCAATACCTAAGCTATGGGTGTGACTGTAAAAATTCTAGGTTACAAAAGAGAAGGTCACAACTCAAGGTAACGCTTTGCAAGCTTACTTTAAATGCAAAATTAGGATTAGAAGGGAGTAGAAAATATCTAGGAACTTGATCTTTACTAGACTGGACTCTATTGCTTTAGAGGTTAAGTAAAGGGAGGAGCCAAATCCCCAAAAATGAGTTCCTTATTTCTAAAGGAGGGTCAATAGTCAATAGCCAGTATCTGCATTTCGGTTACGCCCTTGATTACCAAAAAATGTAACTGCAGGGACATATTTGAAAAAGAGAGAAAAAGTATTGTCTTTGCTTTTAGGGCTGGCTATTATCCAGAAAAGGGGTTCTCAAATAAACTTTGGTGCTGGAATTTCTGAGCCAATTTATTTGATAGAGGCCATTATTTTGCCTGATATATACAAAGGAAAGATAGTCAAATACTGGCTGAAAATGTAATGCCAGGCATTTCTTTGGAAATTCCTCAACCATCCACTCAGGGGGAAAAGGCGTCCACAGAGGGCCTTTTGAGGAATCTCATGGGGTTAAATTAGTTCTGTCCACCAGGAAAATCTGAGGATACATCTGGTGGGTTGAGCTCCCCTAAAAGCTTAGGTATGCCCTGGCAAGTGTCCTATCCACTGTACTATTACTCTGGTCTAAAAGATCACGTTTGACAGTTTCAATGGTAGGCATGTATAAATAACCACCTTCTTTATTTGAATATGTGAAACAAATAATTAGAGATAAATTGTCAGAAAATGAATTTTTTTTCCCAGAACAAGTCTTTTCCCCTAAGATTTACCCCTTAGCAGAGGTCATGGTTGATGTCATCTTTCTAAGGGCATGCTGGGGCATTGATGCTGAGTGGGTGGTTGGAATCTGAAAAATTACTGAGAGGGATTGAGGTTACTCTAGTCATACATGCCAGGAACTTTGGTTTTTATCACCACGTGTTATGATGTTTTATGGAAGAATTGCCTCACTCTTCTGAACCTCTGGGCTATGTCTTACCTCATCTAGGTGACTCTGCACCGAGGGAGAAGTTATCTAGACCAGCTTCCCAGGGTTTCTTTGTTTAGCTCTGAGGGCTAAATATGCCATAAACTAGGAACATCATTCAGATAAAGGTAATTGAGATCTTCACATTTCTTATTATTTCTTACCATATTATTTCAATAGATCCAAGTGAAGTATCAAGAAAAGAGTACTTTTTAGAGTTTATCCAAAAATTTAAGGCAAATTGTGGCTCAGAATTAAGACATATTTAAGAAGAAAGATGAAAATTAAATTAAAAAAGCTAATACAATTTTTTTCAGTCAATTCATTTATAAGACAATATATATATATATATACATATAGTCTATACTCTTTATTCTTCTTATATTTAAGCATGATTAAACAAAACATTCTTACTTTGCATATGTCCTCTCAGGCCACAATCTGAGTTAGGAAATTTCAGGTGACAGTCTTATTTTAAAATAAAATTTATGGGCCAGAGCAATAGCACAGCAGGTAGATCATTTACTGGAATCCCTTATAGTCCACCAAGCCTGCCAGAAGTAATTTTAGAGTGCAGACTCATGAGTAACACCTGAGATCACAGGGTGTGGCCCACCCCTCCAATCTTAATAAATTCAAAAAAGAAGTCTACATAGCTTCATATATCATTCATGTTACAGGGAAGTAAAAATTTCTTTCCAACAAAATATGCCATAAAAACACCTACTGCTACATTTTCTAAATCATTGAAAGAATTTGTCCAAATAATAACTTTACTTCCTTTATTCATGTAATCTTATTAAGATAAACTTTTCTCATTTCATATACTATATCACATTATGTCACAGAAAAATAAAATTAATTTATTTATAACAGAGCAATGATTAAATATTTTAGTTACCATGGGTAGGATTTTATTGAACTTAAGTTTGACTCATAGATTAGAAAATTGCTTATCAGTAAAGCAGAAGCAGTCCAGCATTAACAAGTAATGAGAGTAACGAAAGAAGTGAAATGAAATGTCTTGCAGGCTGAGTGCAACAATAAGTAAATACAACAAAGCAGCACTCATCAGGCATATTTTCTCTAACATTGCTTAAAATTTTATTTTTATTTATTTTAAAATTAACTTCTTTATCATATGCTAAGGATCACAGATATTTCCCAAAAGGAACAATAGATTTCTTTTATTTTTTCTAAACCATAAATACAAAGTAAATATCTGGATCCGATACTAAATCAATTCTCTAACTGATTTTCCTCATGTCAAGTTTATTATTTTCTTTCCTTTTCCTACTTAGTCTTAATAATGTTTAACAACAATAACCACCTTTCCAAATCCTGGACATTCTTTTTATTTTAGGTTTTTGAGCCACACCTAGGGGTGCTCAGTGGTTACTTCTGGCTATCTGCTCAGAAATAGCTCCTGGCAAGCACAGGGGTCCATATGGGATTCCGGGATTCGAACCAACCACTTTAGGTCCTGGGTCGGCTGCTTGCAAGGCAAACGCCACTGTGCTATCTCTCCAGTCCCGGACATTCTTGATATCAAATTTACTCTTCTCATTTGGCCACTCTATTGCCTTTCTTATTATTGGTTACTTTATAGTTTCCTTGATTCCTTTATTTCTTCATCTTGTATTCTAACTACATGCCTGAATGTTTGATTTCATTTCTTTGGCAGGCTTTCTCTATGTTGACATTTTCCAAGAAACTTTTTTTTGAACTCCTTTTTAATCCTTGCATTATTGGTCACATCACTTGCTTTAATGGCCTGCAATCTGCCACTACATTCTTTTTTTCAGACATTCATAAGTCCAATCTGATATCTTTTCATTCTACACTGAGTCTCAAACGTCCTCTTCAAAATACTTTATTTGAACAACTACATTCACAGAATATATATAATTTTCTTTAGCTTATATGCTTATTTGCAGTTGTGTAAGTTTTTCTTCCTCCTTCTCTTTCTCCCTCCTTCCCTCTACTTTTTACTTCTTTTATTCTTTCTCCCTTCCTTCCTTCCTTCCTTCCCTTCCTTCCCTCCTTCCTTCCTTCCCTCCCTCCCTCCTTCCTTCCTTCCTTCCTTCCTTCCTTCCTTCCTTCCTTCCTTCCTTCCTTCCTTCCTTCCTTCCTTCCTTCCTTCCTTCCTTCCTTCCTTCCTTCCTTCCTTCCTTCCTTCCTTCCTTCCATTTTTGTTTGTCTTTTTGTTTTGTGTTACACCTAGCAACACTCAGGAGTTACTCCTGGCTCTGCACTCAGAAATTGCTGCTGGCTGGCTTGGGGGACCATGTGGGATGCCAGGATTCGAATCACTGTCCATTCTGGGTTGGCTGTGTGCAAGGCAAACGCCCTATCACTGTGTTATCTCTCTGGCCCTTCTTCTACCTTTCTTTTCTTCCTTTTTTTCCTTTCTTTTCTTCAAGGCCAAGTAATCTACTTATTTTATGTCCTTATTTCCTTAGTTGTTTCTACAGTTACCAGTTACACCAAATGGAAACATCCTGTGAAGAGTTTCTGTTTTTCCCTTTACCCTCTTCTTTCTAATAGCATTACCTCCTGTTCTCTGTAAAGAATTTTATACTAACTGAATTGGAATAATCCTTGTATTTATCTCTTGTTTCTGAGCAATTATTCATTTTGCCCTTTCGATTTCCAAAGTACTCTTTTTTAATTCTTTTAAATTATAGGTTCATTTTATCTATATGAGACCTTAGTCATGACTATATCTGCTGTACAAATTAATCTCAATAAAATTTCTCTAAAGTTGGGTTGCTCTTATGATTGCCAGTAATTATGTATACCATTCTTTGATATTTGCCTTGTGGTTTTGTTTCTTGGGCTACATCCAGTGGTACTCATGGACTAATCCGGCAAGACCTACTCCAGATTCTAAACTCAGGGCTGACTCCTGGTGGTGCTGAGGAGACCACGCAAGGCTCAGTCTTTCATGTGGTTGAGCCAACATCAACACATGCATGACAAGAGCTTTAATTCCTGTACTATTTCTCCATCACTATTCTTTGAATATTTTAATGTTCATATTTTAATAAGATTTTCATATTTATCAAACTGGAATAAAGCTCTTTTAATTTTTCCTGGTGTTATGGTATTCTATCCAGAAACATTTTATTTCCTACCTTCACTTCTTATGTCTGTATACTATCTTATCATTGAGAGTTAATTAATAGTTCTTTCCTGATGTGACTACATAGAACAATCATCTTCTTAAAAAACAATACAAATAAATAATATAAATATATTATTAAACATGTATATTAAACATTATAAATAATACAAAAGATCATAATCACTATCTGTGATGCTATCACATATCATTGCATGAAAAATATTGTACATTTTGGCATATAAATAATTGAAAACAAAACAAAATTCTGATCTATATCAATTCTACTTGTAATCTAATTACAAATGTTAATGAGCCATTTTTTAAAATTCAGTTTACTTTATTTAAAGAGAAAATATCACATAGCTGACATAGTTGATTATAATATATTTGTTTTTAGGTAAGTTGGAGAGAAAACATTTAAAAAAACAAAAGAAAGAAAATAAAAACAAAAGAGGAAAGAAGACAAATAGTACAGTGACAATCAAATTTGTGAAAATTATTGTATTTCCAATGAGGTAATTAAGTCATTGTCATTAGGTTTTGCAAGCTCCTATTGCTAATTGACCATTCTGTTATTTCATTTGTTTCTGAACATTTGGTGACTTCAGATACATATTGGTTTCTAAATTGGTTGCTACCCTTACCCCAACTTCCTGCCTATCTAACCTGGATAGTGAGACCCTTCCACATCTGGGAGGGGTCTGTGATTGGTACTTAGAGTGTCCTGGGAAAGGTGTGAAAGGAGAAACTGAGCAAGAAAGAGGTAGCAGGTAGAGGAGAGACACAGGTTGGGTACAGAGAGTCTGGTTAGTTTAGAAGGCATGTGAAAAATATGTACATGGTGGTTAGAGCCTTGTAATAAAGCTTTATGTCTCCTGAAACTTCATCTGACTGCTGTGGATCATTTCCTCACCTTTATCCTGAACTTACAGATCCACTGGGCTCGGCCAACCATCCATCCATGTACCACTAGGACTTTATATTTAATATTTAATGAAACATATTGGTCCCCAGACATGGACTTGAACTATGAACCCTAGAAGACCTTGATGATGGCGAGATTCCTGGTCTTGTGGTTAATCTTGTCTCTTTTCAGCTGGTGTGAGAATGGAAAGCCCAAAAGATTGGACTATATGGCCCCTGACCTAAACATGGTGAAGACCCTTTCTGGTGGCAGAGCTGGCAGTTTTAAAAAGGGGGTTGCTGAAAGCTTGGAGCAGCTCCCCAAAGGCCCAGGCACCCAATTTTTCTTCTATGAAAAGTGCTTTATCCAAGTACCTTGGCCTCCCAATTTGCAGAAACTTATAGAAGCCACTGATTGGAAAAAAGATGAGGAAAAAAGGACTTTATTGGTGGTGGACTGACATCTGGATGAGACCAACAGCCCCCGACATGGATTTTGGCTTTATGTTCAAATTTTTGTAAATCTCACTACAATTGATAAGCTGTCTGGTTTTGTTTTGTTTTTAGACCACACTCGGTGACGGTCAGGGGTTACTCCTGGCTATGCGCTCAGAAATCACTCCTGTCTGTGGACCATATGGGACTCAGGGGATCCAAAGGAGATCGTCCCTAGTCAGCTGAGTCCACAGCAAACGCCCTACCACTGTGCTATTGCTCCGGCCCCAATAAGCTGTCATTTTAAAGATACAGAGTGTGTTCTTTTTTGTTTGTTTGAGGGACAGGCCTGATATGTTCAGAGGCTACTCTAGGCTCTCTGCTCAGGGATTGTCCCTGGTTGTATAGAGAATGGTAAGTGTTGGGGGGAGGGGTATGCAGGAACCACACAGAGAGGTGGGAATCAAACTTAGGGTAGTTACATGAACAGCAAAGTATTATCTGCTGTTAACCATTTCTAATAGACATAACTTTAACTAAATTTGTGCAAAATTATTTTGTAGCTTATAAACTTGTTAAAATATCTTATTCTTTCAAAAACTTTTTTTTCCCTGAAGTTTGCCAACTTTTGATTGTGGTGTTTCCTGGGGTTAGAAATTTTAGTTGTGGTTCTTAAGCACAATTTTTGTACAACGCTCTCCAGGGCGGCCACATACTTTATTGTGGCAATAGAAATCACTGACAATAGAGCCATTAGAATCGCATTAGACTATGAAACATTGCATTTAGACTCATCCTCCTCACACACCTTAGGATATTTTATGTAGAAATCATGTAGTCTCTAAAAAAGACTTTACAACAGTTAGCCAAGTAGTGGTGCCCCTCCTTTAGTCTTCCTTTATTATCCTAGTAAGAATCTCAGCAGAATATTGTAATGAAGTGTACAGTGAATTTTTTGATCTTAGAAGGAGAGTAGTGTCTTGTGGGGGCAGTTGGGCCATACCAAACAGGACAGAGAGACTTCTCTGCTCAGGGATCACTCATAGCAGCGCCTGGGAAATAATTAACAATGCCAATGATCAAACTAAGTCAAAATTTTCTATCATTTACCATTATAAGTAATATGAAATCTCTATATGTGCTCTTTATAGGCTTAAGGAATTCTTCCTAGTACTACTTTGTTAAGACTTAGTATCTGGAACTGATATTGGATTTTGTCTAATGCTTTTCTGCATCTAGATTTGATAGATTATACTATTCATATGATTAAACCCATTGATTAATTTTTAAATGTTAAACCACTTTTTCAGTAGTTTCCTTGACTGTGTTTCCTTTATCATTTTACACCTTTGGATTACATTTGATACAATTTTAAAATTAATGTAATAAAATTTATTATGGCAATGAAGATTTAGTTTTTTAAAATTTTATTGTATTATTTTATAATATTTAATTGAAGCCATTGTGATTTATAAAGATCTTCATAGTTGGATTTCAGACATACAATGTTTCAGGGCCAATCCCATCACCAGAATCAACCTCCCTCCACTAATTTTCTCAGAGTGCATCCTATGCTACCACCTCTGACCACAGCCTGCTAGCATATTTTAAGTATTGATTGTTAAATTTTGGGTCTCATGATTTCAATGTTGTTGACTTTAGCTTGGATATTTAGTTCTATCAAATGCACCTGAGACCACTTGGTCCCTAGACCCCACGTTTTACCTTTGTTTTCTCTTCTTCCACTCATTTTTTTTTTCTTTCCTTGCTATACTCCAGAGCCAAGAGTGTTTGAGACAACTTTCATTTAAACCATTGCATTTCTTCATGCAGTTATTCTAAATGCTACATATAAATGATGCCCTTCTGTATTTATTAATCTTTTCTGGATTACTTCATGAAATATAATATCTTCTAGTTCAATCTGTTGCAGCAAGTTGCATGCTGGAACTGGAAGATATTATGATGTACTCATGCAAATTGCTACAAGATTGAATATTTTTAGTTTTTTACTCATATCTTGCTGTGCTCAGGATTTACTTCTGGCTCTGAATTCATGTCTTACTTGTGGTGTGGTTAAGGAAAATATGTAGGGTTACAGAGATTGAACTCCAGACAGCTCTATGCAAGGCAAAAACCCTGCCCACTGTATTATTACTTAAGATCCAAGTGTACAATAAGTATTGCTGTGTAATTTTCTTTACTAACAATATAATGTTCGGTTATTAGAAAATGTTTTGAAGAAGTCACATTCTTCAGTCTTTCTTTGAGTTTGTATAGAATAAATATATATTTATGGATTGTCTGGTAGCATAATCTGTGACTTCACCATAATCTGGATTTACTTTAGTAGGAAAGTTTGGGTGAGTTATTGCCGTTTTAGTGACTTCTGGAGGTCATCAGGAGTTACTCATGTGCCTGAGGGACAAGACAGGTGTTTAATGGGAAACTGTGGTTCCAGAGATTGAATCCAAGATAGAGGCACAAAAAACATATGCTAGCTTCCTGAATTTTTACCTTGACCAGGAGAGAAATTTTTTTTTTTTTTTATTTTTGAGTAACACTCAGCAGCTCTCAGGGGTTACTCCTGGCTCTATGCTCAAAATTTGCTCCTGGAAGGCTCAGGGGACCATATGGGATGCCAGGATTTGAACCACCATTCTTCTGCATGCAAGTCAAATGCCCTACCTCCATGCTATTTCTCCAGCCCCCACCAGGAGAGAATTTTAAAGTGAACATTAATGTTCTTTGATAGTTAAAGGAAAATTAGGCTTTTTTTTTTTTTTGGTTTTTGGGCCACACCCGTTTGACACTCAGGGGTTACTCCTGGCTATGCGCTCAGAAATGGCCCCTGGCCTGGGGGGACCATATGGGACACTGGGGGATCATATGGGACACCGGGGGATCGAACCGAGGTCCATCCTATGCATGAGGTCCCTCCTATGCTAGCGCTTGCAAGGCAGACACCTTACCTCTAGCGCCACCTTCCCGGCCCCAAATTAGGCTATTTTTGACTCCTTAAAAATTCTGGTAGTAGCATACTTAAATTTTTCATTCATCTTTTTATAAATAAAAATAAATAAAATTTAAAAATTCAAGTGAAAATTACATCTAGTTATTGATGCAACTTGCTTATAGTATTTTCTTATTATAACCTCCTAATATTTGTAGAATCCATATTATATTGTCTTTCACATTTATGCTTTTTGGTAAAGCTTATATTGTCTTCTCTTATTCTCTCTCTTTGTAAACAGTCTGGTGAGGGATTTATTTTTTCCAATAAATCATTTCTTTTATCTTATTTATTTTCTACTTTAACTCTATTTTATAATTTAGAGCTAATTAATTTAGAGCTCATTAATAATTTTCTTTTTATATCTTTGGAATCAATTTGACATTTTTCTAATTATTATTAATTTGATAAAATGTTTAAGATGATTTTGTTGTTGCTTTTTGCACCACACCCAGTTGCACTTAGGGGTTATTCGAGGCTCTGTTCAGATATCACTCCTAACAGTCTTGTGGGACCATATGGGATGCAGGGGATAGAACCTGGGTAGACCAGTTGCAAGGCAAATGCTCTAACTACTGTGCATAAATCTGGTCCTACGATGATTTTCTTTTTGATGAAAGTGTTTAGTACTTATAAACAATGCTTTTTAGTATCCTTTATATGCAGTCCACAAGTTTTGTAATATTGTGTTTTTAATTGAAAACATGTTAGTTGGAGGGTTGAAGAAATAGTACAGAAATTAAATTGCTTGTCTTGCATGTAGTCAATCAGAGTTTGAGCACAGCTCAATGAGTAATCCCTGAGATCAGAGACAGGAGTAAGCCAGGATAACTATTGCCCCTGAAGATCAAAACAAATAAAAACAAGAAAAATATTTTACTTGTTTTGGGACACCAGGCGGGGAAAATCCACGAAAGTACACCGGCCCAGTGGGGCCCAACTGTGAAAAACTGTGAGTGTGACCTATATATGTCTGTCTACTGTCCTCTTGCGTGAAACTGTTGTGAGTGGGGCAAAAAGAGGCTCCAGAAAACTCGCTCGCACAGAGGCCATTTTCAGGGAGGGACTACAGAGCATGAAAACCAGCAAGACTTTGCAAAAGCCGGCTCCCTGTGTGTGACACCAGGAGGGGAAAATCCACGAAAGTACACCGGCCCAGTGGGGCCCAACTGTGAAAAACTGTGAGTGTGACCTGTATATGTCTGTCTACTGTCCTCTTGCATGAAACTCTTGCGAGTGGGGCAAAAAGAGGCTCCAGCGGAGCACGGCCACTCCGCTCACTACGCAGCCATGCACTCTTTCTAAGGAAAGAACACCATTGCAACAAGAAGGGAAAATTACACTAAGAACGGTGCTATATCACAGAAGCAAACATTTCTCTCCGAACTGTCTTCTCTGTTGCATGCTCGGGCCTAAGACTTGACCCAGTGTGAGGCTTCATCCACAGAGGACTCCCCTCCCTTAGAGGCAAGTCAGCCCATCCAGAAAGGGAGGAGCCAGAGGAGTGTGCTGCCTGCATCATATAGACAATGAATACCACCACAACACGTAGAAAAACCCACAATACAAGTGTGACAATGGGGAAACAACGCAGGCCAGCATCAGACATAGAGAATGAAGATGACAATTCTGAGGACCAGATAATGAGCAACCAGCTAATCAACCTCTCAGATAAGACTTTAGCATAGCAATATGGAAGATGCTCAAAGATCTCCAAGAAACCATGGATCGAGTTGAACAGAACACTAATAAGAACCAAGAAAATATGAAGACAGAAATGACAAAAATCCAAACTGAAATAACATGTCAACTAACAGGACTGAAAAAGTCAGTAAATGAAGTGAATGACAAAATGGATAAGCTCTGGGACAGGGTATCAGAAGCTGAGAATAGACTTGGTGCTGTGGAAGATGAGATACATAACAATTCCATACAGCAGGAGAGATTGGAAAAAAAACTTAAAGCAAATGAGCAGACAATGGAAAAATTAGTCAAAGAATGGGAACAGATGAAAATAGAAGTCTATGATAAGATCAACAGAAACAACTTAAGAATCATTGGAGTCCCAGAGACCCAGGAAGAAAATTTCCAGGAAGAATCAACGGTCAAGAACATCATTAAAGAGAAACTTCCAGAGCTAAAGAATATATGTGATCAAATCCTGCATGCCCGAAAAGTACCAACCAAAAGAGACCCCAGAAAAACCACCCCAAGACACATCCTAGTCACAATGACAAATCCCACAGATAGAGACAGAATTCTGAAAACAGCAAGATCAAAAGGAGAAATCACGTTCAAGCAAGCTTCCCTGAGATTTACAGCAGACCTGTCACCAGAAACACTCAATGCCAGAAAGCAGTGGTGGGATATTGTGACAAGACTGAATGAAATGAATGCTTCACCCAGAATACTATACCCAGCAAAACTCACTTTCCGGTTTGACGGAAGAATACATGGTTTCACAGACAAAAAACAGCTCAGAAACTTCACAGACACAAAACCAGTCTTAAGAGAAAAACTGAAAGACCTAATCTAAGACAAGACTACCCAAAAGACACACCAAATTTTGAAATAAAGATGGCATTAAATCCCAGGACAATTCTTTCAACGTCAATGGACTAAATGCACCAGTTAAGAGACACAGAGTGGCTAAATGGATCAAAAAACTCAATCCAACCTTCTGCTGCCTACAAGAAACGCACCTGAATAGTCAGAATAAACATAGACTCAAAAGAAAAGGCTGGAGAAAAATTATCCAAGCAAACAACACCCATAAAAAAGCTGGAGTGGCCATAATAATATCAGATAATGCAAACTTTATACTCAGGAAGGTTGTAAGGGACAAAGATGGACATTTTATATTAATCAAGGGGTACGTAGAGCAGGAAGAATTCACTCTCCTAAACATATATGCACCGAATGAGGGGCCAGCAAAATATTTAATACAACTGTTGACAAATCTGAAAAATAATATCAACAACAACACAATAATTGTGGGGGACCTTAACACGGCTTTGTCAACACTGGATAGGCCAACCAGACTGAAACCCAACAAGAATATTCTAGACCTGAGGAGAGAAATGGAAGAAAGAGGCCTAGTGGATATATATAGGACACTCCATCCCCAGAAACCTGGATACACATTCTTCTCCAATGTACATAGGACATTCTCCAGGATAGACTACATGCTGGCACATAAAACATACCTCCATAAGATCAAGAGGGTAGAAATTTTGCAGACTACCTTCGCTGACCACAAGGCTCTGAAATTATTTGTGAACTCCAAAGGGACTCAGAAGAAACACTTTAACACCTGGAAGTTAAACAGCCTCATGCTCAATAACCAGTGGGTCTGAGATGAAATCAAGGAGGAAATAAAAAGGTTCCTGGAAACAAATGACAATAAAGACACAAACTATCAGAACTTATGGGACATAGCAAAAGCAGTACTGAGAGGAAAATTTATAGCTTTGCAAGCACACATCAGGAAGGAAGAAGGAACTTACCTGAGTAGCTTAATGACACAGCTAATAGAACTAGAAAATGCTCAACAAAAGGACCCAAGAATAGGAAGACAGAAGGATATAACAAAGCTGAGAGCAGAAATCAATGAAGTGGAAACCCAAAAAACAATCCGAAAGATCAACGAAAGCAGAAGTTGTTTCTTTGAAAAAATAAACAAGATTGATAGACCACTGGCAAACCTAACAAAGAAAGAGAGAGAGAGAAACTTGATAACTCGTATCAGGAATGAAAAAGGAGAGATCACTACTTATATGACAGAGATTCAAAGGGTAATCAGAAACTACTTTGAAAAACTCTACGCCACTAAAAATGGGAACCTGGAAGTAATGGATAAATTCTTGGACTCTTATAATCTTCCACAGTTGAAGGAAGAGGATGTAGCATATCTAAACACCCCCATCACCATTGATGAAATTAAAACAGTAATCAAATGTCTGCCGAACAACAAAAGCCCAGGTCCAGATGGATTCACTAATGAATTCTATCAAACTTTCCAAGAGGAACTACTGCCAATCTTGGCAAGACTCTTTCATGAAATTGAACAAACAGAAACACTTCCAAATAGCTTTTTTGAAGCCAACATCACCTTGATACCTAAACCAGACAGAGATGCTACAAAAAAATAAAATTACAGACCAATATCACTGATGAATGCAGATACAAAGATCCTCAACAAAATCCTGGCAAATAGGAGTCAATGCCTCGTTACGAAGATCATCCACTACGATCAAGTAGGTTTCATCCCAGGAATGCAAGGCTGATTTATCATCCGTAAATCTATCAACATAATACACAACATCAATAACAAGAAAAATAAAAACCACATGATCATATAAATAGATGCAGAGAAAGCATTTGATAAGGTCCAACACCCATTCTTGATCAAAACTCTCAGCAAGATGGGAATGGAAGGAACCTTTCTCAATATAGTGAAGGCCATCTACCACAAGTCAGTGGCAAATATTATCCTCAATGGAGAAAAACTAAAAGCCTTCCCTCTAAATTCTGGCACAGGACAAGGCTGTCCTCTCTCACCACTCCTATTCAACATAGCACTGGAAGTACTTGCTATAGCGATTAGGCAAGAAAAAGATATCAAGGGAATCCAGATTGGAAAGGAAGAAGTCAAGCTCTCACTGTTTGCAGATGACATGATACTCTACTTAGAAAACCCTAAAGACTCTATCAAAAAGCTTCTAGAAACAATAGACTCATATAGCAAGGTGGCAGGCTACAAAATTAACACACAAAAATCAATGGCCTTTCCATACACCAATAGTAATAAGGATGAAATGGACATTAAGAAAACAACCCCATTCACAATAGTGCCACACAAACTCAAATATCTTGGAATCAACTTGACTAAATATGTGAAGTACCTATACAAGGAAAACTATAAAACTCTGCTCCAAGAAATAAGAGAGGACACGCGGAAATGGAAACGCATACCCTGCTCATGGATTGGCAGGATTAACATCATCAAAATGGCAATACTCCCCAAGGCATTATACAGATTTAATGCCATCCCTCTAAAGATACCCATGACATTCTTCAAAGAAGTGGATCAGACACTTTTGAAATTCATTTAGAACAATAAACACCCTCGAATAGCTAAAGCAATCATTGGGAAAAAGAATATGGGAGGAATTACTTTCCCCAACTTTAAACTGTACTACAAAGCAATAGTTATCAAACTGCATGGTATTGGAATAAGGACACGTCCTCAGATCAGTGGAATAGGCTTAAATACTCAGAAAGTGTTCCCCAGACATACAATCACCTAATTTTTGATAAAGGAGCAGGAAATCCTAAATGGAGCAGGGAAAGCCTCTTCAACAAGTGGTGTTGGCAGAATTGGATAGTCACTTGTAAAAAATTGAACTTAGACCCCTAGCTAACATCATGTACGAAGGTAAAATCCAAATGGATTAAAGACCTCGATATCAGCCCCAAAACCATAAGATATATAGAACAGCACATAGGCAAAACACTCCAGGACATTACAGGCATCTTCAAGGAGGAATCTGCACTCTCCAAGCAAGTGAAAGCAGAGATTAACAGATGGGAATATATTAAGCTGAGAAGCTTCTGCACCTCAAAGGAAATAGTGCCCAGGATACAAGAGCCACCCACTGAGTGGGAGAAACTATTCACCCAATACCCATCAGATAAGGGGCTAATCTCCAAAATATACAAGGCACTGACAGAACTTTACAAGAAAAAAACATCTAACCCGATCAAAAAATGGGGAGAAGAAATGAACAGACACTTTGACAAAGAAGAAATACACATGGCCAAAAGAGACATGAAAAAATGTTCCACATCACTAATCATCAGGGAGATGGAAATCAAAACAACAATGAGATACCACCTCACACCCCAGAGAATGGCACACTTCACAAAGAATGAGAATAAACAGTGTTGGTGGGGATGTGGAGAGAAAGGAACTCTTATCCACTGCTGGTGGGAATGCCGTCTAGTTCAACCTTTATGGAAAGCGATATGGAGATTCAGCTATACCACTCCTAGGAATATACCCTAGGAACACAAAAATACAATACAAAAACCCCTTCCTTACACCTATATTCATTGCAGCACTATTTACCATAGCAAGACTCTGGAAACAACCAAGATGCCCTTCAACAGACGAATGGCTAAAGAAACTGTGGTACATATACACAATGGAATATTATGCAGCTGTCAGGAGAGATGAAGTCATGAAATTTTCCTATACATGGATGTACACGGAATCTATTATGCTGAGTGAAATAAGTCAGAGGGAGAGAGAAAAACGCAGAATGGTCTCACTCATCTATGGGTTTTAAGAAAAATGAAAGACACCCTTGTAATAATAATTTTCAGACACAAAAGAGAAAAGAGCTGGAAGTTCCAGCTCACCTCAGGAAGCTCACCACAAATAGTGATGAGTTTAGTTAGGGAAATAACTACATTTTGAACTGTCCTAATAACGAGAATGTATGAGGAAAATGGAGAGCCTGTCTAGAGTACAGGCGTGGGTCGGGTGGGGAGGAGGGAGACTTGGGACATTGGTGATAGGAATGTTGCACTGGTGATGGGTGGTGTTCTTTACATGACTGAAACCCAAACACAATCATGTATGTAATTAAGGTGTTTAAATAAATTAAAAAAATTATTTAAAATATATTTTTCTTGTTTTGAAGGCTTTGTTTCATGTTTTAAGTGTATTAAGTACAAATATTTGGGAATTTTATTATTATTATTATTATTATTAGTAGTAGTAGTAGTAGTAGTAGTAGTAGTAGTAGTAGTAGTCGTAGTAGTAGTAGTCACTTCCAGCGACTCTCAGGGATTACTCCTGGATCTACCCTCAGAAATCGCTCCTGGCAGGCTCTGGAGACCTAATGGGATGCAGGAAGCAAACCGGGGTCTGATCAGGGTTAGCTAGGTGCAAGGTAAATGCCCTACCTCTCTGTGCTATTGCTTAAGTGCCTCTAAATTTTTTAAAACTACTTTTCTTCATTCTATTACAATGTAGGAAGAGAACAGATTTCATGATTTGACTCATTTTAAATTTATCAATAGTCTTTTGTATGGTTTGAAACAGAAATAAACTATCTCCTTGTGTTCATTTTAAATAACATATGGATGGAATTCAGTTGACAATGTCATATTAAGGATTACCAGATAAAACATAATTAAACTTAATATCCAATGGACTAAAATCTTTCTCAAATTTAGTCCATTTCAGAATCACCAGAGGGGTTTGTTGAAACATATACTATAAAAGTACCGCATCTCAAGATTGAAAGCTGTTGTTATTACTGATAAGAAAAATAATTCTTGAAAGTTTGCAGGCTCAAGGTTTTCAGCCTTAAAAATAAGTAATCTGAACTTATTTTTATTTTGGGGGGAGGGAATGCATTTGGTGGTGTTCAGGTAGATCAAACTCTTGCCTCCTACATGCATTTCTCTAGCTGTAATATATGCCAATTTAAAATATAAATATCATACTTTAAAATTTTGTTTATATTACTATTGCAGGCATTCAATATTCCAGCACCAATTCTACCATGAGTGTGACTTTCTTTCTATCATTATCTACAGTTTTCCATCCCTCTACCCAAGTCTGCTTCCTTGGCAGGTGCAATGCATTTACTTCATATTTCTTACTACAACAAAATGGTAAATGGAGAAAATCAGGAGATCAGGAGAAAAATCAATAACTGCCAATTTTTGATAATCATATTTCACAATGTCATTACTAAAATTATTATCTGATAATTAATTAATATAGTTGGTGCTGGATGAGCCTTTTGAGTTATTATTTTTCTCATTGATCATGGTGGGCTTTTATAAAACTTCTCCATCTTTCATAGTACCAACAGCCTAGTATGTGCATAGTAAGTTTGATAAGAAAGTTGGGCAATATGCCCTTTTAATATTTAGAAACAATGCCTTTCTGAGAAAAAGAAATGAAGTAGTCAAATATTTGTTAAGCATTATCTAAGTCCCAGTCATTGAGAATGAAAAATAATTATATTCCTATCACTGTTAATTTATAATTTAGCAAGGGATATAGACAAATAAGCAAAAAGTTTTACAAAACAATGTGCTATGTTTTAAAAACGTATTATATATGTATCATTATATGTATTTATGTATTTATCTATGTAAATAAATCATGTATATATAATATAAATCAATCATATATACATATGAAATAAATACAAGTAGGGAAGGAAAGAAGATTTATAATTCCTTCTAGGTGAAAAGAGTTTTAGAACTTTAGAAATTACACTGTATAAGGGCCAGAGCAATAGTACAGCAGCATTTAGAACATTTGTCCTGCATGTTGGTGGACCTGAGTTCAGTCCCTGGCATCTCATATGGTCCCAGGAGTGACTCCTGATTGCAGAGCCAGGAGTAACCTCTAAGCACCATTGAGTATGGTCCCCAAACAAACACTCCCCCCCTAAAAAAAGAAATCACACTGTTCAAAGCAGTTGAAGAGAAAGTACAGTGGGTAGGATGCTTGCACTTAGGTTTACTCATACTAAACTGGATTTGATTTTCTGCATCCCATATAGTCCTCGAAGCCTGCCAGGAGTAATTCCCGAGTGTAGAGCCAAGAGTTAGCACTGAGCACTGTTGCGTGTAGCCCCCTCAAACAACAACAACAACAACAATAACAAGCATGATTTCTACTGTATATATTATAATTTACTATTCTAAGAGTTATTTAAGTGCTCTGATTTGCCAGAGAAAAAGAAAATGGGAAGCAAGATAACTTGCGGAAAAACTGCAAATATGTGCCTTGTGCATTGCATTAATAAAGATGCTTTCAAGATGTCTTTGTGTTGTCAGGAAATGAAAAATAAAATTTATTTCTATTAAAAGAACAGGACTAGGGGCCGGGCGGTGGCGCTCGAGGTAAGGTGCCTGCCTTACCTGCGCTAGCCTAGGAGACGGACCGCGGTCCGATCCCCCGGCGTCCCATATGGTCCCCCAAGCCAGGAGCGACTTCTGAGTGCATAGCCAGGAGTAACCCCTGAGCGTCACCGGGTGTGGCCCAAAAACCAAAAAAAAAAAAAAAAAAAAAAAGAATAGGACTCTAAAATTTTGTCTGATTAAGTGATGTTAAATGCTAGTCAAATCCTGGCCCGTAAACAAATTAAATTATTCAAACAACCCTTTAGTATCAATGAAACAGTAATAACTACAGTAAATATTTTTAAATCCTATTCATCCAACCCAGATGAAGAAAGTCAAAATACCTTTAGACACTTTTCTCTCTAAAAATAAAAAAAAATGTATTCACTTTATAATAAATAATTCAGTTTTGTACTTTCAAATTCCTATACCTCAGCTAGCATTTTGAAAGGGCAATGTAATTTCAGAAGTTTAGTTTTGTATGAAAGGTATTGGAGAAAGTAGAGATTTTTATTACAGTAAGTGGATTGAAATGTGACAATTTTAAATTATGTTCCCCCAAGCATTTGACATTCCTACCAAGGAGAGGTGGCAGCTATCATTCTTCTATGGAATCTAGGTTAATGGTATTAAGCACATTGTAAGTATCAAAAAGCAGTGGAAGCAATAATGGATAACCTTAGAAGCTATCCCCTGAAAAGTAATGCAATTTTTGGATTTTATTCTTGAGAAACTCAATGTAGGAGACATAGTTATTATAACGTTTAACTCTGAGAGCATGATGCTGGAGCAGTCGTTGAAGGTGCTTGGGTCAGCCTCAGCTGAATATTCAGCAAAAAGCAAACTTTAGTGCTATTACTATAAAAGGGAGACACGGTTTGTTGTTTGTTTTTGTTTTTTTTTAAATTATCTTTATTTAAACACTGTGATTACAAATATAATTGTACTTGTATGATTACAGTCATGTAAAGAACACCCCCCTTCACCAGTGCAGGATTCCCACCACCAATTTCCCAGATCTACCTATGCCCCACCCCACCCACACCTGTACTCGAGACAAGCTTTCTTTTTCCCTCATTTCTTTCACATTGTTATGATAGTTTTCAGTGTAGTTATTTCTCTAACTGCACTTATTCTATGTGGTGAGTTCATGTCACTAGCTGCACCTACATGGGAGGATGGGAGGAAGTAAGGGTTGGGACTGAGGCAGTAAAATATTAGAAATGAGCTTTGTAGGGCAGTATCAAGGTCCCAATACAAGATGGATATCATGGATATATAGAATATATGCACACAGTAATATCAATATAAAAAGAGAGAAAAAATTTTCACTGACTGTCTCAATATAAATCAGTGCTAGAACAGCCTGACCTCCTCCCAGAGTGCATTCCCATTAGTGTAGGGAGAGATAGGGGGAAAGCCTGTTGACCCCTATAGAGTCCACCTAGACCGGTGTCCAGGGAAAGACTGCAGTCCAGGGGAGAAAAACCCTATACCTGGCAAGGGCTGGTCTCCAGAATCAAGGACGAAATCGGAAGCCAGATGTCTGCCCTCCCTCCTCTCCATGCACCTCCCCCCTGGAGTACGGAGGGAGGGGGGAACCTGAGGACCACTAAGAGTCCACCTGAACCCACTTCTGGCCATCTGAGCTGGCACCCAGGGAAGGCCTGGAGTCAGGGGAAAAAGACAAGGACGGCTGGGGGCCTGCCAAGCCTCCCAGCACTTCCCAGGTTAGGGAGAAAGGCTCTGGTATTGGGCCTCCCCAAACCCCATACCTGGCAAGAGCTGGTCTCCAGAATCAAAGAGGAAACCAGAAGCCAGATGTCTGCCTGCCCTCCTCCCCATGCACCTCCCCCTCGGAGTACGGAGGGAGGGGGGAACCTGAGGACACTAAAAGTCCACCTGAACCCACTTCTGGCCATCTGAGCTGGCACCCAGGGAAGGCCTGGAGTCAGGGGAAAAAGACAAGGATGGCTGGGGGCCTGTCAAGCCTCCCAGCACTCCTCAGGCTAGGAATAAGGGTCCCGGTATGCTCAGTTTTTCTGATCTGTTAGTTCAGTGTGAAAATTTCTAATTTCAGTTGACAAAACTTCTTGATGCTTAATTTTGCTCCAGTCAAGTTTATCGATGCTTTTTTTTTTTTGAGCTCCTTGAACATTCTCCATAATTCTACTCTAAACTTCTTGAGAGGATACCTATTTGTTTCCTACTTTTTAGATTATTAGAGGAGCCATCTTGATTTCTGTAAATATGGGGTGTCCTGCAAAATTACTCCATTGGCAAGGCTGTAGATTGCTTCTTAAAATGTACAGAAATGGAATTCAGGGGTTACAAGATAAGGGCAGCCGCGAAGCAAAGCGGAGAGGCCGCGTTTTGGGTGTGGGTCCTGAAGAGGCTATAGTCCTTGGACGTAGGCAGGCTCAGCAGAGAAAAGTGTTTGTTTGTTTTTTGCATGCAGTTGACCAGACTGACTTTTCTTTATTCTCCCAGTACAAAAATCCACCATGTACCAGAGGGTCTGGTGAGCCAAGTGGGCTTTTACATATCAAAGGGATAAGTTTAAAGAAAAGAGGAAGGTGGAAGAACACATCTGTTTTGGGTTAATAGCTGGGTATCATCTTACAGACATTAGGGATAAAAATAAAAAATATTTTGAAAATACAATTTAGGTATATATAAAAACATTGAAGGTCCAATTTAAAGTGTATTTATAAAAGGAATTTGAAAATGCTTTAGGATGTCATAGTGGAGAATTTTATGTCAAAATGACAAAACAGTTGAAATTACTAATGTGGCAAGGATGCAAAGAAATCTGGAGAGTGAGTATAGCTGATTTTATAAAACTGCTTTGTTGGAAATGGTGTAGTCTGAGTAAGACACAGCATATATAGCATACAAACCTGTTCTCTGAGAGCATGTCATTCAGCAAGGCTTAGATTTTAGTGTCCCATAAGAATAAATTCATATGGTTTCATGAATAAATAAATATTTATTCATATTTATTCATGAATTGAATAAACTCATTGTTGCATGACCATGTCTTTAAACACAATTAGCTACTATACTCCATGAATTTAGAAGTTATACTAATTTTCTTAAACTTATTAAATTCTGACTTTTTAAAATATGTCATCCTCCCTTTTCCTTTTACACTTGTTAGAAAAAATTAATTAAAAATTGGAGAATGAAAGAGAAGAAAAAGGAGAGGTTAACAATTTAGCTGAGAAAGAAAAAATGAAAGTGTGAATAACATCATTTTATTTTTGTTTATTTTTTAGCTTTTGAGAGTCAGACCTGGCAATGCTTATGGTTCACTCCTGAAGGGTGTGGGATCAGGTATAGAACCTAGGTTGGGTGTGTGCAAAGCAAGTACAATATCCCCTTTACTATTATGCTGGCCCAATAATATATCAATTTAATTTTTGGGGGGGGCATACTCGGTGACACTCATGGGTTATTCCTGACTAAGCGCTCAGAAGTTGCTCCTGGTTTGGGGGGCCATATGGGATGCTGGGGAATCAAACCACTGTCCGTCTTAGGCTAGCACACACAAGACAGATGCCTTACTGCTTGTGCCATAGCTCCAGCCCCATCAATTTAATTTTTAACTGAAAAATGTGTTAGAAGAATAAATTAGATATATTTTTTAATTTTTGACAATTTATGTAAGATTTAGGTCCCAAATGATAGAGCTTACTCCTGGCACTGCACTCAGAAATCACTCCCCACTTGAACATGGTGGATACCATATGATGTGTTGGGGACAGAACCTGGCTTAGTTGCATACAAGGGAAGCATTCTGGCCACTGTGCTCTCTCTCCAATCCAGTTTATTTCATATTAATTATTCAAATCTCTCCCTCAACTTTGTCTTTTTCTTCGTTGTCACCTCTGTCTCTCTTGCTGTATCTGTCTCTCTTTTGGTAATTGCTTTTCTTTCCATTTTCTACAGGATATAAATCGTGAAAAAAATGTATTTGCATTTTCTTTCCCAGAAGTCAAACATCCCATTATTTTATTGTCACTTTCAAGTATAAGAACAGTGTTTATTATATATATATATATATATATATATATATATATATATATGTTTGGTTGGTTTTTTTGGCCACACCCGGTGGTGCTCAGGGGTTACTCCTGGCTGTCTGCTCAGAAATAGCTCTGGCAGGCATGGGGGGCCATATGGGACACCGGGATTTGAACCAACCACCTTTGGACCTGGATCGGCTGCTTGCAAGGCAAACACCGCTGTGCTATCTCTCTGGGCCCCTATTTTATATTTTTTAGATTTTGGGTCCCATAAGTAAGTTGAATTGAAGCTTTAAAAATGCATTGGCAGTCAATTTAGAGAAATATAACCCCCATTTTTCCTGTTCAAAGTCTAACTCAAGAATTATTTTAGCTCCCCCTGCACCAGAGGCAAAGAAGGAAAGATGTTCTACCTGACTCTGTTGACCACTAGTCTGTCATTCTCTTTATGGATGTACTTTGCTCTTCTGTTACCAGGAGAATTACTGGGTTCTCTGGTGTGCTTTGAGTTATCTACAATTCAGCTTCCAATGGTTCATCTTTTTATATTTCTTTCTTGCGAGAGTAGCATACCCTAGGCTTGTCATTACAAAGCAGGTACTCCACTCTAGTGTGTTCCTTTCAAGATAGGGGATCTAGCTACCGTTCACAGTTTCATCTGCCTTCACTTCATGTCCTGTTATAATTTCCTTTACTAAGCCTCCCAATTTGAGACTTCTTTAAAAAGAAGATATTATTAACTATGATCATGTGTACCATACCACAAATACTTGCCAACAAATCAAGTTCTCATATCTCTTCAAAGGACAGAAATACTGGAATTTGAATTTATCAAATTCTCCTAGAGAATTTAACCCATGCTCCTAGAGAAGATAATTTAGTCTCTCTGAGAGCTTCATTAAATATTTCTTTCCCCTGGTTTTAAGTGTGTGTGTGTGTGTGTGTGTGTGTGTGTGTGTGTGTGTGTGTGTTGTGTAGGAAAGGAGGTATCTTATAGGAAGTATTAAAAATCAAGTGTTTTTCTTTTTCTACTATTATCTTCCAAGTAAAATCTCCTTTCTTCATATTTAGTCTCTTTAATATGATACTGCTTTTGTACTTGATAATTAAATAAGTTTTTTTTCAATCACTTCTAAATTCTCTATGAATATGCATAGAAATTCTTTGGTAGGGTTGAGAAATTCTTTGGTAGGGGATGTAAGAGAGGTATACCTGGTTGTGGTCAGATACTATGACCACCACTTGTTTGGTGCTTAGAGTTTCCTTCGGCTAGTACTAAGTTGGGGCATATGCTGTTTCCATAAAAATGGGTTTTATGGTACAGATTTTTTGTTTGTAATTTGTTTTCTTTTTTGCCACACCCTGTGATGCTCAGGGGTTACTCTTGGCTTGGGGGACCATATGGGACAATGGGGGATAGAACTTGGTCCATACTAGGCTAGCGCTTGCAAGGCAGACACCTTACCTCTAGCGCCACCATGCCAGCCCCTATGGTGCAGTTTTATAGATCAGCCCTTAGTATAAGTAGATGGCATCTTGCCAAGGCTCAATTTAGTATCACTAAATGATGAAATGATGAAATGATGGTTTCTCTTCTGCTTTTTTGTTTCATTTTATTTTATTTTAATCTGTTAAGTAGGCAAGAATGTGATTTATTCCAAGAGCTCAAAAGAAGATGTTTAGGCTCCTTATTTGACTACAGGCAAAGACCCAGTCTTCTATATGAAAAAAATCATATTCTTCATACAAAACAAATACAGTCTATAAATTGAATTTTAAACAAGACACATTATATTAGCATGTTCTCATATGCAAATGGATCCAGCACCTGCACATCAAGTCAGTGACCAATTCTCCTTGTGTAGTTGGTTTCTCTTGAGCAGTATGCCAGGAGCATACCACTTGGTAACATTTAATTGAAGACCTGGAAATAGTAGAAAATATAAACTACTGTTGCCCTAAAAAATGTAACATGTTAATGTAGTGATATTAAAAAGACTTCCCAAGAAACAAAGAAAATTTTTTTGACAACTATTAGGCAAGAGAAATTTTAAAAATATTTTAGGTATTTTCATCATTTTATATATATATATATTTTAGTTTTTGGGCCACACCCAGTGTCACTCAGAGGTTACTCCAGACTGTGCGCTCAGAAATCACTCCTGGCTTGGGTGACCATATGGGACACCAAGGGATCAAACCACAGTCTTCCCTAGGTTAGCATGTGCAAAGCAAACGCCCTACCACTTGCACCACTGCTCTTGCCCCCATTTTCTAATCTTTTTTTAAAGATATCACTAGAGTTCCTCTCTGAGTTTCTTTTTCCAAGGACAGTACCTTAGTAAAGCTTCCCTTATAGTTTATTTGCTAAAATTTATGTATATTTGACTGTTTTTCTTAGCCTTTCTTGGTAAAGAGATTCTGACTTTTGAACAGTTCTTTCTAAAACATCAGTGATATAGACCAGAGTATAATGTTTTACTCTTTCCCTCTTTCACAGACTTTTATTTTTTACAAAGTTTAGTAAAAATGAATAAATGGGAAAAACTATCAGATTTAGATGCTATTCTCTAAACACTGTTATTTTTTTGTATTTGTCTGTTTGAGGATTGATAACAATATGCAGACTACCTTACAGTATAGGTAGGGGCTGTGGTTGGAAGATCATAACTCCTTGCTTCCCAGTGCTATACAGATTCTATTTTAGTGTATGATCAAATTAAAATACTGTTTGCCTAATATCTACTGAAAGTTTTTCTTGGTCTTTTGTCCACTTGAAAGGTGTCATGCTGACACACAGCTAAGAAGATGCAGTGAAGCAACAGCGACCAACATTGGATGCATAATTGGCTGGGCTCATTGCAAAACGGAAACATGGGAGTCCTTAAGAAAAGTTATTAAGGATTCGAAGGCAGTGTCAGTGTCAGTAGAGTGACTCCTGAAACTGCTACAGATTGGGGTCCTCAAATTGCTCCTACTGAAAAGCCTTTATAGGATACGACGTGCCTGCCCTGATAGACCCTCTCAGAAGCATCCCCATGACATCCATTCAGGCATATATGGAACTTATATTTAAAAATGTAGCTGCCACTTCTGACAAAAATGTACTTTGATTGTGTGCTTATGAGCAGCATCATTGCTATTGCATTGCATCCTGGCATAGCCAGCTGTGTTAGAATTCTATTGTTGTTACTGTAAGTTTAACTTCTTAGTTCTTTTTAGACCCTTTACTTAGAATTGGTTTTGACATTCCCTGTTTTCTGATTGGTGGAGTAACAATGACAAGTAAAAATGATTGCCTCATGAAAATGTCAGAATTATTCCTAGGGAACAAACTCACTTAGGGAACAAACTCACCCTCCCTTTAAAATAAATCATGTTAAACGGACCAAAATGCATCAAGAAGAATCATACATCATTCCCCCCAAAACAAAAAGTGTCCCTAGGTTCAATTAGAAAGTTAACTCTGGAAGGTAAAGAGAAAGCTTTTCAGGCCCTCTGGCATTTATCATTTACTTTTTAATTTTGTTAAGTATTTTAAGACAGTTTCCCCATCCATCTCTCAAGTCTTTAATAAAACTGTAATATCCACAAATTTTCTTTTCCATTCTTTTCATAATAGTCCCTCCAAGAAAGTCATGTACATAAAATATTTTAGAGCCATTTTTACTATTTATAAAAGAATTAGTATGATATTTTATTTTTATTTAATCTTTATTAAGGTACAATAAGTTATAAAGTCATTGTTAGTTGAATTTTAGACAATAATGTTCCAGCACTAGTTCTATACACAGAGTTAGCCTCATTCTACCAATGTCCCCAGGTTCCCTCCTCCTTCTCAGTCAGCCTCCTTGATAGGCACAACTTTGAGTTTGGTTGTTGTAGCTTGGATTTCATATTCTCAGTGTTGTGGCTCTGTGGTTTAGACATAGATATACCACACAACTACATTATCTTTGTACCCAAGGTCATTAACCCTTGACCACTGTTACTTCTCACCCACCTCTTATTACTATCCTTCCCCCTTGATTTACATTCTCCCTATACTCCTTCCTATAGTCTTTAATTTTTTTAAACAGCTAAAGTTACTTCATTTTTAAAGGTTAATTATAATTTTTCTAGGGAAGTATTTTTTAGGGAAACAAATCTTTGTATAAATTTTGTATATATAAACAAATATTTTATGTATGCTTTATTATTGTATGCCTCTGTATTGCTTAACTAAACAGACACTGTTTAGAGGAGAATATGTGCTTATAAGTGCAACAAGAGTAAATTTTAGTTCTTGGCAAATTTTAGAGTCATTTGTTTGTGTCCAGCAAATCCTCTTTTTTTATTTATTTTTTTAGATTAGTATGCACAATTTTATAGAACTAAATTGAATCATCCAGAGGAAATAAACATAGTTTTAGAATCTTACAGTCATTCAAGACTTAATGGAACAAATAGCAAAGAACACCAACAGACATATTCAAGAATGGAAATTGAAACTAAACAAAAACAAAAGTGCAGTTCCAGATGATTTTACAAGTGGTTTCTTAAAGGTTTAGAGTCAAAGGAGCACTGTAAAAACAGTGTTAGAGTGGCAATTATAGTTTGCATAGGCCCACCAAAGTATGAGGGACATGGAAAGGAAAAGCCTTGGCCTAAATACAAGGAGACCCCAAAGTTTCCTGACATAAGTCCAATTCTAGGCTCCAGGCAGACTAGTTTGTCCAATCCAGGTAATTGTCTGTAGTGCCCATACAGTTATATTTTTCACACAGTCTCTGTTGTTGGTATCATGTTTTTGTATTGAAGATCCTGGAATCTGTATATCCTACATTGATGTC
The DNA here is from genome assembly GCF_024139225.1 of Suncus etruscus. Lineage (NCBI taxonomy): Eukaryota > Metazoa > Chordata > Mammalia > Eulipotyphla > Soricidae > Suncus > Suncus etruscus. The sequence goes on along the minus strand of NC_064851.1, from coordinate 83,463,007 downwards.
AGGATGGTGCATAGCGTCGTCTAATTTCAACTCACAATTAAAGGGCAATGCAGAAAGCCCTGTCCAGTACACAGGTCATTTTTGTTGTTGTTTAAATCTTCTCTGTTAAGGTAATCTGTTAAGGGAAGACTCTTTTGAGTAAATCGATGTCAGAGCAGCAGTAGGGTCTTCCGTGGTAGAGGATTGCTTCCAGGTAATGTCATAGACAACTTTGGATGTTTTATATATGGCTTCCCTGGTTCAGGGGTGAATGGAGAATGCCCAAACCTCTGAAGCCTGTGCCAGGTCATCATGTCAATGTTCAGAGTGTAAGGTCCCATTGCACCACAGGATTTGTGTGTTTTCATCTATATTAGATAAGAACTTATTTGTATGTATAGTATTTTCCATTTTAATGTGCCCATGCAAACAAAGAATAATGCCACTGGCATTATCTGTGCATAAGAGGGCCACAAGAACAAGTCCAACAATCCCAGTGACCTGGTTCAAACATAAGCATTTAACTGAGGGACTCTTTCAGCAAAATTCCTTATTGAACAGTTCACAAAGAGAAAAGAAGATAAAAAGATTATTTTCAGAGAAACTTGAGGGGAAAGCTGACTTGTACTAAAAATTATTAATTTTTAAATAAAAAATTTACATTTAGAAATAAATTATAGTTATTGTTGACTACTCAAAATTTCACAGCCTTCTTTGTTTCTATGGACTATCTTATAAGTTCCACAAGAATAGAGTAATATTCACTTTGCTAAAGGGATCCAATCTCACTTTAAGGAAGTGGTGATTTTTTTAAGGAAGGGGTGACTGAAAGCTCTTACTAGCTCATATAGGTTTTTTTTTAAATTAGGAAACTCAGCTAAAAAATTGTTTCATATTTTAATAGAAAAGAGACCATGAATTTAAGTGGATTAATATCAAAAAGTTTTCTTACAAAGAAAAAGAAAATCTACTCTTTTTCCTGAGTGAATGTATCTCTGATTTTTTTAACCCTGTACCAGTATGAAACAGCCACCACACAAATGGACTGTAACAGCTGCAACCTAACACCATAGTAGATAGTGATTGGACATACCATGCACAGCTCTGAAAGGCTTTTTGTTCTTATATGATTCCTTCTATTGTAGGATGTACACAGCTTCACTTCAGTATCTTCATAGTGTTTGTAAGACAGCATATCATGGTGAAAAGAGTTAAGCTTTCTCCTTACCTCCCTGCTTCCATTGATGAGTCCTGAATCCAAACAATATTTTTATTTTCTCAAGAACCCTGGAAAGTTTGGGTTGATATTTAGAAAAAATATTTGAAAGACTATTTTAATATTTTGTCAAGCAATTCATTGAAACAACCACTTAAATTTCTACAAATAAATATTAATTTGTAAATGTATTCATTTATTTATTTGTGTATGCTGGGTTTTGAATCCAAGGTCTCATACACACAAAGCATTCACTCTACCACCAGTTGTTGAAAAGCTTGATTTTATTAATCAGCCTGCTGTGCATATGTCAGTAGCATAGGCACCATCCAAAATTTTTTAGCTATTCATGTTTTTAACTGCTGTGTCTTGGTGAATCAAAGCAGCTGCATTTGATATAATTTCCTTCAAATATTAACTCATATTTCTGGGTTTGAGATACAGAAATTTAACATCTGCCCTCACCTAAACCCTGTTGATAAATTTTTACCCGAGATATTTCAGATATCAAGTGACCGATTCTTCTGAATAACCACGCTGATAGAGAAGTGAACATACACAGACCTCATCAAGCATTATCCCCTTGATCATATTTTGCAGATGTCTGCAGAAGGGGTGGACTACAGCCAGTTCTATGTGATTTCCCTACTATCTATCAACCTGGAATCCTTTTCTGCCTAGGAGAAGGCAGAGCACCAAGATGATGTGATTGAAGTCCCTCCTCAAAGTACCATAATAGTATTTGTTGAGTAAAGAATATTTATAAATTTTATTTTATTGGATTTCAGATATACAGTATATCAGGGCCATTCCCACCACCAGTGGTGCCTTCCCTCTACCAACATTTCCAGAGTGCATTCCATACCACCAGCCTTTGCCCCCTGGCCTGCCAGTATAACAAGACCATTTTAAATTTAGATGGTTATAGTTTGGGTCTCTTGATTCTATTGTTGTTGACTTTGGCTTGAGTATTAAAGAAATATTTTATATTTTCTTCTTCTTTTTTTTTTTTTTTTGGTCACACTCGGTGACAGTCAGGGGTTATTCCTGACTTTGGGGACCATATGGGATGCTGGGGATTGAACTGTGGTCTGTCCTAGGCTACAGTGCACAAGGCAGACCTCTTACGTCTTGTGCCACCACTCAGGCCCCTATATTATCTTCTTTCCAAAAATGTCTGCAACAGTAAATTAAGATGATCTGAAGATAAATAAAATAACATTCTCTCCCACTCTTCCTTATTAAATTTACTTTTTCTGTTGTGAGGGTGGAGACATATATATGAGATATATACAAATACTTGGCTGTGGTGCTTGAACATTTAGTTGTGGTGTTCTCTGGAAGTTGCACACTGGAATATGGAGATCACATGCTAAGTCTTGGTACTCACTGAGGTCATACTCTGTTAATTATATTTGAGCTCATTGAAAGTGATTGTGGTGCTCACAGTGTACTCATTGGGAATCACACATTCTGACTGTGGAGCTCCTACTGTTTTTCAATTGCAGAGCTTACAATGGGTTGTAGCTTTCTTAGTTGTGAATTCACATGTAGTTGGTTAGAGTGTGGAAAGAAATTACTTGTGGCACTATTGAGATTACAGAAAGCAGAACTGATAAGCAATGAGGCTAGAACCACATTCAGCATATGTTGCAGCATTAGGGATTGAATGCATAGTTTTGTATTTGCAAGTGTGTTGCTCTTAACCATTAAACTATCCCCTGAGAACAATTATTCAAGTACAACAAATTTTATTAAAATAATCAAAGAACTTTCTGGCCAATTTCAGTCTTTGACATAATCATTAAGAGATTAATTTTATTGGCTAAAATTTTGTTCTATACTTTGGAGAAAGAGGAGGGGCTAAGGAATGAAAATATTGCTTAAGATTTTTTTTAAACAAATTTATACAGGAAGATTATTCTCATTTATTTTTAGTATGAATACAAAACCTAAGTGCTGTCATGAATAGACTTACAGTTCTTTGCGGTTACTACATTTAATTTGGCCAATGAAGAGTGAAATCATTTTAAATTTTAAAAAGTTAAAGGGCTAAAGAAATAATTTAGACACCAAGGCACATACTTTGCATGTAGCTGAATCTGGGTTGATCTTCTAGCACCCATAATCAAGAGCTTTTGGCTCTTAATCTAGAAGTTTCTAATTACTGAAAAGTTAGCTTTGGCTGTTCCTGGCACCACAAGGCCTATACAGCCCTGCATACTCTACCTTTGCACTGGACTCCCAGCCCAGTTGTTTGAGAGTCACAATGGTCTCCACTTAGAAATTTCTCATAGCACTTCCCAAAGTCAAAATTAAAGTCCCAAGTTTAAAAATAAAGCCTTTCTAAAATTATAGCAATACTTAACATTTTTTTTTCTGGGAAAAAGAGATGCTATTTAAATAAGATCTTAAAAACCATCCTCATTCGAGAACAGGTATGTAATCAGCCTGTTACTGCAAAGGCTCATAATAATCTCTTAGGGATTTTATACAAGGTTACAGGTAAAGAATACCACGGGAAATCACTGACTCCAACTGAAGTATTTCAAAATAATAGGTGTTAATGCCTTAAGCTTAATATATTTAAAGTAACCTCTCAGGTTACTTTACACAGGTTGCGTTACAAAATTGTCTTGATAAAACTTTTTAACACACCCTTTATCTCTAGGGCATATTTTCTTTTAGGACCTGAAACATGTGACCAGCCAGACCACTGAAGCAGCAACTGTGACCTGCAGATTTATACTACAGGGCCTACTCATCGAACATATACAAGCAAAATGACATGCCCCCGCTCTTTGCACCTCTCTTATCACTACTCCCTCTTCCTTTTTTTTTCTTCCCTATTTAATATTATTTTTCCCTTTCTTCCTTTCTGCCCCTTCCAAATATTCTCCCTTATCCCCCTTCCAGGAATCCGACTACCCCTTCACCCCTCAATCCCATCCAGATTTTCCAATTTATCAAAACTCTTCACCCTCAGTTCTTAATCCATTAGGCATTAAGACTGACCTCCTACCCCAACGAACCAGTACCCAGCACCCAAGCGAAAGGATATCCACTCAAACTCACACCTCGTCCCGGGCAGGAAAAGATAACCAACACCCCTACTGACTCATGCTGTGTGGCCTCCCTACCAATTTATCCTAACGTGGACTGTTGCTGGATACCGGACTTAGTCCTAAAAGGACTCCCAATGCAAGAACTTTACACAAGACCCCCCCCCAAATCTTTTACCAATCTCAGGAAGGGCAGGATGTGTGATGAAAAGGTGCCTGGGAACCCACACCCACAAGAAAATCTCAAAAGGCAATGGGGAAAACTATACTTCCATCATAAGTATAAGACCTGTATAATACCACCTCTTTATTTTTTATTTCATTTTACTTAAAATCATTTTTCACTATACATATGTGAGCAAATATATATATATATATATATTTCTATGTTTTTTGAGTGTGTGACATATTTCTCTGTTCTTTTCACCCCCAAATGCACTGGCAATATAATGAAGCACCATTTCTTCCTGCAAAGGCACACTAAAAAAGGGGAAATCCCACGTATATAAACAAGCTCTTATCTACTAGGGATAAGAACTCATACTTATTTACAATACAGGGGAATCTCCCACCTTGAAAATATGTCATGTGGATCCATCTTAGAATCCAGAAGATTATACACTGACCGTCCAGACTTGAATCCTGAACCCCAGACATAGAATCGACACAGTTCTTCGCAACAGCTACAGCAACCAAAGCCCATCTGGGACATCCTGAATACTACTCGAACTCTAACATGTGCCAGTGTTAATATGATATCCTGACAATGAGGAAATTGGGAACAAATGGACATAAGAACAGGTTATCCAACCTTACCAACTAATGATAAAACAAAAACAGAAGACTTACCACACTATGGCCCGTGCAAAAGCCAAGAACGTGATCTACAGACGACCCGCTGATAGAACCATGACCGGGAACTATGTATTCTGGGACCAACAAGAAAGCCCTAGTCTAGGGTTTGGTCTATGTCCTGCACAACAATCATGACCTCTAATTCTAGAGTCCTGACTGAGGCAATTGCAACTGAACGGGTCTTCTGGAAACATAACGAAAGACGATATCCCAGGATCCATCCGAGTTTCAGCGCAAGGGCCAAGACCACTAACCACAGAAGACAAAATAAAATGACATGGAGGAAACAGAACTTCTAAAATTACAAAGGAAGTCTTCATCATAGGTTCCACTCCTTGACCTGTGCACAGAAGGAGACCTCTAGATATAGAGGTCTGTTTTTATCATCCAGATCGGAGCCAGAAGTCTTCCATATAGCACAAAAAACACCAAGGGAGAGTAAATGAATGTGAAAGGAGTCTATAGATAATCCCATGACAATATATTCCAAGGGTAGAGAAACCCTGTATTTCTTAGGCCAAGGGGATTCCCATTTTGGATGACCCCAATATTTACTGTGCCTATGTGGGAGAGACAGAAAACACTAAATAATCCTTCTTTTTTATTTTTTATTATTTTTTTATCTAGTTTTTGTCGATTTCTTTGTTTTGGGGTGGATATTGAAGTAGTTGTCCATTTTTTATTTATATATTTACTTTTTCTTTCTTCTTTTCTCTTCTTTCTCTTTGCGGCTTGTCATATTTCCTATCTGAAGACCGTGGCAACTATGTGGTGCATATTTTTAGTGCTGTAGTGCTCACTGGATATCTTATTTGATTCCTCTTTTTGAACTGTCGTGGTGTTTCACCTTCTTTTCCCCTTCGTCCCTCAAACCAAGGATGAGAGCCTCTAGAATGACTCTGCTCATAGTCGGCATAGTCGATTTTTACCCCATTATATTACTTTTCTCTTCCTCAAACAAAACCACATAACTTGAACTTTCTAGTCCCGCCTCCCAATTAGAGGGGGTAGTAATGGAGGCACCAGACCAAACAGTTATAAGACCACTAAGTAATAAACTAGACACAGAAGGGACCACGCATTCTAGCAGCCGCTGGAGGGAGAGTGGAGGATATGGGAGGCAGGATGGGAGCGGTTGTGGGAGGACAATTCGGTGGTGGGAATCCCCCTGATTCAATGTAAATATGTACCTGGAATATTACTGTGAATGATATGTAAGCCACTATAATTAAAATAAAAATTATATTAAAAAAACCATCCTCACTCTATACTACCAGGGTTTAATCCCTGGCATCCTATATGAACCTGAGCCCTCCAGGAAAGATCCTTTAATTCAGAGAAAGGAGTAAGCCCTGAACATAGGTGGGTGTGACTCCAAAACAAAATAAAGCAAAAAACAAAAATCCTCCCTCCCTTTTCAAAATTAAATATTATATATATATTTGTTCATCAAAATTAGTTTAAAAACTTCAATTTTATTTTAGTGATTTCTTATCATGACAATATAATTCACACTAGCTATAATCAGCCAGGTTAATGTGAACATTGAATTATAATTATAAAATGTCCATTTGAAGAGTAATTATCATGTCACTGATAATGTCATTCACTGTGTGTGAAAGATAGTGAGAAGAATTCAAAGCTGACATAAAATGAAATGATGTCAGGACTTGCATAATCAGCATGTCTGTGAAAAATAGAAGGTAATGTTTTATAAATTTCTTTTTTATAAAATGTCAGATGTCAATTGTTCTGGGATCTAAACATATAAGGACTATAATGGCAACAAGAACGTTCCCTTAATTATAAATCAGAACAGATTTGAAAAACTATTTAGAAATGTTTAGGCAATCCAGGGATTGGCATATCTGCAATCTCCACATAAATATTACAACTGTGTGTATGCACATTACAAAAATAAGGTTATTTTCCCCTGTTCATAATATTGGAGACCTTGAATCACCTGCTTTGTCAGTGCTTCAAAGCTTCAGGATTTCTATTTGTAGTTTGAGACCTGAAAAGGCCTGATAACAGCTCAGACTTTTTTCCCAGTATGAAACCCAATTATACTTCAAGGACTCCCACCAACAAAAATAATCATTTCTGTTTCAAACAAATTTAAATCATTATCATAGATGTCAGATCCAGAATGAAAATACTACATAAGTTACTCATTCTTAAGGGAAAAACAGATGTAATAAATACTATTTATTCTAATTTTCTATCTTTTAAAACATTTCTAGAGCTCTGTGTTTTACAAATTTTGTTTTATGAGTAGCATTTCCAGTATCACGCTCTCTACCAGAGTGTCCACTTCCCTTTACCAGTTACCTCTTTGACCTCAGCTTCCCATTCTTCCCATGGTAAGCTTCAAAATGAAAACCAGTTCTCAGCTTCTGCTTCCTTGGTACATCCCTTTTTCCTCCATCATGTTTCTTTTTATTCACATATGAAAGAGATAATTGTCTGTTTGTCCCTCTCCTGCTGACTGATTTGACTCAACATGATATTCTTCAGATCTATCCATGTAGTAGCATATTGAATGATTTTTTTCTTTTATTACAGTCCAATAGTATTTCACTGTTTGTTTCATTTGTTTTTTTTTTTTTTTTAATTTTTTTTTTATTTAAACACCTTGATTACATACATGATTGTGTTTGGGTTTCAGTCATAAAAGGAACACCACCCATCACCAGTGCAACATTCCCATCACCCAAGTCCCAAATCACCCTCCTCCCCACCCAACCCCCGCCTGTACCCTAAACAGGCTCTACATTTCCCTCATACATTCTCAATATTAGGACAGTTCAAAATGTAGTTATTTCTCTAACTAAACTCATCACTCTTTGTGGTGAGCTTCCTGAGGTGAGCTGGAACTTCCAGCTCTTTTCTCTTTTGTGTCTGAAAATTATTATTACAAGGGTGTCTTTCATTTTTCTTAAAACCCATAGATGAGTGAGACCATTCTGCGTTTTTCTCTCTCTCTCTGACTTATTTCACTCAGCATAATAGATTCCATGTACATCCATGTATAGGAAAATTTCATGACTTCATCTCTCCTGACAGCTGCATAATATTCCATTGTGTATATGTACCACAGTTTCTTTAGAGATTCATCTGTTGAAGGGCATCTTGGTTGTTTCCAGAGTCTTGCTATGGTAAATAGAGCTGCAATGAATATAGGTGTAAGGAAGGGGTTTTTGTATTGTATTTTTGTGTTCCTAGGGTATATTCCTAGGAGTGGTATAGCTGGATCGTATGGGAGCTCGATTTCCAGTTTTTGGAGGAATCTCCATATCGCTTTCCATAAAGGTTGAACTAGACAGCATTCCCACCAGCAGTGGATAAGAGTTCCTTTCTCTCCACATCCCCGCCGACACTGTTTATTCTCATTCTTTGTGATGTGTGCCATTCTCTGGGGTGTGAGGTGGTATCTCATCGTTGCTTTGATTTGCATCTCCCTGATGATTAGTGATGTGGAACATTTTTTCATGTGTCTTTTGGCCATGCGTATTTCTTCTTTGTCAAAGTGTCTGTTCATTTCTTCTCCCCATTTTTTGATGGGGTTAGATGTTTTTTTCTTGTAAAGTTCTGTCAGTGCCTTGTATATTTTGGAGATTAGCCCCTTATCTGATGGGTATTGGGTGAATAGTTTCTCCCACTCAGTGGGTGGCTCTTGTATCCTGGGCACTATTTCCTTTGAGGTGCAGAAGCTTCTCAGCTTAATATATTCCCATCTGTTAATCTCTGCTTTCACTTGCTTGGAGAGTGCAGTTTCCTCCTTGAAGATGCCTGTAATGTCCTGTAGTGTTTTGCCTATGTGCTGTTCTATATATCTTATGGTTTTGGGGCTGATATCGAGGTCTTTAATCCATTTGGATTTTACCTTTGTACATGATGTTAGCTGGGGGTCTAAGTTTAATTTTTTGCAAGTGGCTATCCAATTGTGCCAACACCACTTGTTGAAGAGGCTTTCCCTGCTCCATTTAGGATTTCCTGCTCCTTTATCAAAAATTAGATGGTTGTATCTCTGGGGAACATTTTCTGAGTATTCAAGCCTATTCCACTGATCTGAGGACCTATCCTTATTCCAATACCATGCTGTTTTGATAACTGTTGCTTTGTAGTACAGTTTAAAGTTGGGAAAAGTAATTCCTCCCATATTCTTTTTCCCAATGATTGCTTTAGCTATTCGAGGGTGTTTATTGTTCCAAATGAATTTCAAAAGTGTCTGATCCACTTCTTTGAAGAATGTCATGGGTATCTTTAGAGGGATGGCATTAAATCTGTATAATGCCTTGGGGAGTATTGACATTTTGATGATGTTAATCCTGCCAATCCATGAGCAGGGTATGTGTTTCCATTTCCGTGTGTCCTCTCTTATTTCTTGGAGCAGAGTTTTATAGTTTTCTTTGTATAGGTCCTTCACATATTTAGTCAAGTTGATTCCAAGATATTTGAGTTTGTGTGGTACTATTGTGAATGGGGTTGTTTTCTTAATGTCCATTTCTTCTTTATTACTGTTGGTGTATAGAAAGGCCATTGATTTTTGTGTGTTAATTTTGTAGCCTGCCACCTTGCTATATGAGTCTATTGTTTCTAGAAGCTTTTTGATAGAGTCTTTAGGGTTTTCTAAGTAGAGTATCATGTCATCTGCAAACAGTGAGAGCTTGACTTCTTCCTTTCCTATCTGGATTCCCTTGATATCCTTTTCTTGCCTAATCGCTATAGCAAGTACTTCCAGTGCTATGTTGAATAGGAGTGGTGAGAGAGGACAGCCTTGTCTTGTGCCAGAATTTAGAGGGAAGGCTTTCAGTTTTTCTCCATTGAGGATAATATTTGCCACTGGCTTGTGGTAGATGGCCTTCACTATATTGAGAAAGGTTCCCTCCATTCCCATCTTGCTGAGAGTTTTGATCAAGAATGGGTGTTGGACCTTATCAAATGCTTTCTCTGCATCTATTGATATGATCATGTGGTTTTTATTTTTCTTGTTATTGATGTTGTGTATTATGTTGATAGATTTACGGATGTTAAACCAGCCTTGCATTCCTGGGATGAAACCTACTTGATTGCAGTGGATGATCTTCTTAACGAGGCATTGAATCCTATTTGCCAGGATTTTGTTGAGGATCTTTGCATCTGCATTCATCAGTGATATTGGTCTGTAATTTTCTTTTTTGGTAGCGTCTCTGTCTGGTTTAGGTATCAAGGTGATGTTGGCTTCATAAAAGCTATTTGGAAGTGTTTCTGTTTGTTCAATTTCATGAAAGAGTCTTGCCAAGATTGGCAGTAGTTCCTCTTGGAAAGTTTGATAGAATTCATTAGTGAATCCATCTGGACCTGGGCTTTTGTTTTTCGGCAGACATTTGATTACTGTTTTAATTTAATCAATGGTGATGGGGGTGTTTAGATATGCTACATCCTCTTCCTTCAACCGTGGAAGATTATAAGAGTCCAAGAATTTATCCATTTCTTCCAGGTTCTCATTTTTAGTGGCGTAGAGTTTTTCAAAGTAGTTTCTGATTACCCTTTGAATCTCTGTCATATCAGTAGTGATCTCTCCTTTTTCATTCCTGATACGAGTTATCAAGTTTCTCTCTCTCTCTTTCTTTGTTAGGTTTGCCAGTGGTCTATCAATCTTGTTTATTTTTTCAAAGAACCAACTTCTGCTTTCGTTGATCTTTCGGATTGTTTTTTGAGTTTCCACTTCGTTGATTTCTGCTCTCATCTTTGTTATTTCCTTCTGTCTTCCTGTTCTTGGGTCCTTTTGTTGAGCATTTTCTAGTTCTATTAGCTGTGTCATTAAGCTACTCAGGTAAGCTCCTTCTTCCTTCCTGATGTGTGCTTGCAAAGCTATAAATTTTCCTCTCAGTACTGCTTTTGCTGTGTCCCATAAGTTCTGAGAGTTTGTGTCTTTATTGTCATTTGTTTCTAGGAACCTTTTTATTTCCTCCTTGATTTCATCTCGGACCCACTGGTTATTGAGCATGAGGCTGTTTAACTTCCAGGTGTTAAAGTGTTTCTTCTGAGTCCCTTTGGAGTTCACAAATAATTTCAGAGCCTTGTGGTCAGCGAAGGTAATCTGCAAAATTTCTATCCTCTTGATCTTATGGAGGTATGTTTTATGTGCCAGCATGTAGTCTATCCTGGAGAATGTCCCATGTACATTGGAGAAGAATGTGTATCCAGGTTTCTGGGGATGGAGTGTCCTATATATATCCACTAGGCCTCTTTCTTCCATTTCTCTCCTCAGGTCTAGTATATTCTTGTTGGGTTTCAGTCTGGTTGACCTGTCCAGTGTTGACAAAGCCGTGTTTAGGTCCCCCACAATTATTGTGTTGTTGTTGATATTATTTTTCAGATTTGTCAGCAGTTGTATTAAATATTTTGCTGGCCCCTCATTCGGTGCATATATGTTTAGGAGAGTGAATTCTTCCTGCTCTACGTACCCCTTGATTAATATAAAATGTCCGTCTTTGTCCCTTACAACCTTCCTGAGTATAAAGTTTGCATTATCTGATATTAGTATGGCCACTCCAGCTTTTTTATGGGTGTTGTTTGCTTGGATAACTTTTCTCCAGCCTTTTATTTTGAGTCTATGTTTGTTCTGACTATTCAGGTGCGTTTCTTGTAGGCAGCAGAAGGTTGGATTGAGTTTTTTGATCCATTTAGCCACTCTGTGTCTCTTAACTGGTGCATTTAGTCCATTGACGTTGAGAGAAAGAATTGTCCTGGGATTTAACGCCATCTTTATTTCAAAATTTGGTGTGACTTTTGGGTAGTCTTGTCTTAGATTAGGTCTTTCAGTTTTTCTCTTAAGACTGGTTTTGTGTCTGTGAAGTTTCTGAGCTGTTTTTTGTCTGTGAAACCATGTATTCTTCCATCAAACCGGAAAGTGAGTTTTGCTGGGTATAGTATTCTGGGTGAAGCATTCATTTCATTCAGTCTTGTCACAATATCCCACCACTGCTTTCTGGCATTGAGCGTTTCTGGTGACAGGTCTGCTGTAAATCTCAGGGAAGCTTGCTTGAACATGATTTCCCCTTTTGATCTTGCTGTTTTCAGAATTCTGTCTCTATCTGTGGGATTTGTCATTGTGACTAGGATGTGTCTTGGGGTGGTTTTTCTGGGGTCTCTTTTGGTTGGTACTCTTCGGGCATGCAGGATTTGATCACATATATTCTTTAGCTCTGGAAGTTTCTCTTTAATGATGTTCTTGACCATTGATTCTTCCTGGAAATTTTCTTCCTGGGTCTCTGGGACTCCAATGATTCTTAAGTTGTTTCTGTTGATCTTATCATAGACTTCTATTTTCGTCTGTTCCCATTCTTTGACTAATTTTTCCATTGTCTGCTCATTTGCTTTAAGTTTTTTGTCCAATCTCTCCTGCTGTATGGAATTGTTATGTATCTCATCTTCCACAGCACCAAGTCTATTCTCAGCTTCTGATACCCTGTCCCAGAGCTTATCCATTTTGTCATTCACTTCGTTTACTGAGTTTTTCAGGCCTGTTAGTTGACATGTTATTTCAGTTTGGAGTTTTGTCATTTCTGCCTTCATATTTTCTTGGTTCTTATTAGTGTTCTGTTCAACTCGATCCATGGTTTCTTGGAGTCTGTTGAGCACCTTCCATATTGCTAGTCTAAAGTCCTTATCTGAGAGGTTGATTAGTTGTTCAGTCATTATCTGGTCCTCAGAATTGTCATCTTCATTCTCTATGTCTGATGCTGGCCTGCGCTGTTTCCCCATTGTCACATTTGTATTGTGGGTTTTTCTACGTGTTGTAGTGGTATTCATTGTCTATATGATGTAGGCAGCACACTCCTCTGGCTCCTCCCTTTCTGGATGGGCTGACTTGCCTCTAAGGGAGGGGAGTCCTCCGTGGATGAAGCCTCACACTGGGTCAAATCTTAGGCCCGAGCATGTAACAGAGAAGACAGTCCAGAGAGAAATGTTTGCTTCTGTGATATAGCGCCGTTCTTAGTGTGATTTTTCCTTCTTGTTGCAATGGAGTTTTTTCCTTAGAAAGAGTGCACGGCCGCGTAGCGAAGCGGAGCGGCCGAGCTCCTCTGAGCCTCTTTTTGCCCCACTCGCAAGAGTTTCACGCAAGAGGACAGTAGACAGACATAGACAGGTCACACTCACAGTCTTTCACAGCTGAGCCCCACTGGGCCGGTGTACTTTCGCGGATTTTCCCCGCCTGGTGTCACACACAGGGAGCCAGCTTTTGCAAAGGATAGCCGGTTTTTATGCTCTGAAGTCCCTCCCTGAAAATGGCGTCTGGGCGAGTGAGGTTTCTGGAGGCTCTTTTTGCCCCACTCGCAAGAGTTTCACGCAAGAGGACAGTAGACAGACATAGACAGGTCACACTCACAGTCTTTCACAGCTGAGCCCCACTGGGCCTGTGTACTTTCGCCGATTTTCCCCGCCTGGTGTCACACACAGGGAGCCAGCTTTTGCAAAGGATAGCCGGTTTTTATGCTCTGAAGTCCCTCCCTGAAAATGGCGTCTGGGCGAGCGAGGTTTCTGGAGGCTCTTTTTGCCCCACTCGCAAGAGTTTCACGCAAGAGGACAGTAGACAGACATAGACAGGTCACACTCACAGTCTTTCACAGCTGAGCCCCACTGGGCCGGTGTACTTTCGCGGATTTTCCCCGCCTGGTGTCACACACAGGGAGCCAGCTTTTGCAAAGGATAGCCGGTTTTTATGCTCTGAAGTCCCTCCCTGAAAATGGCGTCTGGGTGAGCGAGGTTTCTGGAGGCTCTTTTTGCCCCACTCGCAAGAGTTTCACGCAAGAGGACAGTAGACAGACATAGACAGGTCACACTCACAGTCTTTCACAGCTGAGCCCCACTGGGCCGGTGTACTTTCGCGGATTTTCCCCGCCTCGTTTGTTTCATTTGTTTCATAGTTTGTTTTATTTTTAACCAGTCGGTTTTTTGGGGGGAGGGGCATTGTTTTCCAGTGGACAGTGCTGCAATGAATGTATAAGTGTAAATGTATTTTCTAAGCAAAGTAATAAATATTATTATTTGCTATATCTTAAGAAACTTTTTAAGTAAAAATATTTATAATGGTTTTTTGCTATGGATTAAATTAATCATTTTTAAAAAAAGGGAATAAAATGTTTTAGTTTTAGTAAATAGGCCTGTGGGTGCTAAAAAGAAGTTTGAGTTATAAAGTTATATAAAGGATAGCAGGAATCAGTTAAGTTATTCATGGAGGTCAAATGCAGGCAGTGTGTGGGGCATAAGTACACTAGGATTTAGGGTGCTGTTGAAAAGAAAGTAGGGATGGTTCAATAGTGGTTATTGGAAAAAATCAAATTCCGTTTATTACAATTTACAGTTTACTCCACAATTATTTTTAGTATTTCCTCAGTCTAGCCGAAGGGGTATCATGCATATTTTCAGAATATGTTCTTGTCCAGAGTGATCATTTCCAACTATCATTGTCATAGTAGTTCCTTATCTGCCCCAACTACACTCCCCTCTTCTCCTTGTGACATGCTTCCAGGTATGAACTAGTCCTTCTGACCCTCATCTCTTTTGTTGCTGGATATTAATACCATACTATTATATTTTTAATACCTCAAAATGATTGCAGTCTATATGTCTATACCTCTCTTTTTGATTAATTTGATTAGTTTCACTCAGAATAATTTATTTTAATTAATCCATGTATAAAGATTTTTGGGGGGGTTTGAGCCACTCTGGGTGACTCAGGGTTTATTCCTGGCTCTGCATTCAGAAATTGCTCCTGGCTTGAGGGACTATGTGGGACACTGGGGGATTGAACAATGGTCTGTCCTAGATCAGCCACGTGCATGGGAAACGCCCTACTGCTGTGCCACAGCTCCGGCCCTACAGAAATTTATTGACAATATTTTGAAAAGATAAGTGGAGAGGCTGATCAATTGTTGAATAATTTAGAAGAACAAGTCTGTATGATAATGTCAGGACTCTAGTTTAGTTAATGAGGAAGACAGTTCCTCTGTTACTAAGAAAAAGAAATAGTAAGTAGAAAAAAGAGCATGTTGATTACCTTGGATTTAGATATCTAGTGTTCCTATTGCTTATAATTATAGGTGATAATTGGTGATGACATGAAAAGAACATGAATGGCCAGAGTGGCATGATGAGAGGCCAGCAAGATAACAAAGCAGTAGGGCATTTGCCTTGCAGGCAGCTGACCCAGGACCCCCAAGCCAGGAGCGATTTCTGAGAACATAGCCAGGAGTAATCCTTGTGGGTCACCAGGTGTGGCTCAAAAACAAACAAACAGAAAAACACAAAAGAATGGCAAGATGAATTAGAAAGCTTTCTGTGTGGACAACATTTCCCAAGACTGTGTGTGTGTGTGTGTGTGTGTGTGTGTGTGTGTGTGTGTGTGTGGTGGGGTAGTATGGGGTGAGGCGTGTTAAGAGTAGCACAGGAAATAGAAGAGGAAAAGTAGCCAAAGGGGATTAAGAGAAAAAATTATTTAGTTTTGTAGAAGTATTTTTATAGTTATATAGAAATAGATCAAATTAGTTTTAAGAATTATGATATTTGGTAAAAAAATAACTATACTTATCCATTTTGTATCAAGCACTGTTCTAGATATTATAAAACAAGCTTCTTTGAGATGTATAATAAGAGTACGATATGTCATTATTATTTCCATTTTTTACCTCTAACTTGACAAGGCTTATGCAAAGCTGGAATTTGAATGAGAGCCTATTATTACATTGAGTATATTGAGAATTTGCACCCACAGCCAAAAGAGATTCAAATAAAAGTACCCTAAGGTACATTCTACTCACAATGATAAAAACTATATAGTTATAGAATACTGAAAGCAAAATATCAAAAAAAAAAAAGAAATTACTTACAAAGAAGCAAATTTAAGAGATACAGTGGATTTATCACAGACAAGCCTCCAGGCTTAAAGTAGTGGTGGATTACACTGAAAAATAACTCAAAGTTAATGCCTCACCAAGAGAAGTTCACCCAGCCAGATTTTCATTCATGTTTGTAGGAAGGTTATACAATATCATGTATTAATAAATAAAGTTCAAAACCAACCTTAAAAAAGTAGTATTAAAGGGTCTACTTTAAGGAAAATAAACCCCACAAACACACCAAAATTCTACAAAAATATGCCATATGGGTGCTGCAGTGATAACACGGTGGTATAATGTTTGCCTTGCATGTGGTTCACCCAGGTACAATCTCCAGTATTCCATATGGTCCTCAAGCATGACAGGAATAATTTCTGATCACAGAGCAGAAGTAAAGTCTAAGAGCTATTGTACATGGCTCAAAAGCCAAAAGAAAAAAGATAGCACAAAATTTCATGACAAACATCTCTCTCAATTTTTAGTGCACTAAATGTACCAGTTAAGAGACAGAGTGGCAAAATAGATAAGAACATTTAATCCAATATTTTGTTGTTTGTATAAAAAACAACTGAGTAGTTAGAGCAAACATAGACTCAAAGTCAATGGTTTGAATGTAATTCTTCAAGCAAACAACTTTCTCAAAAAATCTGGTGCTATAGAGGCACGATTTTATCATCTACAACTGAGCAGAAAGTTTCCTGGCACCATAAAAAAACCATGGAGTGTGGTAATGAGCATGTATCATGTATGGAGCCAGTAGTGGTTCCCATGGCAGTATGTTTCAAGGGCAGAGAAATCCTGAATCTCTTAGGCCAAAGGAATTCCCTTTCTTATTTCCACAATACTTACTGAGCCTATGCAAAAAAAAAAAAAAAAAAAAAAAAAGGAAGCACAAAACCTTGCCACACCAGTACACCTTCTTTTGTTTATCTTTTCCTTTTCCTTTTTCTCTTTTTTCTTTCTTTTTCACTCTTGTGATTATTATTTGGTGATTTTTTTTTGTTGCTGGGTGCTTTTCCTTCTTTTGGTAGTTACTGGGTTTTTTATGTTTGTTTTTACTATTTTTTTTTTTGGTCTTCTTTCAGCAGAACCACACAACTTGAATCATCTTGTTCTGTCTCATGAGTTGAGGGGGGAAATAAAAATGAATTATACCAGGACCAAACAGCCATATGAACATTGAGTGGAAATAAAAAATGATCAGACTTAAACACCAAACTCAAAGTCAACAACAGAATTGAAACACAATCTACAATAAGCTATACACAGAGGGGAACAGTTACACTAGCACTCTGGGGGGCAAAGGAGGGAGATATGGGACACATGCTGTGAAAAGGGGTGGAGGGAGGACAACCCTGGTGGAGGGAATGGTCCTGATTCATTGTCATTATGTACCTTAAATATTACTGTGAAAGATTTGTTATTCACTTTTGGTCACAAAAAATATTAATAAAAAATCTGGTGTGGCCATATCAGTATCAGACAACACAGACTTCAGAATTAAAAAGTTTATAAGATATATAAGGTGTTTTCTTAATAATCAAGGACAATTAAAAATGCCCCACATCACTAATCATCAGGAAGATGCAACTCAAAACATCAATGAGATATCACACCCAGACTCTAGAAAACATTACAAAATACAAGAACAACCAATGCTGATGCAAATGTGCAGAAAAAGAGATTTTATTTCACTGAGATGGGAATGTGGACTATTCTAGTAGTTTTGTAAAACAATATGGATATTCCTTAAAAACTAGACATTGAGCCTCCTTATGATCCAGCAATACTATACTAAGGTATAACCTAGGAACCAAAAATTACCATGCAGAAAAGCCCTCTGCATTCCTTTGCTCATTGAAACACTATGTACAGGTACTAGAATTTGGAAACAATTCAGGTACCTCAGAACAGAGGAGTGTCTAAAGAAACCATGGTACATCTCCACAGTTGAATACTATGCAGACCTTAAGACAAATGAAGTCATGAAATTTGCCTATACATGAATGAATATGGTAGTCATATAAGTGAGTGAAATGAGTAAGAGGTAGAAAAACATAGTATATTGTGGGATATTTAAAAAAGACAGCATGATAATAATATCTAGTAACAATAAAGATGAGGTTCATAATGACCAGTTTATGGTAGGAAGCTTGCTCCAAGCGAGGTGAATGCAATTATGGTAGCTAAGTATCCACTGTAATGATAGTTGGAACTGGTCACTCTGGACAAGAAATGGGTGCTTAAAGAGGATAAAGTGATATACATGATACCCATTCATTAAAAGCAGTGAAAACTGCAGTGTAAAAAGGAAGAAAGTGTAAGAGAGAGAGTGTGTGAGAGAGAAAGGGAAAAAGAGAGATAGAGAGTGAGAGTGAGAAGTAAAATGTCTGCCTCAGAGACAGGAGCAGTGGGAGTGAACCTGGGGAGACCAGTGGCAGGAAATGTGCACTGGTGAAGGTGTGGACATTCAGTAGCTGAACTCTACCATGAACAAATTTGTATCTATAGTGCTTAAATAAATTAATTAAAATAAAAAATATTTTAAAATGTAACATAAAATTAATATTCAAGTGTAGCTACCAAAAAGTAACTTAAAATACTCTTATGTGTAAGCTTGAAATGCAAATTCATTTTCATATTCTTGAGACCTCTCATTTTGTATGACTTGTGGGTTTTCTTCTCTCATTTGGTTTGAGGGAAAGAATAAATTTCTGGGAGTCACTATGATGATCTATTAAGGTGCCAGGAGAATGTATGGATAGTTCTATTCATATATAATTTTATTTATTTATTTTATAAATAAACTTTATATAATTTTATATAAAATTTTATAAAATTATATATAAATATTTACTAAGACAACTATTTATTAAAATCTTTTTTTTCCTTACTAAGTCATGCATCAGTTACTTCTCTGGATTTGTTGTTCTAAGACTACTTGATAGACAATTCAGTCTTATTTTCCATAATTTTCAGCTTATGTTAACTTACTATCTTATATTTGGATCAAATTTAATGAATTCAAAAATAATGTTAAAAATGTTATAAGAAACAGTCAGGCATCTCTTAATCAAGAGTGTCCATCGGTAAGAAATCACATTCCTAAACATATATGCACCCAATGAAGGGCTAGCAAAATACTTAAAACAATTGCTAATACTTGAAGAAATACATCAGTTTTTGCATAACACATAGAATAATTTAGAATTCCATAATTTAGTAATGAATATTAACTATCAATGTTGCCTTTTATTATAGGTATAAATATTTGTGTTTAAATCTTGTTTTGTGAAAAATTTGACTTCTTGTACATAGAATAATTTGATGTTCAAAGACAGTGCCTAAGTATGTTGAAGAAACAGTATTGATAACAGCAGCTTATAGCTATTATAGTATCTCAATATAACATCCAAATTCTACATAACAGATTTTTAAAATTCAGACCCGAGTATTTTATTTAATTTAAAATATGTTTATTTTTCTATTACTTAATTTAATTTGAAGAGAAAAAATAAACTCTCTTCCTATGAGTGCCTAGTTGTATGAGCGTTTTTCCACTATGAAACCTGAGTGAGTCTTTAGAAACTGTTATTTAAGAAACAGTTATAAGTCTCTTGAGGGCTGAGTTAAAAGTTGAATGCTTTTGGGGAGAGGAATGAAGCATAAAGAGCAAGGGTGCGTGTTTCTGGCAATTGTAGGGACACAGAAAGTTTTGGAATTTTTTTAAGGTTACTTCCAATGGAGGTTAACTGGGAGTATGAGTAGAGGGTAAATAAATATAACCCCCAAAGATTATTACTGAAAATTAGACAATAAAACAGCATAGATATAAACACCTAAAGAATTGCATCTCATCTGGAATAAAATAAAATACTTAAGACAATTTGTTAAATTACTTTTTAAACTTAAAAGAAAATTAGATTTTTTGCATATAAATTTAACAAAGAGCAAGCACATTTGCAATTATAAAGATACTTTGTCTTTTGAGCTGAATATCTTCCTAATAAATGATTTTCTCTCCCCTTCCACTATTTCCTGGCTTATAAGTATCCAGACAAAGGATGCTAGATTTGTCCATCTGCATATTCTAGTATATTTACTCTGTCACCTTTATGAGTTAAAATGCAATTTCTCCACACTTTTCCCCCATCATTTCTATACATTGAGTGGTAATTTATTTTGTCTTTTATCTATTGGAACTTCTTAGATTTTGCATTTTTATAGATATATCATAATTATTTTTATCATTTTTCTCTTGTCTGATAAAGCATTCACAAACTATTCCCTGAAACTTTCAGCTTCCTTACACTTAATCACTGTCTAAGAAACCTGCCTATTGTAATTTCTCTCACCCCTGACCTGCAAAACCCAGATGCTTCCTGTGAGACAAATCCTAGGTGCTGACTTGTAAGTTACAGGAAATACTGTGGAGTTTTTTTAGAGCTGTAAATGCGACAATGTTGTAAAAATGTCCGTGTATTCTCTTCTTTATTAGAAGAATGGTTCCCATGCTTTTGAATATTCTTCTCTTTGGTGACTCTCAAGCCAGTCACACTTTTAAATGCCACTTGTATAACGGTGATGTAGAGACTAAGCAGATAGGTGAAAATTGATCCTACTTCATCTTCAATGAAAATATTGGAATGGAAATACACAAAAACTATAGAGGAACTTTGATTGCAAACACTGTAGAAGAAAGTGGATTACAGACTTTCCATAATGGAAGCAATTTAAAAATAATTACTTTTGAAATGTTATTTACTACTTACATTTGTTTCTGAATGTTGTTTTATATACTGCAAATATATAATGCTTCAAACAAAATTATGAAGCTGAAAAGTTAAAGGTAGGAAATGATGATACAATAACTTATTACTTTCTCTTGTTCAATATCATTTGACGAAATGACCTCACATTTAGAAATGACACAATGCTGAAGCCCAGTCAGCATGAAGACAAACCTATTGGTCCACATTGATTAAATCAGCAAATATTCACAGAGATTTAATTTTTTTCTGGCACTATACTAAAGTCAAAAGCTGAGTATACAGGCATATAAGGCATTATGAGGTCTTGGAGGAGAAATACTCAATTTCTCTCAGATTGGGTATGAACTGGTATTATGCTATAAAAACTGTTGTGTCATTCTCAATTGTAGGTAAAAGTTAGGCAAGTAGATGGAGTTGAAAGAAAGATCATGAAAGAAAAATAGAAGTATCCTGATCAAGATATAAGAAGTTGAATTAATAGGGAAATTATGATCATTTCAAGTTCTCAAAACATGAAGTACGACAAATGGTGAAAAATTAAAGGATGAGATTAGTGAAAAATCAGTGTCAAGAACTGGGGGTATTCATCAAAATATGGGGAGAAGAAATGAATAGACACTTTGATAAAAAAGAAATACAAATGGCCAAAAGGCACATGAAAAAAATGCTCCTCATCACTAATCATCAGGGAGATGGAAATCAAAACAACGATGAGGTACCACCTCACACCACAGAGATTGGCATACATCACAAAGAATGAGAACAATCAGTGCTGGCAGGGATGTGGAGAGAAAGGAACTCTTATCCACTGCTGGTGGGAATGCCGTCTAGTCCAACCTCTATGGAAAGCGATATGGAGATTCCTCCAAAATCTGGAAATTGAGCTCTCATTCGACCCAGCTATTCCACTCCTAGGGATATACCCTAAGAACAGAAGAATACAACACAAAAACCCCTTCCTCACACCTATATTTATTGCAGCACTATTCACAATAGCCAGGCTCTGGAAACAACCAAGATGTCATCAACAGACGAATGGCTAAAGAAACTGTGGTACATATACACAATGAATATTATGCAGCCATCAGGAGAGATGAAGTCATGAAATTTTCCTATACATGATGTACATGGAATCTATTATGCTGAGTGAAATAAGTCAGAGGGAGAGAGAGAGACGCAGAATAGTCTCACTTATCTATGGGTTTTAAAAAAAATAAAAGTCATTTTTGTAACAATCCTCAGAGACAATGAGAGGAGGTCTGGAACTTCCAGCTCATTTCATGAAGCTCACCACAAAGAGTGGTGAGTGCAGTTATAGAAATAACTACACAGAGAACTACCATAATCATATGAATGAATGAGGAAACTGGAAAGCCTGTCTGGAGTACAGGAGGGGGTGGGGTGGGAGGGAGGGAGATTTGGGACATTGGTGGTGGGAATGTTGCTCTGGTGAAGGGGGATGTTCTTTACATGACTGTAACCTAATCACAATCATATTTGTAATCAAGATGTTTAAATAAAGAGAAAAAAGTTTTTTAAAAAAGTAGAAACTAAGTTATAAAAAAAGAAATGGGGGTATTGACATAAGTAAGGAGTAATGTTTCATCTTAATGGCTTTTGCCTCATTCTGAGGAATCATGAAGTAATTAATGAGTTAAACTTTCCATCTATGAAATCAAAAGCTAGTGGAAGGTAAAAAAAATGTATGGGACTATTGAGTCAGTTATAGTAACTAGAATAATAAATACAATAGATTTCAATTTTCTTTTTTTTTTTTTTTTTTGGATTTTGGGCCACACCCGGCTGTGCTCAGGGGTTACTCCTGGCTGTCTGCTCAGAAATAGCTCCTGGCAGGCACGGGAGACCATATGGGACTTCGGGATTTGAACCAACCACCTTAGGTCCTGGGTCAGCTGCTTGCAAGGCAAACACTGCTGTGCTATCTCTCCGGCCCCTAGATTTTAAATTTATTTAGAAGTAAAATTATCTGGAGTTTGTTATTTCTCTGTATAAATACTAGAATTGAGAGAAGTGGCAGAAATAGGGACATGTAAATTTATAGTTTAAATATTTGCTTGAATGACAATGAAGTAAGAGAATGTAGAGCTAAAAATAAAGTGTTGACAAATTGATAATTTCATATGTGAACAACTTGAAATTTAAGATTTTCTCTTAACTCTGGAATTTTCCATAATATACCTCAGCATATGAATTTTCAATAGGAAAACAAGATCTAGAATTTTTATTTGAAAGCCATTAGAAAGCATGGGGCTCTTTAAATATAGAGATGATATTCACAGAGAGAGAGAGAGAGAGAGAGAGAGAGAGAGAGAGAGAGAGAGAAGACGGGGATAATGATATTAAGCACTATTCTTGAGTGATACTTAATGGTGTACAGAGAAAATGGGCAAAAGAAAGCATTAGAGATATGTGAAAAAATCAGAAGATGTGGTGGCATAGAAACTAAGGAAATAGAATTTAAGAAACAGGAGATAATCTATAGTATTAAAACTGAGTTACCTTCTATGGGGAAAAGACCAAAAAATTGCTTTTGCATTATGTGTAAACTTAGAGGTTGTTTGTATCCTTAGAAGACATAATATAAATTTTAGTTGTCTTGGAACAGATATCAGATTCAACTGAGTACTTTAGCAAATGGAATTATAGGAGGCACTACTGAGAAATTTGAAGATGACATAATACTTGAATGGAAGACCAGACAATAAAATATTGTCAAAGAAGACATAATTTGTTTGTTGGTTGGTTCAATGATCATGCAAGATCCTTGTGCATTTTTATATTCCATTGGAAAAAGGATTGTGAAGATAGTTTAAAGGATTGGAATTAATGTTTTTTATTGTGAAGAAATACACAGTTTGATAACTGGTACCACATGTTCCTAGGAGAACTGATGGGAAGAACAGAATAAAACGAACAAACATATGAAAAAGACTATTGGAAGAGAAAATATGGAGGAAGCAATCAAAGTTAAGTAACACTTTAACCAAGTGTTTCTAATATAATGTTCACCCGTACAGTGCTTCACCTACCCAAGGATAAAAATTCAGAAACCTAAAACAGAATAGAATCTAGTCCATCCAGTTTTGCCAACCACAAATAATCACTAGTGAAATGTGTTGTCTTTATGCTTAGTATATTGCTTGGGGGTGAGTTGGGTAATTAAATAGATTAGTTAAAGAGGAGTGACCTAAGTCCTTTAAGTTGTAGAATACTTCTAAGGTCATGGGAAACAGAAATTGAATGGATAGTTAGGAAATGGAATGAGGAAGAAAATAAAAAATAAAATATTTTATAGAGTGTTTAAATATTTTAAATCAATTAAATGTATAATTTCTAAAATTAAATTTCTCTATTAAAGTAACTAAACTACTCTATGTTAACATGGATAACTGAAGTCTTCTTGTTACTTGCTTCTAGACTATACTTTTTTGTTATTTTCAAAAGTAATGTCTAAATTTATGACTCTCTTTGAGTAATAGAAATAATAAAAATAGTATTCTCTAGTAATAGAAATAGGTACATATTAATTGTACAAATAAGAAGGATATATGTATACACACACACATATCCACCACAGGTAACAACACTGGAAGTCACAATTGTGGTGTTTGCTGGAAAGCCCACACTTTGGTGGTGGGATATATACACACTGTTGTGTTACAACCATAGATTACTCATCTACAATGTCAAGGATTCCAAGTGGCAGTACTGACAAGATGATGCTCAGTGCACATGGCTAGAAACTGGGAGTTAATTCTTTTTGTTTATTTAATGTACTTTTTTGTTGTTATTTTGGGCCACAACCAGTGACACACAATGGTTACACTAGGCTATGAGCTCAGAAATCACTCCTGGCTTGAGGACTATATGGGACGCTGGGGGATTGAACTGCATCCATCCAAGGTTAGTGTATGCAAGGCAAATGCCCTACCACTTGCTCCACTGTTCTGGCCCCTATTTAATTTACTTCATTTAAAGACCATGTAAAATATAAATGACATAATTAATCATAATATATCTGTTTTCAGGTAAGAAAGAAAAATCATTTTAAAAATATAAATGGAAGATAAATAAAAGACTACATTTGTAAAATGTATTCTATCTCTGGTGAGGTCATTAAGTCATTATTAGAAGATTTAGTGATCTCTTGTCATTAGTTGATCATTCATCTCTGACCCACTGGTTGTTCAGTAATGAGCTGTTTAATTTACAGGTGTCAAACTTTTTGTTTTAAATTTGTTTATAATTCACTTCTAATTTCAGTGCATCTGAGAAGGTAGTTCACACAATTTCTTTTTTTCTCTTTCTTTCCCTTTGGTTTTTTTGGGGGGTCACACCCTGCAGCATTCAGGGGTTACTCCTGGCTCTATTCTCAGAAATTGGGGCAGGCTCAGGGGACCATATGGGATGCCGGAATTTGAACCACCGTCCTTATGCATGCAAGGCAAACTCCCTACCTCCACGCTATCTGTCTGGCCCCAGTCACACAATTTCTATCCTCTTTATTTTATGGGCTAGTATGTCTATTTTGAAGAGTGACCCATGTGCATTGGTGAAGAATGTTTGTTCGGGGTTTTTTGGGGGGGAATAAATGCCATATATATATATTAGCCCATTTTCTTTTATTTCTCCTTTCAGAGCTAGTATGTTATTGTTATGTTTTAGCCTTTTTACATTATCAAAGGATACAAGGAGGTGTTGAAGTTTCCCACTATTATTGTGTTTTTTTTTTTTTTAAATGATGTCTTTCTTCAAGTTTGTCAACAGTTGTTTTAAAAATTTTGCTGTTCCCTGCTGGAGTGATTATATGTTTAGGAGTGTGATTTTTTCTTGTTGTCCATTGGGATTTATTGTCATCTTTTAGTAGGAATTTGGTGTGTCTGTTGGTTTGTCTAGTTTTAAATTAGACCTTTAAGTTATTCTGTTAGTTGATTTTGAGTCTAAAAAGTGTCTGAGTGATTGTTTATCCACGAAGCTGTGTATCTTTCCTTTAAACCTGAATGTAAGTCTTAACAGTGTATTAATGTTTTTGAGTTGCCTCACTATATCCCACCACTGATGTCAGAACTTGAGGGTTTCTTGTGACAAATCTATTATAAATCTTAGGGATGCTCCTTTAAATGTAACTTGCCTTTTTGATCTTGCTGCTTTCAATAATACTTTATTATTTGTGGCATTTATCATTGTGACTTGGATGTATCTTGGGATGTTTTTCTTTGGATCTCTTTTGGCTGGCATTTTTCAGGCATGCAGGATTTGTTTTCATGAATTCTTTAGCTCTGGGAGTTTTTCTGCAATGATCTCTTTGACTATTGATACTTCATGAGTGTTTTCTTCCTGGGTCTCTGAGACTCCAATGATTCTTGTAATTTTTGTATTTGGTTTATAAAAGGCATCTATTTTTATCTGTTCACATTTTTTGAGGACTTTTTCCATTACCGGATCGTTTGTTTCAAGGCTCTTTTCCAACTTCTTCTGTTGTAGTGATTTCTTATGCATCTAATCTTCCACCTCACTGATTCTGTCTTCTGCTACTGTTACTCTATTGGAGAGGCTTTTAAGTGAAGTCTTTAGTTTCTGTATTCTAGGCAAAGCATTTATTTCATTAAGTTTTGTCACTATGTCCCACCACTGCTTTCTGACTTTGAGTGTTTCTGGTGACAGGTCTGCTGTAAATCTCAAGGATGTTCCCTTGAATGTAATTTCCCTTTTTGATCTTGCTGCTTTCAGAATTCTGTCTCTATCTGTGGGATTCATCATTGTGACTAGGATGTGTCTTGGGTTGTTTTTTTCTGGGGTCTCTTTTGGTTGGTACTCTTCGGGCATGCAGGATTTGATGGCATATATTCTTTAGCTCTGGAAGTTTCTCTTTAATGATGTTCTTGACCGTTGATTCTTCCTGGAAATTTTCTTCCTGGGTCTCTGGGACTCCAATGATTCTTAAGTTGTTTCTGTTGAGCTTATCATAGGCTTCTATTTTCATCTGTTCACATTCTTTGACTAATTTTTCCATTGTCTGTTCATTTGCTTTAAGTTTTTTTCCCACTCTCTCCAGCTGTATGGAGTTGTTATTTATCTCATCTTCCACAGCACTAATTCTATCCTCAGCTTGTTACCCTGTTGGAGAGCTTATCCTTTTTGTCATTCAATTCCTTTACTGAGTTTTTCAGACCTGTTATTTGACCTGTTATTTCAGTTTGGAGTTTTCTGATTTCTGTCTTCATATTTTCTTGGTTCGTATTAGTGTTCTGTTCAACTCCAGCCATGGTTTCTTTGAGTTCTTTGAGCATCTTCCATATTTCTGCTCTAAATTCCTTATCTGAGAAACTGACTAGTTGATTGGCCGTTTTCCAGTCATCAGAGTTGCCATCTTCTTTCTCGATGTCTTATGCTGGCCTGCGTTGTTTCCCCATTGTCACACTTGTATTGTGGGTTTTTCTATGTGTTGTGGTGGTATTCATTGACTAAATGATGTGTGCGGCCACGCTCTTCTGGCTCCACCCTTTCTGGGTGGGTTGACTCGCCTCCAAGGGAGGGGAGCCCTCTTTGGATGAAGCCTCACACAGGATCACATTTTAGGCCTGAGCATGCAGCAGAGAAGACAGTCCGGAGAGAGATACTGGGCTTCAAAGATCCAGCACAGTTCCTAGTGTGATTTTTTCTTCTTGTTGCAGTGGTATTCTTTCATTAGAAAAAGTGCACGGCCACAAAGCAAAGCAGAACGGTCGTGCTCTTCTGGAGCCTCTGGGAGAGTGAATTTTCTGGGCCCTTTTTGGCCCAATCCTGAGATTTTCAGGAGACAGGACAATGGAAAAACATGCACAGGCAGCACTCACAGTTTCTCCCCTGAAGTCTTTAATTTCACTGACCAAAATTTTCATTCATTCCTGTTATTTTAGTTTGAAATTTTCTCATTTCTACTCTCATATGCTCTTGATTCTTATTTGTGGCATGTCCAGTTTCTTTCCCATGCTTTCTTTCCATTAACAGCCTCCATATTTCTCCTCTAAAGTCCTTATCTTAGAGGCTAAATAGATTGTTAATACTTTTCAGATTGTAAGAGCTACCATCTTCATACTCTAAGCATGGGGGAGGTCTGTGTTTCTTTCCCATTGTCATGGTTGTTGTGTGATGTTTTCTACATCCAGTGCTGACTTTAGTGACTAGGTTTAGTGTACTAAACTGAGTGGAGAAGGGTGACTGTGCTTCTCTGGCTCCCTGTCAGTTCACCTGGGAAGTGCATATGTGTCTTTTGAGTGTCAATACTGAGGTATACCCCACAGCTGCTTTTGCTGGGAGACAGGCTACCTGATTTTTTAATGTATATATGTGACTCTTAGACAATGTTCAGTTTCATGTCCTGAGATATTTAATTGACTGGGCATGAAGGTTTAATGTATGGGGCAAGAAATGTGAATCTGATCAGACCCAGAAATTATGGGGGCAAGTAGAGTTATCCCAGAAGTGCTTAAGTGCCACACCAAGCAGTGTTGAAAAGGTAATACGGTGTCAGGGTTCAAGTTTTGTGTCGTGTGCATACTGAGTATGCTCTTCAGTCATTTAAATTGTGTTCTCATTCAAATTGAACATTTATGAGCAAATTATTGCATTTTTTGTACTATTGTCTTTATAAAATTCCTTTTCCCTTCTCAGTTTTTCTGATTTTCTTTCCTTTCTCTACTCATTAGGTTTAGTGTTACTTCCTTTCTTTTTTTTTTTTTAAACACGTAATTACAAACATGACTGTAGTTGGGTTTTGGTCAGAGACTTTTAACATACTAACTGCCACCATACTCTTTAAGACATGATCCTACCACCCTAGGTATAAAAGACTCTAAATAAATTATTATAAATTTTTTATAAATTCAGATGCATACTTTTAATGACATCTTTTCAACTTCTAGGAAATAATTTTAGTTCTTATGTGAATAAATATTGTGATATGTGTTAAATGAATAACTATTATATTCACTCATCAATGTGATCTTCCCATTTATTCCAGGAAGAGGTACAGTGAATTTTGTGCTTCAGAGGAAAAAACTAATACTGAGAAATATCAATAAATGGGTGAAATAAGAACGTAAAAG
Source organism: Suncus etruscus (assembly GCF_024139225.1). Taxonomy (NCBI): domain Eukaryota; kingdom Metazoa; phylum Chordata; class Mammalia; order Eulipotyphla; family Soricidae; genus Suncus; species Suncus etruscus. The sequence goes on along the minus strand of NC_064851.1, from coordinate 83,434,129 downwards.
GTCTATTCATTTAGCTCTTAAGAGATCACAGATGCTGTTTTCTCAGGTATACTTAATAAATAATCATAATCTAAAGCCAGTTGAAATTGATTAAAAATCTAATAAAGGGGGGTGGGGAAAAATCTAGTAAAGGAAGGAAGCAAAATATAAATCTGTTGCATTAAATAATTAACGATGGGGCTGGATGGCGATGGATGGAGGCCTTTGTGCTTAGGCCCCAGCCACGTGGCTTCATCCCCATCTAGCTGGCGGATTCCAGGCCCAGGTAATCGGCATAATCAAGACTCACTCACATGCAGGCGTCAGGAAGCAACAACTTTATTCAAGCCCTAGCCACCACGTGTGTGTGGCCTATTCATAACCTTTCAAGCACAGCAATATTTTGCTAGCCCTGCATCTTATTTCCTGTTAGCCATCTTCCCTTTGGGCTCCATGCTGGTCAAAGACCAGAACACAGAAACCCAGAAGCCAGAACGCACAGCAGCGCAGAAAGGGCAAAGAGCCAAAAGGCCCGAATTCCCTTGGTCCAAGCCTTATCTAACATTTCCCAGACCCCTCCCAGGAATGGGAGGGTCTTGTAGGTAAGGTTACACCTACTATCCGGTTTCCAAGACCCCTCCCAGAAATGGATGGGTTTCAGGGTTTCAAATAGGTACACCCACATAAATCAACAGCAGGAGTCAAATCTGTATCTTTATTTTCACAGGATTAATATAAATATAGATATTGTCAAAATCTAATTTCCAGTCATGTCCCAGGTGCTAGAGAAGCAATTTTATCAAGTTAGTCCAAGGTTACAAAGAGGAGAATGGCTTCTCTGTGATAACTTGGTAAGGCAAAAACATATTTAGACTTGACTATGGCACAACATATTACTGAATATTGATATTGTAATGATTAGTGCAGGGAAAATATTGGTCAAATGATACATTAACTTTGAATGCAACTAACACAAAAAGGGAAATCTAAAAGAAAGACTGGAGATTACTTTTCTAACCACTTACTTGTTTCAGAACGTGGTATCTGAAGATTAACTATGAAGAAAAAGTAGAGTGCTAATTTCACAACATTTCTTTTTTTTTTTTTCTTTTCTCTTCTTTTCTTTTCTTTTTTGTTTTTGTTTTTGGATCACACCCTGCAGCGCTCAGGGGTTACTTCTGGCTCTACACTCAGAAATTGCCCCTGGCAGGCACAGGGGACCATATAGAATGATGGGATTCAAACCACCATCCTTCTGCATGAAAGGCAAACACCTTACCTCCATGCTATCTCTCCGGTCCCATACAACATTTCTTTAAGTAATTATTTTCCTAAATTTCTCCACCTCTAACTGATGATATAAGCATTAATTAGGCAGTTTATTAAATAACTATTCCTCAAATAATTAGAATATAGCAACTCTGTGTTCATTAGTTAAAAACTGCTACATATTTGAGGTATGTGGTTGTTAAGTTACAACTTATTTTACCTAAAACAAAGATTATCTCTGATTTCTTTGCATGTTTGTTTACAACTTGGATTTACCCCAAAAAAGAGATTGTCTTACTTGCACACCTGGGTGGGACTGGCTGAGAATAGCCTGAGCTATCTGTCCTTACTGTCCCACCCAGGAGTAGTCTCTGTACTCAATAAAAACTGCAGTTCTGCCAGGTAGCGGGCTCTCCACACGAGGTAGAAGACTTCCAGAGTACAAATGTTTCACCCTCAGCCTGGTTTGGATTATTTCATGTGAGACCGTGATTCAAACTCATACACCTGGGGTTCATATATGGTGCATGGGTTCATTTTACATGTGGATAGCAGGAGCACAAGTAAGGTAGTCCAGATATGGAACAAGTAAGGTAGTCCAAATATGGAAACATTTTTTTTGCCTTTATCTAATTCTAATGTAAATCTGGAACTTAGTTTCAATTCAAGCCAAACAATGAGCTTCAAGTCTAGGCACCTCCTCTGGGAAACTCATTATCTTGGCTGCTAATTTTTGCATACACCCATTGCCAATGATGGAGATCTAGGCAAAATGATAATACCTTTATCTCCCTCATGATAAAGAATGGCATGAAACAGCCAATAGATGTGAAATCACAAAATACTTTCAAGTACTATGATTTTGAGAATGGGCAATCAAATAATAGAAATATCAAGACAAAATAAAAACCTTTCCCTTCAAGCAGTCACAATAAAGACAATGTATATTGAATAATTCCATTGGCTAAAACAGTCTAGACTTTTTTTAGTGTATACTGTGATATCTGAAAAGGAAAATCTATGTTGAACTTATATTGTTTAACTACTAATAAATCTATAAGAATCATCTCTGCTTACCATAAAAATGGTAAACATGTTATGCTTGCTATAGGATTAGTTTAGTTTGATTTGTGGGCTTTCAGGATAAAACAGTAGAGACAATAAACATCCACTACATATCTTTTTGTGTGTGAAAAAATTGGAACTCTCATCCATGTTTGGGAGAAGTATATATGTATATACAATTCTTTTGTAAAAAAGACAGTTTTTAGTAAAATCCATTTATATTATATCAAATGTATATTATTTTAAAATATATTTATTATGTCATTTATAAGAATATTTGTTTAATTGAAAAATACCAAATGTAACATATATAATTTATATGCATATGTATTTATATAAAATATAATACATCTCTCCCAATATAAAAGATATATGATTATTTTTATATAAAATTTAAGAACAGGTTAATATATCTATATTAATTAGATGTTGGTGACTTATTAATTCAGGTCTTTAGATAAAATAGGAGAGCGATTGTGTTTTAGTATCTGGAAGCCTCAACAATTTATTTTATTCATTCCCAAAATATCTTTTCTAATGTGGATGCTACTATAAAGAAGGTTAAAATTTTGTATAAAATTTTGAGTGCTGATGAATCAAAGACAATGGATTTTAAATTACTGAGATTTCAGCCAGTACTCAGTATTGGTGAGTTTAGAGGTTTTAGATTGCAATTAAAATAAGATATTATCTATAAATTCATATTCATGAGTTGCAAAACTCTGTTTTCTACTCTTGACATTGTAGTACATCACTGAAAAAAAGAGTCAGTGACAGTTTCTAAAAGCCAGAAGAAACCAGGAACCTGGAAAAGAGTCAACAATGATACACGCTCACATAGGAAAAGACAAGAACTAAACAGTTATCTGGATGTCTGGTGCCGCGTTAATGAAACATTCCAGTGGAGTAGAAAGTTCTAAAGTAACCTTTTTTGTGTGTATGTGTGTGTGTGTGTGTGTGTGCAGTAAAATAAATATTAATGCATTTAAGTTTGGGGGAAGAGGGTCTGCTGTTATAATATAAAATATTTAATAACATTTATTTTCTCTTTAAATCAAATAAAAATTTCCATTTATATTTATTGAGTAAGAGGAATATATATATGTATGGCTGAGTGAATAAAGTCTTGGAATTTTGCTGGTTGGTAAATGATATTCGTAGAAATTTGCTAACATTTATTTCTCATTTTTTAATATTTTATTTAAACACCTTGATTACATACATGATTGTGTTTGGGTTTCAGTCATGCAAAGAACACCACCCATCACCAGTGCAACATTCCCATCACCAATGTCCCAAATATCCCTCCTCCCCACCCGACCCCCGCCTGTACTCTAGACAGGCTTTCCATTTCCCTCATACATTCTCATTATTAGGACAGTTCAGAATGTAGTTATTTCTCTAACTAAACTCATCACTCTTTGTGGTGAGCTTCCTGAGGTGAGCTGGAACTTCCAGCTCTTTTCTCTTTTGTGTCTGAAAATTATTACTGCAAGAATGTCTTTCATTTTTCTTAAACCTATAGATGAGTGAGACCATTGTGCGTTTCTCTCTCTCTCTCTCTCTCTCTCTCTCTCTCTCTGACTTATTTCACTCAGCATAATAGATTCCATGTACATCCATGTATAGGAAAATTTCATGACTTCATCTCTCCTGACAGCTGCATAATATTCCATCGTGTATATGTACCTCAGTTTCTTTAGCCATTCGTCTGTTGAAGGGCATCTGGGTTGTTTCCAGAGTCTGGCTATGTTAAATAGTGCTGCAATGAATATGGGTGTAAGGAAGGGTTTTTTGTATTGTATTTTTGTGTTCCTAGGGTATATTCCTAGGAGTGGTATAGCTGGATCGTATGGGAGCTCGATTTCCAGTTTTTGGAAGAATCTCCATATCGCTTTCCATAAAGGTTGAACTAGATGGCATTCCCACCAGCAGTGGATAAGAGTTCCTTTCTCTCCACATCCCTGCCAACACTGTTTATTCTCATTCTTTGTGATGTGTGCCATTCTCTGTGGTGTGAAATGGTACCTCATAGTTGTTTTGATTTGCATCTCCTGATGATTAGTGATGTGGAGCATTTTGTCATGTGTCTTTGGGCTATTTGTATTTCTTCTTTGTCAAAGTGTCTGCCCATTTCTTCTCCCCATTTTTTGATGGGATTAGATGTTTTTTTCTTGTTGAATATAGACAGAACTATAGAGTTCTAGAAGGAGGAAAGAGTATAAGAGATATAGAAGGGGCTGGAGAGATGGCATGGAGGTAAAGTGTTTGCCTTGCATGCAGAAAGACAGTGGTTTGAATTCCAGCATCCCATATGGTCCCCTGGGTCTGCCAGGAGTGATTTCTGAGCATAGAGCCAGGAGCACTGCTGGGTATGACCCCCCCAAATAAAAATAAAAAAGAGATATAGGAAGGGGCCTTAGCTATACTGAATTATAAGCACAATTGAAAATTGAAATTATAATGCAAGTCATGCTTGTAGCTACTGGGAGAGTGCAATGTTTTGCTTTGGAGATCAAATATAGTAGGTCTTATCATAAAGAAAAATTCTGAAAATTTTATTGAGAAAATATATGTAATATGTTTCTTAAGATTGTATAAAATTTAGAAATATAGCTGTTGGGTAGGTATCTTAAGCAAATGATAAGTTGAAATATAGAAGAATATACAAAATTATATTTTAACAGGCTAGTTGTCTAGAGAACAAGTGTAGAGGGGTTAAATAAAAGAAATAGAACTGAGAGGCCTAACCAATTCTTAATGTATAGATAAATATTTTGTTATTATATTATTACTCAATAAGTTTTGTAAACAGACCATTTGCCAGAAAAAATAGAAGAAAGCTTAATTTTCCAATGCATTAGTGTCACTAAAATAAAATATCGTATTTAGTTTTAATGGTTGTAATTTTAATTTTATAACAAAGTAATTGTTAGCATTATGAATTTTAGAATACTTTCAATTTGTAAGAACTCTCAATGTTCTGTTTAAGCTGAATAATGGAATGTCTACTGGCACTGCAAAATGTCTCCTCGCATATTCCTGTAACTGCCTTCCCTTCACCAATTAATTAATTTAGGATTATTTTTTTGAAATAACTTTGAATGCTGACATTTATCAGGGCTCAAAATGTGAGGCAATATACAGCTGTTTTTGTCTACTCTTAACCTATATAACCTCTTAACCCATATTTAGCATATTATAGTTAAATTCTTCGATATTTTTCAGTAGCGTCGTATCCCCTCACAAGTGTATAACAAACATAGTATTGAGATCTGATCAGCAGACTCCTTCAGGAGCTCCTGCCCCACAGGGTCACATTATTTAATGAACAAATCTGTTCAAAAGGCACTTCCTTGTGCCATCCTAAGAAGGAGAAATGGTCACAATAGGCCTTCTAGATGCTTCTAGGATGACTCACTTTACTTCACAGTGAAAAGTGTAGAAAGTCCTCAGTTTTTCTGTCCCTCACTCAAAAGTAGTTTGCATTTGCACTTAATGATTTATACTCTTCTCTCAGGAAACAAAAATGTTTTCTGGGGCTAAATTCTTCCCTGTATCTCTGTATCCTTTCAGTCATTTCTATACACTCTTTCAGAAACTACCTAGAGATCCCACTTATTTGTATTTTTCTTGGTTATATTTTTTAGTCTTCATTTCATTGCCGCTTTCATCTCAGAATAAAAAAGATTTTTTCATAGAATATTAAAATAAAATGATTGAACCCAAGCATTATTTTTATTTTAATGCTTTTCTTTGTGTCCCCTCTCTCATGGTCTGATTTTTATGGCTGTCCTTCTCCATCTTTCCCACTAACTTTAATTCATTATTGTGTCCTCCACTCTGCCCATATGATCCTCTGAAATTTTCATACTGAAAGCAATAAAAATATCCTAGTTGCTATTTTGGTGACATGGTTTTATTCCTCTATTCCAACTCCTCTTCCACTGTAGGTGGTATTCCTCTAATTCTCCCTTATTTTCTTTAGAATTGCCTCATAGTTCACTCAATCTCTCCAGTTGTCATATATGTCTCAATAGGACAGAAAAGAAAAATTTTATATCTTTCTCATGCCGTTATTTCTCCCTTTTACAATGAATGAGTATTCCTCCATTAATATAGTTTCTCTGGCTGGAAATCCATCTCTTCCCTATGATTCCTCCTCTCTTACTTCTTTTGAGCCCAAATCATAAGCCCATCTCAAATATATCACTGCTATATTCCCCTATGTAGACCCTTATATTTATAAAGTACCATCTTTCAAACCTTTCTTTTAGAATTTATCTCCTTAGTTCAATCTCACACTGAAGCTATATTTTTACCTTTTTTTGGGAGGCAGAAGTAGGTAAGTAGGGTTAGAAGATGGAAACCAAGGTCTCCTACATGTAAGACAAGTACTTAATTGTTGAGCTACTTTCCTGGGAGAAAGTTTCTAAAATGTGCTCTGTATATTCTAGTTATCAGCAACACAAAAACAGCCTTTCCAAAGGCTGAGATCCATTCATATCTTGTCCAGGCTCATTCCTTACCATTCTTTTCTTCTTTTGTTTATCTCCCCCTGCCCCAGTCCTCCAGAATCATCATGATAATTTATTTAGCTAGAAATACTCCAAACTGGTCATACCTTTTAGTGCACTTGTACCAATACTACCCTCTGCCATGACTTAGATCTTTTTTTCTTTCTCTTCATGTTCCTCTCAGTGCCCATACTGACACAACAATGAAGCTAGCTGCTTTCTCCAGGTTCCCAGCACTCTGCACTTCATGGGTGTTCTTACTTGTCCTCCCTCACTCACGTAAGGGCTCCTCTTTAAGGTAGTTCCGGAGTTAGGATTAGTTACCTATTGCCAAATGTGAGTACTAAGGCAGTCTGGACACAAAGGAGATGTTTTAAGAATGTTGGGGAAAAGTATGTATCCATTGTGGGTCCTAGTAGATAACACATTTGGGAAAAAGGGGCATTAGGGGTGCTTCTGTATGCTCTGATTCGCAGAGCCATGACAATATAAAGGTTACAGGAGAACTATTTAAAACACTATGGTAATTTTGGTCTTATTTTATTGGGAAAGTAACACTGTCTAAATCACAAAGTGTTCCATCCAGACATAGTAGAGACTGATTATTTATTTGATAAATGCATGAACAATTCAGTGAGTTAAACATTAGTATTTCTATTTCAAAATAGAGCTGACAAAGAAAATAACTAATTAAAGAATGAAGCACACTTTTTATTTTATTTTTAGTGTAAAAGAAGAAAAATATTTTACAATTGTTCTTATAGTAAGTCCAAAATATATTTAATGGAAATTATTCCCATTGCAGCTGAGGCAAGCATTTTCTTGAGCTCTTCACATACTATTCCAAAGGATTTTTATGTCTGTATGTTGTTCATTTTCTATATCTGTGGAGAACAATATTGTATTTACATCTGACTTTAGCATTTTTTAGAACTTTCTTCAGTGTTCCAGGAATACATAACATATAGACTAAGGTTAACGATTTTCTGACACCTTGTACACGTCTTTACAGAGATAAGAAGGACATTAAAATGACAAAACAATTTGAGATAAACATGTCCTCACTGAAATATCACTTCTTGAGACTCAATTTTTTCTTGAGATAATTAGATCACATCTAAATAGATATTCTTAAAAATTTTAAATGTTAACTAAGTGAAATAATTTTCATTGTGGTCTAAATGAATTACAATTCTTTCACAGTAATATTTGAGGCACATAGTGACAATGAATGAGGGGAATTCCCACCACTAATGTTGTCCTCTCTCCACCCCTGTTTCCAGCATGCATCCCACATTTCCCTCCTTTACCCCTGTAATGCTAGTGCAACTGTTCCCTCCTTGTACAGCTTGTAGATTAGATATTAATTCTGTTGTCATTGACTTTGGCTTTGGTTCATGTCTGATCAGTTTTTATTTCCACCAAATGAACATTTGACTGTCTAAACTTGGTATCATGAGGCGGGGAGAGGGGAGGCAAACAAGAAAGAGAAAAACTAGGAGGGGTCTGCCTAGGTGTTATAAATATTCATTTAGAAGAGGGAAGGGAAAGAAGAAAAGGTAGCAAAACAAAACAAAACAAAAACAATGAGGGAGTAACAACAAAATTATAAAAAGAGTAAACAAAGAATAAACAAAATCCAAACCATCAGCTACAGAAAAATAGAGAAAGAAAAAAAAAAGACAAAAAACTTAAAAAATGGGTTGCATTTCTTTCTTTTCTTTTCTTTTCTTTTCTTTTTTTTTTTTTTTAACATAGGCAGAGTAAATATTGGGAATTCCCTTGGCCTAAGAGATACAGTGTTTCTCAGCCCTTGAAGTAAATTAAATTTTTTTTAAAAATCTTATCATATATAAACTATTATGATTTACAAAGTCATTCATAGCTGAATTTTAGACATACAATAAATCAGGGCCAATCCCATGCAATGTCTACCTTCCTCTACTAATATTCCTCAAGTACATCCCATACAACCCTCTGCCACCCATCCTGCCAGTATAACAGGCCATTTTAGGCTTAGATTGTTGAAGTCTGGGTCTCTTTATTCTATTGTTGTTGCCTTTGGTTTGGATATTTAATTCTAAATTTTTTTTAATCACTACCAATAACCTGAGACTGCTTGGCCCCTGACCCCCATCCTTTCATATTTATGTTTCTCCTCTTCCACTTAGTTCTGATATTCTCCTTGCTATGCTATGAGAACAAGGGCATTCAACATAAATATATTTTAGATCATGTTTCTTCATGCAGTTATTCTAAATACCACCTATAATAATATCATTATGTATTTATCCTTCTTCTGGTTTATTTTATTTAGCATAATATCTTACAGTTTCATCCATTTTGCTGCAAATTTAATGATTGCATCATTCCTTACTGCTATGTAATATTCCATTGTGTGTGATCTATTTATTTGTATGTATTATGCTATTGTACATCTAGGTTGACTCCAAGTTTTGGAGTACTGAGCGCTGCAAAAAATAGTGGCATAAACATCCTTTTGGAGTACATTTTTTTCTGTCCTGGGGATAGAGACCCAAAAGAGGGCTTGCTGGGTATATGACAGCTCAATTTTGAGTTTACCGAGAATGATCCATACTGTTTTTCTACAGGGGTTGGACCAAGCAGCATTCCACCAGCAGTGAATGAGAGTTCCTTTCTCAACACATCGCTGCCAACAGAGATTGTTCCCAATACTTTTGATATGTGCCATCCTCACTAGTATAAGATGATATCTCATTGTTATTTTGATTTGAATTCCCTAATGATAAGTGATGATGAACAATTTTTCATGTGTCTGTTGGCCATTTGTTGGTCTTCTTTAGAAGAGTGTCTGTTAATTTCCACTTATCATTTCTAATGGGTTCTTAGATTTTGTGGAGCTAACCTTTGTGAATATTTTGTATATCCTATTTATCAAATCTTTTTTTCTGATGTGTTGAATGCAAAAGTTTTCTTCCATTTAGTAAGCTGTCTTCTAATTTTAGTCTGTGTTTTTTTATACAGAAAATGTATAGTTTAATGTAATTCCATTTATTTAGGTCTATATCCCTTGCCATTGACATCCTATTTTGAAGTCTTCTTTGAGGTCCAAATCTTGGAGTGTTCTGCCTATGTTTTCCTCAACAAACTTTAGGTATTTGACTATAATCTTATTGTCTTTAATTCACTTTTAATTGATTTTTTGTAAGATATAGATAAGGAATTTGAGCTCCCAATATGATTCAGCTGTGCCACTCCTAGGAAAATATCCTAGGAACACAAAAATACAATACAACAATCCCTTCTTCACACCTATATTCATTGCAGTGCTATTTACAATAGCCAGACTCTGGAAACAACCAATCTGCCCTTAAACAGATGAATGGCTAAAGAAACTGTGGTGCATATACACAATAGAATATTATGCAGTTGTCAGGAGAGATGACATCATGAAATTTTCCAATACATGGATGTACATGGAATCTATTATACTGAGTAAAATAAGTAAAATATATATATGAAAGTAGTTATCTTTTCAGAGCTAGTATATTCTTGTTGGTTTAAAGTCTGGTTGACCTATAAAGGGGTGACAGGAAATTGTTGAGGTCCTCACTATAATTGTATTGCTATTGATGTCTTTTTTCAGATTTGTCAACAATTGTATTAAATATTTTGCTGGTCCATCACTGGCTGCCTATATGTTTAGAAGTTTAATTTTTTACCATTTGTACATATCTCTTGATTATTAGGAAATTTTCATCTTTGTTCCCTATAACTTTTCTGAGTCTAAAGTTTATGTCATCTGATATTAAGATGGCCACTCCAGCTTTTTTAAGGAAGTTGTTTGGTTGGATGATTTTTCTCCAACCTTTGATTTTGAGTCTGTGTTTGTTCTCACTATTCAGATGTGTTTTTTGTAGGCAGCAGAATGTTGGATTCATATTTTTGAACTATTTTGCCACTCTGTGTCTCTTAACTGGTGTATTTAGTTCATTGACATTGAGATAGATAATTGTTATGGTATTTAGTTTCATCTTTGTGTAGAAGTTTGGTGTGTCTTTTGGTCTGTCTTGTCTTAAAGTAGACCTTTCAGTTTATCTTTTAAGGTGGTTTTGAGTCTATAAAGTTTCTGAGCATTGAAAATATGTATACTTATTTCAAACCTAAACATGAGTTTGGCTGGGTGCAGTATTCTAGGTGAAGCATTCAGTTCGTTGAGTTTTGTCACTTATATCCCTCCATTGCATTCTGGCCTTGAGCATTTCTTGTGACAATTCTGCTGTAAATTTTAAGGATATACCTTTAAGTGTAATTTTCCTTTTACATCTCACAAATATCAGTTTTGTCATGTATATATAGAATAGTTTTATTAAATATAACAATTAGCTTAATTAAAATTGATCAAAATAAATGTCTTCATTTAAAAATAAGTGAAAACAAAGTAAATTCTTAAAGTAAAAAATGAGTCCATCCTGATACAAGAGGTTTGGACCCAGAAATCAGTGTTTCTTCATGAAGTCTTCAAATGTTTAATCTATAAAGGAGTAACTAACATTTTGGAAGTATTGATAAGAACCCAGTTCTCTTTTACTGGAACTCATTTTAATGTTTTTCAAAATGTTCTTTTGCAGTAGTAATAGCTATAAGCTGGTGTTCACAGATGGTAAGAAGGAGGAAACAAACAAGAGTCTTAATTTTTTCCCACAAGAATGTTTATAATATATAGACATTAGCTAACTGCAATAACTAGTTCATTCCATTGGAATTTTTAGCTACAGAATAGGTCAGAAATATAGACATTAATTCAGTGTATATTATCATTTTACAATAGAGTAAACACAGATCAAAGAATCAAGATACTTGATAAGGCCAATCATATTGTTCTGGAAAGATTTGGGATAGAATTCATATCTTTTGAGAAAATATTCAGTGTTCTTCACACATCAAATATTTCATTATGTATAATCATTTTAGCATAATTATCAGGGCTTATTTCCTATCACTTTACTCTAGACAAACTATTTAGAATTTCCTAAAATCTCAGATACTTCACATAATACAATAGATATTCATTTCAATGAGAACCAAGAGTCCTTCCTTCTTTTGGTGTAAACCTTTGGCTTTTCATTGTGAAGCTACTCAGACTTGACTCATCCACAGAAATTAAGTCATGTGGGAAGAGATGCTGATTCCTGGTGCTAAAAGTAAAATATCTCTATTTAGAGCTGCTTTCCTCATACTTATTACTGATTATTTATTTATCCAATCAATAAATAACCTTTAGGTATAAACCATTTTGGTTGGATTTTTGTTATCTCAGATGAGAGAGATCCCACAATAACAATTGGTCATTCCATTTTGCAGTAATTTTATCACTCTATTACAATACTCATACTTTCTCTCTAAAAAGTTGTCTGTTGGAAACACACGAAAGAATTACATTAAATTGTTATCTCTATTTCAAACAAATAAGCTACCTGGTTTTAAATAAGCCTGCCTTAATGTCCATTAGTCCATTATGGCAATCATGTGAGCCAATAATTAAATATCAAATTAATTAAAACATTCAATCTAGACCCCTGAAAAAACTCACTGGACAGATTCTTGTTTCATGGAATCTAGCAATTTTTTAGGGAGATATCATTAAACATAAAGACAAAAACAACCTAAAGAAAGGGTTTTGAACAAGCACCTCCAAAAGCAAAAAGGAGGTCCCTTCTTGTCTTCCTGGAACTGTTAGAAGGCCAGTGTAACTGCCACTGCAGAAAAAAGATTCATAGAGGTTGTATCACATTCTATTTCTACCAACCTCTGAACACTTTGTCTTGTACAAATAACAAAAAGAGAAACAAAAGAAGTTTGTACCATTATATTATAATTTGCTTTTGCAGAAGCAAATGACTATCTGATTTGCATTTTGAGAGTTCCTTCACCTAAGCTATGGCCCTTGAGTATAGGTTGAGGGTGGAAAGGGGAGATCATTTTGGCAGAAAGTGATCTTCATAGGTGCTCAGCTCTAGACTCAGCTTCTAAATTTTTGTTGCAAGGAAATTGGAGCAATGAGAACTATTCCTAAGATGCCCATCTTGCAGGAAATACTCAAGTACTTAGTGACCTCATGGCTGACGGTACTGGGGCCCTTTAAAGGGGAGCCAGGCAAGGCAAGTTTCCCTCCTGCTCTGGCAAGTTCTCTTTCTGCTCTACAGAAGCCCTGGTGCTGCACTCCTAGTCCACCCTACCACTGCCTGCAAGCCTATGGTTCAGCTTCACCACCTCTCCACTCATCTCTTCAGAGACTCCTAGTAGCCACCAAACACTCCGGATATGCTGTCTTTATGACTGACACCACCTGACTCTTGAGGCTACTTGGTATTTAAAGTTTAGGAAAATAAAAAAAAATCTGCAAAAGAGATGGAAAAAGACTAATAATTAATAAAGGAGGAATTGTCAGTGAAGTTCAAGGACCAACCTTGTCAAATTACTGATGAATCAGAAATGGATAGTTAGATTTAACAAATTTAGGGTGATTGGTGAAGAGTTGGAGTGAAAATCTTGGTGCTGGTTTATTAATTCACTATGTTTTCAAAATTAGTTATTGAGTATGTATATTATGGTAATTCCTAGGGATCTTTGATAAATAAAAAAGACCCACCTACTGCCTTCTTGAAGTTTAGAGTATTCTTTATTTTATTTTATTTCTGTTTTTGTTTTTTGTTTCTCGGCCACACCTGGTGACGCTCAGGAGTTACTCTTGGCTATGCTCTCAGAAATTGCTCCTGTTTTGGAGGACCATATGAGATGCTGGGGGATCGAACTGTGGTCCGTCCTATGCTAGCGTGCAAGGCAGACACCTTACCCTTTGTACCACCTCTTTAGCCCCGGGGTTTAGAGAATTCTAATAAAATGTTTTTATGCAGAAATATTCTCCATTACACCCAATTATATGTGTGTGCATGTATGGTAGGAAGAGAGGAAACAAGAAAGACATATTCTGAAGAAAATTTACTGCAAAGACCACACAAGAGAGCAGTCTTTTCTTGAGTTAAAACTTTTTAATTGTTATGTGTTTTATGAGCTGAAACATCCACATCTTTAAAAAGGGATTATTAGTATTTGAGCAGGTGCCATAATTTGATTTTAATCTGATTTTATCTCTGAAGTGCTTAGATAGTTTAATTGCTGGTTTTATCAGGCACCTGAAATATGAATAGTTAGAAAATAACACATTGCTTTCATATAGGCAGGATTGTTTCCATGGACTCTCAACTTAATACAGTGGTATTTATTACTCTCCAGGAACCAGGGCTTGCAAAAAAATGTTTGTTCACTTAAATCATGTTTGACAGAAATCGTTTAAAGCAATTTATAAAACCCTAATATTTTCTTGGCATAATATTCTGTGCAAATTAAAACAATTGAAACTGAAGTAAATTTTAAATGCCAACACTTTATTGATGTATTATAATATAGTTTTTAAATATTAGATTCATGTAATTTCAAAAAGCAAGAAGATAGTAAGTTAAAATAATTAGTAAGTAAGGGAGAAGTTAGCTAGTAAATAAAAATGTTAATAAATTTGAAGATACTTTTATGTAAATAAGAGATAGCTTATAAAATATAGATAGACTTTATACTTTCAGATATATTTAAATAGCACCAAGGCTTTCCTATTTGATTGTATGGAAACACAATAGTTGGGAAAGGAGATATTCTGTCAGAAGGTATGGTGTTAGAACGTTGAATGTATAAAACCTTATCATTAACAAAATTGTACATCACTATAAAAATAACAAATTTATAAATGAGTTTTCTTAAGCTTTTTTTTAAGAGTTGTATACTTTTTTAAATTTAGTCAATGAGATTTTCCTGCAAAAATTCCCTTCAGAAAATTTTTTCTGTTTTTGATCTTGTCCTAAGAATATTATTAATGAGTATCTGAATATGACTTACTTTCCCATTTAGAAATCTGAATCTTAAGTGATTTGTATCCTAAATATGGGCTATTTGTGAGTGCATCTTATTGAGCATCTGTCAGGAACAGGAAAAGAAGGGAGGTTATTACAATTTCTTTAAAGGATTGGTTAAATATTTGGACTATAAATGCTATATTTTAATGCATAGCATATCTAATATAACTTATGTGCACAAAGTAATAAAAGCATGAGAAACAGTTTATAAAATCAGAGAGCCCAAATAAATTTTATAACATAGTTTGGCTTGAAGAACTTACAATAACCAAGCATAATAAATCTCAAGTGGCTATGCTGTTTAGCACATTTAAAATAAGTTTTATGAAAATGTTGCCTTAAGAAATTAGTGTCTAGTATAAAAACATCTTAGTTATGCCAACTTTTTATTTGGTATATTTTCTCTAAAAATAGCATTTTCAGGAGTATTGTTCAAAATTGAGTCCATTTCTGCTCCTATCAGAACACCAATATAGGTAGTTTGCTAGTTAATAACACAACATTTTGCCACACAATTTTAGATTTGTGGAGAGGAATCACAGAACTATCTTCTCTTTGTGTCATTGTGATTATTAATTCATGATTGGCAGGATAATCTGTAAAATCAGAGTGCTAATAGAAATGAGTGAAAAATGGCACTGTATACACTACCATGTGTATTTACTTTGCTGACAAGATGGATGTAAATCAGATTTGTAAAGTATTTCATGATTTAAATGATAGTCACTTTCACTTGTTGTATTTGACTGCTTAGGAAGTTAAACATAATCCTTTTTCATAATAAATACTGAGAATACCTTCCAAATTTTATTTCTTAGATTTCAAGGACTGGCTGGCACAAAGTGGAATAAGAGAGGAGAGGCAGTAACTCAGATAATCACTCTGGCCCCAATCTTTCTAATTTCAACCAAAGTGTATTGTCCTTCAGTTTTTAAAAATTGTATTATTACTCTTGAAAATATTACATAAGATAAATTTGCTGCTTTAAAACTTAGCCTGACACATGGTTAGATAGGTGTTATTAAACAAATTACATTCATTTGCTACATTAAGTTTCTTTTTTTAAATTTTCTTTCATAACAAAATGAGATTGATCTGCCTGCTTTCTTTTCCTTTAGCTGGACACAAGAAAACCCAACTAACAATCATATGTCTGATTTCTCAAACTTGTCTTGAATAGCCCTCAGCTTTATGACTAAGTACAGTCTAATCAGTAAACTGGGAGCAGAAGTGGTTTATCTGGTCAATTTTTAGAAAAAAGTAAGTTGACTACATTTTTGTGTGTGTGTGTGTGTTTTGGGGCCACACCCGTTGATGCTCATGGATTACTCCTGGCTATGTGCTCACAAATCAATCCTGGTCCAAGGGACCACATAGCACTCCGGGGATCAAACCGCGGTTTGTCCTAGGTCAGCGCTCCAGTCCTGAAGTTGACCACTTTTCATTCTCTTTCTTTTCCAATGACTGGTATAATTACCTTATTCTTTTGTTGTTAGCTGTTAGTTTTGAACGACCATATCCATTGGTGCTTGGACATCATTTAATCACCCAAGACCTTACATACACAAAACATGTGCTATACAAGTTACACCCTGGCTTAGTCTTTAAAATGTAATTCATGTTTTGTGAATGTCAATGTCATTATGTCAAACCATAATTGCTTCCTTTGAAAAGAATATGGGTAAAAAATATGCCCAATGTTGTTGTGCCCTGGCATTTTGAGTTCATTTTTAATAACAGTTCTACCTATCCCACTATGATATTATTAAAGGTCATGCAAAGAAAGTGGTGAAGTCAGTGTCATTAGACTGACATTACAAAATTTCATCTGCAATAAAACTGTGTTAATCTTATGTTTCTCTAAAATAATTAGATATAGGGGAATATCAGGCCAATCAGTACTGCATAGACTGGAAACAATAGATCATGATCTTTGTCCTTTTTATTTAGGATATCACAAAATTAGAAAAAGTAAAGGCATAGACACTTCTATGTGACAGAGGATAAGTGGGGGTACAATTATGATTTGTGTTCCTAGTTAATGCTATTGAAATAACAAAATAAAAACAGGTATTTTAACAGTATCCTGTACCTTAAATATTCTAATTCATGAGCATCTTACTATATTTACTTAAGGGTTTCTAAATATTTGTGATAAACACATCCTCAAATATTTTGCCACTGTCCCCAAACAAATATATTAAAAATCAAGTTCTCAGACTGAGGAGATAAAAGGTTAAGCTTATACCTACATGTGTGAACTAGACGAATGGCATTTCAGTGCCCAATATTTTTTTTTTTTTTTTGGTTTTTGGGCCACACCCGTTTGACGCTCAGGGGTTACTCCTGGCTATGTGCTCAGAAATCGCCCCTGGCTTGAGGGGGACCATATGGGACGCCGGGGGATCGAACCGCGGTCCTTCCTTGGCTAGCGCTTGCAAGGCAGACACCTTACCTCCAGCGCCACCTACCCGGCCCCCCAATATATTTTGAGCACAACATATGTCTGGTAGTCCCAGTAAAACTTAACAGTTCTCCTATAGCTTGCTTAATTCATCTAATATATATTTTTCAGAGTTATATTTGGGAAAAGAGGGGTTGGAAGATATGTTATTCTCTATTGAATACAACTATTTGAACCTAACTAAATTTTATTTATTTTCTCATGTCAAGATCAGAAAAATTTCTCTAAAAGGTATATTTGGCATTTAATTTTGTTCATCAATTTGCCTATAACATGCAATTGTCTTCTTGCTAGATTTTTTCCTAAACCAGCCCTGTTAGAATGCATTTCAGGATGGTGGTTAAGAACATGTGCTTTGCTATCCTATTAACGAGACCACCAATTCTCTATCTTCATTTATAGATTCTGAGGGGAGGCTATTTAAATTCTTAGTTTCAAATTATCTCTAAAATATTGACATAATACTTTGATTAAGGCCTGTAGAATTGTGTAAACTGGAGTTTGTAGGCAGCTACAATGGTGGGATTACTATAATACTCAATTCATATATTCATTGTGATCTTCTAGTCTCTGCTCCAGTTCTCTGGGTTAGATTCTAGTCTCCTGGTCAGCAACATCCTGAGCTATCCTTGATTTTTCCAGTACTGTCTCCCTGACATTCTGGTGAAGATAGAATTACATCTTCAAGTCTGAATTGTCATTTTTTCCTAATTGCTTGATATATTTAATTTTTATATATCTCATGTTTTCATCAATATTTTCGGGAGGAGAAAATAGAATTTTTGTATTTTTATCAAATCTTAAATATCTGTGTAACACCAATCACATATTATGCCCAGTAATGAATATACAAAATAGGATCATAGTGTTTTAGGATCACGATAGCATACACTTCCTAGAGAAATTTTTTTTGAGGAGACATTTGGAACATGTTCAAGAAGATACTAGGTGTAGTATTGTCTCACCCTACCTCTTTTTTGTCAGTATTTCTTCCTAAACAACTTGACTAAGTCGCAGGTTGTTAGATGAGTTAGATTAAAAGAGAAATGTGAGTGCAGAAGATAGAGGAGAGTAAAAGAAGCAAATAAAAAAATTACATAAAATTGAAAGAAGTAAAAGTAAGGAAAGAGAATCAATCCATCTATAAGATTTATAAAAATCTATGCTGAATTTTATAATTGACAACTACCTCAACAAATTTCAATAATAACCCTAAAAGATGATGTAATTATAGTAAAAGTTATTTTAAAAATTTAACAAAATGCTCATATGAGAGTTTATTAAATATAAAATTTGCATGTGATAAATATTAACTGAATTATTATTGATCCTGTTCACAAGCTTCCTTTAGATAATTTCTTGTTTATAGCCCAAACTCTGAGGTTCTCTGGAATGTCTAGAATGCAACAGGTTTATGGGAAATCTGATCACTTCTGGGTCCTCTCTCCTTACAGCACAGGGTTCTAGGTTAGATTCTGGGTGGTAACTCAGTATTCTCATTTTGGAAGACACTAGAATTTACTTGTAAGTTCTCTGTCTCCAATTACTGCCAAAAGATCATATTTTTGTAGCAAGTTTGTTGTTTATAGTCTAGAAGATGATTTCACAACAGAAGTGAGCATTGAATTTCCATTCTTAGAATCTTGCCTTTCTTTTTAAAAATATCTTTTTATTTGTTTGCTTTTATAGGTACCACATTTAGTGATGCTCAAGATTTACTCCTGGGATAATTTTACTCAGGGATCATTCTTGATGAAAGTTGTGGGACCATATGTGGTGCCAGGGATCAAATACAGGTTGGGTATTCAAGGCAAGATCCCTTATGCTGTACTATATATATCCTGTAATAATTTAGCAATTTTTAAATATCTTTTTACATTTTAATGTCTTATTTATTTATATGTTGTTGCTACTGTTTTTGTTTTAGTCGCGCCAATAGTGCATAGAATTTACTCCTGGATCTATTCTCGAAGATCACTTCTGGAAGACTTGGTCCCCTTATGAAATTTAGGGGAGCAAATGCTCTTTTGATTTACATAGGGCAAGCACTGTCTTAATCTATAATTATTCTGGCCCCCGCTATTTAAGAAATTTGTATCATCATTGTGGTGCTGAAAATTGAAAAGGTTTCATTCATGCAAGTAATAGAGTTTACCATTGAGTCACATCTTTGTCCAATAAATTATTAGTGCTGTGAATACTAAATAATTTGTCCATTTTTTATATTTTAATAGAAACTTTTTATGAATAACTTTGCTATTTTTATTTTTTTTGGTTTTTGGGCCACACCCTGTGATGCTCATGGATTACTCCTGGCTATAAACTGATAAATTGCTCCTGCAAGGGGGATCATATGGCAAGGCAGGGATTAGAATCGCTGTCTATCTTGGGTCAGCAGTGTGCAAGGCAAATGGTCTATCACTGGAGCATCGCTTTTGTCCCTACTTTGCTATTTTTAAGGGAAACTTGTTATTGCATTTTATAGGAACAGAAATAGAACTTTAAATAGAAGCATACCACTAACAGAAGTTGTCCTTTTTCTAATTTAATTTTATATTAACTTACTGTCCCTTCTACCTATTTATACAGGTTAACAAAAACTATGAAATTTTGATATAAAGTAATATTTTGGATAAAATGTATACAGACTACCAAAAATTTGTGAAATTTTACTATAAAGTTAATATATTAGATAAAATGTATATGAATCAGGGGCAGGGACAGTGGTGAAATCGTTAGGGCATTTGCCTTGCATGCACTAACCTAGAACAGATGGCGGTTTGATCCCCGACATCCCATATGGTCCCTCAAGCCAGGGGCGATATCTGAGTGCATAGCCAGAAGTAACTCATGAGCTTCACCGGTGTGACCCAGAAACAAAAAACAAAAACAAAAACAATGTATATGATTCAGTTATTTATTGTTCTTATTAGTCATCTGCTGTACCTTACTTCACACCTGGCAGCGCTCAGGGGTTACTCCTGGCTCCACGCTCAGAAATCGCTCCTGGCAGGCTCGGGGGACCATATGGAAGGCGGGGATTCGAACGAATGACCTTCTGCATGCAAGGCAAACGCCTTACTGCCATGCTATCTCTCCGGCCCCCACGTTTAGCCTTCTTTTATATACTAAATATATACATAAGTTTCCCAAACTATAAAATAAATATCATAATGAAATGTTGGTTGATCCTCACACTGTGTGTTGTACATCAATAAAAAATATGGATTTTTTTTAAGTCAAGAACACAGGGGGTATAATGATGGTATCTAACTCCAAAGGGTTTAGAATACTTGAGCAACATGAACTCATTAATTATTACTACATGGTCTTGGCGCAATTTAACTGTAGAAAGTAAATAATTTGTTTCAAATCCTGTTGAAAACGTTTTCTTTGGGTTATTTTGGCTGTTTTGAACAATCTGAGCTACTTTTGATATTGATTTATTTGGTTTATGAAGTGTGAATTAAAAAATAAGACTATGTGTACATGATAGACCTAAGGTAAATGAATAATGTTTATAAAGCTATAGATATAAGGAGATAGGATAAAAATAGGATTAGGGACATTCTAATAGGGGATAGAGCAGGGATGAAAATTATTTCTGTCCTATACAGAGTGAAAGTATCCAAGTTAAGTTTTTCATAAAAATAGGACATCACCAACACATTATCACTTTATAATAGAAGAAAATAGTGTATCAATTTTGTGTACCCAATTCTACATTCACCTTGTACGTATTGAAAGATAGTTCAATTGCTTATATATTGTAATATAATTGTTTGTACTTAAGGATTAGATAAGGTGGGAGGAGTGATAGCACATTGGGTAGGGCACATGGTTGGTCCAGGTATCTCATATGGTTCCCAGAGCCTGTAGATTTCTGAGTGTAGAGTCAGGAGTAATACTTGAGTAATCTGGTTTTTGCCAAACAAACAAACAAACAAACAAACAAACCCAAAAATCCCTAAAAACACCAACAACAAAATTAGTGAATTAGGCAATTCACTAACTATATATCAACTTTAATAATGATTCAAAGAACAATGAAGTTCACTTGGTCTGGAATGCTTTTCTTATTTCTCAGAAGGGTAAAAGAATTATTTACCTCCTTAAAACTTAAAAATTAAATACAGTTTATTGTATTAGAATAATTACATTTCAAACAAAAGTTAAACCTGGCTGTGAGTTAAACAGCCTGGGTTCCAACATGTTTTCAACATGATTGGACTGTGAATAGATTATTGATTTACCCTTTATAAAGCACTCTTCCTTTTTCAGTGGACAAACTAAGTACATTTGTTAATCTTTTTCCCATAGAATTTTGAGATTCTGTCTTTTAAGTGGTGATATTTCTGGTATATTTCAAATATTTGCTGATTTCTACAAATCCTGACTAAGAAACATTCCAGAGTTGCATGTAATCATGTAAAGGATTTGCTTTGTTCCTGTGATCTGAATTTTATCTTCCCTTTCACTCTATCCAGAAGGCTCAGCTCAGAGACAGGAGTCCCAACAAGGGGATTCTGTGGCTATAGCAGAAAGGTAGATTGTGCTGGAGAAATTCCTCAACCTCTTTCTGTTGGCATCCTACATATCAAACAGAAAAGCTATATCTACAAGATCATGTGATATCAAAAGAGATGAAACTGTAAGATAGATATTGGTGGATACTGAGAAATTTTAGAAATAGTAGAAAAGTTTCAAAAATTATCGTGGCTAATACAATCAGGTTGAATCAAAATTTCACATAAAGTCCTTAAAAGAATTTGTAATATTTATCATAAAAATATAAGCTATTCCTCCCCGATATTAAGGTAATGAAAGGAATTTATCAAACAGAAAGGTTAGCTTTGTATACCTAAATCCAATAGTAGGGTGTTTAGCTTTGTCAGACTTCTGTGAAACTTAATTGAATGAAGTATATACTCATTACTTTTTCTAATAAAAAGTAGAAAGTTTTTGGGTTTTTCTTTTTGCCTTCAGTAGTGCTTTTTCAAAGATTATCTAATTGAATTGTTATTTTTCATCATTGGTTTGATTGCCCATTTTGTCAATGTAATGTTTTATATCATTCTTTCTCCTTTTCATCTGCTTTTTTTTCTTTTTTTAATTACCAAACCAAGCATTAATATTATCAAGGTATTTATGGGAACTGTGTAATCAAATCTCTAAGACTATGATAAGAAGTTATTGCTTTTTTTCCCAGGAGTTTGAAAATAATAGGCTTAAGAAAAAAATTTTCGGGGCCAGGCGGTGGCGCTAAAGGTAAGGTGCCTGCCTTGCCTGCGCTAGCCTTGGACGGACCACGGTTCGATCCCCCGGTGTCCCATATGGTCCCCCAAGCCAGGAGCAACTTCTGAGCATGTAGCCAGGAGTAACCCCTGAGCGTTACCGGATGTGGCCCAAAAAAACCAAAAAAAAAAAAAAATTTTCTAGAGACCAGAATGGGTAGGTCATTTGCCTTGCACATGCTTGTAATCAGTGGCATCCCATATGGTCCCCAATCCTGCCATAGTTATTTCTGAGTGTAGAACCTTTGACCACTGCTGAGTGTGCCCCCCAAACAAAAAATATTTATTTACAAAGATATGCAATTTTAATTAGAAACTGCTATTATTATTTTTTCCTTCATTTAATTTCTTTCAGGTGAAGGAAGAAAATAGAAACTGAGAGCCCAAGAGTTGAGCACCTAAACTTGACACCTCTGATTCTATTCTAAAACATAAATATTTTATATTTATACCATGATGTTTGTGTTAATTTTAAGAAATCAAGTCTCTTAATTTTTAAGTCTATTTCAAATAAGAAGGAGTTAATTTTAATGACTGTATAAATTGGTTCAGACAGAGGTTAGCAATCTTTAGTCTGTGGACCAAATTTGGTGTGTTGCTTGTTTGTAGAGTTCACATTAAAAAGGGCTTTAGCATTATAAAGTAAAAAAAAAAATAAACAAAAGACGGTTTGTTCCAAAAACAATATGTTCCACAAAACCTTAAATATTTATTATCTGGATTTTTCCAGGAAAAGTTTGTAGCCTCTGACCCAAAGAATTTATTCAGTGTATTTTCTTTTAATCCTCATTATGTTTTCTATTTGTGTCATAATTCTCTCTAGGACTCACTAAAGTTTGATTATCAGGAATTTTTGTGAAATATGGCTGGATTTAACTAGTAATTATATTATGTAATAGCTTAAAGAAAATTTTTTTCCTCATGGCTTAATATAATAAAATTTAAAATTGAAACTATAATATATATGCTAACTAGAATTAATGTATCTTGAATAATTTAAATTATTGAGTAATTTTTGATCTTGAATAATTTTTGATCTTGAATAATTTTCTAGAGCTGTAATTAGAACGTAATGCTTTATTAAATACTGTAATTTTATTGTGACCAAAGTAAATACAGATCTTTCACAGTAATATTTAAGGTACATAGTGACAATGAATCAGGGCCATTCCCACCACTAGTGTTCCTCCATTCCTGTTTCTAGCATGTAGCCCCTCTCTCTTTCACTTGTCCCCCGGGCTACTAGTGTAACTGCTCCCCTTTATGTATAGCTTGTTGTAGATTGGGTATCGATTCTGTTGTC
Organism: Suncus etruscus; assembly: GCF_024139225.1. Lineage (NCBI taxonomy): Eukaryota > Metazoa > Chordata > Mammalia > Eulipotyphla > Soricidae > Suncus > Suncus etruscus. The sequence goes on along the minus strand of NC_064851.1, from coordinate 83,410,289 downwards.
ATTGACTTTGGGTTTGGTGTTTAAGTCTGATCACTTTTTATTTCCACTCAATAGAACATAATGTGTGGATAAAGAAAAGGAAAAACATTAAAGCTTAGAACATTGGGGCCGGAGAGATAGCATGGAGGTAAGGCGTTTGCCTTTCATGCAGGAGGTCATCGGTTCGAATCCCGGCGCCCCATATGGTCCCCTGTGCCTGCCAGGAGCAATTTCTGAGCCTGGAGCCAGGAATAACCCCTGAGCACTGCCAGGTGTGACCCAAAAACCAAAAAAAAAAAAAAAAAAAAAAAAAAGCTTAGAACATTGATTAGTATATTCTCAAAATATATAATCACATTACCAGAATATTCTTTCCCTGGTAAGAAAGAGACACAGCAGAAACCCAGGTATTAGCCTGTTTTATAAAATGCCATTTTCCGTTAGAATATTGAGTAATTAAAACTTGCTATTGTTCTTTAATTATTTTTTCTTAAGTAGAAATATACTTGTATAAAAAGTTCCTTCTTCAAAAAAGCATTTTCAAAAAAAGCAAACCACCCAATTCAAAGAAAAAATAGCAAAAACAATATGATTTAAATGAGGAGATTTTGAAACAAACAATACTTATTAGCTAAAATAGTTTAGATTAATATTAATATTGTAAACTGTTATCAGTCTTCTCCCATGTCTATAAAAGGCTTTCTCTTGAGATTTCCTAAGAATCACGTTTTTAAAAAAATATTTTATTTGTATAGTATTAATAGGCATTACTTATAATTTGGTTAAATATTAGTTTATTCCATTTGAATTTTTTCTAACAATCAATTGTGTTATTATTGAAAGTAACAATAACTTAGATCGATGAACACATTTTCATAGGCAGACAGAGTCTGAGTTAGTTCCTTAAAAATGCCCTGGGACTTTGTGGGAATGAACAACCTAACCACAAAGCCATTCCTGGAATATTTACTCTTGTCCAAAGCAGGAAGATTCTTGGATATCACATGGCCTTGGAGAAATGCTTGGTCTTGTTTCTCTATTCAGGGGCCTCTTCCCATGATGCAGACTCCATGCTGACCTCTGAAGGATAGTTGACACCCACTTCCTGACTGCCAGTGAACAACATCCTTGATTCTTCTTTTAAGAAAGCAAATCTCAGAGAATAGATAACTAACCAAAGGAAGTCAAAAAGAAAGGCAGAGATTGTAACAATGGAAAAAGAAAGCCATTTTGTTAACTTCAGGGAAAAAAATGCCATAAATGCTGCAGATGATGAGCTGTTACATTTACTACCACATAAACTTTCAGATATGCATATTGTTGCAGAATGCATATGATTAGCAAAGCAGCCATTCATTTTCTTCAAAAAACAATGCCACAGCCCAATTGGCAAAACATGAGACTTGGAATATTCTAGATCTAAACCATTTAGGAGTTGTTTAAATGATAGTACATTAAGTCTGAATCTTGCTAGGATGGGTTATCTCTCATCTTGTAGCTCACTCCTAAATTTGTGTATTAGCTCTACACGTGAGCATATCTGGAGAAACTGGAAGATTGAAATATGTACATGAAGGAGAGAGACTATCATCATGCTTTATCCCAAACACACATGTGAACATGTATATTACACATACACATGTGCATGTACATGCATGCACACAGATGCTTCCTGTCACTCCACTATTACAGATTCATGTCTATATTGAGATGTTCTCAATGGTTATTAATGGTTCTAAATATTACCTAATTTTGGAAGACTGCAAACTTCCTCTAGCTTGTCTGAGATTTATAGAAAAAGTGTTAGAGTTCTTTATTACTAAAATTACCTGTTTTAAGAACAAGGGAGTAAATAATTTACAATGGGAACAAAATCTTAGATAAGATCAGTTGAGTTTTACTTATAAAAAAAGAACACCCCCATCTACACCAATGCAACATTCCCACCACCAATACCCCTTATATTCCTTCTTCCTGACCCATTGCCTCTATCCCAGATAAGCATTCTAGTTCTCTCACTCACTTCCATTGTCATAATAGTTGTCAGTGTAGTTGTTTCTCTAACTAGATTCCACACTCTCATAATGCATAAATAAAAATATTAAAAAATAGATCAGTTGAATGTGACCCTAGAACATTAGGGTGTGGAATGTTTAGCTTGATATTTTTACACTGATGTTGGATATGTTGTAGTAGTACAACAAATCTAAAAAAGAATATTGGTAATATTATGAACATTAACAATATAATAAACATTTACATTTAATTATGCCACACCTCCAAACATATTGAACACAACATAATCTACTTGGTTATAGATGTGGATTTTTATGGAACATATTTAAAAAATGCTGACAAATAACTGGTATAGCCATGTGTTCTCAAGTAGAAGTAGGTTTAATTTTATATATGCTTCTTGTTACCTGAGTGGACTTCAAAATATTATATTTATCCTTTTTGATTTATTTATAATAGTGTCAGCTACTATGGAGATTCACTATAAACCCCCGTGATATATATACCCTTTTGTAATTTTCTTCCATTGGTATATAATTTACTTTTTGAACCAATGTCATTTCTATGATTATGTTTCATTTTATGAGTCTGTCAGCAGACTCAAACTGAAGAGAAATTTTCTTAATAACCTTCAAGGAGCAATCTGCTGTACATTAAGAAAATGAAGGGCCAGAGCGGAGATAAAACAGCCGTAAGGCATTTGCCTTGCACGCGTCTGACCTAGTATAGATTGCGGTTTGATTCCCTGGCGCCCCATATGGTCCCCCATGTTAGGAGCGATTTCTGAGTAACCCCTGAGCGTCTACGGGTGTGGACCCCCAAAAGAAAATGATCATGTGAAAGAAAATTATAGCATTTTGTAGGATCAGAAAGTTCTCAATGATAGGATGTTCTGGAAGTGAATTCTCGACAGGGTGGCAGTACAAAGTTTACACTGTATAGAGTGTACTGGATTTAACATGGCATGATTTGTGAGCACTCCTGGGTCTGTCCCTGAAGACTCCACCCATTTAGGTTCTATGGGGTGGTCTCTGTAATCCCTGAGCCCAGGGTCACATGGAATCATAAAAAAAGAAATTTTACCCAAGACTCTGTGATCATGGTAGAGCACTATTAACTCAGAAACATTTATATTATATCTCAATTGAACAACACTGACCAGAGAAACCAACCAAGTATCCAAACTCCTTATTCGCCCATGAAATTGTGACAAAGTATATATAAGTTGCCTTGAGCTGCTAAATTTTTGGAAATTTGTTATAGAAGCATTAGAAACTTGAAGAGTTATCCACCCTAAATCTATATTCCTCTTTTTCATAAATAACAAGATTTAAATCTTACACAGATGATCAATTTGACCAGAAAGATTTTCCTGAACATCTTTCTTGAAAAGAGATAAGGTGACACTTTTCCAACAATGATATATATCAGAAGGAAATCTGAGCTTGAATGCTTGTCTTCCTAATGAAGGTATCAAATACTGATGCCTTCCTCTTGCCCAATTTTCCCTCTGCATATGCACTTTGTGAATGGAGCAGTAGCCACTGCAAAAGATCCTTAGAGACTCAGAAATGACACTATTGACTTAGTTGAACAACTAAACCAAGCATTAGCATTTACTCTAAGCACCTTATAGTGTAAAACAATTAATTTACTACTTGTTTAAGCTACCATTTGTGGGGTTTCTGGTACATATATATCACTAAATTCTTTAATGGATAACTAATACCATTGTTTAACTCAAATAAGAAAACTAAATAAAGCATCTACCACAATACCTTCTGAAACTGACATTTTTCACACATTTGTAATTGTGTTTGATATATTTTTCTCCATTATACCCTGTTTCTGGTTTCTCTTTTTAATTGGCCCATATATATTCATTCATTCATCCAACCATCCATCCTTTCATATATTCATCTCTTCCTTTATCTATGCAACACATGTTTAATGAGTACATTCTTAGAGGAGCAATATAGTTGGTACTACAAATGTAAATAGAACACATTCATTTTAACATGTCAGTCTTTATCTCTTATAAAGAGAAGTTATTGATTGATTCAATTGTTATATTTTAGTGTGATTGAATTCCATGTGTGATATCAATATGCATTTGACCTAATAATTTTTAGTTTACCTTTCTATAATATCTTCATTCCAGACTAAAGAAATTCAAGTCATTAGCAAGCAAGTAATGAAAACTTGGGGTAGTGGGATATTGGAGTTTGAGGATGAAAATGAAATAATGTGGCTGCCCATAGATAAAGAAAGCTATATTTCTGTTATCTATAATTTCTGTCACATATTACCTGTCACATATTACCGAGAGATCCTTATTGTATTCTATTTAACTGCTGTAAGTTGTTCTATCTTCACTCAGGTGGGTGTGTTCTAACTATATCCATCTGCACCTTATTGTTGGCCTGAAATTCTCAAAACATTACTATTTCAAATACTTCTTTCATTTTATTGTATAATATCATTGTTTTAATGTAACCCTCTTGTCTGAAAACACAATTATTAAGATATATATATTTATATATATTTTAGGAACATGTCCAAATCTACAGGCTTATTTCTTAAAGTCTGGGTAGATCATATGGGGTCTGGGATCAAACCTGGTAAGCAACATACATGGCACTAATCACTGTGATATTTTTCTGGTCCCAATAATAAAAAGGTATTAGAATAAAACATATTATAAATTATATTTAATGTTTCAAGCAGATTTAAGTAATACATTTGAATGAATGCCTCTATCATGATCACCCAAAATTAAATAAATAATGTCTGAGTTATACCATCTGGCTAACATGTGATAGGAAAGAGATGGATCTTTAGGAGTTATGTTCTATGGTTAAATATTAAAACAGCAAGTGTCAGGCACTGACTCTTTATTCCTGAGTTCAAAATATATTGAGAGAGACATGTATTCACAAGACAGTTGGACAATGAAAAATCACTAAAGCAGCTGTTTGGAGAACTGTCAAATTAGTCAAAGAGGTAGCTTGACAATGCTTGTTTAAAAGTAGATTGCTATTATTTCAGAGTCTGTAACCTACTATATAGCTCAATCTAAGATAGGCTGCTCTCCATTATAGAAGCCTGGGCAGCTCTTGAACAGCATTGAGAAACACTGTTCAACCTTTTTACATTTGTGAGCTAGTACTTGTCCTGCACATAATTTCACCAACATGTATTTATAGCCAAGACAGAACACTAGTGGCATTACATCTTTCTTCACATGTAGATTGGCACAAGTCCATCAACAGTATTTGAAGACTAGTATAGGCAAGTGGACTTTGAAAAAAAAAAATCATACTCCATTCTTTCTGTCAAACTCGCCAAGAGAATCATTATCCTTCTTCTACCAAGTCAAAAGGCTGAATAGGACCTGGATTAGAATAAAGCAAATAAGGATCATGTATTATTTTTATGTAAAGACAATCTGTTTATTATAGATTTTGACATTCATTTTTATAGTGAAATATTGATTTTACTGACTAAATTTTAGGTATTTCCTTAATTTTTGTACCCAGGGTAAGTGTTTCATTAATTTCTTATTAGTCCTACTACTTCAAGTAAATTAAAGGCTGACATTAACGGAATTCATTCTAGATAATAATGCAAGAGCAGTGGATTTTTCCATCCTGGCATAATGATTGGCAGCTTAATCACCAATACCTTACGAAAGTCATATTAGGACACTCATTTATTTTGGGAAGCTTACTTTCTCTTGTGAATATTTTAAATTTTTATTGTTTCAAAGGAGACAGAAAAGGTGTCAGAAATAGTTAAGTGTTGTAAACTTTAATAAAAATTTCCAACTAGATCTCTTAGTCCTCAAAAACATCTTATTTCTTGAAACAAATGCTAGTTTGCATACAGTTTTCTGTATTTGAGATATATACTCACAAAATATCTGAATATATACAAAATTATTCAAAAAAGAAAACCCACAATTTAATTTGTGGAATTTGAAGCCTGATTTTATCCAACTAGGTATTCAGGTTGTGTCCATCAGCAGGATACCCCATTCTTTGACAAGAGTGTACCTGTCTTTGGAATTCACAACACATTCCAGGCAAATCATATCTTACCTGGTTCACAATTTTGTTTACATTGAAGTGAAACATTCAAAATGTTTTTACAAAAGAATATACTAGATACTGATACTTTTTCAATGAGGAAGGGTGTTTTCTTTTCAGGTTATGAATATTATATCTACAAAATTAAATAAATTGTATACAAGTCCTTAAAGCTCCGTATCTGTGTTTCTGACCTTTGCCAAGGGAAAAATGCCACCTACCTGACATACCACAAATTATGCAAAGGATGTAGTCTAACCTGAACAACTGGGTTAGCTTATCTTATTACACAGATATAAAGATTCTCATGAGAAATTATTTTGGTACAATTAAGAGTGTTTTGTTTATAAAGTAGAATGGCCCAATAACAAAATCCTTACATTCCTGAACCAAGACATCGTAAATTCTCCTAATTATACCTGTAATGAAAAAATTTTCACATTTCAGTATGTAAAACACTGAAACAAAAAACTACTTTTTTAAATTTTGTAAGATAATAAAACAAATATATGGTTTACTTTTAAGAAAGAACTAATCTCAAGGTCATTCATGGGCCTCCATGATAGCACACTGGTAGGGCATTTACCTTGCCCATGGCTGACCTGGGATAGACCCAGGTTCAAGCCTCAGCATCCCATATGATCCCCCGAGCCTTCAGCAATAATTTCTGAGGGAAAGCCAGGAGTAACCCTTGAATGCAGCCGTGTGGTCCAAATACAAAAACAAGTCATTCAGTAAAATTCTATCAAATGCAAAAATTTAGCAATTTAAAAGTATTAAAAAATTGCACCCCTTACACAGCTTTTTATAGATAGAATCTAGCAAACAAACCAAATTGAGACCACTACAGTAAATAGAGGTCAACAAATAAAACATGGTGAAGGGAAAAAATTAGATATAAACTTTATGTTAAAAATCATAAGTTTTTATTCTATTAGGCATCAAGATCGACCTCCTACCCAGCGAACCAGTACCCAGCACCCGGGCGAGGGGACACCCAGATAAACCCACACCTCGTCTCCTGCAAGAAAAGACAGCCAACTCCCCTGTGGACTCATGCTGCGAGGCCCTCCCTACCAACTCCCCGTAAAGCGGACTGTTCCTTGAAACCGGGCCTAGGTCCAAAAGTATCCCCAATGCAAGAACTCTTCCAAGACCTCCCTGCTGCAAATTTTTACCAATCTGAAGAAGGTCAGGGGGTGGGTTAGGAAGATGTCTGGGAACCCACACACCACAAGAAAAACCCAAAAGACAATGGGAAAAACTGTACATCCAACATAGGCATAAAACCTGTAATACACCACCTCTTTACCTGCTCTCCCCCAAATGTAAGGTAGTCCTCTGCACCACTTTGGTCCCTTAAAAACTTCGCTAACTCATTTTATCTTTTTTTTTTTTTTGGGTGGGGGGTTTGGGTATGTGACCTCTTTCGGTTATCCCATTAGTCCACCCACAAATACACAGACATTATAATGTAGCACCACTTCCCCCTGCAAAGGCACACTAAGTAAAGGGGAAATCTTACTTATAAAAAAAAGAGCTCCTATCTACTAGAGATAGGAACTCATAGTTGTTTACAATATGGGGATATCTCCTGCCTTGAAAATATGTCATGTGGAATCAACTTAGACCTCAGGTGATTAGATACCATTCATCCAGCCTTGAACCCTTGATCCCTGACATAGAAACGGCACAGCTCTTCACAACAGCTGCAGGAAACAAACTCGATCCGGGACAGCCTTGATACGTCGGGACCAACAACAAGGCCCAGCTCTAACATGATATCCTGACAACGAGGAAAATGCGAACATCTTGACCTTAGAGCAGATTAGCCTACCTTACCAACTAACGACAAGACAAAACCAGAAGTCTTGGCACCCTTTGGTAGGTCCAAAAACCAAGATCGGGATTTGCAGATGACTGGCTGCTAGAACCACGACCAGACTGTATACATCTTGGGACCAATAAAAGAGCCCTAGTTTAGGGTTTGAAATATGACCTGCAAAATAATCATGATCCCCAGTCCCAAAGGTCTGGCAGAGACAATGGTAACTGAATGGGGCTTTTGGAAGCACAAAGAAAGATGCTATCCTAGGTGCCACCCTAGGTTCAGTGCAATGACCAAGATCATCAACCACAGAAGATGGATTAAAATGACACTGAGGTAACAGAACCTCTAGAACCACAAAAACTGACTTCATCATAAGTCCCACCTCAGGATCTGTGCAGATACTGAGACCTCTGAACACAGAGCAGAAGTCTTCCACACACCAAAAAAAAAAAAAAAAAAAAAAAAAATCACCACCGGGAAAGTAAAGGACCCTGATCCTGAACAAAGTCTAGATTTGATCCCATGACAGTATGCTCCAAGGACGGAGAAACCCCATATCACTTAGGCCAAGTGCATTCCTTTTCGAATGACCCCAATATTTACTGTGCCAGGGCAGGAGGGAAAAAAACAAATACAAAAAAGCACAAAACCTTGGTTATTTTTTATATAATTATATATATTACCTTTATTTATTATTGTTATTATTATTTTTGATTTACCTATCTATTTTGGTCGATTTCTCTGTTTGGGTGCGATTATTGAAAGTGTTGTCCCCAATTATACTTACTTTTTTTCTCTCTTCCTTTCTTCTCTTTCGTTATGTGCTATGCCATGTTTCTCAATTCAAGACCATGGCGTGATTTTTGTTTGTCTGTTTTTGTTTTTGTTTTTGTTGGTTTGTTTGTTTTGTCTGTTCTTTGAGGTGCTTATCGATATAGCTGGAGCCCTCACTGGATATTTGATACTTCTTTTGGTACTAGTGGAGTGTTTCACCTTCTTTTTCTCCATCTCCCAAATTGATAAGAGCCTTTAGAAGGACTCCGCCCATTTTCGGGGTATTAGACTCTTACCCCAGTTTATCACTTTTCTCTTTTTCAAACAAAACCACGCATCTTGAACTAGCTAGTCCTACCTCCAGTTAGAGGGGGAAATAAGGGAGGCATCAAGACCAAACAGGTGCAAGACTACTAAGTAGTGGGTTGGATACAGAGGGGACCACATATTCTAGCCGCCCTGGGGTGAGGGAAAAGGAAATGGGAGGTAGGACAGAAACGGAGGTGTAGGGAGGACAATTTGGTGATGGGAATCCCCCCTGATTTTATGTAAATATGTACCTAAAATATTATTGTCAACAATATGTAAGCCACTATGATCAAAATAAAAATTAAAAAAAAATCATAAGTTTTGCAGTGCAATGCAGAGAAGTTGACTATAGTTAATAATATTGTACTGAGTGTTAAAAAACTACTGAATAGTTATGGAAAAGTTCTCAACAGAAGAAGCTGTAGATATTATTTCTAGAAAATAATTTTCAAATAATTTTTTAAATAATAATCAGAAGAATAGTTGCTACATTAGAACTAAAGCATAGAGATTAAACAATATCCATGTAAATAAAGAAATAAGTGACTTAAGTTATAATTTAATTTATAATTATAATAAAATATAATTTAAGTATTTGCTGTCCTATATTGGCAGGGTGAAATCAGTTCTCATAAGATGCAGTAGCAATATTCCCCACCCAGCTGAAGCCACATTTATCACTCACAACTACTGCTTCACCAATGGCTTTGTTTCACCACTCAGCCATGGTTCTCTGCAGAGATACAAATCTGATAAAAACTCCAGGTATGCCAGTATTTGGGATGACATCTTCCCACCCCAACTCCTTCTGCCCTCTCATAGTTATGAAAATCCTAGGAGATGAAATCATACCCAACTAAAGCTGATTTATCAACAATAGGGTTTGGAATTCCTGGAGTGCATGACAACTCCATTTTTTTTTTACTGTAATTCCCATAGAAATACACCAATTTAGAATACCAAAGTTTATCTGAAGCCAATTAATATTTATAAACAACAAAAGTAACAAGATGGTCAACCAGCAACAGGTGTTTACTAAACTTTTTAACAATGGCTTAATGTCTCATTGCTTGATACAGTAATTTTCACTGTATTTATGCTGTACTTTTTTCAATACCTTTCTCTGTTTTTTATTAATAATTTTACTTCTACTTACCTAAGATCAAATACATTATGTTCAACTATGCCAACTATGAGACACATGGTCTTTAAATAAAGCAATTAATATAAAAACATATAGCCCATTAAAAGATAGTTCTTTGTGTACTTTCTATAGTGAATATAATTTAGATTGAGGTAATATCTTTGCTTCTTTACTTATTTTTTTATTGATAAAATAACAATTTAAGCACGACTTTTTTGAGATGTAATTATTGTGTTTTGTGTGGCACAAGTCAGATCTTTGTGATGCATTAATAGTTTAATCTAATGAGTGAGCTACATTGATATTGAAGTCATCCTAGGAACCCATAATATACTAACCATCTAGGAATACATTTAATATTGAGTATAAATCTTAAACCTGTTTTTGCTTCCATCATGAAACTGTACCATACCTTCTCTTACATTACTTCTGAACAGTCTTTCTTAGAGAGTGAGAACTTGTCTTTACTCAATTACTAGAGATGTGGCAAATTATAAATATAGACAAAGCTCTTAGTTTTGGCAATTGAATGCTACCTTCTATCAAACATAGAGAAACATCTTCAAATTCTTGCTTGTGGAATATCAAAACAAGCACACAAGTACTTCTACAACCCATAATTGCCAGTTTAGACTACAATGCAAAACAAACAAACAAACAAACATAAAAACCAACAAAATAACCCCCCCCAAAACAAAACAAACATGCCTTTTTGAAGTTTAAAGATTTAGATTTCAAGCACCTACTCTCTCCCTCACCCACTACCAAATCTCCAAAACTAGCAGATATAGCAGTTTTACAAAAACAACATAAATTCCCATGCACTATAATTATTGTGGTCGATTATGCTAAACCAAGCACAGAGCTTTTTTTTTTCTGAACCATTTTTATAAACAAGGAAAAAGTTGCCTTCACAATTCATTTTAGAGATGGGCAAACAAGTTATGGTCATATGAGCTGACTCACCTTTCTTTATTTTTTAACTTCCAAATTTAAGATAGATTCATAGCTAGTTTCATAAGTTCATAGAAAGCTAAATTAACTTTCTTTACCTTGATTGGGAATAGATAAAAGGGAATTTTAAAATAGAGTAAGAGTTTTAAAAACCAAGTTTATCTTTATAAAGGAAGGCCTCTTACCAAGTAGTTTATTACTTTTCAGTGTAATAAATATTTTAAACAGCTTTACAGATTAAAATTTAAATATAAAATTCACTAACCACAAGTATACAATTAGAGATTTTTAGATAATTTATGAGAAAATACAAATATTACTCTCTTTCAGTACTTTCTCTTTAATATTGAAATCTCCTTGTACTTATTTATAGTTTTCCCTGATTCTTTACTTTCAACTCAGCACAACTTCCTATTCCAAATTTTCTTTGTCTGGATATTTTCTATAAATTAGTTATTTGTTTTACATTAATTATGCCTCTTGTTCATCTCACTTTATTGCTTTTTATGGGAGGGGAATTTAACTATGCCATAATATGTAGCATTTATGTCAACATTGATAACTGAATAATATTTTATTGTATTATCGTGCCATATTAAAACATCTATTTACTATTTTGTATATAAATTCTTCCCAGTCTAATCAAGTGAATAGCACTGTAAAAATATTCACTTTCATATGTTTTTGTGCACTTATGGTTTTATTTCTCTTACATAAAGAGTTATATTGTTTTATTGTATATGAGTTATATTATTAAGAAGCTACCAAGGTTTTTTGTGTTTATTTATTTCTTTATTTTTTTTTGGTTTTGTGACCCACTCAGTGGTGCTCAACTCCTGGCTCTGCACTCAGAAGCGGTTGCTGGCAGGCTTGGGGACCATATGGGATGCCGGGATTCAAACCACCGTCTGTCCTAGATCGGCTGCTTGCAAGGCAAATGCCCTATTGCTATGCTATGTCACATATATATAATTAATATAATATAATATAATATAATATAATATAATATGATATGATATGATGTAATATAATTAATATAATATAATAACTTTGCCATATTAAAGCCCCACCAACAATATACTATATAAAGGTTTCTATTTGTACAGATCTTCAACAGAGAGTATTTCTACCTATTTGATTATAGAAATTTGACTAGTTACAGCATGGCATGTTATTGTGTGTTCAGCTAGGTTATTTCTAATGAAAATATATTTAACATTTTTATTTTAAATATATATTAACATTTTATGTAGCTAACCAGCCATTTGTATATCTTCTTTGATGACATGACTTAAAACTATTAATTTTAAAATTTTTAAAAGTGAGATATATGTCTTATTATTGCATGGCAAATGTTCTTTATGTGTTCTGAGTATAAATACTTACCAAAGGTATGATTATAATTACCTTTTCTAGGGATCATAGCAGTGGCGTTAGAGGTAAGGCATTTGCCTTGCGAGTGCTAGCCTAGGATGGACCGAGGTTCGATCACCCAGCATTCCATATGGTCCCCCCAAGCCAGGAATAACCAGGAGTAACACCTGAGCGTCAATGGGTCTGACCTCAAAACAAAAAACAAACAAACAAAAAAACACTTTTTTTAATTACTTTTTCTAGGCTTTAGGTTGTTAATTTTTCAGAAATGAATTATACACAATTAAAATATTGATAAGGTTAATATTTTAATTTTAATTAAAATAGTTTATTAGTTTTATATTATAGACTTGTATAAGAATGCAAAGACATGAAGATTTTCTTGTAGAAACTCTTAAATTTATGATATATTCTGAGCTTGTGTTTGTGAAGTAAAATTTGCAATTGTCTTTTCCTTACATCTTCTAGAGTCTAGACTGTGGAGATCATAATTTAATTTTTATCCTCTATTCTTCTTATATGCATATTACTTTTTATAAAATTGTATATTCTGAGTAATTATGAGTCATCCTAGAAATGCAAGATTGTTGAACATCTCTTTACTGTAAGTTCAGTTCTATAGCCACTATTTTATATCAAAATCTATGAAATAACTTAATTTAAACTTTTTGGCTTATATGAAATATCTACCTACTTTATGAATAATGTCCAAATTATTACTAATTGCCTTCATAAAAAGTATGAGATGCTATCATATAAAGCAAATGTAGGAGATAGTTACCATGCTCACTGTCACAGGTTAAACAATGCAGTCTGACCCCAAAATGTACAGATTCTAAACCTTAATTGCATGGCAAAGACAATTTTGCAAATGCAATTTAGTTTAGGAACTTGAGATGGGAAGATTATTCTGTATTATCTAGGAAGGACTCAGATATAATCACAAGTGTCTATGAGAGAGAAACAAGGAATTTTGATAAAGCAGTGGAGAGTTGATGTGGTGCAGAGCAGGGAGGGAAAGGATGATGTTATGCAGAGTTAAGAACCCAGGCATGAAAACAGAACTGTCTGGACAAGATAAAGAGACAGATTCTCCCTGCTGAAGTCTCCAGAAGGAATCAGCCCCGCTAACCCACTGGTAGAAGCAGATTTAAACTGATATGTTTTAAAATCCAGAACCAAAAGCTTAATAAATTTATATTGTTTTAATCTACCAATTTTGTTATGAATTTTTATCATTGACAAAAGAAACAAATACACAACTTTAGTTCTGATATGCCCTAGATCTCTTAGTTTATTTCAGCAAATCTAAGAATCTGTGCTCTCACTTGTAAAAGTGGGAATAACAAGATACTCATCTTATCGGTTTGCTCCGAGACTAAAAACTTTCATGTAAAATGCTTAAAATAAGGCATTTTTATTTGTTTTTGGGTCACACTTGGTGATGCTCAAGGCTTACTCCTAAACTCAGCTATGATCTTGGTGGGATTGGGGAGCCATATGGGAAATGAAGGCAAATGCCTTTCCTGCTATACTATCTCTCAGGCCCCTCAATATAGGACCTAGAGATCGAGTGCACTGTTGAAATGTTACAACCAAGAAGGTTGTTTTATTTTTGCCCCCGTTTCAAAATTCAAGTATAATACCAAGTAGTTGTTAGGATACGGAAATGGTTGCATATTCATTAACTATTTTACTATGGTTATTTTATTAGGAAATAATATCTATTTGTTTCATTTTTTCTCTTGTGCTTTCTCAAGAATATTGATTTCAAGATGAAAAACTAAATAGATGAAATTACTGGAAAACAACCTATAACTGAGGGAACTAACAGGGACTTTGAAAGAATGTTTTTCTCTATATTTTTATTTTGAAGAAAGTCACACAAAACATGAAATGTTATATTATTTCTAAAAATCTTCAGGAGAGTAGTATCTACAAACTTTTCTAGTCACTTCCCTGGCATATATAAAAAGTGATATTAATTTTGAAAGACGACTACATTTATTCCACTTTTTTCTTCCAAACATGCAATAACTTTGTTTTAGAAAGCTTCTGACTAACTTAGGTTACCTTAAAGAGCCTACTGCTTAAAAAAAAGCTGTACATTGATTAGCTAGCCAGGTTTCTGGTGTAGTTTCAGAAACAGTGAAGATGTGGAATCACATAACTATAAACACCTTTTCTTTAATTTATTCTGGATTAAGTTTAAATTTTTTTCTAATTAAAGACATATGGAACAATCATATGTATTTAATACATCATTAAAATTTAGTTTCTATAGATGTTTGTATGCTCTTAATGAATTTGGTAAGTTATATTTTTTAGATTTCTGGATATTAAGTGCATTAAGTTTCTCTCATGTTGAGTGGGCCTGAACAACATTTACATAGATATTTAATCTAGCATTTAGTTTTCTATAGTTCTAGGTGGGTTATCTGTGCCTTGGGATTATTTTATGATGATAGAAATAGAACTAGATAATAAAGTCAAATAAGTTTGTGTGTGTGTGTGTGTGTGTGTGTGTGTGTGTGTGTGTGTGTTTTGGGGACACCTATTGATGCTCAGGGGTTACTACTGGCCATATGCTCAGAAATCTCCCCTGGCTTGGGGGGACCATATTGGATGCCAGGGGATCAAACCGCGGTCTGTTTTAGGCTAGTGCTGGCAAGGCAGATAGATGCCTTACCTCTAGAGCCACCTCTCCAGCCTCACGTCAAAGAAACTTTTAACAAATATATTAATTATTAAAAATTTTCCCTTTCCTTTATGTTTCACTGAGAGTGTAGGTCATACATTTGGTTGTGATTTATCACATACTTTTAGTTGTGACACTGGCCTGATTGATGGAAATTACATACTTTTGTTGTGGTAGTAGTTTTCACAGATGGCCTTGCTGTCTGGATCACACTTGGCATGTAGGGCAGTACCAGATATCAATCTCCAAGAATCATGCCTGCAATGCAGACACTCTGATACTGAACTCTCTCTGGGGCTCTAAAGTGTCATTTTTACAGAAGAGGAGATTCTGTTGGGTCTTTGTTATATAGTTCTCTATGTACAGAGTAGAAAACAGGAAATTACTATATATCATGAACAAAAATTGACCTAATCAAGGCAAATGCTTTTCTAAAACCTTCCATAATCCTAGTCATAGATAACTGTGACATAAAGGAATCAACATTACTCACTAACTTGGCTATTGATATAAAAAAAAGATTTACTGGGGACAGAGAGGTGGCGGCCAGAGGTAAGGTGTCTGCCTTTCAAGTGCTAGCCAAGGAAGGACTGCGGTTTGATCCCCCGGCGTCCCATATTGTCCCCCAAGCCAGGGGCAATTTCTGAGCGCTTAGCCAGGAGTAAACCCCGAGCATCAAATGGGTGTGGCCCAAATACCAAAAAAAATATTGAAAAAAAAAAGATTTATTAAAGGGGGCTTCACATCAAATAGTCTTCACATTGAACTAAGCTCAACATCTGTAGTTATTGATCACCAGTCATTTACCTCAACCATAGCTAACTGGTTACTAGAGGGGAATCCATTTCTTGTTACCTGTGGATTTCTAGAAAGGTAAGTAGTGTAGTATCTTGCACACAAACAACGTCATTATAAAGTAAGCTAAATAGGATATCATTCTCTCTCCTATAAATGATCAGCTATTTAAATTGGTAACAAAGGCTGACATCTAACTGAAGCTGCCTTGGTTGGCACAACAGAAGTTAGTAGTTGAGGTTGACTCCTGAAAGCCAAAAAGGCAGTTTAACAGTTGCCACTAATTAGTAGGCCATTGGTTTCACATCTTTATTTTTTTTATTTTTTTTATTTTTTGGTTTTTCAGGCCACACCCGTTCGATGCTCAGGGATTACTCCTGGTTAAGCGCTCAGAAATTGCCCCTGGCTTGGGGGGACTATATGGGATGCCGGGGGAGCCAACCGCGGTCCTTCCTTGGCTAGCACTTGCAAGGCAGACACCTTACCTCTAGCGCCACCTCGCCGGCCCCGGTTTCACATCTTTAAATATTAATTTATCTGAACTTAATCCATGTAAAAATTAATTTCCCCTTTTGTCACTAACAGTATTAAAAGTAGGTGTGGAAGAAACTAAGGTTTTCTGAAAGGTGATATATTATTGATCTTTGTCCAGATAAGAATCTATTACGAGCTCTTTCCTTTTATGAGGAATCAGAATTTACTGTGCAATATGAAATTCTTTCAGTTTATGTACTCAATCCCTAGGTTCTAGGAGAAAAAAAAAAGAAAGAGGAAAAGAAGTACCCCAAGTACACATACTGTGAACAATTGCTTCAGCCAAAATCTTGTATATTTTGATAAACATATCTATTTATACAAGATCAACAATGTTCTTTTTACTCCCTCTGTAAACACTGACTCCTATATATAGTGGATAGTACTGCTGGTAGCTCATACACAGTGCTCCACACTATTATTCTTATCTCTAAAACCCCAGTAGAATGGGTCACTATACCATTTTACCAGTATTCTTAATTCTTTATTAATTTAAAACACTTTTCTTTCTTGATTAATTTTGATATCCACATGTTTTTCTGTCACATGGTTTTTTCTATCCTTGACAATTCAAAGTCTGGATCCAGTTCTCCTATCAGGCTAAGTTTACTGGTGAAGATTTTGGCAATCTAATTTATAGTGGGAGTTAATTTTGTCAGTGAGTGTCAGTGAACTGTTGCAATTTAATGATTAAATATGCATTTTTGGGCCATACCCATTTGATGCTCAAGGGTTACTCCTGACAAAGTGCTCAGAAATTGCCCCTGGCAATATATATACACATATATATGTATATGCACTACTGTAAGTTTTTGTCTTTTTAAATAATTTTTACTGTGACCAAAGTGAATTCCAAATCTTTCCCAGTCATATTTAAGGTACATAGTGACATTGAACCAGGGGCATTCCCGCCACCAATGTTGTCCTCCCTACACCCCTGTTCCCAGCATGCATCCCATATCACCCCTTCTTTGCCCCCCAGGCTGCTAGTATAGGTGGTCCCCTCTGTGTCTAACTTGTTGTAGATTGGGTATCAATTCTGTTGTTGTTGGATTTTGGATTTAAGTCTGATCATTTTTTATTTCTACTCAATGTTCATACAAGTGTTTGGTCTTGGGACCATCCATTACTTGCCCCTCAATTTATGAGGTAGAACAAGATGATTCAAGTTATGTGCTTCTTTTTGAAGGAGAAAAAGGAAGGAGGCAAAAATTAAACAAACAAAAAAACTGGAAGGAATCCTTCTAGAGGCTATAAATGTCAATTTAAGAGAAGGGGAAAAAGGAAGAAAAAACATAACAACAGTACAAAAAAAAAACTACAATGACCAAAAAAAAAAAAGATCAAACAAAAAACCCAAAAGCACCACAGCAATAACGACAACAACCAAACAATAACTGTGATCCTGAAATAAAAACAAAAAAGCAAAAACAAAACGAAAAACAAACAACAGTAACAAAAAATTATGCTGCTTCTCCTCCTCCTCTTCTCCTCCTCCTCTTCCTCTTCCTCTTCCTCCTCCTCCTCTTCCTCTTCCTCCTCCTCCTCTTCTTCTTCTTCTTCTTCTTCTTCTTCTTCTTCTTCTTCTTCTTCTCCTTCTCCTTCTCCTCCTCCTCCTCCTCCTGCTCCTTCTTCTTCTTCTTCTTCTTCTTCTTCTTCTTCTTCTTCTTCTTCTTCTTCTTCTTCTTCTTCTTCTTCTTCTTCTTCTTCTTCTTCTTCTTCTTCCTTCTTCTTCTTCTTCTTCTTCTTCTTCTTCTTCTTCTTCTTCTTCTTCTTCTTCTTCTTCTTCTCCTTCTCCTCCTCCTCCTCCTGCTACTTCTTCTTCTTCTTCTTCTTCTTCTTCTTCTTCTTCTTCTTCTTCTTCTTCTTCTTCTTCTTCTTCTTCTTCTTCTTCTTCTTCTTCTTCTTCCTTCTTCTTCTTCTTCTTCTTCTTCTTCTTCTTCTTCTTCTTCTTCTTCTTCTTCTTCTTCTTCTTCTTCTTCTTCTTCTTCTTCTTCTTCTTCTTTCTTCTTTCTTCTTCTTCTTCATAGCCACAGTAAATATTGAGGAAATTAGAAAGGAAAATCCCTTGGCCTAAGAGATACAGGGTTTCTCCGCCCTTGAAGCATACTCTCATGGCAATAACTACAAGCTTCGTTACATGTTCTTTTACCTAAATTGTAATTGTAAACAATCTATGCCTACAGTGTATATAGCCCCTCCTATAGACTATCCCTCCTCCCCCCTTCAGAAATCCTACTATCCATTTATCCTCCCAATCCAAATTCAATATCCTGCCTTACTAATGTCCTTTACCCTCAGTTCTTGCCCAGTTAGGTATCAAGACTGACCTCCTGCCCCAGTAAGCTATCATCCAGCTTCCAAGTGAAAGGACACCCTCTCAGCCCCACATCTCGGCCCCCAGCAAGAAACTACAATCAGCACTCCTGCTAACTTATGCTCTGTGGCCCTTCTTCTTACCCACCTCCCAAATGTGGACTGTTGTTTGATATCAGTTTCAGTTCCAGAAAGACCCCTATAGCAGGAACTGAGCCCTTTCTGCCACAAATCATTTTTCAAACTCAACAAAACCAGGGTCTGTGAGAAAATGTGCCCTGGATTCCACCCCCACAAGAATATCTCAAAAGACAATGGGGAAGCCTATATTTCCTTTATATGCTTAATACCCCTATAATACTACCTCTTAACCTGTTTATCCCCAAATGTAAGGTAGTCTTCTGCATCACTTTTTCCCATAATTATATTTTAATTAATTTTATTTATTTTTTCTTTATATATGTGTGTGTGTATTTTTTTAATTTTAGTATTATTTTTGTCGTGTTTTTGTTTTCTTTTCTTCCTTAACTTCACTGTTTTGGTTCTGCTTGGTACAAAAACATACAAGAATAAATCTTGCCTAAGATAAAAGCTCAAATCAAAACCAGGGCACTACTGTAAATTTTGTTGTAAGAATTTTAATATCTAATATGAAATCTAAAGTTTATCTGATTTTTCTAGAGATTTGAGATAGTACAAAGAAAGCTATCTGAAAAATAGCTAAGGAAGGTTTTGACAGTTTCAGAAAAATGATTAAGCTTTCTATAAGTGTCACTGAGCTGTTACTATGTCACTTGACATGGTTGAGCATCCTATAGTATATCTTATTTTAGCATAATGTTTAGACTTGATGAGAACCTACAAGGATGTGATGTTTTAAAGTAATGAAAACATATAAATTCATAACTGTACTTCAAAATAACAGATATATAATATACGTAGTTTTCCCATTGTTTTTTTATTTACTAGATTTCTTTCAAAATCTATTATATTATCAATAAATTCAGTATTTTATTGAGAAAATAACCTTGCAAAGGCTGTGTAGGTATGAATACATTTACAAAAATAGACAGAATAGTACTTGATAGATAAGGTAAAAACAAAACTGTTGAAAGGGCAATTAATCCCCGGGAGCAAGCTATATGATTTCAGATACATTCAAGGTTTTCTGCTCAAGTTAATATACTATTACTCTTTCAGAAGAGGCGTTCCATAATTTTGTTTGTTTGTTTGTTTTGCGCGGGAGTCACACACTGTGGTGCTCAGGGGTTACTCCTGGCTCCATGCTCAGAAATCACACCTGGCAGGCTCAGGGGACCATATGGGATGCCGGGATTCAAACCACTCTCCTTCTGCATGCAAGGTGAACATCTTACCTCCATGCTATCTCTCCAGCCCACGGTGTTCCATAACTTTATAGTGACAAATGTTATCTATTTTTTCTCAGAGGGACATGTGTGCATAAACTGAAATATGAAGCAAGAGTTCAGTTTTTAAATGGATTTTTGATTAATGAAGTCCTTGAGCAAAGCTCATTTAAACATTTGGACTGAGTTCCATCACATGTGAAGTTATGCTGATCAATAAATTTATATGTGTGTGTGTTCTTTCCTAGCATAACATTTGTAAGGTTTTCCAATTTTTATTCTCTATGCTCAGACTATCTTCTTATTAAAAATCATCACACTAGTTAGTCATAACCACTAGTTAGAAGCAATTCATAACAGCTAGGTGAAAAAAAATTCAGTTTACAAGGGTAAATTTTAATATTTTATTTTACCAAAAACAAAATATTTCCACCATTAAAGCGGCATAATTTCTTGAATATAGCTTTGGAGAGACTGTTGATAATTTGTCAAATTAGACTTACAGTGATGATAGTTTAACTTATTATATATTATAATATATTACATATTATGAGATTTATAATGAAAGAGTAATGAATGTTGCCCAACATTACATGGACATTCTAATATTTCCTATATAAAAGAAAAAATATGATCCTCTAAACCTCACATTTTATGTTTTGGATGAAAATAAAGTTTTATTAAAAATGGCATATTTTAGTTTAGATGGAGTAAGGGGTATAAGTTTCATGCTCCAACTTCATATACTATGTCCTCAGAAATTAGTTAATTTTAAATTAAAATGTTGAGTATTGAAATTTATTGGGATAAAATTTTTAATCTCAGATTCCAGATTTTTCCAAGAGGTCATTTTGCTTTGTATGCTTAATTTTATTCTGCCTAGAGGTGCATTTATTTCTGTATTTAGTAGAAAAATAGATAATTGTATTTCTTGTTCTGTTTTCAAGCTTAGAGTAATTTCAACATTGAATACAAAATTTTATTTTAAACTTACGTTAAAAATAAAAAGGTAGAAAGGGAATAATTATCTATTGACCATTCTTTCGTCACTTTGAATGTATTTTTATGTTTGTGTCATAAATGTCATAGTATTTGTTTTTTTAATTTTAAGTTTTAAAAGTCACATTAAAGCAATATAATACTAGATAAGTTTGGAGTTGAAATCATCATAAACAAATGTGTATAATAAAATAATCATTAAAAGTTCAATTCTTATCTCATCATATTCTCTGCACAATTGTGGTGGTTGTTAATACACATTGAACAACAAATTTGCCTTAAAATCTTTCACAAAAATTGATGATTTTTCTTATTTCAGGTTAAAATACCAGTTTCTTAAGAACCTTGGCCAAGGTACTTGAAGGAACGGTATATATGCAAGAAGTAAGAAGCAAGTTCAGGCTCATGTAGTTTAGAATGGCAGAGTAACCTCTCCCTGGGGTCATAAACAAGATGAATCAGGGGATAAAAGAGAACAGAGATAAGGCCAGCTGCTCTGCGATTCTTAGACATCCACACAACATTTGGGGTAGAGTCAGTTTTTTACTAATTAATCTTTGGTGATTTATTTTTGAACATCATTTAAAAGGAACATTTTTAAATAAATTAATTGAAGTTACATGATCTTTTACTCTATTCATATCATCAAAAGAAACTAGATAGTGAATTTTAAAAATAGTTACTTTATTTTCCATGATTTACAAACTACTGAGTTTTATCAGGATATGTTTTAAATTGTAAACATAAATTTGATATTTCCCAATTTTAGTAAATGAGTGTTGCATGAGATGCTTCATAAGCACAAATAAGTGATAAACATTTACTTTAAATACACAAAAATGTGAAAGTATTCATTGTCTTCAGTCACTCCTGCATCAACCTTAATGGCATGATACTTCTGTAGTCCTCTCCTCAGTTTGACAAGACTAAGTATCATTAGAATCAACTATTGCTTTACTAAATTCAGTAGTGGTTTATTTAATGAGTTACAAGATCAATATGTTTCATAATTTTTAATTCATGGAATAGTAAAGACAAATGAAATAATAAAATACAGAGTGTATGAATGTATGAATGTATTAGATTGGAATGGTAAATCTTCAGTTATGAAACTTTATTTATATATGCACTATAAACACACACACATATATATATAACACATATGTGTATATATATATATATATATATATATATATATATATATATATATATATATATATACATCAAGTTGAGGGTGTATTTTTCACTGAGGTTATATCCCAGAAGTTTTGGAAACTGCTTAATCTCTTTTGTCTGTTTTGACTTGCAGAGGATGGTTTTACAGTTCTGAGTAGTTTCACTGTTTGGAAGGCCAGCTATGGGCAGATGGAAAAAGACTCCACTCAAATCATGCTGTTCAGTTAAACTACTCTTTTCTTTCACTAAATATCATACTATCTCTTCATATTCCTGGAGATTTTTGCACCATCATGTTCACTTGAGCTCATATTGAATAGAGCATACTAGAAAGAAGACATCTGGGTTCTAAGACAGTTATTAAATTATAGCATTAAATATATCTATAACTATTCTGCCTCTGGGCTTATTATATATGTACTACTAAATGCTTTACTATTGAAACAACTTTAGTTAGGGTTGATTACTCTCAGCTAAAAGAATGTCTAAGGAAAAAGAAAAAAAATATTTTAGAAAGTGTAAGTAAATAAACACTGGGAGCTGTGGAGGAAAAGTTTGTAAAAGTACTCTAGTGAGATCATTAAAGGTGCTGAATTCTAAGCCTGAGCACTTACACTGAGACTGTATAGCTTATAGTTAAAGGCACAAAGGTATACACTGCATTTTTGACTTTCTGTTTTATATGTTGGTTGGATTTTTGTGGAAAATAATTATTTTTATAAAATTTTTATAATATTACAGGGTGAAGTATTATAATTATTATTATATGATTATAATATTACAAGGTGGCTTAAAATTTAAGGATATTATATGTGAAGAAAATATTCAAGTGTCATGGTGGTCTAATGAGTATTAATGAGAAATTGTGTTGTAGGATGTAAAAATATCCACACAAAAAAAAAGGATGCAGGAGACAGTGAAATGAACTTAATTGAGTTCATAGGAATAGATAGGGTTCAAGAAGAACTTAAACTATGTAAGTATAATTTTGTTGCTGGAAATGAAAAAAATGATAATATGTGTATTGGTGAAAATAAAAACAGAAAGGGAATATAAATTTCCTTGACAACTTTTTGAGATAACATTTTATTTATAAGTAATTTCCGATTTCAATTTAGCTTTTAAGAATGGTAAACCAAAGCTCAGAGGATTTACGAATTCTCTCCTGAGTGATATAATGAACTACAGTCAAAATTTAATCTCAAAAGTTTTGGAAAAGTGGCTCAGGTGGTAGAGCACATGAACTCTATGTTCAAGGCACTGTTTTAAGTTACTGGTAACATATACCCTCATCTCATCAACTTTTTCAAGGTCCCACAAAATTTAATCCTGCAGTAGTTTATAGTTCACCTTTAATCTCTGATGTCTTTTTAAGGGGTATTCATGACCAGAACAAGAAATAGGAACATTATAAAAAGATGAAAAGATTTTAGTGAAAAGTAAGCTTCTAAACTATAGCTACTTAGTGCAGATTGCAAATAATGGAATGATGGGGTATAGATCTTAAATAAAGTTTATTTTGAAATTATGAATTGTAGAAAAATGTAGTTTTATAAAATAAAGACATAAATTAGCAGAAACTGAGATGTCTGAAAAATGACAAAGATAATTATTAGAAAACAAAGATAATTATTTGAAAACACTAGAGTAAAAGAAAAATTGTAGAACAAAAGATTGAAGTTCAAAGTGTCTCTGTCTAAGAGAAAAGGGAAGTCAGGGCTGAGAAAAGGGTTAAAGGGTACCAAAACAAATAATATCTTTCTAATTACTTTCAAGCAAGAAATGCCAATAAAGTAGATTATTGGATATAAGATAAAGTTGTTGGGGAACTGTGGAATACAAATAGCGTCGTTTAAAAAAAACCATTATCTTGTGTAAAGTAGAAATAAATGGGAAGATTGATATTGCTTTAGAAAGAATAAGAATTAGTAAAAGAAAAAAATTCTGAGAGGAAGAGAGAGAAAGATTACCTAAAATGTTTTTGATAAAAGAAGAATCATGTCAACCACCTAGAAAAAGTGATATATATAAGCAGCTTTGTAATCTGATAGAGGTGCAAAAAGTCTAGTGTATAACTTGGTAGGATATGGCAAAATTATAGGATATATTTCACATTTGTAATATTCAAAGATTTCAGGAGAAAGTAAGTGAAAAATAGACTTTAAAGGAGATATGAATTTTGAAGCAAATGCTCATAAAAATGTTGCAGTTTTACCTGTACAATCTATGCTGAAGTGACTTTAAAGTCTTGTTTCCTATAGTAAATTCTGAATACATTGTACATGAAAAATTCATGTCAGGCTCCTGTTATATCTGTTTTAGAAAGTGCTTCTGCTTCTTTCTCCTTTTTTAATTTTTAATTTTAACAATGTTACAAGGTCGTTTATTTAAACAATGTTACAAGGTAATAAGTTTGTTCCACATATTTGTTCATGATTGAGGTATAGTCATACAATGTACAACAGCATTTGCCATAGATCATTTTGTGCCATCATTGTCCCCAGTTTTCCTCTTAACTTCCCTCATGCTCCCTTCCCTCCAAACCACCCTCCTCTGCCTGCTTTTGGGGCAAGCATTTTCTTCTCTCTCTCTCTCTCTCTCTCTCTCTCTCTCTCTCCCCCGTTCCTTCCTTCCTTCCTTCCTTCCTTCCTTCCTTCCTTCCTTCCTTCCTTCCTTCCTTCCTTCCTTCCTTCCTTCCTTCCTTCCTTTTTTCTTCTTTCTTTTTCTCTTTTTCTTCCTTCCTTCCTTCCTTCCTTCCTTCCTTCCTTCCTTCCTTCCTTCCTTCCTTCCTTCCTTCCTTCCTTCCTTTCTTCCTTTCTTCCTTCCTTCCTTCCTTTCTTTCTTTCTTTCTTTCTTTCTTTCTTTCTTTCTTTCTTTCTTTCTTTCTTTCTTTCTTTCTTTCTTTCTTTCTTTCTTTCTTTCTTTCTTTCTTTCTTTCTTTCTTTCTTTCTTTCTTTCTTTCTTTCTTTCTTTCTTTCTTTCTTTCTTTCTTTCTTTCTTTCTTTCTTTCTTTTTTTCGACACTGTTGTTTGCTACTATCAATGAAGGAGTGTGATGCATGTCACTTTATTCACTTTTCACA
Organism: Suncus etruscus; assembly: GCF_024139225.1. Lineage (NCBI taxonomy): Eukaryota > Metazoa > Chordata > Mammalia > Eulipotyphla > Soricidae > Suncus > Suncus etruscus. The sequence continues at coordinate 83,384,853 of NC_064851.1, read as the reverse complement.
CTCAGTTCTTATCCGCATGATCAGTTCCAAGAATCACTTTTATAGTAAACCCTTCTTTACTCTAACTGCACTCTCTGTTCTTTGCAGCAAAAATTTCTTACCAGGGACTGGTTCTCTTAAGTCTTATTTCTATTGTCTCCAAATATCATTACCACGTCTTTTATTTTTCTTATTATCCCACAAAGTAGTGAGATTATTTTGTATTGGTCTCTTGCCTTCTGACTTATATTACTGAGCATAATAATATTTCATGTTCATCTATCTATGTAGAAGTAAATTTTATGACTTAATTTTTTCTAAGGTTTGCAAAGTATTCTATTGTGTAGATGTACCTTAGTTTCTTTAGCCACTAATCTTCTGTGGGATACCTGAGTTACTTTCACATTCTGAATATTATAAATAGTGTTGTGATAAAAAAAAAAGTCGTGCAAGAGGACATTTTTCTATTGTGTGGTTTTGTTCTTGTTTCTACAGTGTATTCCTTGGAGTGGTATTGGTGGATGATAAGGAAGCTCAACTTTTATTTTTTGAGGAATATTCATATTATTTTCCAGAAAGGCTGGACTAGATGGCATATGCATGAGCAGTGAATGAGAGTTCCTCTCTTCCCTCACTTGTGCCAGCACTGTTTTTTGTGATGTGTGCCATTCTCTGTAGTGTGAGATGATATATTGCTTTTTGATTTGATTTTGCAAATGTATGATTAGTGATGTGTTTTTTGTCCATTTGTATTAATTTTTTGAGAAAATGTTCACCCCCCATTTATTTATGGGGTTAGTTCTTATTAAGTTCTGCAGTACTTTGTATATCTTTAAGATATTAACCCTTTATAGATGAGTATTGGGTGAACAGTTTTTCTCATTCTATGAGTAGCCTTTGTATCCTAGTCACCATTTCCTTTGAAGTACAGAAGCTTCTCAGTTTAATGTACTCCCATTCGTTTATTTCTGCTTCCACTTGCTTAAAGAGTGGTGATTCATCTTTGAAGATGTCTTTAGTCTCAATGCCATGGAGTATTTTTTCCTGTTTTCCTCTCTATACCTATGGATTCAGGTCTGATATCAATGTCTTTAATTCATTTTGACTTGATCTTTGTGTATATAATAAAGAAAGGTTTTAGTTCGTTTTTTGCATGTAGTTGGCCAGTTTTCCCGACACTACTTGTTGAAGAAGTTTCCTTGCTCCACTTTATATTTCTTGTCCTTTTATCAAAGATTAATTCGTTATATTCCTTGGATCAGTCTCAGAATACTCAAGTCTTTCCCATTGATCTGCAGTTCTTTTTTCCAATAACATGCTTTTTTAATGACTATTTCATTATAGTACAATTTACAGTTGTGAAAAGTGATGCCTTCCTTTTTCTTTTTACCAAGGATTTCTTTACCGATTATTATTTCCAAATGAATTTCAGGAGTCTTTGGTCTACTTCTTTGAATAATTTTATAGGTATCCTTAGAGTAGGTGTCGGCAATCTGTGGCTCCAGAGCTGCATGCAGCTCTTTTGAAGCTTTGCTGCGATTCTGACAGGAGGGCCAATAGAAAGGGGTGGGGAGCAGTATCACTTACTCCTTTGCCTCAAAAAGTTCTGTGTGGTAGGTAGCCATCAACTTGGCATCGCTAGGCAACCACAGTGTCCTTGTCCGGGCCCAGCCTCCTCCCTCACATCACAGCATGTGATCTCACTGAGGGCATGCTTTGTGTGCTCCTCTTTGCTGGGTAGGAGGAGACTGCTCTGAAGGAAAAGAGAAATGCTGAGAAAGGGGACACTGAAAAATAATAAAATAAAAAGCAATAAAGTGAAAAAATGGAGAAGAAAAAAGAAGAAAACAGAAAGGACAGAGAGGACTGGAGTAAGAGAAAGAGAGGGCTTGTAGTGTGACTGTTACTGGAATAGGGCCAGTATAGTGAGTGGAGAACAAGAGTCTAAAAGAGAAAAAACAGCAGCCAGGTTAAAAAAAGTTAACAGATATTATTATTATTATTATTATTATTTTTTGCTGGCTAAGCATGAGACAGATCCTTTTATAAGGTGACGCTGAAGGAAACTTATGGCTATTATGTAAAATTATTATTAATAAATAAATTAAATTATTATTTACATTTTATATTCAATTTATTTAATTTAATTTATAGAACATTGGGGACCTGATGAATTGTTTTTATGGCATGCATGGCTCACTAATTACAAAATTTTGGGACCTGATGAATTTTTTTAAAGATGACTTGTTAATTCACCATTATTTTATGAGGAGGAGTAATTGTGAGGGGATCAAACCAAGAAATAATAAAAAATTGGCAAAAATAAAAAATGGCAAAAATTATTTTTATAAAGACGAGGATGACACAGGGCCCTTATTATTAATTATTATTTACATCAAGCACTGATTATGATTTATGGTACACTGGGGCTCTGACTAATTATATGATTTCTTATTATGTTCCTGTTTTTGACCCCCTGGTATGCATGCCATGGATAAAGGCAAGAAGAGAAAAATTTCTGAAGAAACAGTGTTTAATGAATTCTCTACTGCATTCTCTACTGACTCGATTGGTTTACTAGTATGCTTAATATGTGGTAAGAAATTTTCAAACAACAAAAAGTCGAATGTTGCAAGGCATTTCCAGAATAAACATACATCCTTTGCTGTAAAATATCCAGATAGATATGAGAGACAAAAAGCTGTTGCAGATTTTATGAGTAAGATTGATTGGAGCAAAAATAATTTCAAGAAGTGAAGTCTGCAAATTCCACAATATACACGAGTTTTGTGGCCACTCAGGAAATAGTCAAGCATGGGAAGCCATTCACAAATGGAGAGTATACAAAAGAAGCATTCGTTAAGGTTTCGGAGCTATACAAGGACTTCAAAAGCAAGAATAAAATTGTGCATAAAATTAAAGACATGCCTCTTTCTGCGAAGACCGTCAAAGAAAGAACACTAAAAATGACAGAAAACATTAACAAACAGCAAATTAAAGACATCAATTCAGCTGTGGCATACTTCATCACCTGTGATGAATCCAAAGATAAAGGTGATATTGAACAAGTAAAGCTGTTCTGCCGATTTGTGAACTCTCTTGAGCCACAAGAAGAACTGATTGAGCTGATAACGCTAAAAGACCAAACAAGGGGTGAGGATATCTGTAAGGCCCTCTTGGACTACTTAAGTGCTAAAAGATACACACCAACCACCTGGTCTCAGTAGCTACTGATGGGGCACTGAGCATGAGAGGAGCACAGAAGGGCCTTGTTGCTCTACTGCAGAAGGCTCTAGGATGTTGCTGTCATTTCATTGCATCCTGCACCAAGAGGCATTGTGTGCTCAAACATTTCCCCTGGAATGCACAAAAGTGATGGATGTAATTATTCAGATTGTTAATAAGATAATGGTAAAGGGTTGAAACCACTGACAGTTTCATTTGCTATTGGATGAGGTTAGCAGCATATATTCTGAACTCCTGCTCCACAAAAAGGTCCAGTGACTTTCCAGAGGTGTGGTGCTAAAACGCTTTGTACCATGTTTAGAAGAAGTAAAAACGTTCCTGGCCAGCAAAGAACTCACTTTTGCTGAACTGGAACAACCAGAGTGGCTGGGGAAATTACATTTTATGGTAGATCTGACAGCACATCTAAATACACTAAATGCAACCCATTCAGAGAAAAGGATGCACAGCCCTGCATCTGCTAGAGGAGGTTTTGAAATACGAACACAAATTGACAGTGTTTGTCAAAAATTTACAAGGAGTTACCCTGTATCACTTTCCCTCTTTGAGAGAGTTCAAAGTCACATATGATAAATTTGGATTATTTGAAGTCTGCAATCACCACAATGCAAAATCCGTTTGCAAAACGATTCTGTGAGTTCAGAGAACAAAAAACCCACATTATCCTTCCTTGTTACTCCCCTGGCGATTGATCCATCCTATTTAATATGACTCCATTCGCTGGTGTAAGTCAACCTGATCTTAAGATGAAATTGGCCGATATAGCTGACAAAGATACATGGGTGTCCAAGTTCAAATGCTTGACCGCTACTCTTGAGGATGTTGCCCGTCAGAAGGATATTCTGGCTCAAAATCATAAATGGAGTGATATTGAAAACCTTCCCAAACAAGACAAACTTATCTTCGAAACATGGAATGCCATCCTCAATACGTATATAAACATGAAAAAAATAGGTATTTGGAGTCTTGTTGATTTTTAGCTCCACTTATGTACTGTATTTGCCAGCGTATATGACGACTGGGAGTATAAGACGACCTCCTAATTTTTTCAGTTAAAATAGGTTTAGGCCTATATTCGCTGTATCAGACAGAACGTTCCTGTGCTGCAATGTATGTACCACAGTGAGCCAATCACAACAAGCAAAGATTTAAAGATTATACTGTAATAGACTTCCTCTCCGACTCTGGCCAATCTGAGCAGGCTTTTTACAGTGTAGATTCGGGTCCAAACCATTGTCTAATTAGCGTGCATAAAAAGCCTGCTTGGATTGGCTGAGTTAGAGAGGCAGCACAAACCATTGTCTAATTAGCATGCATAAAAAGCCTGCTTGGATTGGCTGAGTTAGAGAGACAGTACGAGCAGCCTTGCAATGATTGGTGCAGGATCCAGTTAGAAAATTCGTTTTGTGGCAATATTCAGACAACTTTCGTTTAGCGGCATATTGAAACATTTTTTTGGGATATACGTGGCGTATAAGACAACCCCCGATTTTCGGTTGACTTTTTTTTTCTTTCAAAAGTCGTCTTATATGCCGGAAAAATACGGTATGTGAGCAGGTCTTCTTCAACATTAACTATATTAAAAACAAATATTGATTACTTCTCACAGATGATAGCTTACAAGCCTGTGTGAAATAAAGGTTATGTCTTACAGCCCTGATATGCAGACAGTGTGCACTGAGGTTCAGGAGCATATATCTCATTAAACAGGTAAATTACATATTTTAATTAGCTATTAATTTGCACAAATATATAAGGTAAGAAACAATGCATGCAGTGCTATATTTGTTTTAAATATTGCAACGGTTTTGCGGCTCCAAGGTTTTTTTTTTTTCTTTGGAAACTAATCCAAGTGACTCTATGTCTTAAAGGTTGCAGACCCCTGCCTTAGAGGGATTGCATCAAATCTGTACTATGCTTTGGGAAGCAAAAAATATAATGTGGAGCCTTTTCATTAAAAAGGCTTTGTTGAAAAAATTAGTTGTCCACAAAAAAAGAAAAAATAAACTCAGAACTCTTTCTAATTCATGACCAAAAAAATCAAATAAAAATAGAGTAAGGATATATAATATTAGACCAGAATTCACAAGGCATATAGAGGAAAACATAGGCATAACACTCCATGACTTTGTAACTTAAGGGATATTTAAGGATGAAATGACACTGACCAAGCAAATGGAAGCAAAGATAGACAAATGTACCTAAGTTAAATTAAGACATTTCTACACTTCATAGGTGAAATTGATCAGAATACAAAGAAAATTTATAGACTGGGGAAATTATCTTTTCATCATTCATCACATCTAGAAATATTATTCAAGATATATAAAGCAGTAGTACATAATTAAAAGACAACCAACACAATCTAAAAACGAGAACAAATGAACAAAAACTTCCTCAAATAAGACATTTAAATGGCCAAAAAATATTTTAAAAAGTACTCTATATCACCAATCATCAGAGAAATGCTAATCAAAGCAACAATGAGCTATCACCTGACATCACAAAAAAAAAAAAACTAGTTCTTATCAAAAAGAATAAAAACAACCAGTGTTGGCAATGATTTTGGAGAATAATACATTCATTCACTGCTGGTGGGAATATCAACTGGACCAAGGTTTTGGGAAGATAATGTGGGCATTCCTCAAAGAACTAGGAATTGTGTTTCAATAGTACCCAGCAATTTTATGCCTGAGAATATATCTCAGTGGACCCTCAAACACAATTATATGGCTATCTTCACTCACTGATGATTATGGTTAATCATCATTAGTGATGATTATCACTATTAACAATAACCAAAATCTTGAAACAACCCAAGAGCCAAAGAAAAGATGACTGTGAAAAGAAACTAATGTATGAGAAAATAAAGTCAAGTAATTTGCTTATGCACAGATGAATTGAGAATATTGTGTTTGGTGAAATGAGTTAGAGGAATAAGAACAGAGTAAGAATGATCATGCAGGTTATAAGAAACATACTAGGAGAATGATTAATGTCCAAAGGCAATAAAAAATAGCAGAAGAACTGGCCTTACTAGCAAGCTTCTTATTGAAAAAAAGGATAGTTCAGGGAAGGGACCACAGTGCCAATGATAAAGAAAAGTGATCACTCTGGACGAGGACTAAGTGCTAAAAGGAGGTAAAATGATATGCATACAGTAACAGTATTGTAAATCACAGTGCCTATAATGGAAAAAAAGTGCTTTCCATAGAGGCAGGCTGAAAACCCGGGGACATTGGTCAAAGGAAATGGGAGATGGAAATCCCTGTGAAAGGATTGGTGTTGGAACATTGTAACCCTAAAACTAAATCATGAATAACTTTGTAACTTTTCAATTTATAGTTATTAAATAAAAATTTAAATTAAAAATGAGAATTAAACTCTTAATAAAACATTAAACCAAGTGCAGCAAGGTTTATAAAGCAACTGCTGATAAAAATTTGTTTTTATGATTTTATAGTAGTTACTGAAAAATTTAACAGAAAAATTTGACAAGAAATAAAGAATAACTAAGAAAGGTACCTTGAAACATATAAGGTTGAGGATAAAAGTGAACAGAACCTATGGAACTTCAAAAGGGATTAATGATATTGAGATTAGAAAGAACACATAAAATAGACACATATCCATGGTATACATGGAGTTATACAGCCATAAATATCCAGGATATAAATCTCAGAGGTAATTTTAATTATTTGATTTAGTTGAAAAAAAGAACAAAATAAAATAAAATAAACAAATTGGGACCACAACAAGTAATTAACATGGCACAAGAAATTCAGGTTAAAACAATATTCATATTACTAAATGGGATAAAAATTACTGCACACCACATATCATATAATGGAAAATATAAAAAAGTATATAATGCACTATATACTAATTACTAAATTACTAAACTCAGCAACAAAAAGTTTACCCATCAAATACAAAAACAAATATATTTTATTTGTTGTGGAATGTATATGAACAGACATTTCCACAAAGAAGACATAATTATGGCCAACAAGCACTTAAATATTTTATCATTACTAATTATTAAAATACAAATAAAAATTGAAAAAGAGTCTAGAGAGACAACAGTACTGAGGTTGATTGCTTTGTATGGGGCCACTCTAGGTTTTATCAGAAACACTACATATAGTCCTCTGAGCACAATAGGAATAATCCCTGAGTACAGAGCGAGGAGTAATTCTTGAATATCACAGTGTATATCCCAAAACAAAATAGAAAATAATGGCAATGAGGGGTCAGAGCAGTGGCGCAAGTGGTAGGGCATTAGCCTACCACGTGGTTCACCTAGGACAGACAGTGGGTCAATTCCCCGGAGTCCCATATGGTTCCCCAAGCCAGGAGTGATTTCTGAGTGCATAGCCAGGAGTAACCCCTGAGTGTCACTGGGTGTAGTCCAAAAACTGGGGAAAAAGAAATAATGGCAATAAGAAATCTCGTGTCAGTGAGCAAATACTGGAAACAACCAGTATTAGTCAGGATGAGGTAAAAATGTAACCTTCATAGTTCTGGTTCAGTGCCTATGAAAAACAATATGAAAACTTCAAAAAAGTAAGAATAGAATTGTTATATGATGCAGTAATTCTATTTCTTGACTTCTACATTCTCCACCAGCACAAAGGCATTGATATGGAAAAATCTATGCACACCTTTGTTCAATGTCGCAGTACTAGTTAAAAGTCAAGATATGACAATGACCCAGATAACCAACAAAGAGTAATGGATTAAGAAGTTGCTGCTAGATAACCTGCTTTTAGGGTAGGTGTTCCCTCATCTAACGGTGAAGTGAAACTAGAGGATGCTCCACATCAACCTTACTCGATGAAGGAAATGTGCAAAAACCAGAACCTTTAACTACAGGAAACTAGCACCAGCACCAGCTAATGTGCAAAAAAGTTTCCCTGGGACCACAGAGAATGACTCAGGGGTTGGGCAGCCTGGTATGCCTGGAGCCCAGAGTCGGTCTCATGCCAGAAAACTTCAGGTGTGAGGCCCCTTTGTAATTAGTCCAAGGCTTTATTTCCATTTTTCCCCATATTTTGCTGGGCCTATGCAAACAATGGCGATTGCCACTCTCACACCATTACTACTGTATTTTTTTGAACACTTATTCTTTAAGAAAGAAAGAAACAAAAACAGCTTACTAAACTTAAAAAATATATAACAGTAATAAAATGTCTGTCTCGAATTCAGCAGAGGATGGGAAGGAGGGAGGGGGGCACTGGTGGTGGGAATGTTGCTTTGGTGAAGGGTTGTGTTCTGTTTATGACTGAAACCCAACTACAATTATGTTTGTAATCATGGTGTTTAAATAAAGAATTTATATTTAAAAAAAGAGAAGTTGCTGCTAGGGGTTCAGAGTGATAGTGCAGCAGTAGGGCATTTGCCTTGCATGTGGCTGACCCAGGACGGACCTGGGTTCAATCCACAGTATCCAATATGGCCCCCCAAGCTAAGAACGATTTCTGAGCGCATAGCCAGGGGTAACCCCTGAGCATCACTGGGTGGGGCCCCAAAACAAAAACAAAAACAAAAAAAGAAAAGATAAAACCTTTCAATTCACTGCAAATAGTGTTGATTTGGAAGTGTCATGCTATATGAAGTAGTTAGACGGAGAAGGACTAATACCAGATAATCTCACCCATTTGTAGTGTATAGAGAAACAAGTAATGAATGGAAGTTAAACGTGATAGCACTTTTGCCTATGGATTATTTGTTTGTTTTGTTTTATTTGGGGGCCAGACCTGATGATGCTGAGGGATTACTCCTGGCTATGCACTCAGAAATAGCTCCTGGCTTGGGGGACCATATAGGAAGCCAGAGGATCACTTTTTTGTTTGTTTGTTTGTTTGTTTTTGGGCCACACCCGGCGGTGCTTAGGGGTTACTCCTGGCTGTCTGCTCAGAAATAGCTCCTGGCAGGCACGGGGGACCATATGGGACACCGGGATTCGAACCAATCACCTTAGGTCCTGGATCGGCTGCTTGCAAAGCAAACACTGCTGTGCTATCTCTCCAGGCCCAAGCCAAGCCAGAGGATCAAACCATAGTCCATCGGGATCGAACCGTAGTACGTCGTAGGTAAGCCGGAGTAAGGCAAACATCCTATCGCTTGAACCACCACTCTAGCTCCTGGGCATGGATTTTAAGGGACAAATAAGGGATATTGTATATTGATCCGAAGGAGCTATCTTACATATAACTTTATCCACTTAGAGAGCCAAATTCTTGTCTGGAGTGACTCTTTCCAACAGTCATTGTCATGGTAGTCCATTCTCTTCCCTAACTGCATTCTCCCCACTACTGTGGAGCTCAACCCAAGGTCTTCCTGGCCTTTGTCTCTTTATTCCTCAATATTATTACTAAACTATTGTTTCTTTTATATGTCACAAATTAGTGCAGTTATTCTATGTCTATCCCTCTCTGACTCATTTCTCTTAGCATAATATTATTTATATCATCAATACATAATTAAATTTCATGAGTTAGTGTTTCCTAACAGCTACATAGCATTCATTTTATAGTGTAGATATTTCCTTATCCACTCCTCTGTTTGTGGGACTAGAATTGTTTCAGATTTTTGTTATTTTGAATAGTGTTGCAATGAGCATAGAAATGCAGAGGGATTTTCTTCATTGTATTTTGCGCTCCTGGGGTGTATATCTATCTCTGTAATATTTTTTGTTTATTGAGCCACACCCAGCAGTGCTCAGGGGTTACTCTTGGCTATGAACTCATAAATCATTCCTCTCAGGCTCTGGAAACCATATGGAGTGTCAGGGATATAACCTGGTTGATCCCATGAAAGGTAAACACCCTACCCACTTGCTATTGCTCTAGCCCCTATAAGCTTTTTTTTTTTTGAGAGTTAATTATACCAGATTAATTGATGCTCAGTGCTTATGTCTACTTTTGTGTTCAGGGGAAATTTCTCGATCATATAAAGTTGAGGCATTGAAATGAATCTGCTATGTATAAGTAGGGTCCCTAATCCCTATATTATCTTAGCAAACTATTATTCTATATTTGGAGGGGGAATTGGCTTACACCTGGCCATGCTTGGGCAATATTTCTGGTTATGTACTCATATTTCACTCCTGGGAGACTGGAGGAATCATATGAGTTGTTGGAGATTGAACCCAGATTTGCCACCTGGAAGGCAAATGCCATATCAGTCTAGTCACTATTTTATTTTTATACTATCGTTTCTACATTTTTATTTTATATTATTCCTACTTAGAAAACTATATACCTCTCAATTGTAGGCAGCTTCTTAAAGTAGATGCATCTCAGATGTTGTCATCGGTATTGATTTTTGTAAGCAACAGCATCATTCTTCTGGAAAGTAGCCATTCTCTTTGATGGATTACTCCTAAGAAGTAGAGATGGCAGCTTCTGCCATAAGTATCCTGTATGACCCCCAGCCAATTTATGTATCAAGCAGAAATGATTGGACTGTATGAAATTTAAAGGCTAGATAAAATTATTCACCATAGCATAAAAACACAGAATGGATTTTGAACACAAGAATGGATTTTTGAACACATTTTTTTTTTTTTTTTAGTTTCACTTGAAAACCTTCTGTCTTAAGTAGTTGTTGTGCTGGATTTCAAGAAAATTGCTTTGGGTGGGTGATATTTTACACCAAGTTCTGTCCAGCACCAACACAACATGGCAATCCAGATGGTTAATCAGAGGCTTACTGCAGTCTGTTCCAAACAGCCCTTTGTGTCTGGTAGGAATTCTTTGATTTCAATACTGCAACGACAGTAGAAACTTGTTTGTAGTATCTTCAAATCCAATTGGCTGCAGTTTAGAGTTGCTGTAGTTACTTGGAAATTTAATTAAAAGAGAGGCTAAAGAAGTTAATTCAGTTGATATCATTTGTTCACATTGTAAGAAAGCAGCTAAAACTCCCCTAAATTAATATACTGTATTTGCCTGAGGATTGGGAGTACCAGACAGGAAGGTGCCCATGAGATTCAACATATGCTAAGCAGTGAACTAAATATAATTATTGAGAGGTCTTTTAGAGTTTTCTTTTTCCATTCATAAGTGGTCAACCATACACACTCAATTCCTTATCAAGGAATAAAGCACTTCAAGACTAAAACAAAGAACAAAAAGAAATTCCTGCCTTCTTTTTTTTAAAGAATTTTTATTGTGATCCAAGTGAATTACAAGTCTTTCACAGTAATATTTAAGGTACATAGTAAAATGAATTAGGGCCATACCCACCACCAGTGTTGTTCTCCCTCCACCCCTGATCCCAGCATGCATCCCATACCTCCCCCATTTGCCCCGTGGACTGCTAGTGTAACTGGTTTCCTTTGTGTATAGCTTGTTGTAGATTGGGTATCGATTCTAGTGTCTTTGACTTTGGGTCCTGCCTTTCTTCCCAATTCTTTCCTTCCTTTTTTTCCCTCCCCTTCTCTTACTTTCCCTTCCCTTTCCCTTCCCTTCCCGTGTCTTCCTTTCTCTTCCCTTCCCTTGTCTTCCTTTCTCTTCACTTCTCTTGTCATCATTTCCCTTCAATTCTCTTCTCTTCCCTTCCCTTTCGTTACCCTTCTCTTTCCTCTCTTCCCTTCCCTTCCTTTCCCTTTCTTTCCATTGCCTTCCTTCCCTTCTATTTCTGTGCTTGGGGCCTTATCTAGTGCCAAGTATCAAAGCAGGGTCTGTCAATTTTAAAGTTAATTTATTTAAGCACCATGGTTACACAATGAGTACATAATAGTTTATGACTGAGTTTCTATCATAGAATATATATTACCCTCTACTCATTTTACAATAATAATATCCGTATCTATCCATGTAAAAGCAAGTTTCATCACTTAACTATTACTAACAGCTGTTTAGTATTCTATTTTGTAGATATACCACAATTTCTTTAGCCACTCATCCTTTGTTCTTGGGCTGTTTCCAGATTCTGGCTATTGTAAATAGTGTTGTGATGTATATAGAAGTGCAGAGGGATTTTCTGCATGGTGATTTTGGGATCCTGGGATATATCTCTAGACATGGTATTGCTGGATCATAGAATCTCAATTTTCAGGGTTTTTTTTTTTTTTTTTTTTTTTTGAGGAATAACCATATTGTTTTCCAAAATGGCGGGAACTGCCTACATTACTACTAGTAATGAGTGAGAGTCCTTTTCTTTATGCATCCACACTAATAGATGTGAAATGTTAGTGATATGGAACATTTCCCTTGTGGCTTTTAGTCATCTGTATTTCTTTTTGAGGAAAATGTCATTTTTCCCCATTTTAGGATGATGGGGAGATGAGGAGAAGAGGGAGAGAACTGGGAGAAAGGAAGAAAACAGATGAGAGGTGGCTACAGAATAAAGCAAGAGGAGATGAGGGGAGAGAAGGTAAAGGAAGGAGAAGAGGGAGGAGAGAGATAAGAGGGAGAGAAAAGGAGAGAGGTATTAGTAAATGAAGATGAAATGGGAGAGGAGTTGGGGGGAAAGAGAGATAGAGGGGAAAGAGGGAGGGAAAGAAGAGGTGCGAAGGTTTTTCTCTTCTTGCTATATTATTTCAGTGCCTTATATGGCTTAAATATTAACACCTTATCTAATGACTATTGAATTTTTTCTCTCATTCTGTGGGTAGTCTTTGTAATCCTAGTCCCTACTTCATTTGAATTGCAGAAGCTTCTTAGTTTAAAATATTCCCATTTATTTATTTTTGCTTACACTTGCTTGGACATGTTTAATCTTTGCAGATGATTTAGCTTAATGTCATGATGTCTTATGCCTATTATTCCATTATGTACCTTATGATTTTAGGTCTAATTTTAAGGTAATTATTCCCTTTTGGAAAACAATATAGATATTCTTTAAAGTACTATAAATTGTGCTTCCATATGATCTAACATTGCCACTCGAAGGATATATGCTAGGAACACAAAATAACATTACAAAAAAAAGTCTTCATTGCAGCACTATTTTTATAATAGCCAGATTCTGTAACAACCTAAAAACAGAGACAGATGAACAGCTAAAAAAACTTTTGTACATCTACAAAATTGAATAGTAAGCACATTGTTAGTGGAGCAGTGAAGTTAGAGAAGGCAAGGAACAACTATGACAATGATTGTTGGAAATGATTATTCTGGACTATACCTGGTTGTTGGACAGAGAAAACATGATTTGCACAGTACAGCTCCATTAATAATAGTGCAAACTATAGTGTCTAAAAAGGAAAAGAAAGGAAGAGGAAGATAGTGGGAGAGCATGAGAAAGAAAGAGAGACAGAGAGAAAGGGATAGAGAGACAGAGACAGAGACAGAGAGAAAGAGAACGGGAAGATAAAGATGTCTGCCCTAGAGGCAGACAGGAGAAAGTGAGAAATGTTTATTGGTCAAGGGTGACATACATTTTGAGACTGAAACTCAATAATAAACAACTTTGAAATCATGGTGTTTAAATAAAAGAAACAAAGAATGGACAAACCTAAACTCAATAAAGAGGAATGCTCATTTCTCTCTCATAAATTTTTAGGCATGTGTTTAAGTCTGTGTTGTCTTATATTACTATGGCTATCCCAGCCTATTTTAGGAAGTTGTTTGCTTAAATTATCATTCTACAATATTTGACTTTTAGTCTATATTTGCTCTGACTAAATGGATGTGTTTTATATGGGCAGCACAATGTTGGATTTAATTTTCTGATCCTCTGTGTTTTTTAATTGGCTCAGTTAGTTCATTAATGATGAAAAAGATTATTTTCATGTGATTTTGTGTCATCATGTTATAGAAGATTGGTGTGTTTGTTAAGTTTTCTTTGCCTTAAAGTAGAATCTTCAGTTCTTCTTTTAAGATTGGTTTTTAGTCTCTAAAGATTTTGAACTGTTCTTTATTCATGAGCTGTTTCTCCTTTCTTTAAATCTGAATAAAAGTCTGACTGGGTGAAGTATTCTTGGTGACACATTGATTTTGTTCAGTTTTGTCTGTATATACCAACACTGCCTTTGATCTGGAGGGTTCCTTGTGTTAATTCTGCCATAAATCTTAAGTTCCTTCTCTCTATGTAATTTCTCTTTTATGATTTTGCCACTATCAGTATTCTATCCCTATCTGAGATTTTATCATTGTAACTAGAATGTGCCTAGTGGTGCTTTTAACAAAATTTCTTTTAAATGGTACTCACTGGCACCTAGGATGTGATCACAAGCATTCCGTAGTTCTGTTTTTTACTTTTTCTACTTCATTGGTATTTTCTTCCTGGCCATCTGGGAACCTAATGATTTTTATATTGTTTCTGTTGAATTTTTCAAAAGTCTACTTTTGTCTGTCTTCACTTAAATTTAGGATATTTTCCATCTTCTATTTATTTATTTAGACTCCAATTTATTCTGCTGATTGGAGATGTTATGCAGCTTTCCTTCCAGCTCACTTGTTCTGTCCTAAGCAGCTCTTACACTGCTAGTAAGGTTTTCCAGGGAGATTTTTTTTTTATCCCATATTCCATGTTATTCAATTCTGATATTGCTTTTTAAAGTTTTCTCATTTACACTTAACATCTTCAGTTTTATAGGCTATTTAATGTTTTTTTTTTAGTTCTTTGAATAGTCTTAACATTTTTTTCTAAAGTTCTTAGAGAATTATATAGAAGGCTAATTGGTCTTCAAAACTACCATCTCCAATCACAAGGTATGGTGGGGTTCTGTGTAGTTTTCCCATTGTTATCTTTATAGTGTGGTGCTATATTTTATGTGTTGTGGTGGGATTCCTTGACTAGAAATAAAAAGTGTATGGCCATTCTATTGCTTTGGCTCACTCACATCAATTCAGTTAAAAATGGCATTTTTAGGGGCTGGAGAAGTGGTGCTAGAGGTATGGCATCTGCCTTGCAAGCTAGGATAGACTGCGTTCGATCCCCCTATTGTCCCATATGGTTCCCCCAAGCCAGATGCAATTTCTGAGCACATAGCCAGGAGTAACCGCTGAACATAAAATGGGTGTGGCCCCCAAAAAACAACCAAAAACAAAAATATGGATTTTTATTTCAGTCTCTACCCACAGCCTGCTATTGCTCCTTGTCAAGTGTCTGTTTTTATTTCTCGCAGTCTCCATATTGTCTGGATTGCTCAGTTCAGTTCTAAATGGTGCTTTTTTTAGTCCAAACTCTACCCACAGCCACAACTGCTCCTATTGCTGCTAGTCAATGTATTTTATTTTCCTCCTGACCACGGTCTTGCCTATGTTCACTCATCTCAGTTCAAAATCTCCCCAGACTGGAGGTATTCCATACTTCCTCCTTCTCCTATCTTTCTATCATACCCAAACTGTTTCCTGAATTCTGAGAATAATATGAGGTTGTTAACACTCAAATATCAAAAAAATATTTTGTATATTAAGAGGAATACTGACAATTTAATTTTTTTGTTTGTTTTTCGGGCCACACCTGTTTGATGCTCAGGTGTTACTCCTAGCTAAGTGCTCAGAAATTGCCCCTGGCTTGGGGGGACCATATGGGATGCCGGGAGATCGAACCGAGGTCGGGATCTTTCCTTGGCTAGTGCTTGCAAGGCAGACATCTTACCTCTAGCGCCACCTTGCCAGCCCCTGACAATGTAATTTTTTTTTTATTATTTCTTAAGTTTTAAGTACTAAGACTGGATTGAGCTTTAGAAAATTTGAATCATATTTTTCCCAGCTGAGTTACTCAAAGCCAGCTTATATGGAGATTAATAAAGTTGATATGCTATTAGAACTAAATACTAAATATCCAAATGTTTTTGGACACAGTTATAACTGAAAAACTTATCTCTTTAAAGAGATATATTCAGTTCAGTTTAATAAGTAATAAATAATACTTGGGAAACATTATATACAGTCACTATATACTTATTCCTGGAAAGTGGAATCTTATTTCAGCTACTAAGATGTTAGAACTTGATAAAGGATGCCAACAAAGTGAAATTAAATTTTTTGTTTTAAAGTTAAAAAAATATTAATGCTTTACAGTATACAGTAGTAATACAGTGTTACTAGTAAAACCAGAAGCTAATATTATTTATTTTAGTATTAAAATGTTTCATTTAATTTTATTAGAGTACTGAACTTAAGAATAAAACATTCCTATTTTATTAGTTAAAAATGTGATAGAGGAAACTTTATTTATATATGATACTTTTTGCAAGATAAAAATATCTCCAGGCTGAAACTAAAAAAAAAATAAGTAAAAGTGAAACAGTGATGAAAGATTGCTGAATCCCACATAGACACATTAGTTGGTGTTGAATGACAAATGATAACAATGTTGAGTTGTTCTCAGTGCCAGTTAGCAGGAGTAGAATTAGGAGTTTAGATAACCATATGAAACATTAAGGAAAGTCTCCTGAAAAAATTTTAATTTATGCATTAAAAGTAAATTAATAAGTATTGTACAGAGTAAAATAGATAAAACTATAAACTAATTTTAAATAACATGGCCCTTAATTATTGTGTTTTGATTATAAAGACATTCAAGGGAAAAAAAGAGTACTTAATTCACATTAAGACATGGGGACATGATTTAGTAAAACATCTTGTTAGAGTGAGAAAATGAAACAAAACAAAACAAATTAAAAAAGAACCTGCTTGCTACCTCTACTTTTGCAAATATAAGTGAGACTAAGAATTCTTTTATTTATTTTTTTTTTTTTGGTTCTTGTTTTTTGGGTCACACCCGGCAGCGCTCCGGGATTACTCCTGTCTCTATGCTCAGAAATCACTCCTGGCAGGCTCGGGGAACATATGGGATGATGCTGGAACAGACAGAACCACTGTCTGTCCTGGATCTGCTGCGTGCAAGGAAAACACCTTTCCTCCATGCTATCTCTCAGGCCCCGAGACTAAGAATATTTGTGGGATGCATGGTCAAATGGAAGTAATGAGACAATTTGTCCTTCTTATATTTGAGTTCCTAGAAAATGTATGGGGTTACTATTTTCATGAGGAAACCCTGTGTGGCCAAAAGTCTCTGAGTGAAAATGTTTTTAATATTAGTATTGAGCATATAGAAAACATAATACCCCCCCTTTCTTTTAAGAGATAGTAGATGAAGATATGGGTCTGGAGCTATAGTACAGTGGATAGGATACATGAATGCATCTGATTGTGGTCATCAGTGGTATCAGTGGTACCCATATTGCATTCCAGTTCTACCAGGCATGATCTCTAAGCCTAGAGTCAACCCTGAGTAACACCAGAATTGGCTCAAGAAACTAAAATGAAAGTGAACACAAATGAATTATTTCCTTTGTGTTATTTCTCTGCCTTATTTCCTACTTCCATATTCTATTTTTTTTAGTAGAAAACTGAGGATCTCAGAGATTAAATATATTGTTCTGGGAAGCATATACAATTTAGGTAAGGACTAAGTTTATGTACAAATTTTTGCAGTTGTTTTGAAGAAAGAATTGCTATAGAGTGAGTTAAGTAAGAAATAAATCGCCTTACTTACTCAACCTACTTCTGAAGTCAAGGGATACATAAAAGAAATTCGGACAGGGCAGTGGTGAAGCAATGAGCACTTCTTTAGAACTAAGTGGCTGATGAAATGAAAAAAAAAAAGAATAATTTTAATGTAGTATGATGATTAGTAACTCAAAAAAACATGTGCATCACTTTTGTTCCTTTTCCTGTAAGTGTAGAGAAAATGAATCTTTATCCCTATTTTTTCATTCATCATGAGCATTTTTTTTTACAAATTTCACTACTACTTTCCAGTGCAACATTGATCTCATTTGCCTTCCACATTTGAAATTAATTTCTTTATGATACTCCTATAGTATTTCACTTATTCTTTATATTAAAACACTAGTTTTGAAGAGTTATTTACATTGAGCTTTGAAATTTATCTAGGTATCTTTATTCAAAACTGAAACAGATGGATGCTGTTGTTTTGGACATTTTTTAAAGCTATCATCTCCAAACAACAGTATGCTGGACTATAGTAGACCTTTAATATGTTTTTTATTTATTGATGGGTTAATTAATTTTTTAAAATAAAATAAATTTTATCATTGTTTAAAAATTATTAATAATTTTTAATTAAACTGAATCATCAATAATTCTTGAATATAAAAGGGTAAATTCCTTATTATTTATATTCCATTCCATTCTATTCTACTGCTACTTTTTTTGTTTGTTTTCTTTTGTTTTGGTTTGGTTTGGTTTTTTGGGCCACACCCGTTTGATGCTCAGGGGTTACTCCTGGCTAAGCGCTCAGAAATTGCCCCTGGCTTGGGGGGACCATATGGGACGCTGGGGGATCGAACCGCGGTTGCGATCTTTCCTTGGCTAGCGCTTGCAAGGCAGACACCTTACCTCTAGAGCCACCTCACCGGCCCCTACTTTTTACCTTTTTGTGTTTTGCTGTTAATTCATTAAATTTGAGGAAAAATATGAAGTAGGGTGTTTACAATTTAGTTCTTTATTAAGCCTATAATAATCTATTATTAATTAATAATCTAGTTCAATTATTAGGCAATTTGAGTAATTTCAGACAGGAAATGAAGACTAGATGCAATACCCTACAGAGCCTATAGTGAAAAATCTTGAGTTGTATACAGACTTTAAGATCCTCTACAAACGTGGGAGAATATGATAAAATTTTCATAATTCAATAATAAAAATAAATAGAAGTACTTTAATATCAATAATTAAAACAGCAAGATAATAGGTTTTCACTTTTAGAAAATATTAGAATCTTGTCAAGAAAGGATATTTATTTGCACTTTGAAATTTGTTAAATATTAATAAAAAGTAGTTGAAACAGGGAAACACTTGTGACTTGTGAATTATTTGTGAATATGAGAAGACTAGTGTTTTGCTCATTGAGTATATTCCATAAAACAAATTTCAAAAACCAAATATATTGTCTTAAGTGTTTTATCTTCTGGAAAGAAAACACATTAAACAATATCTTAGAGTATGTAGGGGAATAAATGCATCACTATACTCTTTTAATGAAAATTTTAGGGACTGCAAATATGTGTCATATATTAATCATTTTGAGTTTATTTAGACAAAATTTTAAATCTAGATGCCTAAATCTATATATTTCTTGGAGAATTAGATTAAACAGGGTGCAATGGTAACTGTTTAACTTTGCCACAGTAAAGCAAAATATGACTGTAAACTGTATGTAAACCATTGAGTCTGACTGTGTCTAAAAAATTTTATGTACAAAAGCATGTAGTGAGTCTGATTTAAAGTGCCCATATTGCTATACATCAAGGTTTTTTTGTGAGTGAGTTTTTGTGAGTCTTTTAAAGTGAATGCAACCATCTATGGTGTTCTTAAACCAGGTTCAAAGTCCTCATTTAAGAATGTTCACTACTCTCCCACTGAAAGGTAGGAGTTTAAACTCATAAACTTTTCTTTTAATTGGGATTATTTTTGCCTGAGTAAATCCTTTCTTCCAATTGGTCAGTAAATACATCTGAAGTCTAACTGTGTTGGATTTTACTTTTATTTCATAGGTCTGAGGCTCTCACTATAAGCCTATAACCACTACCCACCAACAGTGAGTTTCAAGGGAAGGTGGAGCTAAATCATGACCTCTGTTTGATCTGGTTAAGCCCAGCTAAAGATCCCAAGTTTTTATCTCCAGTAATAATTTCCTTGGCAAAGTTGATATTTTCCCACATGGAAAATTGGACTATTGTGGATATGCAATCAATTTTCTCTAGTTGAATCCCCCAAAGAGCTCTCCTGGTTATATACCTTTTAGGCATATTTGCTCCGTGTGCAAAGCATGGGCTTTAAATTTGATCACTTCTCTCCATTCAGCTGGGATTCTCTCTAATTTCGTCCTTTTCCAATGTAATGAACATTCAAATCCCTCTGGAAAACTTTTGTAGAGTATTTTGTTTCTAATAATTGTCAAGGGTCTCCCCTTTCATAGTTCTAGGGATCATGAGCTGGGGAAAAAATTCATCAGAAATGAACTGAATATATCCCAGATTCATCTGTTTTCTTCTTACTTGAATTATTGTCTGCCTTTGCCTACAATGAGATTTTTCTCGTCCTCTCTGATTGGCATATTTTTGTTTAAAGAGAAACTTTAAACAATGATAAATCTTTCCCTGGTTTCAGGGGAATGTTTTTGTTATGGTAAGAAGATGGGATAAAATGGCAACTAGAATATTTGTAGCCAAGAGTCACTTGTTCCTAAATGCACACAGTTTAGCATGATGTGTGTTTACCCAAATAACTCTGTGGTATGTCATATTGCAATTAAGTTGATGTTGATTGCTTTACCAAGCACATCCACTAAAAACAAAACTGTAGGTTGGTTGCACACACAAAAAATGACTGATGTGCTTCTAATGAGCTTTAGGGGAAATAGATGCAACTCAAAATAAAAGCTGGAAAAGGCTTTAACTATTTATAAGTTCTACTGTATGTTTATTTAAATGTTACAGCTAATGATTTATTTCAATTCTGAGTTAATAGTATTAAGAAAAGGAATATCATGTCTGCTTCATTGAACCTAAATATGAGTTATTATAGATAACATTGACTTATTAAGGAAATTTTAAGGGTCATTATTAAGCTACGCTATTTTATTTGATCACTACAAGAATCATCCCAGGTAGTAATTGACCTGATTTTGTGATGAGGAAAACAGAGACTTAAAAAAATAGCAAATCCTTGGTTACCAGTGACAAGTGATAGAACCAGAAACTAAATATATCTTTGAATATTTAGAAATAGTTCTTATCACTTGGAAGAAATAAAAAGTTATTTTTAATTTAATTTTTTATTTAATTTCCAATGGTATTCATCAAAATCCAGGGCTATTTTGTTCTGTTAATGGGATTTTCTTCTTTTTGGAATACATTTGCCTATATAATACAGGTCTCATGAGAATATTAAATTACTATTTTATCCTCTAGAGTAGGGTATTTATTTTTTAGATAAGAGGGCATATTTGAAGATACTTTGATTGTCACAACTGGTCAGAAGCTACTATTCTATTCCTGTGCATAGAACTAAGGATTTTTGCCAAACATACAAAATTTGGACATCATTCTTCCTCCTACAGGAAATTAGCTTCCCAAAACGTAGTTTGTGCCAAATTGATCAATCATATTATAGAATGATCAGAAAATTAATGGAATAACCTTGAAAAGCCTGAGAACTTGGACAAGCCAAACTATGTATTTCCTTTCTGTCAACTCTAGTACCTTTTCCACAACAATCTTGTTGTATTGGTCTCCAGAAGGTATATTTTGCAATATCACTAACTACTATAAAACAGTTACATGTATAAAAGAAGAATCCTAACATTTAAGAGAGAATTACTTGACCATGTTTCTTGTTTCATATTCCTTGATAGACATTTTTTCTCTGACACTAACATTTTTTTTATAAAAGTAACTTGTAATATTAGGCCTCTTTTTTTTTTTGAAAAACAACATATGTTTAAATTTTTCAGTTCCAAGCAGGATATTCACATTTGTTTTTCATCATTTTTGACAATTATCCTCCCTTATTTTTTTAAAAAAAAATCTCACTCTTAAAGCCTACTTGTTAAGTACTATTTATCTTTTCCTGGGTGGAGCAAAGATTTCCCATGAACAACCATTTCATATTTTTCTTTGCAAAATGTTTTCCCAAGTGTTTAATTCTGTAGGCAAACTACAGAGCAAACAATCCCTTCCTCCCTACAAACCCTTAAGATAAAAAAATAAAAAATTAAAACACAAAAAGAGGATGTTTTGAGATGTAAAAATATCTTCTTATCTCCTAAAATTAATTCTTTATTTTCCACATTAAGGAAATGCACTGCCTCTAAAAATAGTCATGACATAAATTGTCAATCTGACTTTACTTACATATATATGCAAGTAACAGTTTTATAACAGGACAATATCCAGGAACTAAGTGATATATTTTAACATATACATTTATATGAATACTTAAGAACAATATTTTTCACACATCAATATATCACAAGTTAAAGAAAAGTTATAATCTAAAATAATTTAAATATTTTATAAAAATAACGTTGGCTATATCTTTGGCCAATAAATTTAATTAAATAACATTATTTCTTAACTACTGGGGCTATATGGAAATGGTTTATTGTTTTAATTGAATTTTAAAAGCCATGTCTAGGATCACCCCTAGATTAAAAATTACCACTTTGAGATATTCCTAGATCATGTTTGGGAGACATTTATAAAACACAAAGAAATTGACTTACTAAGAAGCATTAAAATAGTTATGTCAACATTAAGTTATGAAATTGGGTTTCCTCATTTTAGCTTTATCAAAACCAGACAAATCCCAAGAAATTGCATCTTTATTAACTTTGTTTTTATTGTCCTCATCTTAGAGGCATTTTTTGCATTTATATTTATTACTTTTCAAAAGAAATGAATTCTAAAATTGAAAATATGTTTAACTTAACATTATTTTCTAAGATATTTCCCAGGAGTTTTGCTGAAAATATCAGATGGAGGAAACTAAGCTTATAAATTTAGATATTGGCAAACATTGAGCATTAATTCTTCTATCTTAGTTATTTTTTAAATCACATTATAGACTTATTGGTTTATAATATTGTAAAAATTCAGGGTTTTAGCTTTATACTTCTACATATATATAATAGTATTCCACTATCAATATGCTAAGTCATCCTAGCTGATTTTTTTATTTAGTCTAGAAATTAGTTTTATTTTTTAAGTTCTTTTGCTACAATTATTCATATTACATATATAAGTGAAAAATTTATCCAGTAACTGTCCTCTATTTTCTTGCTAATTTAATTTAGCATAGCCACCTCAAGATAGATCCATTTTATTCAAAAGGTACAATTTTTATCTTTGTTTAGTGGATGAGTAGTATCCCATAGCATATATATTTATATACATACATAAATATTGATAT
Organism: Suncus etruscus; assembly: GCF_024139225.1. NCBI lineage: Eukaryota > Metazoa > Chordata > Mammalia > Eulipotyphla > Soricidae > Suncus > Suncus etruscus. The sequence continues at coordinate 83,361,724 of NC_064851.1, read as the reverse complement.
ATTCATATATTATACAAAATATACATATATCATGTATTTTAATTTCTATTTATTTGTAAACTAGTTTGAAATTCAGATAATGTGATGCTATCACTTTACCTGTGGTCTTTCAAAGTAATTTTGGTTATTTGGTATCTTGTATTTTTATTAAATTTTTTAAATTTTATTTTCTTGGAAAAATTTACTTGTATTAATTGAAAATTATGTTCAGCATATAACATTTTAAGTAATAAGCTCACTTAATAAAGTTTAGTACACTCTTTGTTTTTTTAAAGGATAAGAGTTAAAGAAATACAGTAAAATGCTGTTAGAGTGGCAATTGTTGTTATTTGCATAGGCTCAGCAAAATATGGGGGGAAATGGAAAGGAAGAGCCTTGGCCTAAATATGAGGAGACCTTACCCCTGAAGTTTTCTGGCATAAGACCAGCTCTGGGCTCCAGGCATACTAGATTGTCCAACCCCTGAGTCATTCTCTGTAGTACCAGTAAAAAAAATTTTTGCACAATCGCTGTTGTTGGTATCAGGTTTCTGTAGTAGTCAAAGATCACGGATTCTGTGCATATCCTACAATGAAGTTAGGATGATGTGGAGCGTCCTCTAGTTTCACCTCACATTTAGAGGGCATTGCGGAGAGTCCTGCCCTCCTACCCTGAAAGCAGGTTGTTGCTGTTAAGTTTTCTGGGTGTTAAGGGAACCTAAGTCGATGCCAGAGCAGCAGTAGAATCTTCCATGGTACAGAATTACTTCCGGTTGATGTTATAGAGAGCCATGGTTGTTTCGTAGATGGTATCCCTGGTTCAGGGGTGAATGGACATGACCGTTTTACTGAGGCCTGAGTCAGATCATTATGAAAATGTTCAGGGTGTAAGGCCCCACTGCTTTACAAGATTTGTGTATTTGTATCTCTATTAGATAAGAAATAGTTTGTATATGTAATATTTTCAAATTTTAATGTGCCTATGCAAAAGAGGAACAATGCCAAAAGGTATTATTGGTGCATATGGGGGTCGAGGGAACAAGTCCAATAATCCTGTTAACTTGGTTCTAGTATAAGCTCTAAACTGAGGGACTTTCTACCAGAATTCCTTATTGAACAGACCACAAAGAAAAGAACAAAACAAGAGTGGGGGAGCTTGTTACTATATAAGAGAATATTCAGTAAGGGTTAGAGCTGTTAAGGGTATAAATATAAGACATTCAAAGGCTATATACATGTCCCTTTTATATCTTTTGAAGTAGTTGGGGGGTGTTAAGTCCGGAGCACCACTTTGGTCTGTGATTAGGCCTGTGCAGGCTGATAAACGACCCACAATAGTCCCGTATTAGGAAAAAATCTTGAAGTGAGACTTCTCAGAAACCAAGACTCTTAGCAAGCAAAGGTCAACAATGAAGGAGGAGGAAAGGAGGCCTTTGAGAGTAGATTAATACATCAAATATAGTTTAGTTCTGTGTGTGCATTTGACCTTGTATGCATATTTGTACACACATGTGAGAGCAGGAAAGACCAAAAAATATAGTCAAATATATGACACACAATCTCAGAAATGTGGTTTATAGAGAGAAGATAGTTATTTTCCTCAATTAATTTCTTATTTAAAAACTATTAACTTACATAACCTACGTTGTAAGAGTAGCTTTCTTATCTTTCTCATTCATTTCATTTGCTTCTTTATTTTTCACTCTTTCTTTTTCACCAAGTCCGTATAGTAGCTTCTTTGTTCTTCTCTGTATTTTCATTTCAGTTAAGATGAGGCAAGTTAAAGACCAACCTCATCCTTTACCTATTTAGAGATATTTAGGTAAATTCTTTTAAGAAGTCTTTCATAGTTATAGTTGTTGGTTTGTGATTTAATTATTTTTCATAGTAGGCTGCTCCTCGCTCAAGAAATTAAGTACTTTTAAGTTTTTGTGCTTGGCAGGCACAAAATAATATATTTTATATTGCTGACTTACAGGTAAGTAACAGGTAAGTGATAATTATATTATTAAAAATGTACAACAAAAAGATTTGTGAAATTTAATATATCTCACAACTAGATCATTTAGTCATTGTTAAAATATTTACTAGGTAATTTGTTGTTAGTTGCTTTTCTATTATTTGTTTGTGCCAAACATTAGATGGCTTTGAACCCATGCTGATGTCTAAGTTGGTCATCCACCTGGTATGACAATATTGAAATAATTTAAAGTTGTTGCACAACCCTGTATGTGACTGCACAGTCCAGAAATTTTAAGCTTTATGCCTGCGGTTTTAGTGGTTTTGACTGCCAACTTCATGAAAAGGTTGAGGGTAGAGAGAGGGTGATATCAACCCAAATACCATTATTCTTGGAATTATGATTGATTTTTGCCTCTGCAGTTATATCAGTGGGTAAGTGGTAAAGCTGAATCACTGGTGAAGTTGTGGTTGTGGTTTGTAGGTGTAATTGGCATGGCTTCAGCAGAGTGGGAACCTTGCCTTCACTACTCCTCCCAAAATTTCCATTTTAAGCTACACAGCCTGAGTATACCCATGATTTTTCATAGATTGGTATCCATCCATTTAAAATTCTCTTTTAAAAACAGAATGAGTCTATAAAGATGCTTGTCTGTAAGTCTTTAGAATATTTAAACTGTCCCTGAAATAAGTTAGGAGTATATATTTTCCATTAAAGTTTGAAGCTATCTTCACAAAACAATGACAGTAGCTTCACAATCACATTTGATATTTCTTGCATAACATAGGTTTATATTTATAGTTTATAAAAGTGAAAAGCTAGATCTCTTATTTTTCACTAGTAGACATTTGATTTTTAAGGTTAGTCTAAATGTATTGGCAAAGTGTTAGTAAGAATGTTCACTATAATTTCTCAGAAATTCCATTTAGTAAAAAAAAAGAATATTAAAAGTGTGTCCTATTTTTTATTGTTAGTAGTGTTTGTTTGGGGGGGGCATACCTAATTGTGTTCAGTAGTGATTATTTCTGAAATTTAGGAAACTGTATGCAGTACCTGGGATCTAACTTAGATCAGCTAGAATGTAAGGCAGCACCTTCCCCTAAGATGAAAGCTAGGGTAACTGAATATTAGGTAAGCATCTGTACTGTTTCCCTAGCCCCAATATGTCCTATGTAAAAGAGATCATGATAAGACAAACATAAAATAAATGTTTAATTTATTTTTAATATTTAAATATTTTAGCCCCAACTTGACTTATATTACTGTTAATGAAGGGTTTCATGTCTACAACATTCCAACACTATGCCCTTCACTAGAATGTCTCCCTTCTTGACTCTTTCCCTTATCTTCCTCTTCATCCAGTCCCTACCCCTCCCTCATTTCTATAGGCCAGATTTCATATCATTGCCTTTGGTAATTCATTTTTTGTTTACTTTGTCTTTCCAAGAAGCCATTTTCTATCTGTTCCTCTCTTCTCACTTACAATCACTCAGCATGATACCCTCCAGGTCAATCCTTGAAGTAGCAAACTGCATGATTTTGTTTTTTACTTATAGCTGAGTAGTAATTATTGTTTTTATATCATAGTTTATCCAATTATTTGTTTTGGGGCAGTTGGGCTTTCCCAGATTTTGACTACTATAAGTGGTGCTGAAATTATAATAAAAGTGAAAATACCTTTTTTTTTTTTTTTTTTTTTTTGGTTTTTGGGCCACACCTGGTGGCTCTCAGGGGTTACTCCTGGCTCTGAGCTAAAAAAATCACTTCTGGCAGTCAAGGGGGACTATATGGGATGCCGGGGATTCAAACCACCATCTGCACCATCTGTCCTGGATCAGCTATGTGCAAGGTATATGCCCTACCACTGTGCTATTTCCCAGCCCCCAAAGTGAAAATGTCTTTATTTTGAACTCTTGGTTGAGAAAGATGCTTAGAAATTAAATCTCCTGGTAATATGTAATATGTAAGCTCAGTTTTTCAAAAAAAATTTCCCACATTTACTTCCCAAATGCTAAACTATTTAACATTTCCTCCAGAATTAGATAATGAAGAGCTACCTTATTCTCATATCTATAGATTAAAAATATAATTTTTTTATTTTATAATAAATATAAATTTATTTATATAAATAAATAACTCTGCCCCAAGCACTGCGTTTCTAACCCCTCAGGAGATGGCTCTGATGAAGCAGGCTAATAGTGGAGCAATAATTCACAAGCAGTCATTTAAAGTTTCATTGGAGTCAGCTTGCTTTTATTTCATGGCACTGTTCTCCATGTGCTCATTTTTGCTGAGTTGTCCCTGTGCTTCTTATCCCATCTGTCTTCTCTCTTCTTACACAAAGCCAGCACTTGTTCTACTTTTTTCTCCAAAGACTGGATCCTCAGGTCAGAAATCAAAGCATTAAGTTTAAATTGTATATACATCATTCTCAAAACAATCAGCTTTTTACATATCTTATATATATATAAAACACAATTTTTCGATAGACTTCTCTGAACATAAGCATTAGAGCCTTTCTGCAGATACACTTAATTTGAAAATTCTTAAACATTCTTACACCAAACACTGTGATAAGTCTAGAACATACAAGTTCCTTTCCAAAAAACTTCTCTATACAAAATTACAAAAACATTTCTGCACAGAGCCAGGAGTAACCCTTGAGCACTGCCAGGTGTGACCCCAAAACCGAAAAAGTTTCAACATTCTCAAATTTTTGAGCACTCCATTCAAGAACCAAATTCCAGAGATAATTTAGTCTGTTCTAGATTGCAAAAAAAAAAAAAAAAAAAAGGAAAAAGCAAAACAAAAAAATAGAACAGGTGCCACATTCACCAATGTTCTAATTATGAGCTCCGCACTCTTGGTCAAGTTCAAGAAGCAGCAAAATGCGGGGGTGGGGGGCAGAGAAAAGACATGTGAGGAAAAACACATGGCGACACGGCCATGAAATGAAAGCAAGCTGACTCTGATGAAACTTTAACTGACTGCTTGTGAATTATTTCTCTGCATTTTTAGAACTACCAGATGAAGGAGGTAGAGGAGCCTTGTTGGTGGAGGACGCGTCCAATACATGGATCTTTATATTTTTAGTTTTAATCAACAATATCCATTTCAACACTGGTTTTTGTTATTTTTGACATGTGCCAATATCACTGGTGTAAAGTGATATTGTATTGTTCTGATTTGAATTTCCTAGATAAGTGATATAGATTATTATTTTATATATAAAAATATATGGGCCATCATATATGTCTTATGCAAAGCATCCTTTGATCTCTATTCTCTATTTACTCTTGGTATTGTATTGTTAAGATTGTGTGTCCTTTATATATCTTGGATAGCCACTATTCCCAATGAATAGTTCAAACATATTTTTCCCAACATATGAGGTATGTTTATATTCTGGTCATAATATCTCTTGTGGTACAACATTTTCTTAATATGATATGGCCCCATTTGTTTATCTTCACTACTATTTTTCTTGTTAACGACACTGAACTTATTTAAGGGGTCTAAATTTAAGTCATATGAGAGGTATTGTCTATGTTTTTCTAAATAAAATTTCTAAATTCAGATCAGGTATATAGGTTTTTAATCCAGTTTGAATTGATATTTGCACATGGTATGAGTGGTAAGTGAATTTTTGGATTTGTATTATTTATTTATTTTTCTGACAGACCAGTTTTCTAAGCATTGTTTGTGTAATAGCTTATTTTGCTCCACTGTATGCTCTTTGCTCTTGTATCAAATATTAGTTTTTTATATAACTGAGAATATATATATATATATATATATATATAACAGTAAAGTTCTGAGTTTTTAAATCTATTCTATTTAAAGGAACTTTCATCCATTAGATCAAAGCTATTAATATGAACCCATAAGAAAGATCACACTCACGGATTACAAACTGAAAGCCTGTACTCTAATATCAGATAGAAGGCAATATTGCTTACTTTATTCACTATTATCCAATATACTGTTGTTAGACATTGCCATTGTGAGTAGCAAGAAAGATATTTTAAAGCCATCCATACTGAAAAGGAAGTCAAACTATCTATAACTGCAGATGATAAAATACTATACTTAGACATTTCTAAAGACTACACCAAAAAACTCCTAGAAACAATGAATTATATACTGCCATAGCATGTAAAAAAATTCTTAACATTTCTATTAAAATAATGCAATAGAAGAAAGAGAAATAAATATAAGATCTCATTCACAATTATACCAACAAGCTTCTAGAAACAATAAAATGACTTTATTTACATAAAATGTCAAAAAATCAGACAAGGAGGTTGTATTATGAAAACACTGGTAGATTTAGATCAGAGCCCAACTTGACTCTGTCATTTATAAGTTCTGAGTTATATAGCTTTTCTGAAACCACTTCTTCATTGTAAAGTAAAATATTTATATATTTAAGTATCACTTCAAAACTTCTTCATGCCTAACGTCAGGGTTAAGAATTATAATATAGATAAAATTCTTCTTAGATGGATTTATAGTAAGATAAAGAGATAAGATCAAACCTCAATGGGAACTTTGAATAACTAGGATGAATAGAAGCATACAAGACTATCCACATTCTCAAGTACACTTGGAACACTTTTGGGGGTAACCAATACACTTAGGCACAATTCAAGTATAGAAAAATTTATGAAAATAAATATAATATTAATATGTTTTCATACTATACTGTAGTAAAGGTAAGAGTTAGCCAATATTTGAACTTAGAAAAATTTTAATTAGCAATTTAGTCAAAGAGGAAATTCAAGAAGTTATAAAAAAAAGTTTTCTTAAAAGCTGGAGACATAGTGCAGTGGATAAGGTGGATAAGGTGCTTGTCTTGCATGTTGCTGACCCTGGTTTGATCTCCATCATCCCATATGGCCCTCTGAGCATTGCCATGAGGAACCCCCGAGTGAAGAACAGTAGTAACCTTTGAGCTTCACTGAGTTGTGCCCCAAAATACACACTCACACAAAAACACAAATTAAATGAATGAGAATAAAATATCAAACTATCATAAATTTTGGAACACAGAAAAGCGGTACTTAAGGATAAGTTCATAGAATACAGTCTTAAAACAGAAATAAGAAAAACTCAAATAACAAATCTAGCTTTCACATTAAAAACATCTAGATAATTCTAAGAATAAAAAATTATAAGAAAATATATAACAAAATTATGGCAGAAATAAATGATATAAAATTAAAAATATAAAAATAATTGTATTTAAGGGATTTTTAAAAATATTAAATAAGATGATAATTTCTTATTAAAATTTAGAAGAATAAAGAAATAATTAGCATTAGAGATAAATGGGAAGATATTATAAAAGACACTTCATATTTGCAATAAATCATAAGAGATTACTATGAAAACTAAGCTAGAAAACCTAGAAGGAAAGGTTACCTTGGAACCACCCAGCTTTCCTAGATGTAATCACAAGGAAATAGAAAACCTGAGTTGCTCAATTCTGAGTAAAGTAATTGAAAGAGTGATTAAAACTCTTCATAAGAATAAAAACTCATATCTAGATGAATTGACTAGCAAGTTCTACCAACTAGAAAATCTTCCTGGCAACAAAGAATATGTATGATCTACATTTCTGGAATGCTTTCAAATTTCATTTTTTATTTTCTTATAGATAAAGATTTTTGAGAAATTTTATGCTTATCTTTATATATGTGGACTTTTTTCTTTCTTGCTACTTTAAGGAGTCTTTGCATCTTGCTACTTTGTTTTTTAAAATGAAAAAAAATTAGGACCAAATATAGTGGTAATCAGGCTCATTCCTAGTAGTGTATGGGCCATATATGTTTTATGAGATTAAATCAGGATCAATCAAAAATTTAAAATTATAATTAAATATTATTATTAAAATATTTTGAATATCTCTGAATTCCTGGATCATCCCATTTTAATTAAAATGTGACTTAGTAATCTTTTGTTGTGGTTTATTTAATTTAACTGTTTTTTTGTCTTCTGGATATGTACACAAAATCTCCACTTCAGATTGAGGAAATTCTCAGCTACTATTTCCTATTATTAGCCTTATTAACCTTCTATTAACCATTTTTCCTCTTCCTCTATTCTTCTGGAATTCCTATTATTCTAATATTCTTCTTCCTAATTTGTCAATATTATTTCTTATGTTCGCTTTTTTATCCACCTCAATCTCTTTTTTCTATATTAATAAAATTGTGCAGATTGTCTTTAAAATATATTGTAAAATTTTGATATGAGACAGAATTAGAGACATGAGATTGGTTGGTGAAGAAATATCTGAGGACCAATATATTACTCTGGGTAGACTTGACAAAAAAGGAGAAAGAAAAATCTAGATATAATTGTCTACCTTTCAGGCAAACAGGAAGACTGTAGAAGTAGGACTATGGAAGAAAAATTGAACACAAAATACAAATTAAGTTCTAGATGTTTCATAATAAAACACCCGAATCATTTGAGTATGTCCTTTCACTTCCTTCTCCAAGAACATAGCATAGACATTGATCCGCAGCCTAGAAGTAGTCATTTTAAGGTAATTTTTGATAGAGATAGGAGACAAGTATTCCATTGAGGTCAAGGAGTAATATGTAGAGTTCCATCTGCAATTTCTCCCTCATATCTTTATATTGGCAACACTAATATATTTATCAAGATTTTTTCATCTTTCCTTGACAACATGATCTACCTACCCCACCTTTAACAGCTATAGGTACTAAAAAGTTAAACATTAAACTGCAGCTCCACCTGCAGGAAAATGAAAGAAGCTAAACAAGGTGTGTGTGAGCATGAAAATTCTACAGGTAACTTTAAAAAATAAGAGAGACTTTTAAAATAATCTCCAGAGAGCAACCTTTTTTTATCTTCTTTTTTATATCTTTATTTAAACACATTAATTACAAATATGATTGTAGTTGGGTTTCAGTCATATAAGTGAAACATTCCCATCACCAATGTCCCAAATCTCCTTCCTCCCTACCCTCACCCCCCACCTGCACTCGAGACAGGCTTTCTACTTCCTCATTCATTCACATTGTTATGATAGTTCTCAATGTAGTTATTTCTCTATCTGCACTCATCACTTTTTTGGTGAACTTCATGTCGTGAGCTGGACCTTTCAGCCCTCCTCTCTTTTGTCTCTGAGAATTATTGCAACCTTAATGATGATAAACATACAGTTATATAAGCAATAGTAGGATGTAACACACACAAAAAAAAGATAAAAGGGATGAAGGAAAGAACCAACTAGTATAGTCAAATATTAATGAATAGACACTAATACACAATCAAACCCAAAGTACAAACACCCCACTATATCAAAAGCATATTACAATCCCCATGGTAACCACCAAACAAAAAACTGGAAACACAATGCTTAGAATAACTAAACTACGAAGTGGAAGAACTCACAAGTAAAGAAACATGTAATATGCTTAAAATGGGGAATCCAAGAAATATAAAACAACCAGAAAATAGTAGAATAGCAATAAAATTGATTAATATTTTCTGTGTAAATGATTAGATTCAATCAAGACGTACTAACTGCACATATATAAAAATTAGATCTGTATATTTTGTCATACAAAATATTAACACCACATAGTACAAATATGAACTCAGAGGGAAAGTATAGAGAAGGGTGTTTAAGCCAGAAATGTGGATTAACAGTTTTTTTCTTATCATTTTATTTTATTTTTTTGGTTTGTGGGTCACATCTGGCAGTGCTCAGGTGTTACTCCTGGCTTTATGTTCAGAAATAGCTCCTGCAGGCTCTGGGGAACATATGGGATGCTGGGATTCGAACCACTATTCTTCTGCATGCAAAGCAAACACCTTACCTCCATATTATCTCTCCTGCCCCAGATTAACAGTTCTTTTATTTGATATAATATACTTTCAAGTAGAGTACAATTAAAAATACAACAAATACAAATAAAATAATAGCTTGACTCCATCATTCCTCTGGCCTGGGAAGTAAGACTCCTTGCATACTGACTCTAACGCAATTCCTCAGGATTATACCAAGGCTGTTAGGTAGTTCAGGAGGTGGTATTTAGATTTGTTTGTTGCTTCTCAGTACAGTGACTTAGTGGCTTTTCTCCCTTCAATGCCTCCCTAGTCCGTATCCCATAGATAAAAGCTCAGGTTTATGAATCTCAGTTCACACATGAGGAAATATGCAAGGATAAAATTTAATCCCCATCTAAGAGGTTTACTCAAATGAACAGCTTGACTCACTGAGAGACTTTTGACCTGGTGCTTATGCTAGTGTCACACATCTCCAACTTGACTCTGCCTTTAACATAAATTAATGCAACTTATGTTCTGACCTTATGTTATCCATGCTGGACTCCACTGAAAAATGCAGTGAAAATTGAAGTAAATTGTAAGACTGAAACCCAATAATGAATAACTTTGTAATAATTGTGCTTAACTAAAAGGATATATAATTAAAACAGAAAATGCTGATAAAATAAAATATTATACATTAACCCAAGTTTTAACATATCAATAAAATGATCATACTTTATAAGGACCTAAATTTGAAGAAACAATATACAAAGCAATTGATTGTTATTAAAGCTCAAAGAACATAGAGACAGCATGTCAATAATTGTAGAGGTCTCAATACACCACTGAGAAAGATTGATTACTATTCAGACAATTATGCAATAAAAAGAAATAAAATTAAAGTTATTAAAGAGATGGATATATTAATATACAGAGAAATTTCCATGGCAAAACATCTTCAAGAATAGATTAGGTGCTGGACACAAAATGAGTCTTACTAAATATGTGAAATTGAAATCACATCAAGTATTTTTGCAGTCACAATGGAAAGACATTAGAAATCAGTAAGAAGTAAGCCATAAATAAATAAACCCTCCTACATATAAGTAAAATCTACACATATATAGAGCTACACTCATGAATTTCCATAAAATTTTAAATCATTGTTAAGTGGATAAAATATTTTTCATAAACTGTATCTTTAATTTTATAGACACATAAATTAAAATATTATAAATCATTTTGTGAAAAGATATTCTAAAAACTACATTAAATAGATAAATACTATAAACATAAAATTTAGCAAGTGAAAAGAGAATTTAAAAAATAAGGGGAAACTATGAACTGTCTTATAAAATATATTTTATCTTAAGAAAGAGAATAATGGCTTTTAGAAAATATAAAAAGTACTACTTAAGTAAATATAATAATAAATAAGAAATGTAATAAAATTTATATGGATTCAAAAATGAAAACATTTGATAAAATATAGACCATTTGATATAAATAAAATACTAATTCATTTGAAAGCATATAAAATCTCTATGCGAGCTAATACCAATATCAAATGCTTAGATTGAATATCATATTCAATATCAAATGCTTGTCTTTTAGAGTTTCTTTAATGCTTCATGCAAAATTATATTCAAGGCTATGAATTCCTTAAGCTGTTAGAAACTATTGTTCTTTGAAACCTGAGTGATAATCTAGCTAGATGGAGTGCTCTTGGTGATGTGTTTATATCATTGAGTCTTGGTACTTTATTTCTTTATTCTCTTCTGTCTCATCTTTTGCAGTCTGCATAGAGCGGTACCTGTCTCCCATCACCAGAAATTGCCACACTGTGACTTTTCTTCCTGGAGGTTCACCACCACAGGCTACTGGTCTTCCAACTGTATGGGGTTGGGATGTGTCTGGTGCCTGATTTACCTCTTTCCTCTTTCTCTCCTCTTTGTCCTGTCCAGGAAGATCTTCCCCTTTTTACTTGTTTCTTCTTTACTCTTTTTTTTCTTTTTCTTTGTTTGTTTGTTTGTTTGCTTTTGGGTACATATGATTGTGCTGGACTTAATCTTTTTCTTTGATTATAAAATAATTTATTTGTGTTTATTTGATTCCTATACAAGATAATTACTTTATATATATATAGTCAATATAGTCACAGAGTTAAATTTTTTTAACATTTTATTTTTTAATGTAATTTTTATTTTAATCATAGTGGCCTACATATCATTGACAATATTTTAGGTACATATTAACATAAAATCAGGGGAATTCCCATCACCGAATTGTCCTCCCTCCACATCCGTTCCCGTCCTACCTCTCACATCCTCCTCCCTCACCCCCAGGGCTGCCAGAATAAGTGGTCCCCTCTGTGCCTAGCTAACTACTTAGTGGTCCTACACCTGTTTGGTCTTGGTACATCCCTTATTTCCCGCTCTAGTTGGGATGCGGGACTAGATAGTTTAAGTTATGTGGTTTTTTTTGAAGAAGAGAAAAGTAATAAACTGGGGGAAAATGGAGTTCTGGACTTATTCTTAGTGTGCTCAGGGAACACTCCTGGAAATTCTAGGGATGATATACAGTGCTGTCTGAGGAGGATTAAACTGGAGACAACTATGTACAAAGCAAGCACCTTACACCTTGTACTATCTATTTGGACACCACTGTTTCTCCTTCTTTTTCGATTAATTTTCTTTCTGACATGAAAAAGTCTTCTTTTTTTCATTTCTTTTCAACAAAAAAAAACAGGAGTTTCATTTACAGATTTAATGTGAATTTTGTGTACTTCCCATTGTATGTAGATCCTCTTATGATCTTTATTCTGTCTCTATCTTTGGCTTTTGTCATTCTGATTGCAAGATGTTTAGAGCTTTTCGATTAGAGCCTATATTCCTTGGTGTTGTTTGGGCTCTTGGATTTAGTACCTTTATTTCTCATCTCTGGGAATTTGTTATCTATAATTTCTTTAACTATTAGTTATTTGGCAATTTTTTCTGTTCTTCAGGGATTTTCACAATTCATTTATTCTTCTTTAATTAATTCCATAGTTTCTCTGGTGTTATTCATTTTTTCAGAGGCTTTTTTTCATCTTTGATTGTTTGCTAGACATTTCTTGCATTTTATGTTGTTACTCCTTTATCTTTTCCTCAGTTACTGCTATTCTGCTACTGAGATCTTCTATTGATATTTTTCTATATCATTTACCATGCTTTTCATTTCTGAAGGAGAATAACAAACCTCACAAACACTTTAAACTGATACAAAAAGATAGCTCAAAATATAATAACAACAATCTCTCTCAAATCAATAGACTCTATGCACCAATAAAAATGACAGAATGGCAAAATACGTTTGAAAAGTAAACACTCTGCTGCCTATAAGAAACACATTTAAATAGTAAAAGGAGACAGAATCAAAGACAAAGGTTGAATAAAAATCCTTCAAGCAAATAACTTTCTCAAAAGGACTGGGATGATCATATTATTAGATGGTATAGATTTTAGGCTCAAAAAGCTTATGGGTTATAAAAATCAGAGAGGGTTATATATTAACATCCGAGGGCCAAGTATATATGGAAGAAATCGCACTCCTAAACATATTTGTACCCAATGAGGGTCCCGCAAACTACTTAAAACTACTCTTAATAGACTCGAAGAAAGATGTGAATAGCAAATACAAATAACATTTGTAGATATCAACACAGCTCTATCACCTCTTTGTAGACCAATCAGACTAAAACTCATGAAGGAAAGAAGTAAATGGAAGAGGGGAATTTTCATTCTCCAAAAGCCAAATACATACACATTCTTCTCCAAAGCACATGGGACACAAATTATATTTCCATAAAATCAAGAGGGTAGAAATTGTATCAACCATCTTCTCAGATCATGATACATGGAAAATAGAAGTGAATTACAAATAGATACTGATAAATAGCTTTAAAATATCAAAAGTGAACAGTTCACTACTGAACAACCATTAAGTCAGAGAGGAAAACAAGGATAGAATCAAAAGATTTCTAGAAACAAATGAGAATGAAATCAAGAGCTAACAGGATTTGTGGGACACAGGAAAGTGATATTAAGAGGGATAATTATATCTTTGCAAGCATTCATCATAAAGGACTTATAGAAATAACTTGACAGCACACTTCAGAAGTTGAAAAATGACCAAAAACTGAGTAGAGAGCAATCAGAAATAAAAAATAATAAAAGTCAGAACAGAAATTCATAAACTGGAAACATAAAAACCCCAAAAGAGTTGGTTCTTTGAAAAAAATAAATAAGACAATTTGTTCAATATAGCTAAAACCATTTGCTACAAACCTACTTCTAACAATTGTACTCAATAGGGAAAAATTCTTCTCTATATTTTTTTACAAAATGCAATTGCACACTGTAGCCACTTTTATTCAATATATTACTGAAAGTACCTGTCATAGCAATTAGGCAAGAAAAGATATCAAGAGCATCTACATAGGAAAATAAATGAAGTAAACCAACATATTTGCAGAAGATATGATACCATAATTAGAAAATCCTAAAGATAGAAAAAAAAAAAAAAAGAAAATCCTAAAGATGCTACCAAAAATCTTTGAGAAAAAATAGGTTTGTATATTTAAGTGGCAGGCTACAAAATTAATATGTAAAAATTCATGGTTTTTCTACTTATAAATAATGCAGGAGAAGAAATATATATTAAAAAACACTCAGGGGCCGAAGTGGTGGTGCATGCTGTAGAGTGTCTACCTTGCAATCGTTAGCCTACGTTGGATGACAGTTTAATCCCCAAGCATCCCACACAGTCCCCCAAGCCAGTAGCAATTTCTGAGTGCATATCAGGAGTAATCCCTGTGTGTCACCGGTTGTGGCCCCAAACCAAAATAAATAATAAATAAATAAATAAATAAATAAATAAATAAATAAAAAAACACGTGGGGCTGCAGTGATAAGTGATAAGGCGCAGCTGACCTGGGTGGGACTGAACTGGATTTGATTCCCAGAATTCCAGGTGGTCCCCTGAGTCAGGAGCAATTTCTGAGCACAGAGCCAGGAGTAATCTTTGAGTGCAGCTGGCTGTGGTCCAAAAATAAAATAAAATAAATTAAAAAGCATTTTTATTCACAATCATTACTCATAAAATCAAGTACCTTGAAATCAACTTAACTAACAAAATAAAAAGGTGTATACAAAGAAAACTAGAAAACAGAGCTACAAGAAATGAAAGATGATACAACAAAATGAAAACACATCTCGTGCTTATATATTGGGAGGAATAACATCATAAAATACACTATTCCACAATCATTGCACATAATTTATATAAACCCTATAAGGATGTCAATTTTTTTCAATAAAATTTATCAAACCCTTCTGCAATTCATATAAAACAATACATTTCCATGTATAACTAAAGCAGTCTTTGGGAAAAGGAAGATGGAGGCATCACTTTTCTCAACTTAAAACTGTACTTTCTTTTGGTTTCATCTATCTTGTGTTAAATTCTTTGGGCCATTCTTGAGCCAAAGAGAAATAATCAAAGTCATACCATTAAGTGTGGAACAGGTGTCATTTATACAAACAGTGAATGTGGGTTAATTTTTCACTATATCCCACCAACTTTAGTTGTTATAAATTTAAAAAAAATATGGCATTCTCTCTGTACAAGGACAATAAGAAAAATAGAATGAAAACAAAATAGAAAAAAACAGAAGGAGAAATGGACGGAAAAAAGAATTATCCAATCAAATGGAATACTTTTTTTTTAAATCAAGAGAGCTTAAAACTTTATAGAAAATTTAGCTATACATTTTCCTTTAATATCCTTGATAAAGATGGGTTTTAACAATGTTTCAAGTTAAAAAGAGTAGTAAAATCTATATAAATAAGAAAATTATGTTTGTGTTAATCTAAACATAATAAATTGTATTATTTGAAACTATTGAATCTATATAAAAGCTAAGGTCATTAAGTTAAGTTATTTAAGAGGTGAGAAACAGACATATAAACCCAAACCTGTTGAAAACAATTCTTTATAGCTACAAAAAAGTGAAAAAAAATTTCTGAAAAAGTATTAATAAAACTTCTGTTTGACCAACTTCTAAGCTTCTATACTCTCCAACACAATAAAATTAATTTAAAGAAGGATATGCACACTATGTTTAATTGCAGCTTTTCTAGCAATAGCAAGTTTATGTCTAATAACAGATGAATTATAAAGAAATTGTGGTGTACACAATTATACATATACAATAAAATTTTATGCAACCACCAGAAAAAAATGAATTCATGTAGTTCATAGAAGCTTGGATGAAACTGAAGTATATCATACCAAGCAAAATATGCCAGATAAAAAAGAACAAATCCAAGTTAGCATACATTTTCTATGATATATATATGTATATATATATACCTAAATAAAAAGTATAAAAAATAGTAGTCCATAGTAAACCTTGGAGATGAGTATAGACATGAGAGTACTATGTTAGGGGTGAAGTTGTGAGAGAGTTATAAAACATAGACTGCAAGGAAATAAAACCAGAACATAAATGTATGATCTTGAGCACAATGGTGGTGATAAGGAAAATATAGCATACACAAAAAGCATAGTTGCCAATTAACAAATAAAGAAGGAACATTGGGCCAAAATGGACATAGGGACAAAGTGGAGGGTAATAAGAACTTTGGGTGGTGAGGATAGGCAAAATCTTTGTGCATCAATATTCCAAATTTGAACACTATTGTAATAAGATCACGTAAACCATAATATATATGCATATATCTAAGTAATATATGTCAACTAGGAATTGAACCAATCACAATACATAATGTCCATTCTATTAAAGCAAGCCAAATATTTACAAGGATTAAAAAATACTCCTAGAATGCAACCAGAGAGATTATGTCTTTTAGATATTACCAGATATTTTCATGTAACTATATTTACAGTAATTATGAGTCAATTATCCCTATGTAAGATAATGGTACACTTTTAAGTCTTGTTTGATATAGATGCCTTCAGTGTTCAGAGAAAGGTGGACTAAAAGTCATCTGGTACTCCATGATGGTCAAGTATGTCCATAATACTGTGCCCAGATTTTTGAGATTATATTTTATAAAGAACAACTAGCAATTTTTTTAATATGGAGTACATGGTATATTCCTAATAATTGCTTAATGACTAGAGGTTTGTTAAGTGCATACAAGCTTTAAGGGTTATAGGAAATTATTTTTAAACTATTTTCCTATTTCTCTACCTATGCAATTGTATATTATTTATGTATTTAAACAAGCAAACAGAATTCCATACGTTCCAGAAATGTGTCCTGTTTGCTTTTGTAATTATATACATGCATACATTTCAACATGAAAATATAGATAATACAATTGCTTAAAAATCAGTTAGTGATGAAAAGTCTAAAATATCCAATGAATTATGCATGAAATAAAATTTGGATTTATTTGTAATCTTCTCTCATTACGATATTACTTTATAGTAAGACAAAAACACAATTTGACATAAATTTTAAAGAGGGAATTTACTACTGAATAACCAGCAGGTGAAATGATTAGTGGACATGTGTGCTTACCTTTGTGGGCTATAGATCTTTCAAGTTAAACAGATAATATTCTCCTATTGTTTTTAATCCTATTATTAAGAAAGTTGCAAGGTTGTGCTCTATTGAATAAAATGCTGTCTGAGAGTGTGCACGGATGGAGGGTGCTTTACTTCTACTCCTTCTACTGAGAGATGATATTTTGAGAGAAATAAACATTTATTTTTCTTGCAACATTTTATTACATGATACTCCAGATAAAAGAGCCAACAAAAAGACCAAAAACATTTAATTGTTCAAATATTTCCATTTTTTCTCCATATTTTAGTCTTGTTATATATTTATGACTAAAAGCTTTGATTCTGCAGTTAGATAATCTGTGTGCAAATTCTGGCTTCATCACTTAATTATTGAGAATTGAGATAATTATTTAACTTTTGTGTCTCTTTTCTATAAGTAAATAAAAAATGATAATAATTCTTCGTAAATTTGTGAAGTTAAACAAGTTATTTTGCAAATAACTTAAAAGTCACTGATTCAGTACACAAATATGTTAGGTAATATTTTTATAATACACGAATACTCTCTTTCTTGCATATATACATTAAATAAATAACTCTTAAATTGGATTAATGATTAGAAAGATGACTACATTTGTTTCATTTTGCTATTTTATAATTCTATATACTGGAGAGAGACTGACTTAAAAGAAAAATGTAAAGAGTGTCATAAGCAGTATTAAGCTAGACTTAAAGGCTCCAAAGGTATGAAAAAGGACAGATTTTGTGGGTTATTAATAAATGAGTCCAACATAAAGTAGGCTTATGGCATTTGTGAATAATTACTCTTGAAAACAGATAGGATGAAAAATATGGTATGAGTTTATGAGGAGTTTATATATGTATGTGATCTTGGGCCAGGAACAGATTCCAGGCATATCCACAGAGTTGGTAGCACATGTGAATTACTTGAAAAACTCAGGCATAGTTCTCTTTCTCCAAGTGGTTCTGACTAAAACGTTCTTGGAAAAATAAATATGCAGAACAGTGTAAAAATTAGAGAATTTTATATGACTGTTTTTCTAAAGAGAAATATTTTCATCTCTTTAGCAGATATAATGAAGTGTCCTCCAGATTTGTTTGCCACATTGTGAAAATCAAAGGGAGGATAGACTATTTACCTTTCTTTGTTTAAAGTTAAACCATGTGAGTAACTCCACTTATTTAAAACCACTGTTTAATTTTTATGTAAAGGAATCAGAATGAAAATAAAAAGAGTTTGGCATGAAAAGAGTTAAACTGGAGAGGGCAAGCCACAAAATTTCAAGTATTTTAATGGATAGTCTTGGTTTTTTCTGTTTTTAGAAAAATAAAAACAAAACATTTCCCTCACAATCTAAAATCACATTAGTTTCTAAACATTATCCTATGTACATTCAAGATTTCATGAAGAATTTAAGTGAAGGGAAACTTCAATTTTCTCGTTTTGTTTTTGTATTTGTTGGTTTTCATTTACTAAAACTAATTTTTATTATCTTTTGTTTCACATTTTATTTTTATGTTTTTTTCTTTCTTCCTTGCAGCAAAGATATAACACATAAGAAATAAAACTGGAAAAGGTCTGCAGTGGCCAGAGCTTAGAGCTCTGAGATTTAGACTTTACCAGATCCATTCCCTAATAAAGAAAATTAAAGAAAGCAACCATAATAACATAAAATAGCAATTCTCAGTGACTTTTTAAAGTTTACTTTAGCCAGAAATTTACATAATTCAGTTTGTTTCATTTTTGGAAACCTAAGAGAATTATTCACAAAAACTGAACTTTATTATCACCATTTTTACTGATAGAAACAAATACTTTTCTGTTTAAAATTTTTGGGGTTGTTAATTTTCCTCAAACTAGTTATACTGTGCATATAGATATTTTCTATATACCCAGTGGTGTCCAAAGTACTGTTATGCTGGGTGAGCTGGCTGAGCTACTTACTTGCTGTACACTCTCCAATCTTTTATTTTGTTTTGACAAAATCTGTGTTTGTGAGATAGTTCACTATCAGAGATACTTTAACTTCAAAATTAAATTAGATTAATAAATACTAGAACTACTACATACCCAAAACTTCTTTGAGGAAAACTGACCTCTTTTATTATTACTTTTTAATTTTTACTTTTTAATTTTTGTGCCATGTGTGGCAGTGCTCACAGTTTAATCCTTGCTCTGAGGTCAGGGATCATTCCTGGAAGACTCAGGAGACCGTGTGGGATTCCAGGAATGAAACCCAAGTCAGTAGTGTACTAGGTAAATACCATATGTGCCTGTACTATCATTCCAACCCCTAGAATCATTTTAAAAATGTCCACTGTAGATTGTCATTTTTTTTCTTTTTCTTTTTTTTCCACTGTAGATATTCTATGAACCACAGTCTATTTACCATCAACTCCTTTTCACCAGGAAGATTCTGCCTTTGCTTTAGGGGATTTCTCTTGGTTCACATATTTTGTTAGAGTAGAAATAAGACAATTTTGGGTAAGTGGAGAGGCAAGGAGGATTGGTGGTGAGTAAAAGCCCCAAGTATCCCAGCAGTATCGGGGGCCTCAGAGGCAACATGTGGAATCTGGTTTTGGATCATACTTTGTTGTGTCAGGGGCTCTTCCTACTATGCAGTACTATGAATCAAACTTGACCCTCTGTTTGCAGCCCATTGGACTATCTCTTCAGTCCTGATGGAGCTTTGAGATCTTCCGGTACATAAATTTTCCACAATCTGGCTTCCAATTACAGATTGTTCAATAGAGCCCTTACACTGACAAGCTCCTCATTGCTGGATGAGTTAGTCCATTCGTTGCTTAATAGAGGACTAAAAAGTTATTTATTATTTAATTCAAATTTAATTTATCTTTTCATCTTCTGAATATTTATGAGATTTAGTTTCATTGAAGACCCATGTTATGAAGACTTTGAAATTTTATTGTCCTTCTGAGAAATCACATATTTTAAAAACAATTCTCAGATAATTTCCCCCTGCTCTATTATACTCCAGAGTATTTTTTGTATATACTTTCAATCCTATACAATCTAATTCTTCACTGAGGCTAATCAATCTTCCAAGTTACTGGTTTTCCCCTGCTCTATTATACTCCAGAGTATTTTTTGTATATACTTTCAATCCTATACAATCTAATTCTTCACTGAGACTAATCAATCTTCCAAGTTACTGACTTAATCTCATAACATGCTTACCAAGTCTGTAAACCTTAGCTGCTACTAAAAGTCATGATTTCAGAACTACTATTCTAAGTATCCATGACCAGAGATCTAAAGAGTAAAGCATGCCTATGTAATTTTCTTCTGCAGGGCATAATTTTATCAATTTTATCAAAACTTCAGGATTATATGCTATTAAATTGTTTTTCTCAAGACTGAATCTCTGGAATTGTCACATATGTGACATATACAGCCCTTAATTTTCTTCTTTATGTCAAGGAAAATCTAGGTACTTCTATCAAACTGAGTTCCATGTGCCCCAACGTCACTAGGCCAAAAGAATAAAAAGTATTTACTCTTTATGCCAATCTTAGAGTTATATAATTTAAACTTTAAAACCAGCATATTTAATAGAAAATACCTGTAAAACTCAAGAACGACTCTGTTAACATTTAATAACTCCAAAATCAGTAATGTCCTAAAGTCTAGATTTTCTAGTTTTTCAAAAAGTCAAGAAAAGGATAGGAAAGATACTTGTTGTAAATAATATGAAACTATGATGACCTTAGGAAGAACACCAAATAGACGGATTTTAGTAACAAGAGAGTAAAAGAGAGCTTAGGCTATAGGAGCAGCTTGGATTCAGAAAAGAATTGTTATGGTTAGGGCTTGTTCTGATACAGACTCCGTTAGACACTTGTGCCAACCATCATGGTCACACTATTTGTTTCTGATCCTGGTAGTAAACTAGCACTATCAAATAGAAAATTCTAATATGAAAAAAATCTATATTTATTGTTCAATAAGTATCCAGAGTCTAAGTAGAACATGTGATTACTGAGCACTTAAATGTAAATAGTGTGTCTGGATTTTCTATTTATTTATAATAAATTGATTTAATCACATTTTGCTAATAATTACCATATTACAAAATACAATGACTGTCATTCTCTTATATAGGGTTACTAAATAAAATATTAATTGAGAAAACACTTTTTTAGATATTAAAAGTGACAAATATACTTTTATTCCTTGGTTTCTAGGTCTCTATATTTGACTTTTTTCTTAAGAAACAATGCCATCACCTTGATACCTAAAACAGACAGAGATGCTACAAAATAAGAAAATTATAGACCAATATCGCTGATAAATGCAGATGCAAAGATCCTCAACAAAATCCTGGAAAATAGGATTAAATGCGTAATTAAGAAGATCATCCACTACGATCAAGTAGGTTTCATTACAGGAATGCAAGGATGGTTTAACATCTGTAAATCTATCAACATAATACACAACATCAACAACAAGAAAAATAAAAATCACATGATCATATCAATAGATGCAGAGAAAGCATTTGATAATGTCAAACACCCATTCTTGATCAAAACTCTCAGCAAGATTGGAATGAAAGGAACCTTTCTCAATATAGTTAAGACAATCTACCACAAGCCACTGGCAAATATTCTCCTCAATGAAGAAAAACTAAGAACCTTCCCTCTAAATTCTCGCACAAGGTAAAGCTGTCCTCTCTCACGACTCCTATTCAACATAGCACTGGAATTACTTGCTATAGCGATTAGGCAAGAAAAATATATCAAGGGAATCCAGATAGGAAAGGAAGAGGTAAAGCTCTTGCTGTTTGCAGAAGACATGATACTCTACTTAGAAAACCCTACAGATGCTACCAAAAAGCTTCTATTAACAATAGACTCATATAGCAAGGTGGCAGGCTACAAAATTGACACACAAAAATCAATGTTTTTTCTATACACCAATAGTAATAAGGAAGAAGTGGACATTTAGAAAACAGCCCCATTCAAAATAGTGCCACACAAACTCAAATATCTTGGAATCAACTTGGCTAAAAATGTGAAAGACCTATACAAAGAAAACTATAAAACTCTGCTCCAAGAAATGAGAGGACATGTGGAAATGGAAACACATACCCTGCTCATGGATTGGCAGGATTAACATCAAAATGGCAATATTTCCCAAAGTATTGTACAGATTTAATGCTATCCCTTTAAAGATACCCATGACATTCTTCAAAGAAGTGGATCAGGCACGTTTGAAATTCACTTGGAATAATAAACACCCTAGAATAGCTAAAGCAATCATTGGGAAAAAGAATATGGGAGGAATTACTTTCCCCAACTTTAAACTTTACTACAAAGCAATAGTTATCAAAACAGCATGGTAATGAAATAAAGACAGGCCCTCAGATCAGTGGAATAGACTTCAATACTTAGAGAATGTTCCCCAGACATACAATCACCTAATTATGATAAAGGAGCAGGAAATCCTAAATGGAGCAGGGAAAGCCTCTTCAACAAGTGGTGTTGGCACAACTGGCTAGCCACTTGCAAAAAATTGAACTTAGACCCCCTGTTAACATCATGTATGAAGGTAAAATTCAAATGGATTAAAGACTTCGATATCAGACCTTAAACCATAAGATACATAGAACAATGTAGGCAAAACACTCTAGAACATTGAGACTACAGGCATATTCAAGGAGGAAACTGCACTCTCCAAGCAAGTGAAAGCAGAGATTAACAGATGAGAATATATTAAACTGAGAAGCTTCTGCACCTCAAAGGAAATAGCTCCAGGAAACAAGAGTGACCCACTGAGTGGGAGAAACTATTCACCCAATACCCATCAGACAAGGGGCTAATCTCCAAAATATACAAGGTACTGACAGAACTTTACATGACAAAAACATCTAATCCCATCAAAATAATGGGGAGAAGAAATGGACAGACACTTTGACAAAGAAGAAATACAAATGGCCAAAAGACACATGAAAAAATGCTCCACATCACTAACCATAAGTGAGATGCAAATCAAAATAACTATGAGCTACCACCTCACACCACAGAGAATGGCACACATCACAAAGAATGAGAATAAACAGTGTTGGCAGGGATGTGGAGAGAAAGGAACTCTTATCCACTGCTGGTGGGATTGCAGTCTAGTTCAACCTTTATGGAAAGCGATATGGAGATTCCTCAAAACACTGAAATTCAGCTCCCATACGATCCAGCTATACCACTCCTAGTAATATACCCTAGGAACACAAAAATACAATACAAAAATCCCTTCCTTACACCTATATTCATTGCAGCACTATTTACCATAGCAAGATTCTGGAAACAACCAAGTTGCCCTTCAATAGACGAATGGCTAAAGAAACTGTGGTACATATACACAATGGAATATTATGCAGCTGTCAGGAGAGATGAAGTCATAAAATTTTCCTATATATGGATGTACACGGAATCTATTATGCTGAGTGAAATAAGTCAGAATGGTCTGACTCATCTATGGGTTTTAAGAAAAATGAAAGACATTCTTGCAATAATAATTTTCAGACACAAAAGAGAGAAGAGCTGGAAGTTATAGCTCACCTTATGAAGCTCATCACAGAGTGATGAGTTTACTTAGAGAAATAACTGCATTTTGAACTATCTTAATAATGAGAATTTATGAGGGAAATGGAAAGCCTGTTTAGAGTACAGGTGGGGTTTTGGGTGGGAAGGAGGAAGATTTGGGACATTGGTGATGGGAATGTTGCACTGGTGATGGGTGGTGTTCTTTACATGACTGAAACCCAAATACAATCATGTATGTAATCAAGGTGTTTAAATAAAATATATTAAAAATTCTTTGAAAAAAAAGATGACAAATATACTTTTATTCCTTGGTTTCTAGTTCTCTATATTTGACTTTTTTTTTGAGAAGCAATGCCATGGTCAATACTTGATAGATTTTATCCAAGTAAATATTACCATTAGGGGCCGGGCGGTGGCGCTGGAGCTAAGGTGCCTGCCTTGCCTGCGCACGGACCGCGGTTCGATCCCCCGGCGTCCCATATGGTCCCCCAAGAAGCCAGGAGCAACTTCTGAGCGCATAGCCAGGAGTAACCCCTGAGCGTCACAGGGTGTGGCCCAAAAACCAAAAAAAAAAAAAAAAAAAAAAAAAAAAAAAAAAAAATATTACCATTAAGTCATTGTACTAGGATAACTTCAGTAGATCTCTCCACAACCAGGCAAGATAAAAATCACCTGAACGATGGGTATGATGAGATCAATGAATCAATCATTTTCATAAGGTTTTAATGGTGTGACTAATAAACCAGATTTTCTAGACTAGAATTTGATCTTGTCACTTACCATCTCTGTAACTATAAGTTGCTTAAATGCAACTTTTGTGTCTTAGTTTCCCCAGGGATATGATTAGAGAATATAATACAACCTTAGCTAAAAGAAAATAAATCAAAGAAGAGAATTTAGTATATAAGTTTTCAATGTATATTATTATTCACCATTATCAGTATTACAATCATTCAAATTATTTCCAATAAATAATCAGTGAATATTAACCAGTTTTCTAATGAAAACATGAGATAAATATATCTACAAGATAACTACAATTCATAATACAGACTCAAATGAAAAAGTTGCCAAAAATATGCCAAAGATTTATGAAATGACCCTTAGAAGAAGGACTCTTGCCTTTTTAGATGGTTAACATTATTACAATTGTAAAAATGTACATTTTGAAAAACTGCAGTACATTGTTTTATGATAAACTTTTACATTATATATCTGAAAATTACATTTTATTTCAACTTTTCAGACTTTGGACAGAGCATGTAAATATAGAATGAAGGAACCAATACCAATTAGTGTAAATTCGACTGAATCTAAAAAATACATTTGTGACATCAGAACTTACATTTGTCAAATTGATGATTTTTAGGTTTTTTAAGATAAAAATATAAAATTTATTTTCATATAAACTATAATATTAATTAATATTGGTAATTTTAATTGCTTTAAAAACTATGGTTACAAAATTGTTCATTGTGGATTTCAGTCACACAATGTACACCATCCTTCACCAGTGCACCCTTCCCATTACCGATGTCTCCCATTTCCCTCCCATCCTCAGTCCCCTGCTCCTGCTCTGCTCTAGGTCAAGGAAACCCCTTCTCTATTTATTTTTCTCTTTCCTTTTTGACATTATGGTTTGCACTATATTAATGGAAGAGTGCCTTACCTGATAGTTTCTCCACTTTCAGCACCAAGTTCTTGTCCAGAGAGATCAGTTCTAACTATCATTCTCCTAGTAGATGCTTCTGTACTCTAGCTAAATTCATCCATATTGTTAAAGAGCTATTAATCCTGGGCTCTACCTCCTGACCTTTGTATCTACTGTCTCTAGGTATTATTACCATACCATTTCTTGTTTTTCTTATATCCCACAAATGTGAGAATATTCCATATCTATTCTTTCCCCTCTGGCTCATTTTATTCAGATAATCACCTCTAAAACAATCCATGTATAAGCAAATTTGATAATTTCTATTTTCCTAATGGCTGCATAGTATTTCATTGTGTAGATAAACCACAGTTTCTTTAGAAAATCATCTGTTATTGGGAAACCTAGTTCCAGTCTGGGTATTATAAATAATGCTGTGTTGAACATAAGAGTACAGAGGGTATTTTTCTATTACGCATTTTGTTCCTGGAGTACAATCCTAGGAGTGGTATTGCTGGGTCATATGGAACCTAAATTTCTAGCTTTTTGAGGACTGTCCATATTGTTTAAAAAAAAACTGGACTAATCTGTATTCTCACTGGCAGTGGATGAGAGTCCCTTTCTCCCTGAATTTACATCAGCACTGTGTTCCTGTGTGTGTGTGTGTGTTTGTATGCGCATGTGCGCGCACGAGTGTGTGTGATGTGTGCTAGTCTCTGTGGTGTGAGATGATATTTCATGGTTATTGAATCTTAAATCTACATGTGTAACATCACTACTTATTCCTGTCATGTTGATGGTTTTTAATTTTATTTTATTTTTATTTTTTTGCATATTTTTTTATTTAAACACCTTGATTACATACATGATTGTGTTTGGGTTTCAGTCATAAAAGGAACACCACCCATGACCAGTGCAACATTCCCATCACCCAAGTCCCAAATCTCCCTCCTCCCCACCCAACCCCTGCCTGTACCCTAAACAGGCTCTACATTTCCCTCGTACATTCTCAATATTAGGACAGTTCAAAATGTAGTTATTTCTCTAACTAAACTCATCACTCTTTGTGGTGAGCTTCCTGAGGTGAGCTGGAACTTCCAACTCTTTTCTCTTTTGTGTCTGAAAATTATTATTACAAGGGTGTCTTTCATTTTTCTTAAAACCCATAGATGAGTGAGACCATTCTGCGTTTTTCTCTCTCTCTCTGACTTATTTCACTCAGCATAATAGATTCCATGTACATCCATGTATAGGAAAATTTCATGACTTCATCTCTCCTGACAGCTGCATAATATTCCATTGTGTATATGTACCACAGTTTCTTTAGCCATTCGTCTGTTGAAGGGCATCTTGGTTGTTTCCAGAGTCTTGCTATGGTAAATAGAGCTGCAATGAATATAGGTGTAAGGAAGGGGTTTTGTATTGTATTTTTGTGTTCCTAGGGTATATTCCTAGGAGTGGTATAGCTGGATCGTATGGGAGCTCGATTTCCAGTTTTTGGAGGAATCTCCATATCGCTTTCCATAAAGGTTGAACTAGACAGCATTCCCACCAGCAGTGGATAAGAGTTCCTTTCTCTCCACATCCCCGCCAACACTGTTTATTCTCATTCTTTGTGATGTGTGCCATTCTCTGGGGTGTGAGGTGGTATCTCATCGTTGTTTTGATTTGCATCTCCCTGATGATTAGTGATGTGGAACATTTTTTCATGTGTCTTTTGGCCATGTGTATTTCTTCTTTGTCAAAGTGTCTGTTCATTTCTTCTCCCCATTTTTTGATGGGGTTAGATGTTTTTTTCTTGTAGAGTTCTGTCAGTGCCTTGTATATTTTGGAGACTAGCCCCTTATCTGATGGGTATTGGGTGAATAGTTTCTCCCATTCAGTGGGTGGCTCTTGTATCCTGGGCACTATTTCCTTTGAGGTGCAGAAGCTTCTCAGCTTAATATATTCCCATCTGTTAATCTCTGCTTTCACTTGCTTGGAGAGTGCAGTTTCCTCCTTGAAGATGCCTGTAATGTCCTGGAGTGTTTTGCCTATGTGCTGTTCTATATATCTTATGGTTTTGGGGCTGATATCGAGGTCTTTAATCCATTTGGATTTTACCTTTGTACATGATGTTAGCTGGGGGTCTAAGTTTAACTTTTTGCAAGTGGCTATCCAATTGTGCCAACACCACTTGTTGAAGAGGCTTTCCCTGCTCCATTTAGGATTTCCTGCTCCTTTATCAAAAATTAGATGGTTGTATCTCTGGGGAACATTTTCTGAGTATTCAAGCCTATTCCACTGATCTGAGGACCTATCCTTATTCCAATACCATGCTGTTTTGATAACTGTTGCTTTGTAGTACAGTTTAAAGTTGGGAAAAGTAATTCCTCCCATATTCTTTTTCCCAATGATTGCTTTAGCTATTCGAGGGTGTTTATTGTTCCAAATGAATTTCAAAAGTGTCTGATCCACTTCTTTGAAGAATGTCATGGGTATCTTTAGAGGGATGGCATTAAATCTGTATAATGCCTTGGGGACTATTGCCATTTTGATGATGTTAATCCTGGCAATCCATGAGCAGGGTATGCGTTTCCATTTCCGTGTGTCCTCTCTTATTTCTTGGAGCAGAGTTTTATAGTTTTCTTTGTATAGGTCCTTCACATATTTAGTCAAGTTGATTCCAAGATATTTGAGTTTGTGTGGCACTATTGTGAATGGGGTTGTTTTCTTAATGTCCATTTCATCCTTATTACTATTGGTATATAGAAAGGCCATTGATTTTTGTGTGTTAATTTTGTAGCCTGCCACCTTGCTATATGAGTCTATTGTTTCTAGAAGCTTTTTGATAGAGTCTTTAGGGTTTTCTAAGTAGAGTATCATGTCATCTGCAAACAGTGAGAGCTTGACTTCTTCCTTTCCTATCTGGATTCCCTTGATATCCTTTTCTTGCCTAATCGCTATAGCAAGTACTTCCAGTGCTATGTTGAATAGGAGTGGTGAGAGAGGACAGCCTTGTCTTGTGCCAGAATTTAGAGGGAAGGCTTTCAGTTTTTCTCCATTGAGGATAATATTTGCCACTGGCTTGTGGTAGATGGCCTTCACTATATTGAGAAAGGTTCCCTCCATTCCCATCTTGCTGAGAGTTTTGATCAAGAATGGGTGTTGGACCTTATCAAATGCTTTCTCTGCATCTATTGATATGATCATGTGGTTTTTATTTTTCTTGTTATTGATGTTGTGTATTATGTTGATAGATTTACGGATGTTAAACCAGCCTTGCATTCCTGGGATGAAACCTACTTGATCGTAGTGGATGATCTTCTTAACGAGGCATTGAATCCTATTTGCCAGGATTTTGTTGAGGATTTTTGCATCTGCATTCATCAGTGATATTGGTCTGTAATTTTCTTTTTTGGTAGCGTCTCTGTCTGGTTTAGGTATCAAGGTGATGTTGGCTTCATAAAAGCTATTTGGGAGTGTTTCTGTTTGTTCAATTTCATGAAAGAGTCTTGCAAAGATTGGCAGTAGTTACTCTTGGAAAGTTTGATAGAATTCATTAGTGAATCAATCTGGACCTGGGCTTTTGTTTTTCGGCAGACATTTGATTACTGTTTTAATTTCATCAATGGTGATGGGTGTGTTTAGATATGCTACATCCTCTTCCTTCAACCATGGAAGATTATAAGAGTCCAAGAATTTATCCATTACTTCCAGGTTATCATTTTTAGTGGCGTAGAGTTTTTCAAAGTAGTTTCTGATTACCCTTTGAATCTCTGTCATATCAGTAGTGATCTCTCCTTTTTCATTCCTGATACGAGTTATCAAGTTTCTCTCTCTCTCTTTCTTTGTTAGGTTTGCCAGTGGTCTATCAATCTTGTTTATTTTTTCAAAGAACCAACTATTGCTTTCGTTGATCTTTCGGATTGTTTTTTGAGTTTCCACTTCGTTGATTTCTGCTCTCAGCTTTGTTATTTCCTTCTGTCTTCCTATTCTTGGGTCCTTTTGTTGAGCATTTTCTAGTTCTATTAGCTGTGTCATTAAGCTACTCAGGTAAGCTCCTTCTTCCTTCCTGATGTGTGCTTGCAAAGCTAAAAATTTTCCTCTCAGTACTGCTTTTGCTGTGTCCCATAAGTTCTGAGAGTTTGTGTCTTTATTGTCATTTGTTTCCAGGAACCTTTTTATTTCCTCCTTGATTTCATCTCGGACCCACTGGTTATTGAGCATGAGGCTGTTTAACTTCCAGGTGTTAAAGTGTTTCTTCTGAGTCCCTTTGGAATTCACAAATAATTTCAGAGCCTTGTGGTCAGTGAAGGTAGTCTGCAAAATTTCTATCCTCTTGATCTTATGGAGGTATGTTTTATGTGCCAGCATGTAGTCTATCCTGGAGAATGTCCCATGTACATTGGAGAAGAATGTGTATCCAGGTTTCTGGGGATGGAGTGTCCTATATATATCCACTAGGCCTCTTTCTTCCATTTCTCTCCTCAGGTCTAGTATATTCTTGTTGGGTTTCAGTCTGGTTGACCTGTCCAGTGTTGACAAAGCCGTGTTAAGGTCCCCCACAATTATTGTGTTGTTGTTGATATTATTTTTCAGATTTGTCAACAGTTGTATTAAATATTTTGCTGGCCCCTCATTCGGTGCATATATGTTTAGGAGAGTGAATTCTTCCTGCTCTACGTACCCCTTGATTAATATAAAATGTCCATCTTTGTCCCTTACAACCTTCCTGAGTATAAAGTTTGCATTATCTGATATTAGTATGGCCACTCCAGCTTTTTTATGGCTGTTGTTTGCTTGGATAATTTTTCTCCAGCCTTTTATTTTGAGTCTATGTTTGTTCTGACTATTCAGGTGCATTTCTGGTAGTCAGCCGAAGGTTGGATTGAGTTTTTTGATCCATTTAGCCACTCTGTGTCTCTTAACTGGTGCATTTAGTCCATTGACGTTGAGAGAAAGAATTGTCCTGGGATTTAACGCTATCTTTATTTCAAAATTTGGTGTGTCTTTTGGGTAGTCTTGTCTTAGATTAGGTCTTTCAGTTTTTCTCTTAAGACTAGTTTTGTGTCTGTGAAGTTTCTGAGCTGTTTTTTGTCTGTGAAACCATGTATTCTTCCATCAAACCGGAAAGTGAGTTTTGCTGGGTATAGTATTCTGGGTGAAGCATTCATTTCATTCAGTCTTGTCACAATATCCCACGACTGCTTTCTGGCATTGAGTGTTTCTGGTGACAGGTCTGCTGTAAATCTCAGGGAAGCTTGCTTGAACATGATTTCCCCTTTTGATCTTGCTGTTTTCAGAATTCTGTCTCTATCTGTGGGATTTGTCATTGTGACTAGGATGTGTCTTGGGGTGGTTTTTCTTGGGTCTCTTTTGGTTGGTACTCTTCGGGCATGCAGGATTTGATCACATATATTCTTTAGCTCTGGAAGTTTCTCTTTAATGATGTTCTTGACCATTGATTCTTCCTGGAAATTTTCTTCCTGGGTCTCTGGGACTCCAATGATTCTTAAGTTGTTTCTGTTGATCTTATCATAGACTTCTATTTTCGTCTGTTCCCATTCTTTGACTAATTTTTCCATTGTCTGCTCATTTGCTTTAAGTTTTTTGTCCAATCTCTCCTGCTGTATGGAATTGTTATGTATCTCATCTTCCACAGCACCAAGTCTATTCTCAGCTTCTGATACCCTGTCCCAGAGCTTATCCATTTTGTCATTCACTTCGTTTACTGACTTTTTCAGGCCTGTTAGTTGACATGTTATTTCAGTTTGGAGTTTTATCTTTTCTGCCTTCATATTTTCTTGGTTCTTATTAGTGTTCTGTTCAACTCGATCCATGGTTTCTTGGAGTCTGTTGAGCACCTTCCATATTGCTAGTCTAAAGTCCTTATCTGAGAGGTTGATTAGTTGTTCAGTCATTATCTGGTCCTCAGAATTGTCATCTTCATTCTCTATGTCTGATGCTGGCCTGCGTTGTTTCCCCATTGTCACACTTGTATTGTGGGTTTTTCTACGTGTTGTGGTGGTATTCATTGTCTATATGATGTAGGCAGCACACTCCTCTGGCTCCTCCCTTTCTGGATGGGCTGACTTGCCTCTAAGGGAGGGGAGTCCTCCGTGGATGAAGCCTCACACTGGGTCAAATCTTAGGCCCGAGCATGCAACAGAGAAGACAGTCCAGAGAGAAATGTTTGCTTCTGTGATATAGCGCCGTTCTTAGTGTGATTTTTCCTTCTTGTTGCAATGGAGTTCTTTCCTTAGAAAGAGTGCACGGCCGCGGAGCGAAGCGGAGCGGCCGTGCTCCTCTGAGCCTCTTTTTGCCCCACTCGCAAGAGTTTCACGCAAGAGGACAGTAGACAGACATAGACAGGTCACACTCACAGTCTTTCACAGTTGAGCCCCACTGGGCCGGTGTACTTTCGCGGATTTTCCCCGCCTGGTGTCACACACAGGGAGCCGGCTTTTGCCCAGATAGCATTGTTATCTCTTCCCGAATGTAGTTTCTTTGGAGTTAGCTTCCCAGGGCTCTTAGGAGAGCTTCCAGAGTTCAGGAAAGACAGAGAAGGGTAGGACAGGGCTCCCTTCCGGTGCTCAGTTCCTCAGAAGAAGCACAGCCCGGTGGAGATTCTGCAGGTAGAGCAGTCAGCACTCTGCCTGGAAACCCCCACCTGCAGCCTTTTCTCACTCACTCACTGGCTCGCTGGTTAGCTCCCGAATGTAGTTTCTTTGGGGTTCACTTCCCAGGGCTCTGAGGAGAGCTTCCACAGTTCAGGAAAGACAGAGAAGGGTAGGACAGGGCTGCCTTCCGGTGCTCAGTTTCTCAGAAGAAGCACAGCCCGGTGGAGATTCTGCAGGTAGAGCAGTCAGCACTCTGCCTGGAAACCCCCACCTGCAGCCATTTCTCACTCACTCACTGGCTCGCTGGGTAGCTTCTGAATGTAGTTTCTTTGGGGTTCGCTTCCCAGGGCTCTGAGGAGAGCTTCCAGAGTTCAGGAAAGACAGAGAAGGGTAGGACAGGGCTCCCTTCCGGTGCTCAGTTCCTCAGAAGAAGGTTTTTAATTTTATAAAAACAGAAACTAGGCCCGCCCCGACCGCGCGAACGGCTGCCTTCCTCCTGCTGGGTTTCCCATACCCCGGGGAAGGTAAGGAAGCCCCCCCCGCCCGCCCGCCCCGACCCTGCGAACGGCTGCCTTCCTCCTGCTGGGGTTCCCTTGCCCCCGGGAAGGTAACGAAGCCCCGCCCGCCCGCCCAGACCGCACGAATGGCTGCCTTCCTCCTGCTAGGGTTCCCTTGCCCCCGGGAAGGTAAGGAAGCCCCGACCGCGCGAACAGCTGCCTTCCTCCTGCTGGGGTTCCCATACCCCCGGGAAGGTAAGGAAGCCCCGCCCACCCGCCCCGACCGCGCGAACGGCTGCCTTCCTCCTGCTGGGGTTCCCATACCCCCGGGAAGGTAAGGAAGCCCCGCCCGCCCGCCCCGACCGCGCCAACGGCTGCCTTCCTCCTGCTGGGGTTCCCATACCCCCGGGAAGGTAAGGAAGCCCTGCCCGCCCCGACCCTGCGAACGGCTGCCTTCCTCCTGCTGGGGTTCCCATACCCCCAGGAAGGTAAGGAAGCCCCGCCCACCTGCCCCGACGGCTGCCTTCCTCCTCCTGGGGTTCCCTTGCCCCCGGGAAGGTAGGGAAGTTCCGCTCACCCACGCGGACCGTGTGAGCATGCCCCGCCCCCCGTCGGGTATCTCCTGCCTTCCAGAAATAGCTGACAACAATAGGGCAAAGCAACGAATCAGGCCACAGAAAGAGCACAAGAGGAGCCAAACCGCAGCAAGCCCACCCAACAGTACCACTAGATCCACCCTCAGGGAGGGGACCCATTCCCACACCACAGGGTATCAAAACAGACTGAAATTGGAAGAAACAGCACTCCAAAGCACACCAATAAACACAAGGAAATATGGGTAAATCAAAGAGAACCCTAAGATCTGAAGATACGGAGACAAACCCCAACAAGCTTCCAAGTCCGCCAAAATGCACAGATCTGTGGGAAAGCGACCTAAAAGCAGCAATGAGGAAGGAAACGCAAGAACTAATAAAAGAAATGAGAGAAACTTTAGCTACCGAGTATAAGATATCTATGGAGGAACGAATCACCCAAATTAAAGAAGAAATGTTAAAGAGTATGAGAGAGTCCATACAAAAAGAAGTGAAGGAATTAACAGACAAAGTAACAAGCCTTACTAGCAGAAACACAGAGTTGGAGAAACACATCGAAGAACTCGAAGGAAAACTGCAAACAAAAAATGACCAAGAAACCAACAAAGAAATAAAAGGCAAAGCACTGGAAGGAAAAGTCCAGTACCTAATGAACAAGGACAAAAGAAACAATCTAAGAATTGTGGGTATACCAGAAGGGGAGGAAATAGGGAAAGGGGAAGAACAAGTAGTCAGAGAGATAATAGCAGAGAACTTCCCCACCCTTTGGAATGAAACTTCAGGGCAAATCCAGGAAATCAAGAGAGTTCCTAGTAAAATAGATCCTAATAAAACTACACCAAGACATATAGTAATCCAAATGGCAAAAAACAAAGAGAAAGAGGAACTTCTTAAGGCAATAAGAGAGAAAAAAAACCTCAAATACAAAGGTAGGGACATAAGAATCAAACCAGATCTCCCAATCGAAATAATTCAAGCAAGGAGACAGTGGAATGACATATTTAAACGACTGAATGAAAGAAACTTCCAACCTAGAGTCCAATACCCGGCAAAATTATCATTCATATGGGAGAACAGACTGAAAACATTTTCAAACAAGACCGAACTAGAGCTATTTGTGCAAACAAAGCCGATCCTAAACGACCTACTCAGAGATGAATTACACAATCCAAACCCCCGATTGTAACAAAAGCCACCCTACACAACACAACTACACAACAGTCCTCTCTCTCAATAATCTCCCTAAATGTTAATGGACTAAACTCTCCAATTAAAAGACACATAGTAGAGAAATGGATTAGGAAAAATAAACCAGACTTCTGCTGTCTACAAGAAACCACCTACAGCTACAGGATAAGCATAGGCTTAGAATCAAAGGATGGAAAGTAATTATTCAGGCCAATGGAAAACAAAAAAGAGCAGGGATAGCCATTCTTATATCAGACCAAATTGCATTCAACCTCAAGAAAGTGGTCAGAGATAAAGAGGGTCACTACTTACTGATCAGGGGAACATTAGATCAAGAAACACTAACCCTGGTCAATATCTATGCACCCAATGTAGAGTCAGCAAAATATGTGAGGCAACTGCTCATAAACCTGGAGAAACACATGAAGGGAAATGTGATAGTAGTAGGGGACCTCAATACTCCACTATCACCACTGGACAGATCCACCAAACAGAAAAATAGCAAAGAAATAAGAGCTCTAAATGAAAAATTAGAAGATTTAGGGCTAATAGACTTATATAGAGCCCTCCATCCCCAGAAAGCAGAATACACATTCTTCTCAAGCCCACATGGAACCTTCTCCAGAATAGACCATGTCTTGGGATACAAAACCAACCTATACAAGACCACAAAGGTAAGGATCATTAGAAGTACCCTTTCAGATCACTATACAACAGAACTCAAAATTGACGTCAAGAAGAAACAATGGAGAAAAACTAATACCTGGAGATTAAACAACATGCTGCTCAACAACAGCTGGATCAAAGAACAACTCAAGGAAGAAATAAAAAGATTCCTTGAGACAAATGACAATGAAGAGACAACATGTCAAAATTTGTGGGACACAGCAAAAGCAGTAATTAGGGGGAAACTCATAGCAATACAGGCCTATGTCAAGAAACAAGAAAATAACAAAACCAACAGTTTAAAAGATCACCTAAAAGAATTGGAACAACAGCAACAGAGAAATCCAACCATGACCAGAAGGCAAGAAATAATAAAAACCAGAGCAGAAATAAACAACATAGAAACTAAGAAAACAATACAAAAAATCAATGAGACCAGGAGTTGGTTTTTTGAAAAAATAAACAAGATAGACAAACCACTGGCAAAACTCACCAAAAAGAAGAGGGAAAACTCCCAAATCAGTAGGATCACAAATGAAAGGGGAGAGATTACAACAGAACCTCAAGAAATACAACATATCGTAAGATCATATTATGAACAACTATACTCAGCTAAGATAGAGAACCCAGAAGAAATTGACAGATTCTTGGACAAACACCCTCTTCCAAGACTGGAAAAGGAAGAACTAGAAAGCCTAAACAGACCAATCACCTCAGAGGACATTGAAGATGTAATTAAAAAACTCCCTAAGAACAAAAGCCCAGGCCCAGATGGATTTACAGGTGAATTCTACCAAACATTCTGGGAAGATTTACTACCACTTTTCCATAGGCTCTTCCAAGCCATAGAAAAAACAGGAATCCTCCCTAACTCCTTCTATGAGGCAAATATCACACTCATTCCCAAAGATGGCAAAGATACCACTAAGAAAGAAAACTACAGACCAATCTCACTAATGAACATAGATGCAAAGATACTCAACAAAATCTTAGCAAACCGAATCCAGCACTTCATCAAAAAGATCATACATCATGACCAAGTGGGATTTATGCCAGGAATGCAAGGTTGGTTCAACATACGCAAATCAATCAACATTATACATCACATCAACAACAAGAAAAACAAAAACCACATGATTATATCAATCGATGCAGAGAAGGCATTTGAC
This sequence comes from Suncus etruscus, assembly GCF_024139225.1. NCBI lineage: Eukaryota > Metazoa > Chordata > Mammalia > Eulipotyphla > Soricidae > Suncus > Suncus etruscus. Next base: position 83,325,457 of record NC_064851.1, on the reverse strand, counting down.
AAAATCCAACACCCTTTCATGTTAAAGACACTCAGCAAAATAGGGTTAGAAGGAACCTTCCTCAAGATAGTCAAAGCTATCTATGAAAAGCCTACAGCCAACATTATACTTAATGGCGAGAAACTAGAAGCATTTCCATTAAGGTCAGGAACTAGGCAAGGCTGTCCACTCTCTCCACTCTTATTCAATATAACCTTAGAAGTCCTAGCAATAGCAATCCGACAAGAGAAGGGAATCAAAGGAATCCAAATTGGGAAAGAGGAACACAAGCTATCTCTATTTGCAGATGATATGATGATATACATCGAAAATCCTAAAGAGTCCACAGTAAAACTCCTAGAAACAATTAACCAATACAGCAAAGTGGCTGGATTCAAAGTCAATACACAAAAGACAGTAGCGTTTCTATATACAAACAACGAAATCGAGGAGAGAGAGATTAAAAATACAATACCATTTAAAATAGTATCAAAAAATATCAGGTACCTAGGAATCAACCTTACAAGGGAAGTGAAAGACCTATACCAGGGAAACTTCAAAACGCTTCAGAAAGAAATTGAAGATGATCTAAAGAATTGGAAGAACATCCCATGCTCATGGATAGGTAGAATTAACATAGTCAAAATGACTATCCTACCCAAACTACTATATAGATTTAATGCAATCCCTATCCAAATCCAGACACCATTCTTTAAAGAAATAGAACAATCAATCACAAAATTTATCTGGAACCACAAAAGACCCAGGATAGCCAAAAATATACTGAAAAACAAAAATCTGGGAGGCATCTCCTTACCTAACTTGAAAATATACTATAAAGCCATAGTAGTCAAAACAGCATGGTACTGGAACAGAGACAGGACCTCAGACCAGTGGGTCAGAACAGAATTCCCAGACATAAACCCCAAGATATACAGCCAACTAATATTTGATAAAAGAGGTAAGAACCTGAAATGGAACAAAGAAAGTCTATTCAACAAATGGTGTTGGTACAATTGGAAAACCACATGTACGAAAGTGAAGATTGACCCATACCTCACCCCTTATTCAAAAGTTAACTCAAAATGGATCAAAGACCTTGAAATCAGACCTGAATCTATAAAGTTTATCGAGAATAAAATAGGCAGAACACTCGAAGACCTATATATCAAAAAGGTCTTTGAGAATGGATCACCAATGGCAAGAACATTAGCATCAAATATAAACAAATGGGACTACATTAAACTTAAAAGCTTCTGCATGGCAAAAGAAACCCTACTTAATGCAAGAAGACAGTTAACAGAATGGGAAAAAATCTTTTCACTCGACATATCAGATAAAGGGCTGATATCTAGAACATACAAAGCACTCAGAAAGCTGAGCTCCCCAAAACCAAATAAAGCCATAAAAAAATGGGGAGATGAAATGAGTAGACACTTCTCTGAGGAAGACAGAAGGATGGCCAAGAAACACATGAAAACATGCTCACCTTCACTCATCATCAGGGAGATCCAAATCAAGACAACAATGAGGTACCACCTTACAGCAGTGAGGATGGCTCACATCAAAAATAATGGAAACAACCTTTGTTGGCGGGGATGCGGTATGAAAGGAACTCTCATCTACTGCTGGTGGGAATGCCCCCTAGTCCAACACCTATGAAGGAAAGTCTGGAGAGTGCTCAAAGAACTCAGAATTGAGCTGCCATTTGACCCAGCAATTGCTCTCCTAGGCATATACCCCCAAGATGGAAGGACTTTCATTCCAAAATACGTATGCACCCCATTATTTATCACAGCACTCAGTATAATAGCCAAATCTTGGAACCAACCTCGATTTCCAACAACAGATGAATGGATCATTAAGATGTGGTACATATACACAATGGAATATTACATGGCAGTTAGAAATGATACAATCACAGACTTTGCAGCAATGTGGATGGACCTAGATCATGTTATGTTAAACGAAGTAAGTCAGATGACAAAAGATAAACACAGAATGGTAGCACTATTCTGAAGCACCTAGAACATATACTTGATGCACAACTAATACCTAACAATCAAATAACAGGGTTTAACAGGGTAGAAACTCCAAACACTGTAATAGTCAATATATACTTGGGAGCAGTGTCCAAAATACAGGAAAAAGAAACAACGCAAACTCTTGACTACACATTATACCACAAAGAAAACAGCAACAACAGAAACAACAGCATAGAGAGAACAGGTATGTAATCAGACTTCTACAACAAAGGCCCACAATAATCCCTTAGAGATCGTATACAGGAACACAGGTATAGAACACCACGGGAAATCACTGACTGCAATGGAAACATACCATAACACTATGTTTTAATGCCTTTATCCTACTATATTTTAAATAACCTCTCAGCTTCTTTGTTCACAGGCACCTTTGGATACAAAAGGCGGACAAACTAAGATGGAAACTCAGGATTCCACACGAGATACCATACCTTGCTTGCACTACGAGATGCTCCGGAGAAAACTCTTTAACATACATTTTATCTCTAGGTTATACCTTCTCTTAGGAATTGAAGCATAAGACCAGTCAGACCACCGAAGCAATAACTGTGAAGTACAGACTTAAACTACAGGCTCTATTCATCGAACACATTCAACCAAACCAGCATTCACTTGTTATTCTCTCCTCTCTTCTCACCACTTTTTTTTTCCTTCATTTTTTCTCTTTTCTATTCTTCTCTTTACTTTTTTTCCCGTTCCCTTCCCCCTTTCCTTCTAAGATATTTTCTCTTTTCTCTCTCTTCATACCCCTCTCATATACCTTCCCCTTTCTCCCCTCCGGAAATCCAACTATCCCTTCACCCCTCAATCCCATCCAGATCTCCCACCATATTAAAACTCTCCACCCTCAGTCCTTATTCTATTAGGCATCAAGATCGACCTCCCACCCAACGAACCAGTACCCTGCACCCAGGCGAGGGGACACCCAGATAAACCCACACCTCGTCTCCTACAAGAAAAGACAGCTAACCCCCTTGTGGACTCATGCGGCGCAGCCCTCCCTACCAACTTCCCCTAACGTGGACTGTTTCTTGAAACCGGACCTAGGCCCAAAAGTATCCCCAATGCAAGAACTCTTCCAAGACCTCCCTCCCGCAAATTCTTACCAATCTGAAGAAGGTCAGGGGGTGTGATAGAAAGATCCCTGGGAACCCACACTCCACAAGAAAAACCCAAAAGACAATGGGAAAAACTGTACTTCCAACATAGGCATAAGACCTGTAATACACCACCTCTTTACCTGCTCTCCCCCAAATGTAAGGTAGTCTTTTGCACCACTTTTATTCCTTTTTCCTTTATTTATTTATTTTTTCAATTTATTTATTTTTTAAATGTCTGTCCTACATATACATTTGTGAGCACATACATTTTTATTCCCCCCCTTTTTTTTTATCATTTTTGGGTATGGGACCTGTTTCTGTTATTCCTTCTGCCCACCCCCAAATACACTGACAATATAATGTAGCACCGTTTTCCCCTGCAAAGGCACACTAAATAAAGGGGAAATCTTACATATTAAAAAATAATAATAAGAGCTCTTATCTATTAGAGAAAAGAACTCATAATTGTTTACAATACAGGGATATCTCCTACCTGGAAAATATGTCATGTGGAATCAACTTAGACCTCAGGTGATTAGATACCATTCAACCAGCCTTGAACCCTGGATCTCAGACATAGAAATGGCACAGTTCTTCACAACAGCTGCAGGAAACAAATACCATCCAGGACAGCCTTAATACTGTGGGGTCAACAACAAGGGCCAGCTCTAACATGATATCCTGACAACGAGGAAAATGTGAACAACTTGACCTTAGAGCAGATTAGCCTACCCTACCAGTTAACGACAAGAAGAAACCAGAAGACTTAGCACCCTTTGGTAGGTCCAAAAGCCAAGATCGCGATTTACAGATGACTGGTTGATAGAACCACGACCAGACTGTATACATCTTGGGACCAATATAAAAGCCCTAGTTTAGGGTTTGAACTATGACCTGCACAATAATCATGATCCCCAACCCCAAAGGTCCTGCAGAGACAATTGTAACGGAATGGGGCTTCTGGAAACACAAAGAAAGACGCTATCCTAGGTGCCATCCTAGGCTCAGTGCAAAGACCAAGATCACCAATCACAGAAGATGGATTATAATGACACTGAGGGAACAGAACCTCTAGAACCATAACCACAAAGACTGACTTCATCAAAAATACCATCTCAAGATCTGTGCAGATACTGAGACCTCTAAACACAGAGCTCTGATTGTATCACCCTGGACAGAGCAGAAGTCTTCCAAACGCCACAAAAACACCACTGGGAGAGTAAATGATCCTGAGCAAAGCCTAGTGTTGATCCCATGACAGTATACTCCAATGACGGAGAAACCGCATATTTCTTAGGCCAAGTGAAATCCTTTTTGAATGACCCCAATATTTACTGTGCCAGGGCAGGAGGGAAAAAACAAAAAACAAAACAAAACAAAAAAAAAAGCACGAAACTTTGGTTATTTTTTATATATATATATACTTTTACCTTCATTTATTATTATTATTATTATTATTATTATTATTATTATTATTATTATTGTTATTCTTACTTACCTATCTATTTTGGTCGATTTCTCTGGTTAGGTGTGATCATTGAAATTGTTGTCCCCAGTTATACTTATTTTTTCTCTCCCTTTCTTTTCTTTCATTATGTGCTATGCCAATTTTCTTATTTCAAGACCATGGCGTATTTTTTTTTTGTACGTTTGCTTGTTTTTGTTTGTCTTGTTCTGTTTTTTCTTTGTTTTGTGTGGTGCTTATCAATAAAGCTGGAGTCCTCACTGGATATTTGAAACGTCTTTTGGTGCTGGTGGAGTGTTCCACCTTCCCTTTCTCCTCCATCCCCCAAATTGATGATCAGAGCCTCTGGAAGGACTCGCCCATTTTCGGGGATTTAGACTCTTACCCCAATTTATTACTTTTCTCTTTTTCAGGCAAAACCACGCAACTTGAAATAGCTAGTACTGCCTCCAGTTAGAGGGGGAAATAAGGGAGGCGTCAAGTCCAAACAGGTCCAAGACTACTAAGTCGTAGGTTAGATACAGAGGGGACCACACAGTCTAGTCGCCCTGGGGGTGAGGGAAAAATAAATGGGAGGGAAAACAAAAACGGAGGAATAGGGAGGACAATTTGGTGATGGGAATCCCCCCCTGATTTTATGTAAATATGTACCTAAAATATTATTGTCAACAATATGTAAGCCCCTGTGATCAAAATAAAAATTATATTAAAAAAAAACAGAAACTAAACAATGTAGAAAAACCTCCATAGTATATATTAATACATGGAGCATTGCAGTGATGAAAGAAGATATATTCATCTTCCTTTTAAACATTTCTTTTAGCACTGAACTCCACTTAGACCTCACTGTGGGCCTCCAGCTCCCAACATTTAGCATCATACAACTTGTCTTATGTAGGCATTTTCTTTTTCATTTGTGAAAAAGAAGGATAAAATCATACGAATCTTATTGTCCAAGATAATTTTCTTTCTAGAGACATTTTGTGAATATAAAAGATGTTAACATATACAAGGAGAATCTGTTTTTTTATTTGAGATCAGTAAAAATTTCCACATATGCTCATAGATGTAAATTTGAAGTCTTTCACACATGTGTTTTTCAAATGCCACTGCATATAAAAAATAACAAGTCCTCAAGTTTTCTAGAAACCAAATCAATAAGACATGTGATCTTCATCAATCAAGAGTCAAGTACTTTGAAGTATTCATCCATGCCAGCTGGAAGAAACATACTATTACTATACATAACCCTAAACATGTGTAGTGAATGATATGATTATTGAAGTTATATATTAAGATATATTAAGTTAATAATATTCTGGCTAAAAGTCTGCATAATTTTGTCACAGATAAATTATATTCAAATTAATGTCTTTAAATTTATTTTCTTTAAATATTATTTATTGAGCATCACTTAAAAACAAAACATGAATTTTAATAGATTTTAATATAATGGAAGATTATTTTTTCAATTATATGTGTCGTATGAAAGGGCATACATGTAAGATAGTTGACCAAGGTATGAGAAACTTTTATTTGTACAATGACTATATGTTCATATAATGCTAAATCTAGAAAAAATTAAAAGAAGCATCATCTTTTATCCAAGTACATAAATAATATGAATCTTGGATTCCTATATTTGCTTTACTTTTGTGTGGTTTTCTTATAAATGAAATTGCAAAAAAGAAAAACAAGAAAAAGCCCTAATACTAAAACTCAGAAAAATCACCTACCATTAGAAAGAAAATTTTATGTTTGGAAAGAAAACTATAGTTCACAAAAAATATTTAATTAGGAAGTCAATTTTTAACCTATTCAGGAACACAGTGAAGTAAAATATGAAGTCAAGGAGAATTTTTTTTATTATTTTCCACTGAACAGCAAGAAACCACTTCTTTATAAGTGAAGCAAGTTCAGCTCTTAAAGCATAATTCAAAGACAGTGGAATCATCAATATTTTTTTTTGTAGATTTTGTTAGTCATAACTCTAACATAAAACTTGTTAAGGAAAATAATCCTCTGAAACTTCTTTTCAATTTACAAATCTCTTCTTCCCTTTTCCCGTCCATTTCTCACAAACACTATGTACTATGAGTAGTTTCTTGTTTCTGAAAGAAAGAGTTAGAATTCAACTCAAATGAGTTAATATTCTTTGATGAATGAGAAGAAAAATTTCAGAGATTAATGAAGGCATCTGGGGAAATTTCCTTTTGCTTGGAAAATAAATTTATAAGGACATGTTATTGAAGAGAATTATAAAAGCAGGTGTTCTATTAAAACACCAGGGACCTGGTAGAAATCCAACAAATAGAATTTTCTGAGTATACAAGAACTGATTGGGAGTATTAAGTCTGCAGAGCTTTTGAAAGCACACAGACTCTTTAAAGCTATGTTTATACAATGTTTTAATGATTATTTTGTGAGTAAAATTTTTAGCTGTGTAGGTAGTTATTTCCTTTATGAAACCACAAATAGGCTGTTTTGCTTAAATGCCTAAATGACAATTTCTATTCTCTAACAATTTATTTTGCACATGTGCCACAGTAAGGAGCTACACACACCTTGTAATTCTATTGGTATTAGAGTTAAGTGTGATTAGTTAATTCTCACAATGATTTTTGTAATCTGGTAATAAGAGATGTCTTAATTTAGAAGTTTTAAAAATAACTATTTGTGGGGCCGGCGAGGTGGCGCTAGAGGTAAGGTATCTGCCTTGCAAGTGCTAGCCAAGGAAAGATCGCGACCGTGGTTTGATCCCCCGGCGTCCCATATGGTCCCCCCATGCCAGGGGCAATTTCTGAGCGTTTAGCCAGGAGTAACTCCTGAGCATCAAACGGGTGTGGCCCGAAAACAAAACAAAACAAAATAACTATTTGTTTCATAAAGAGAGACTTAAGCCCTGAGTAAAAAATAGGTTATGACTGTTAGTACTTAAAAATATAGTTTGAGAGTATCTAAATATCTAGAAATTCCTACTCCAAAGAAAAAAGACAATTCTCTGCAGTTAGACATAGTGTCAACATTTTAAAACTATTCTTCAGAAGGTCACTTAAAATTTATTTTCTGTCTTTGCCTCTCATGAAAATCTCTGGTGCCTACTGCTGAGAACCAGTAGACAAAAACATGGTGATGAATAAAAATTGTTTTTTAAGCCCTGAAAAAAGTCTATGAAAATAAATAACATATGTGAATAGAGGAAATAAATAGATCAAAGATGTGAATTTCATTCATGAAACTGTTTGCAAACACAAAGTATGCATATCGTATATTTTTGTTATTTTAAATTTTTATCAATGCAATTATTTAGGTGGGGGAGGAAATAACACCTAAATAAATAAAGCAAAAATGGCAAAGACATAATAGAATGAATAATATATATGTATGAGAAGGATGCAAAAAATTCAAAAGAAAGCAACTTCACACACATTTTGAACTCATTTATAGTAAGGATGCTCTGTCGGGGTACAATCAATATATCACACCATTTTTGTCACCTTGGGAAACTCACAATAGGAAGGCTGAAATACAAGGCTGAAAAACAAGTATAATATATGAAAAGAAGGAAAATTCCCAAGGATACACAATAATATTATTTATTGTACATGCTGAGAAAGCAATTGATATTATTCAAAAAAATTGAAGGATTTTTATAAACAATGACCAGAAAAAAGTTACTGCATAAGAATTGAAGCAAATATAGTAGATATTACATGATATACATGATTTACAAAAATACATTACTAATTTTAGGTTTTAACTTTTTCTCATGTTAGCCAGGTCAAATCAGTTCTCTCAAAGATGGAATATACCTTGCCCTGACAAAGTCATGCCTGCTTCACCTATCACTGACAATTACTGCTTAACCAATGACTCTGTTGGAATACTCATCCAAAGGGCTCTCTGTAGCAAGAACAAAACTCCAGACATGCCAACATTTGGGCTAACATACCAGGACTCTTTTTGGAGTGAGTGGAGGCACCCTTTCTCCACCTTTCCCTATTTCCAGAAGTCCTGGAAGCCAAAACCACATCACAAAAGCTGTAATATTAGCTACAGTTCTTGGAATCTGGACCACTTGGAAACTTCAATTTTTTATACTATTATACTGGTAGGAACATAGAAAGGAAGAATCAAGCTCTTACTATTTGCAGATGGCATAACACTATATTTAGAAAATCGTAATGATCTACATAAAGCTTATAAAACAATATATATTTTATAGCAAAGTGACAGACTACAAAATTACAAGCAAAATCAGTGGCCTTATAATAAGAAAATCATAAGAAATAGATATTAAAAATACAATTCCAATAACAGTAGTACCACAGAAACTCAAATACCTTGGAGTCAACTTAACTAAAGATGTGAAAAAACTATAAAAAGAAAACTACAAAACACTGATTCAAGATATAAAAGAGGAGACATAAACATGGAGAAATAAATCCTGTTCATAGATCATCAAAAGTAACATAATTAAAATGGCAATACTCCCGAAAGCATTGTAAAGATTTAACACAATCAATCACTCTCAGGATGCCCAGGGCATTATTTGAAGAAGTAGATCAAACATTCCTGAAATTCATTTGGAACAATAAATGCCCAGGAATAGCTAAAGCAACTCTTAAGATAAAGGAAGTAGAAGGCATCACTTTCTCTAACTTTAAATTGTATTGCAAAGCAGTAGTCATTAAAGCAGCATGATATTGGAATAAAGACAGGCCCAAAGATCAATCAAATAGACTTGAATGTTCAGAGAACGACTCTCCAGATATACAATCAATTAATATTTGATCAAGAGTCAAGAAATGCAGAATGGAGCAAGAAAAGTCTCTTCAACAAGTGGCATTGTAATAAATAGTCAGCCAGTTATTAGGTAGACTCAGTTATTAGCCAGATAGTAGAGCCCAAACAATGTTATATAGAAGAAAACATGGGCAAAACACTCCATGACACTGAGACTAAAGGTATCTTCAAGGAGGAAACATCACTGTCTTAACAAGTGAAAGCAGAGATAAACAAATGGGAATACATTAAACTGAGAAGTTTCTGTACCTCAAAGGAAACAGTGAGTAGGATACAAAGTCCATCAACAGAATGGGAGAAACTATTCACCCAATATTCATCAAATGAGGGGCAAATATTTAAGATATACAAGGTACTGGTAGAAATTAACAAAAAAATTTAACATCAAAATATGGGGAGAAGAAATGAACAGACTTTGCTTTGATGATGAAATACAAATATCCAAAGGCACATGAAAAAATGCTCCACATCACTAATAATCAGGGAGATGCAAATCCATACAAAAATAAGACATCATCTCACTCCACAGAGATACATCATAAGAGCAACCAGTGCTGGATTGGATATGGCGAGAGAAACTCTCATTCACTGCTGGTTAACATGTCAACTAGTCCAGTCTTTCTGGAAAACAGTAGAGATATTCCTCATAAAACTGGAACTCAAGCTCCCTATGATCTAACATTACCACTGAAAGGTATATTGATTTGCAATAGTTGAGCTTTTTTAAATAAGATAAAGGTAAGATCTCTTTTTAATAAAATTTCAGATATGGTTTTTTGATTGTTTTATACTTTTAATGACTCAGAAAATCAGTTTGGAATTTCACATATAGTCATATTTAGTCAAGAGCCATTTGAATAATGGAAAAGTTCAAAATCGCTAAACTTGGATGCAGCTAAATAAAATAAAAGTTGGCTTTGTAGGTAATTATTTATGAGTTGTATTTGTGTAAATTATAACATATTTTAGAGATTAATTGAGCTTGTGTATACAATCTGACATTTATCATTAGTATATAGTAGCCAAGGCCACTTACCTCTCAATTACTGACAATGCTATGTGATCTTGAGAACAGTTGAAAGAAATTTATGTGTTTTATAAAATATTTTATAACTTACATTTTATTTAGTCACACAATTAGCATTCTAATTATACTTATAAATTAAAATTTGATTGAAAATAAAATACATTTATATATAAAATAAATAAATAAATGCAGGGGACATGTTAGCAAGTCAAATGGCAAAAATATGGCAATATATAATATAAATCTGGTGATGCAGTCTGATGCTTTTCAGGGTGACCACCTGCCAAATAGCTTTGCATCCTCAATCTATTCCTCAATTTATTGCATCCTCAATAGATTCTACAGGGACTCCACAATAATGCTTTGCTCATTAATAAGCATTTGTTCAGAAATCCTTTAATTGTTTAAATTAAGTATCCTGTCTAGAGGAACGTGCAGGTTTATAGCTAAACAATAACAGAGCTAATTTTTATAAAGGATGTAAGACTTGTTTTAAGAACATTTTATTTATTTAGTACATGCTGAGAATCCATAGTTTAGATAAGGACAAATAAAGTAAGAGCTCTAGAGGATTTATTAAATAATAAATGGAACTTTAACATTAACTCTTCCTATGTTCTGTACTAAAATTTTGTCATTTGGAGTTCCAACCAAATGAATTCCTCAGAAATTCAAGAAATTCTTTCATTATAGTTTAACATTCCAATTGGTTGTAAATCAGTTACACAGAACCATATATACAAAGGCAAACATACTATATTTTGTTAACATAGGAGAAACCCTAAGTTAGAATAAAATCTTTATGAAATTAGGCATTAATGCTTCCAGGGGGCAAGGGTGAAGGTGTAGGATGCATACTGGAAACAGTGGTGGAAGGTGGTCAACATTGGTGGTGAGAATTACCTTAGTTCACTCTCATTATGTATCTTAAATATAACTGTGAAAGACTTGTAATTGACATTCGTCTTAATAAAAATTTAAAACATGGTGTAAAAAAAAGAAAAAAATTTAAAACATAAAAAGTAGGCATTAGATAAAAGAAATCAGGAAAAATAATACAGTATATTTTAAAGAAATTCACAGAATGAAAATGTTTGACCTGCAAGTAAGAAATGAGTGTGAGGATACTAATTTATAGTTGATCTAAGTGCTGTTAGGATAGAGAAGGGACTGGGATATTATAGTTGGCAATGATTTCTTTGGAAAAGAACTTAGTAGTGAAAGGAGATAAAGTGATAGGCACAGAATCCCTTCAGCAACAAAAGTGCAAACCATGGTGTCTAAAAAAATTTTAAAAAGTAGGAGAGAGAGAGAGAGAGAGAGAGAGAGAGAGAGAGAGAGAGAGAGAGAGAGAGAGAGAGAGAGATGTCTGCCCCAAAGGCAAGGGAGGAGGGAGAGGAGGAAACTGGGGACATTGATGATGGAAAATGTACACTGGTGAAGGTGTTATACATGTATGACTGAAAATCACAAACAACTTTGCAATTGTGGAAAAAAATAAACTTGAGCAACTTGTAATCACAGTGTTTAAATAAAGTAATTACATTTTTAAAAATAACGACATTAGATATGAGGCAAACAAAAGCTTAGTGAATTCAGTCTGTATTTATTTATAAAAAAAAGTTTGTAAAATGCTATTAGTATTACCAGTAGGAAGAGAATGCTCATTCATAAACATGCGGTTATTGTGGTTAATGAATATATACTACATGAATGAATAAATATAAAAGTAAACATTTTCTGAGAGCAGTTGCATTTACCCAACTTGAAAAAAAACTAATGGCTAAATCCAATAAACTAATACATTCTTTTAATTTCATGTTATATTCTGAGGGAGTAGAAATCTCAGGAAGGAAAACAGGCTTGACCTATTGACATAGAGGAAGGGATATGTTGTCTTTCTCACATTTTCTGCTGGCAAAAAGTTAACAACATTTAGCCAGTAAAGAACATATATAAAGGAATGAAATCAATTTAGACTTATATTTTTTTACATTATCTCTTGCAAAATGTCACCTACACAGCAGGTACCTTCTTAGTGTTTCCGTGGCATTCTACAGGAGCCTCTGGTGGGTGTCATTAATGGGGATGAAAGTTATATATAAAAATGTCTCTATAATCATTTTAATATAGCTGATGCTGTAATTTATTAGAACACATTCTTTTCTAAGCAAAGGGGAAGATTTAATAGTATTTGGGGGTTATAAAAATTGGCAACAGGGGCTGGAGTGATAGTACAACAGGTAGAGCATTTGCCTTGAAAATGGTTGGTCTAGGTTCAATTTCTGCATCTAATATAATCCCCAAGCATGGACAAGTGTAATTTTTTTTTTGGTTTTTGGGCCACACCCGGCGGTGCTCAGTAGTTACTCCTGGCTGTCTGCTGAGAAATAGCTCCTGGCAGGTACGGGGGACCATATGGGACACCGGGATTCGAACCAACCACCTTTGGTCCTGAATCGGCTGCTTGCAAGGCAAACGCCGCTGTGCTATCTCTTCGGGCCTGACAAGTGTAATTTTTATGCACAGAGCCAGGAGTAAACCCTGAGCTCTTCCAGGAATGGCCTCCAAATAGAAGAAAAATATTTTACAACGACAACAAGAGTTTAGTTTATGTTTTCCTTTTGTAAACGTATTCCAGTTACTTAATGGCTGTAGATGTTGATTTATTTGAAATGGAGAGTCTCTTGGGATCTGAACAAAGTTTTATTTGCTTTATAAGGTCCATTATTACTGTCATCCTTTACATTTCAAAACCTGTCCCAGACTATAAAGTCTTCCTTGTTTGTTCCAGTTTTAGGGATTTTGTTTTACTTTGAGTTCTCTTCATATAAATCAGTGCAGCCTAAAGCTTAAATTATCTATTTCTTGCTTTGTCTCCAAGCTGATTTTGGATAATCCTAAAGGCCAAGTTTGCACCTGTATGAACTTACAACCAATTGGTCCATTAAAGTGTTTGGGGCAGATTGTATATAGTAGCAAGCAGACATTTACTAATTATGAGAATGTGTTGCTAGAATTAGTCAGCAAGTGAGTTCAGTAGCAGCCAGAGAATATTTTGCAGCCGTCAGTAGAGATGAAGTCATGAAATTTCCCTATACATATATGTACATGGAATATATTATGCTGAGTGAAATAAGTCACAGGAGTGATTTCTGAGTGCATAGCCAGGAGTAACTCCTGAGTGTCACTAGGTGTGACCCCAACACAAAACAAAACAAACAAAAAATAACAGAAAAAATGAACTGCAAAGACATATAATCTGAATAAGGGTATTGACTATAGAGCACATAAGATAGTATCATGTGAAAATAGAATGAAAGTGAAGTTAATAGTTGTGCATGTACACGTGAGGTGGGGAATTTCACATAAATACTCTTTTTCTTTTCTCCTAAGTTAAAAATAATTCTAATAGAACTGATACTTCATATTAACTCTTGGTTTTATTACTTTTTTGTGTGATATGATTGATAAAATGACATTTTTCAGTTGCATCTAGATAAGAATAAGCCAAAGCTATGTTTGTTTTCAGAAGTTTAATATCACCAAAAACACATTTCATTATAGAATGTAAAAAAATATGATTAAGTTAAAGTAAATATTGAAGAAATGGAGTGTCATTGAAAGTATTATGATGGAGTAAACTTTGGCTTCCAGCCCAATTAAGGATCCAACCTCTTCTCAGGGAGTCCAAAGCTTCAGCAGGCAGCAAGGAGAGTGGCATAGCTTCATGATGTAAGCTTTTTGGCCAAGGTTAGGGGAAGATGTGGGCTCCGGCTGCAACCTACAGTCTTCTCTCGCCCTCCTCCTGGACCCCAGGGCCATCCCTGGCCACCTGCCCAGGGTGCCAGCAAGGTGGGTTCAGAGGAGGAGTTTAAAGGGGACCCCAGGCCTCTCTCAATCCCCACTCTGCACCAAAGGGGTGAACTGGGGGAGGGGACTGGTGAACTTCCCTTCACACTATCTGCATTCTCAAACTGCCCAGGGACTATTGCCCCCAAAATGAAAAAAAAAAATAGCCTGAGAAGAAACCAATACTCTGTTCCTATTAATCTACTACCAGTGGCCTCCTACCCTCTAATTTCCTTCACTGTGTACTGGTGCTTGCTACCATAATCAGTTTCTGAGAAGCCCTCACTGAAAGACATTTTCTGATATGGGACTGCTGGAAGTCGTTTGTAGACTCTAGATGGCCGAATCACAGACCAAAATGGTGTCCCGGAATCAACACCCTCCCCCGACTATTTCTATTTCTAAAACATAAAAGGGACATGTATATCTCCTTTGTATATCTTAGATGTATTTCCTTAACATCTATAACTCTTTTTGAATATCCTCTTATAGTGACAATTTTGCCCAATGATTTTTTTGGTTTGTTTGTTTCTTCCTCTCTGGGATCTGTTCAGTAAGGAATTCTGGTAGAAGAGTATTTCTGTTTAGAATTCATGTTAGAACCAAGTTATGGGGAATGTTGGATGTGTTTCCTTGGCCCCCAGATCACCAATATTACCTTGAGGCATTGTTCCTCTTTTGCATAGGCACATAAATTGGGAAAATATAACATTTGCAAACAAATTCTTATTTAATAGAGATAGGAACACAAATTTTGCAATGCAGTTAGGCCTTATACTCTGAACATTGACATTTACTTGGCTCAGGCCTCAGAAGAATAGGCATTGCCTATACACCCCTGAACCATGGATACCATCTATGAAACAATCACAATTGTCTATAACATTACCAGGATGAGATCCTCTACCAGGGAAGACCCTACTACTGCTCCGGCATTGACTTACTCCAAAGAGTGCTTTTTTAACACCCATATTGCTGCAACAGCAACAACCTGCTTGCAGGGAAGTTCTCTCCGCATCTAACGGTGAGGTGAAACTAGAGGATGCTCCACATCAGCCTGACTTCTATGAAGGAAATGCACAGAATCCAGAATCTTTAACTACAAGAACCTGACTCCAACAAAGCTAAAGTGCAAAAAAGTTTCACTGGGACTATGGAGAATGACTCAGGGGTTGGGCAGCCTGGTATGCCTGGAGCCCAGAGACAGTCTTATGCCAGAAAACTTCAGGGGTGAGGCCTCCTTATAATTAGGCCAAGTTTTATTTTCCATCTTCCCTATATTTTCTGGGCCTATGCAAACAATGGTGATTGCCACTCTCATACTGCTACTCTGTACTTTTCTATAACACTTATCCTTTAAGAAATAAAGGAAAAAAAACAGCTTACTAAACTTAAAAATAAATAACTCTAGTAGAATGCCTGTCTCGAATAGAGGCAGGGGAAATAGAAGGAGGGAGAAAGGACATTGTTTGTGGGAATGTTGCACTGGTAAAGGGGGGGTGTTCTGTTTATGACTGAAACCTAACTACAATCATGTTTGTAATTTGGTGCTTAAATAGAGAATTTATATTACAAGAAAAGAATGTATCATGATGAAGGAACATTCCATGTAGTGTGTTTAGATTCTTTCCCTACCAAAGTTAGTGCTATATAATTGAGTTAGATAATAAGTAGGTAAATTCTTGCTTTATTCATACTTAAATTCCTGTGAATTTGTTTATTTGTTTTTACATATAAAGTAAAAGACACACAATAACGAATTGAATTTTCATCTACTCTTGAGTGTTTGATGTTGGATCCACTTAAAAGAATCACAAGCTAGTTCAAACATTGTGATATCTCTTTTATTTCCTTAAGTCAATTATGTCAAATTCAGATAGAAAATGTATAATTTAATAAAAATCACTGAAAATAAGTCACTGAATAATACACAACATAATACATAACATAATAACAGTTTTCACATTTAGTTATACAAATTTATGAGTGAACTTCCTCATAAACTAATACTTTACTGAACCTAAAAAGAGAAATGACCCTTAATATTTCTAAAATTAATTATCTTCTACTGCACAATTAATTTTTTGCTTTATTATTTTGAATTTTTTTCTCCTATGGAATTGAAAATATTATATATATATTTAATATTATGAGTGTGTTGCTCTTTGGGCTTTTTACAATCAAGTGCATAGATTCAGTAAGTTTCTAAGATATTCTGTTTTCTCTGTGGAAATATCAGTGCTATTTATTTTCTAATACATGTCTTTGATAGGGTTAATATGTGGATATAGTCAATAAAGTAATGAGAAGACTGAGTATCAATAATACCTGTGCTTAGACAAGATTTTAGTCCCACATTTTTTTCTTTGGGGGTTAAGAGCTATCACTTAAGTTATTTGTTTTTATCACTCCTTTGCTCTCTGAGTATAAATAAGATTAATGCTGATCATATTATCTATGTCTCCTATCTTAGTAATGCCTTTTATGATTTCTCAGGCTAATTTCATACATTTTATGATATTTTTATAAACATATTTTCCTTCAGTATTTAAGCAACTCAGTATTTTACACTTGTGTGATTACTAAGGTATGTACCATAGTATGTCCTGTAAATTTCATGAAGAAAGGACTTGTGTCCTTTTCATTCTCATTTCTACATTACTGATGTCCACAGAAACTGACACAGAGGAAGGTCTTGGTAAATAATGTTGAAGAAAAGGTCAAGGTGAGTTTCAAGCCCTGACAGCTAAAACCATGCCCACAAACACAGTCTCCATGCTTGCATTCAGCCATAGACTCACTCTCTTCTCAAAAGAGCTACTATATTTTTCATACCTTACGACTCACTTTTTCCTCCCAAAGTGCATCTTATGGAGCGAATGCCACCTAGAGCTGATGCGTGAGTGCAGTGGAGAAAAGCATCTAAAAATTATGTGTGTCTTATGGTCAGGTGGGACTTATAGAGTTAAAAATATGGTATATACCCATAGCAAGACTCTGGAAACAACCAAGATGCCCTTCAACAGACGAATGGCTAAAGAAACTGTGGTACATATACACAATGGAATATTATGCAGCTGCCAGGAGAGATGAAGTCATGAAATTTTCCTATACATGGATGTACACGGAATCTATTATGCTGAGTGAAATAATTCAGAGAGAGAGAGAAAAACGCAGAATGGTCTCACACATTTATGGGTTTTAAGAAAAATGAAAGACATTCTTGCAATAATAACTTTCAGACACAAAAGAGAAAAGAGCTGGAAGTTCCAGCTCACCTCAGGAAGCTCATCACAAAGAGTGATGAGTTTAGTTGGATAAATAACTACATTTTGAACTGTCCTAATAATGATAATGTATGAGGGAAATTGAGAACCTGTTTAGAGTACAGGCGGGGGTCGGGTGGGGAGGAGGGAGACTTGGGACATTGGTGATGGGAATGTTGCACTGGTGATGGGTGGTGTTAGGAAAAAAATATTGTTATTCAATAATGGAATACAATGTATATACAATATAAAAATGTCTTTTTATGTCTTTTTATGTCTTTTCTTATTTATTAAGTAATCACATTTTATAAGGGGTCTCACATGGGAAAAAAATATGGTATATACCAAGCAATAATAAAACATGGGTACACTGACATTCAGCTGAAACCAGCAATCTCTGGCAAGTCTCTGGCCTGCCAAAACCATGCCAACTGCACATAATACCCACACCACTGCTTCTACATCTGTAGAGCCCAGAGCTCTACAGATATCAAATCAACTATAACTCCAGTTATGCCAGTATTTAGGTAACATCACCAGGACTTTTTGGAGGCTGAGTTTGGATACCCCATCCCCACCTTCTGGAAGCCCTGGAAGCCAAAAACATGCTATGCAAAAGCCACAGTATTTGCCATAGAGCTTGGAATTCCTGAACCATGCAGCCATATATGTGGCTATGGAATAACTTCAAATTTTTTCAGTACTATCATACCAATAGGAAGACACCAACTTGACTTTTATGCCACATAATTCTCAGAAAAAAATCAAATAGCAGAAAATTATTTTAGCAACAGATCACTTAGCAAACCTCACAAATATTTAATAATCACACTGTAACATACATTAATTTTGACAAATTTTATTGTATTATTTAAAAATAACTTTATTACTACTTACCTGTAAACAAGCAATACAATGTATATATTATTTTATACCTGCAAAGGGATAAGCTTGAAGATGGGTAGGAATCTAAAGACAATAGTGGTTAAAGTCTAGCATTGGTAGTGGATTGCTTTGGTAGAAATGCATTATGATCAACTATGTAATACATGGTCCTTTCAGTTTCAAAGCTGAATTGGTAAAACTCAGAAGTTATTTTCTTATTGCAGATGCGGTTGCAGGATTCTTTTGACGTCTGTATACAAGCACGGACCCCGGTTTGACCCCCCCACTCCCCCATGGCCCATATGGTTCCCCAAGCCAGGAGCGATTTAGGAGCACATAGCCAGGAGTAAGCCCTGATTTTCAATACCTGGTCACTGTATCTGCATTACATTGTATCCTAAAATACAAATCTTATACTAGTTTCTATCACATATTTTATATCCTATGTTCTATACTATCATGGTGATGAGAATGTTGGACTGGTAAAGGGGGGTGTTCTTTATATTATTGAAACCCAACTGCAATCATATTTGTAATCAAGGTGCTTAAATAAAAATATTATTAAAAATAAACTCTTTAAGAGTAGATCTAATGGCTAACAAAGCATTTGTGATTTAACCTTGAACAACAGTGATTTGAACTGTGTGGCACTATTTTATGTGGATTTATCTTAGAAGTAGAAGACACATATTTCTAATTTATTTATTTACTATTTATTTTTTGTACCATGCCTTGAAGTGCTCATAACTTATTCCTAGTTAAACAAATTTACAAAATTGTCAACTATGATACAATTATATATTGTTTGTCCTTATGATTTTCTTGGCATTTCTTTCCATTAGCTTTCTTTATTATAAGAATGCAACAGATAGGGGCTGGAGTAATGGAGCAGCGGTAGTGCATTTGCTTTGCAAGCAGCTGACTGAGGACAGACTGCGGTTTGATCCCGTCCCCGAGACCCACATGATCCCCCAAACCAGGAGTGATTTCTGCACATAGCCAGGAGTAACCCCGAATTTTTTGGGTGTGGCCAAAAAATCTAAAAAAATACAAATATAAAATGTGAAATATCCATATAAATCAGCTTTATGCTATGAATGAAGCTTGTGGTAAAAATTATTCTAAGATCACTTAAGGTTTGGGGAAGTTTATATAAGTTATACATAATTTTTTTATTTCAAAGATCAGTAATACTTTCCTACACCTTGTATTGTCATCTGCAGTTGATTGTTTTTCACTGAGTGTTTAGTAATCAATTGGAACTTATTTGAAAGTTCAATCCATTGCAGAGTTCTGTCTTGCTCAAGAAATATTCTTATCACTATTTCTTGGAATGCTTTATTTTTATGTTTTAATGACTGTCAGTCATAATCAAGATGTATTACCAGGCTATGCTTTGTGCTTTTATTTTATTTTCTCTCTTATTCCCAGGAAGAATTATATCACTTCTAAATAATTGAGATATGAATTTGCTGGTTGTGTCAGTCTCTGTATTTATTTTGTATTCAACAACTCTAAAAAAAATACAGAAACTCAGAGTACTCAAATTGAAAAATGAACACTTTCTACATTTAAAAGAGACTTGCATATTTTCAGAATTATGTATGTTTATAAGATCCAGAACCCAAAGTTGGGAATGAACCAGAAAATCTAATACTGTTTCACTTGAAAGTCTCTGTTGTTTTCTCATCACTCCCACCCTCTACTCCTTTTGTTCTTCATCGTGATGTGCTAACTTCAGAACTGCAGACATGTCATAGATCAGAGATTTATATATAGGACTCCAAAACAGGAATGCTAAAATAATTTCTTTCTCAGGCATAAAGATAAATGGTAGGTCATGACACTTGAGTTCATAGCCAAACATATAACAGTATGGAACAACATGGCAGTAATTTGAGTTGTAAGTGCCAAAAGTGCTTGTTCAGCACTAATAAGAAATAGGAGTATAGGATCAGTATAATCTCATATTCTTATTAATTTTAATGGAATAATGCCAAGGTTATGACATAAATTGACAAAATCCCCAAGAATAGCTAAAAAAACCAAACTCAGTTTTTCTGGATCTGGATTCTCTGTTTCTAGGCATATGAAAGAATAATAATAAGTCCTATGGCATGAGTTATAGATGAAGTATCTGCCTTTAACTTGGAATTTCCTGGAATTTTTTCAGCTTGTGTCATAGAACTGATGTGATTAAACAAAGGCTTTTCTCCAAATATAATTTTTTCCAAAGCTGAATCTAATATACCCTAACAATTTTTTTTTTAGTTTTAAATGGGAGCAGATGCCTCTATTCTGTGAACTGGCTACCAGACTGTGTGAAATAATTGAAGAGTAGAGGCCTGGTGGAAGCTGAGAAAATATTCTCCTATATTTGTTCTTCAAAATGACAAGTTACACTCAAGATTCCTAGAGACAGAACACATTCCTCCACTGGATAAGACAGCAAAGTGGCTACTCCTGGATTAGAATTTCTTAGATTTTCTTGGAGGAATTCCTCAAGAAATTACAGCTCTGGAGCCAAGTTTACCTAGTGAGAAATCCATTCCTCTGTTCAAGAGCAGACATAAAGTAGGCTGGAAGGCATCTCTGGGAAGGAAGACAAGGTTTGACACATGGTTATTATCATGTTATTTCTTATTTTTTCTTTTCTTTTCTTTTCTTTTTCAGAGAGAGATGAGCAATAGACTAGAAAAATAGAAATAGGTAAACTGATTACAAGTAGTTAATCATCCTTGATCCTTGTCCTTATTATTAGATATAGGTCCTGAGGCTGGACAATCAGACTTCTCTGCATCTGTAATATTTATGTGGGATAAGTAAAGTTGAAATAGTATGTAAGCCTTGGGTATGCATATCTCTCACCCTTCAGGTAGGGTTTTTTTTATCTTTATTGAGGAGCACAGTTTGAATTAGGAACTGAGAAGCTGATTGACCAGCAACAAAGAGTGGATGGTTAGTATCTAAAGGAGGGGCTGAGGGGAAGACAGAAAGGCATCTTCAAGAAGGAAACTGCACTTTCCAAACAAGTGGAAGCAGAGATAAACAGATGGTAATACATTAATCTGAGAAGTTTCTGCACCTCAAAAGAAATAGTGCCCAGGATACAAGAGCCAACCACCGTGTGGGAAAAACTATTCACCCAATACCCATCAGATAAGGGGCTAATCTCCAAAATATACAGAGCACTGACAGAATTTTACAAGAAAAAACATCTAATCCCATCAAAAAATGGGGAGAAGAAATGAACACACACTTTGATAAAAAAGAAATACAAATGGCCAAAAGGCACATAAAAAAATGCTCCTCATCACTGATTATCAGGGAGATGCAAATCAAAACAACGATGAGATACCATCTCATACCACACAAATTGGCACACATCACGAAGAATGGAGAACAATCAGTGTTGGCAGGGATGTAGAGAGAAAGGACTCTTATACACTGCTGGCGGGAATGCTATCTAGTGCAACCTTTATAAAAAGCAATATGGAGATTCCTCCCAAAACTGAAAATTGAGCTCCCATTCGACCAGCCATTCCACTCCTAGGGATATACCCTAGAAACACAAGAATACAATATAAAAACCCCATCCTTACACCTATATTTATTGTAGCACTATTCACAATAGCCAGGCTCTGGAAACAACCAAGATGCCCTTCAACAGACGAATGGCTAAAGAAACTGTGGTACATATACACAATGGAATATTATGCAGCCGTCAGGAGAGATGAAGTCATGACATTTTCCTATACATGAATGTACATGGAGTCTATCATGCTGAGTGAAATAAGTCAGAGGGAGAGAGAGACGCAGAATATTCTCACTCACTATGAGTTTTAAGACAAATAAAACTCAGTTTTGCAACAATCCTTAGAGACAATGAGAGGAGGGCTGGAACTTCCAGCTCACTTCATGAAGCTCACCACTCTTTGTGTTATAGAAATAACTACATTGACAACTACCACAATCATGTGAATGAATGAGGGAACTGGAAAGCCTGTCTAGAGTACAGATGGGGGTGGGGTGGGATGGGCGGATATTTGGGACATTGGTGGTGGGAATGTTGCACTGGTGAAGGGGGGTGTTCTTTACATGACTGAATCCTAATCACAATCATATTTGTAATCAATATGTTTAAATAAAAAAAGAAGGTAAGTTGTTTGCCTTGCAAAATGTTCACCCAGATTTGATACTTAAAACCAAAACTAGACTTGGCTAGGGTGATCACTAAACACCAGGTATACCAAAAATAAGTAGAAGAGGAGTAGAGGTAAATTTAAATCTAGTACTATATTACTTATCATGAAGAATCAATGAAAATAAAAAACAATGACTTCTGCTTGCTTTTCACATAACTGCATTGTGTTGGTATTGATGTCATGATCTAAATAGTTCTAGAAAAGATGCCTAACTGTGAAACTGTTCCATTGTTGAACAATTATTATTAAGAGATATGTTTGCTTATTTTACTGGTGAGGTTTTTAAAAATGTGGAGTCAAATCTAAGATAGATCAATTCAGTGAAATTATTTTTGTTAATTGAAAATGAGGTTTTTAATGGAATGTAAAATATCAATTGATGAAAGTATTAAGTATTTGTAAGAGTGGCCTGATATCTGGAACTGGAAAATTTATTGTAACACTAATGTGACAATGAACAAATTAGGCTTCTTGGAGTTCAGATCTTATGTGAATAAAGTAAGTATTTGCATGGTAATGGATATGCATACAAGTTGAACAGTGTATAAAGTTTAATCAGTGCCTGATCTGTGATTCTATGATGTATCAAGGTTTTTTTTTAATTGTTTTGATGGGTACATACACAGCAAGCAGTAGGGTGTTTGCCTTGCATGCTGCTGACCCAGGACGGACCTGGGTTCTATCCTTAGCATCCCATATGGTCCTTCAAGCCAGGAGTAATTTCTGAGCACGGAGCCAGGAGTAACCCTTGAGCATCACTGAGTGTGGCCCAAAAACCAAAAAATAAAAAGTTGCTTTCAACATCCATTCAACAGTCATACTGAAAAAAAGATATTTAATAAATAATTATTTCAAAACATGTTGCAAAATAATTGCAGGGTACTTTGATCATTTATGTAATACAGACTATATATTCCTTGACACATGTAATTCAAAAAGAACAGTATAAATGTTGTTTTAAAAGTTCTAAAATTTAAAAGTATATATTAATATCTCCTATTTAAACTGAAAGTACATCTGAAAACTGCCAAAAAAAATGAAACCTAAAAACACACCACAGAAGCATAATCCAAAAACAGTCACAAATAATCTCTAATTCTAAGAAACATGATGAGTTTAGAAATTAACCAAGGGAATTTAATTGCCGTTTTCTCTAGTAGCTTTGAAAAATGGTAAGTCTGAAAGAATTATAGCCTCTGACTTAAAGAATTTTAAGTGAGAGGTAAAACATTTTTTACACAATACCACAGTAATGTAGTTGTTGGGATATTAAAGTTAAATGAGTACAGAATTAATTATTACTTTTCAATGTTCTTTAAGTGTGATTGGGGAGAGGGGTATATCTGCAATTAGAATTGCCAAAGATCTGACCAATAATTTATTTAGCAATGCTAAATAAAAAAGATCTTTTTAGTGTCTGGTTTCTCCTCAAAGAAGGAACATTGGGATTTATTTCTGTCTCTTCTCAAAAAAAAAAAAAAAAAAGACACTAATTTATGAGCCAGTTTGGCCTGTTAGTTTTGACTTAACTAATTTGACTAAAGGAATTTTTTGGATTAATTTAGTCTTCTTTATTGAACACCGTTATTACAAACTTGTTCAAAATTGAATTTCAGTCATACAGTGCATGTCCCCCTTCATCCATGAATGTTTCTTACCACCAATGTTCTGCCTGTCTCTGAATCAGGCTGTTTGCTCCTCTCTCTCTCTTTCTCTCTCCCTCTCCCTCTCCCTCTCTCTCTCCCTTCCTCTCTCCCTCTTAGTTTTTCCTTTTAGACATTGTGGCTTTCACTATTGTTAATTAAGGGATACTGTGCATATCACTTTATATCTATCAACTATTGTCCGAGTGATCAGTTCCAATAATTATGGTCATAGTGATACAGTTTTTGTCCTAACTGCATTGCTCCTCCTGCTCCTTTCTCTATAAAGTGGTATCATCTCACCATAGAAACTTGCACACATGGCTATTGGAAATTTTCACTAGAAAATGCAATTGTCTCAAACTTGAGCTCTTTTTTTTTTTTTTTTTTTTTTTTTGGTTTTTGGTTTTTGGGCCACACCTGTTTGACGCTCAGGGGTTACTCCTGGCTATGCGCTCAGAAGTCGCTCCTGGCTTGGGGGACCATATGGGACACTGGGGGATCGAACCGCGGTCCGTCCTAGGCTAGCGCTGGCAAGGCAGACACCTTACCTTTAGCGCCACCGCCCGGCCCCCCAAACTTGAGCTCTTGATTTAGGTCTCTTCTTACCCCAAGTGGAAAGTGTTTCTACTGAAATAGCCAGAGTAATAACCCACACCATTTCTCAGTCCAAATATAAAATATATCCTGAATCTTTTCTTTTTATTTACTTCCCAATTTTCAATTTCTCAGCATCACCTTCAAAACCTTTAGGAAAACCACAAACTCTTCTTTATTGTTGGATGTCAAGTAAGAAATAAAGACAGTAATAATTTCAAAATAAAAGAGCAATGATTGAAAAATTAATTTGATTAGAGTGGTCTTCACATTTTTCAAATTATGTTATAATTAATGGGAATGAGAGACTTGGAGAAAAGAGTTTTATTCAACACTTAGAATTAAATGTTTATTAAAATTCTTGTTTCAAAATTCTTTAGCATACAATGTAGAATCATATTCAATTACCAAAGAAAAGTATTTGCAATGTATGAAGCTTGGAAAATTGGATAGCCACATGCAGAATAATAAAACTGGGCACTTTCTCCCATGATGCATGTAAGTTAATGCTTAGTGGTAAATTTAGAATGAACTTAGACATAAAACCTGATAATTTGTCTCATTGTAGAACATTGCATCATGAAACCAAGAAATTTATTCTTGGTAACCGGTATTATATCACAAAAAGAGTACAACTCCAGGGAAAGCATGTACTAGCAAATCAACAGCAAAAGGAAGATAAAAGGGAAATTTTTTAATTTTAAATAGAGGTCCTAAAATATGTTGAATAGCATATAAAAACAGTCATTTATTTGATTCCAACAGCAAGGCAAGAAAAGAAATAGGACTAGATAAAACAAATAGAACTAGACAAAATTATAAATAAAAATGACAAATAAATATATTGCACATAGTACATTTTATAAAGAACTAATATTTAAAATAATAAACTAAAAACAACAAATAAAGAAAAAATCTATCAAAAAATATTTTGGCAAATAAAATGTACAGATGACAACAAGCATATATAAAAAAATCTCATTACTACTACTACTACTACTACTACTAGGGAAATGAAAATCAAAATATTAAAACCAAAATTATATATTATGCCATACTATTAAAAACTGTGCATATAAAAATATCGGAAATAATTGGTTAAGATATAGAAAAAATAAACATACATATTGATGGCATGTAAACAGGTCACCCTCTAGAAAACAGTATTGGAACTCTCAAGTATTAAAGATAAGTATACCACCTGGTCATATAATTATACTTCAAGGTATCTATAGAAATAATCTTAAAAAAGCTAATTCAAAACTATGCTTGCCTACATTCATTGCAGATTAGACTAGGCAAGGCTTAGAAATAACTTCAGTGCCTGATGACAGATGAGTGGATAAAGATGTGGTATATACTCAAAGATATATTACTCAATTATAAGAAAAGATATATTCATTTATATTCAGTGGAAGAAGTCTGGGTGGAATTGGAACGGATCATACTAAAAGATATGTCAGGGTTGGATGATCACACATATATGCTGGATATAAGTAAAGCAATGTGGCAGCATTAAAAGAAAACAAGCACTTGACTATGACCACATAACTGAGGTTATCAGAGTGAAAGAGAATGGAATTATAAGGAAAGATGATCCAGTGGACTGTGGAAAGTGATCATGGTACTTTGGTGATTAATATAGTATGGTGATATGTTAAGAATTAATATGGTATGGCTTCATAGAAATTGTATCTCTAGAGCAGTTGTCTTATAAACAGCTACTACTTCAACCAAAAATATCATTGTCAACATGTTTAAGTTCAACATTATAAATTAAATAAAATATGTTCATATGATTTAATTAAAATTTTTAATAATGTAAATTTCAGGCCTATTTACATATTGGTGTCAATTTTTTTATTATTCATAATATAGATTATAATTTCTTCTTTGCACATGTCTCTTCTTGTCCTCTTTAGCAATTCAGAAAGAAAAATAATGTCCACCTAGTCACATATACATTCTTAAAGTTTAGTAGTTCAAAGAAAATCTTAGAAACATGTATTTAAAAAAAATTTCCTTAAAAGTAATTGTGGGGTTATCTAGTGATTTTTTCATTGTTTATGCTCTTGTTATCACCCAACATCAGAGTGTACATAAATGCACACAATTATGATATTTAATTGTGAATAACGTCTTGACTTGTCTAATTGGAATGTGCTTGGGGCTACTCTCCTGATCTCTATGAAATGACTGGTCCTCTTTTAAAAGCTTTCTTTGGAGCTGGGTGGGAATTTTTTTTAATAATTATAAACAGAGCAAGATTGGTAGAGTACCTTTAGGAGTTCCAGTCCAACACTTTGCTCTAAATTAAAGTACTTTCCAAAAGTGAAATCCTTGTGAATGAAAAACATAAAATGAATGCAAACAAAGTGACTTGGCTAATATAAACTCTCCTCATGAAGAGCAAGCAAACAAATAAGATGATGAGCATTTCATTACAAATAAAATGATAAATACTTTGATTATCTAGAAAATGTGTTATACTTAAGTTGTAATTAATTATAGCTCTTCCCTAGTGATATTTTTAAATTAAGTTTAGTAGAGTAAAATGAGAATTTCAAGGATTTTGTGTCAGAATAAGATATTTGGGCTAAATCACTATTATAACTGAATTCTTTATAGACTTCACTAGGCAGCTGAATATTTTATTAACTTTTTTTCAGTCTCATTAATAGGGAGAATAATCTATTGAAAAAAACAGAAATATATTTAAGCATATATATGTGTATATATATATTTAAAGTGTTTCTGAAATGTCATAATTTTATGGATTGTAAACTGTCAATTTTTTATTTAAAATTTATTTCAGTCATAAGATTTTTTAAGCCTTTGGGAAAAATATGTTCCTTCACTGAAATTTTAACATATATGCATAAAGCGAACAGGAATCATAAAACTCCACTGTACTATAGGGAAAAATATAAAATCAAGGATCTAGATTTGATCTAAAATCATTATATACTAAATCAGACTTATTTATACCTGTTATCTACATTCTAGCTTAGCTATATCCAGCATGATTCTTAATTTTTAGGTGACAATATGACAATTATAGGAACAGACATCCAGTTTTTGTATACTTCCTGCCAGATTACTTCAATGATTATCTCAGGAAAATAGATAGAAGCATCTGACACTTTTGATGAATATATAACAATTTGTTCTGACAGAAGTCAGTTTCATAAGGCAAGCATTGAAATGCAACCTATTCTTACTGTAACTCATGGCCTTTTGCTAGCTTACAATACTATTTGCATCTTAAAATTAATTTTGTTTATATATAATATGATATTAAAATTAATTACTATTTGCTGGATATATTTCAAAAATTATTTTTACCACAGGTACAGCTTCATTTTATGAGAATTTCTTTTCGTTTGTGTAATTTTTCTAATTCAAAGTAAACCTTGCAAATCAAATACTTCTGTTAAAACCAAGCAATTTACTTTAAATAGAAGTTCAAGACATGGTTAACCACAATGGGATTTCCTTTTTGTTTTAATCTAAACTGTGACTATCAAGACACATATACATATATACTGTAATTTCTGGCGTATAATATGACTTTTTAATCCATGAAAAACTTTTTAAAAGTCGAGAGTTGTCTTATACCCTGGTATATGGCATACTGAAACTTACTACAGATTCAAGGACGAGTGATCCACCTCCCTCTTACCACTGCATCCCATGCAGCTGCCAGGCATCATCATTCAGTCCTCTGCTTGTCCTAATTAATCTTTCAGGGCACACAGAGGAGCTGAGTTACCAAGCACTGCATACCATCCATCCTCCTGGTGTCATTGCTGGTATCTGGCTGGTATTATCATCACTGGTATTTGAGCATTGCTGGTGCTCAAACCCTATTTTTTAACAGGAAGAGTTACGCCAGAAAATATAATATATATATGTTATATATGTATATGTGTATATATGCATACATATACATATATACACACACCCATGTCTGTATTTCTTTTTATTTCTACAGCCTAGATTTATAAATATTACTATAGTGGTAAACTCATATATATAACATATATGTGTTTATATACCACATCTTATATTATATATGTTACACACACACACACATATATATATATATATATATATAAATTCAAATTATAGAATTCTTGCTCAAATGCTTACACAAATACTCAAGCTTACTCAAGTG
This sequence comes from Suncus etruscus, assembly GCF_024139225.1. Classification (NCBI taxonomy): domain Eukaryota; kingdom Metazoa; phylum Chordata; class Mammalia; order Eulipotyphla; family Soricidae; genus Suncus; species Suncus etruscus. The sequence goes on along the minus strand of NC_064851.1, from coordinate 83,296,410 downwards.
CTATTTGGTAATCATAAATGGAATTTTCTTACTATTCTAAAATTGGCACCATTTTAAAATATTCATTTAATTATAGGTACCATTATTTATAATGATGTTAATCATTGGGTCTTAAGTATACAAAGTTCATCAAAACATTCTATACCAGAGATTCCTCTCTTCTCAAATTACCCTGTTTTCCCATCCCCTATTCTGGTAAGATTGGTTCTCAGATCTATTGCCTGTGCCAATTCTTTATTCTCTTGGTATGTTTATTTATAGCCAACGTATAAGTGAGATCATCAAAGTGGCATCTAATAACTTAAAAATTCAAGATAACATTTTCAAAAAATGTGAACTCACATATAAAAAAGGAAGAGAAATTACTTCTCTAAACAAGATACTTGATTTAACCATATTAAAAATATCAGCCTGTCAAAATCGTAAGAGATGTTTGGTTCAAGAACTCCTAGATAATAGGCTTATTTTTGTAAGACCATAATGAGATTTTTTATATTATTTCTATGATTAAAGAGTATCAGTTAACAATATTTTATTATTTAGTCAACACTCCTTAATTTAAAGTTAAAGATTTATAACCTTTTAAAATACATTTATTATAATTAATAATATTTTATTTGATGTTATACAATATAGTTAATCTAAATAAGTTATATCAGAAGTCAGAAACTGAGGGATAGTCAAATTAGGCAAATGTTCACTGTCATAGTTACTAAGTTAAAACTCAGATTTAAATTTAGGTCTCTCTAATGTATTAGAAAGACCTAATTGGATTGCTAATCTGATGTGTACTTTTCTGACATGGCAGACATTCTGAACTTTGCTTCTCTGCTTTTCTGTGTCCTGGCTTTGATTTTTCCTGCCCATCAATCTCTGAAGGCATTCCACAAAGGGCGGAGCTGATTGATGCTGTATGCTGCTCTGATGCAGCAGACATTCTGGACTCTACTTCTATGCTGTCCTATGTCCTGGAATTTGATCCACCCCGCCCATCATTTCCAGAGGGCACTTGTTCAGAGGTGAGCTGTCCATCCCACAAAGGGTGGAGCAAGAGATGTATGGTAACTCTATTTTGCCTGCCATGTGCATCTTCTAGTGAATGTACCCCACCATAACACGTAGAAAAAACACACTACAAGTGTGCAATGAGGAAACAATGCTGGCCAATACCATGCATAGAGAATAAGATGGCAGCATTGATGACCCCAAAAGTGTTAACCACCTAATTATTCTCTCAGAAAAGAGTTTAAAGAAGAAATATGGAAATGTTCATAGAACTCAAAGAAAGCATAGGTTGATCTGAACAGACTATAAATATAGAAATCAGAAAACTCCAAACTGAAATAACAGGACTTAAAAAGTTGGTGAATTAAATGAAAACCTCAATGAAAAGCCTCTCCAACAGAGAAAAAGCAGCTGAGGACAGAATCAATGAGTTAGAAGAGGAGATGCAAAACGACTCCATACAGCAGAAGAGATTGGAAAAGTGCATTAAAACAAATAATCAGATAATGGAAAAATTACTCAAAATATGAACAGATAAAAATAGAAAAGTCATTGATTTACTCAACAGACATAAGAATTATTGGAGTCCCAGAACCCCAGACGAAAATCCTCAGGAAGAATCAAAAGTTAATGACATTATTGCAGAGAAACTCCGAGAGCTAAAGCACACATGCAAGCAAATCCTGTATGCCAGAAGAGTACTGGCTAACAGAGACCTGAAGAAAGCACCCAAAGCAAATTCTGGTCACAATGACGAATACCACAGATAGGAATAGAATACTAAAAGCATCAAGAACAAAAAGGAAAATTACATTCAAAGAAGCATCCTTGAGATTTACAGCAGACCTGTCACAAGAAACCCTCCAGGACAGAAAGCGGTGATAGAAAGTAATGACAAAATTCAAAAAAAAAAAAAATGAATGCTTTACCTAGAATACTGCATCCAGCCAAACTCACTTTCAGGTTTGAAGGAAGTATACATAGCTTCAAGGATAAACAGCAGCTCAGAAATTTTACAGACCTAAAATCAGCCTTACAGGAAAACTGAAAGGTCAACTTTAAGACAAGAAAAAACAAGAAATGCACCAAATTATACATAATATGACATTAAATCAATGATGATTATCTCTCTCAACATCACTAGACTAAATGCACCTATTAAGAGACACAGAGTGGCAAAGTGGATCAAAAATCTGACTCCAACATTCTGCTGTCTACAAGAAACACATCTGAATAGAGAACAAATATTGGACACAAAATTAAAGACTGGAGGAAAATAATCAAATTAAACAAGTACCTTAAAAAAGTTGGGGTGGGGGCAAGAGTGGTGGTGCAGCAGTAGGGTGTTTGACTTGCAAGCGGCTGACCTAGGATGGACCACAGTTCAATCTTCCAAAGGCCCAAATGGTCTCCTAAGCCAGAAGCAATTTCTGCGCACATAGTGAGGAATAATCATTGAACATCACCGGGTGTAGCCCCCCATAACAAACAACAAAGCAAGTAAAAAAGATGGGGTGGCCATATAATATCAGATGACACAAACTTCAGATACAGAAAATTATAAGAATCAAAGATGGACATTTCATTCTAATAAAGGGATATGTACAACAGGAATAAATGACACTCCTAAACTATATGCACCAAATGAAAGACCTATAAAATATTTAATACAATTTTTGACAAATCTGAAAGAAGACATCAATGACAACACGGCCATGCACTTTTTCTTTCTTTTTCTTTTTTTTTAATCATTTAATATTCCTTACTATTCTATTTTTATTTTTAAATATAATTTTATTTTAATCATAGTGGCTTACATATCATTGACAATAATAATTTAGGTACATATTAACATAAAATTAGGGGAATTCCCATTACCGAATTGTCCTCCCTCCACCTCCATTCCCATCCTACCTCCCATATCCTCTTCCTCACCCCCGGGGCTTCTAGAATAAGTGATCCCCTCTGTGCCTAGCTTACTACTTTGTGGTCTTACACCTGTTTTGTCTTGGCAACTCCCTTATTTCCCCCTCTAATTGGGAGGCGGGACTAGGTTGTTCAAGTTATGTGGTTTTGTTTGAAGAAGAGAAAAGTAAAAAACTGGGGAAAAAATAAAATACTCCAAAAATGGGTGGAGTCCTTTTAGAGGCTCTCATCCTAGGTTTGAGAGATGAAGGGGAAAAAGAAGGTGAAACACCACAACAGTACAAAACAGTACAAACGCCGAGGACAGAATCAGTACCTGGAAGATCAAATACAGAACAACTTCATACAGCAGAAGAGACTGGAAAAGAATCTTAAGTCAAATGATCATACAATGGAAAAAGTTCTCAAAGAATGTGAACAGATAAAAAAGAAGTCTTTGATAAACTCAACAGAAACAACATAAGAATCATTGGAGTGCCAGAGACCCAGGAACGGGATCCATAGAAAGAATTTACAGTCAAATACATCATCGTAGAGAAGCTTCCAGAGCTAAAGACTGCATGCAATCAAATCCTGCATGCCCTAAGAGTCCCAGCTAAAAGAGACCAACCAAAGAAAAACACCCCAAGACACATCCTAGTCACAATCACGAATCCTATAGATAGAGATTGAATATTGAAAGCAGCAAGATCAAAAAGGGAAATTACATTCAAAGGAGCATCTATAAGTTTTACAGCAGATATGTAACAAGAAACTCTCAAGGTCAGAAGACAGTGGTGGGATATTGTGACAAAACTGAATGAAATGGAGGCTTCATCAAAAATACTGCACACAAGTCGACTCACATTTAGGTTTGAAGGAAGGATACATAGCTTCACGGATAAACAACAACTCAAAAACTTCACAGATGCAAAACCAGCCTTAAAGGTAAAACTGAAAGGTATATTTAAGACAAGAGAAACCAATAAGCACACCAAACTTATACACAATGATATATATATATATATATATATATATATATATATATATATATATATATATATATATATATATATAGGCCACTCCATCCCCAGAAACCTGGATATACATTCTTCTCCAACATACATGGCTCATTCTCATTCTCCATAAAATCAAGAGGATAGAAATTTTGCAGGCTACCTTTGCTGACAACAAGGCTCTGAAATTAGATATGAACTAAAAAGGGACACAGAAAATATACTTTGACAACTGGAATTTAAACAGCCTGCTACTGAACAACCAGTGGGTCCGAGTTGAAATTAAAGACAAAATCAAAACTTTCCTGGAAACAAATGACAATGAAGACACAAACTACCAGAATCTATGGGACACAGCAAAAGCAGTCATGAAAGAAAGTTTACAGCTTTTCGTTTTTTTTTTTTTTTTTTCGGCCACACCCATTTGATGCTCAGGTGTTACTCCTGGATAAGCACTCAAAAATTGCCCCTGGCTTAGGGGAACCATATGGGACGCTGGGGGATCGAACCATGGTCCTTCCTTGGCTAGCACTTGCAAGGCAGACACCTTACCTCTGGCGCCACCTCACTGGCCCCAGTTTATAGCTTTTCAAGCACACATCAGGAAAGAAGAAGGGGCATACCTGAACAGCCTAATGATGTAGCTTATAAAATTAGAAAATGATCAAAAAAAAGAAACCAAAAATAGTGAGACAGAAGGAAATAACAAAGTTTAGAGGAGAAATCAATTAAATGGAAACACAAAAAACAATTAGAAAGATTAACAAAAGCAGAAGTTGGTTCCTTGAAAAAAAAAAGATTAATATATCATTGGCAAAACTCACAAACAGAGAGAAACTTGATAACCCATATCAGAAATGAAAAGGGGGAGATCATTACAGATATTGCAGAGATTCAAAGGGTAATCAGAGACTACTTTGAGAAATTCTATGTCACTAAACATGAGAACCTAGAAGATAAATTCTTGGACTCTTATAACCTTCCACGGTTGAGTAAGGAGGTTGTAGCATATGTAAATACCCCCATCACTATTGAGGAAAATGCAACAGTAAAAATGGCTGCCCCAAAAGAAAAGCCCAGGCCCAGATGGATTTGCTAATAAATTTTTTCAAAACTTTCAAGAGGAACTACTACCAAGATTAGCCAGATTCTTTCAGGAAATTGAAAAAACGGGAACACGTCCAAACAGCTTTTATGAAGCCAAAATCACCTTGATACCAAAACCAGACAGAGATGCTGCCAAGAAAGAAAATTACAGACCAATATTCCTGATGAACACAGGTGTAAAGATCCTCAACAAAATCCTGGAAAATAGGATTAAATGCCTAATTAAGAAGATCATCCACTACGATCAAGTAGGTTTCATTACAGGAATGCAAGGATGATTTAACATCTGTAAATATCAACATAATACACAACATCAACAACATGAAAAATAAAAATCACATGATCATATCAATAGATGCAGAGAAAGCATTTGATAAGGTCTAACATCCATTCTTGATCAAAACTCTCAGCAAGATGAGAATGAAAGGAACCTTTCTCAATATAGTCAAGGCCATCTACCACAAACCAATGGCAAATATTATCCTCCATGGAGAAAAACTAAAAGTCTTTCCTCTAAATTCTGGTACAAGACAAGGCTGTCCACTCTCATCACTCCTCTTCAACATAGTACTGGAAGTACTTGCCATAGCGATTAGGCAAGATAAAGACATCAAGAGAATCCAGATAAGAAAGAAAGAAGTCAAGCTCTCACTCTTTGCAGATGACATGATACTCTACTTAGAACACACTAAAGCTTCTACAAAAAAGCTTGTAGAAACAATAGATTCATATAGCAATGTGTCAGTCTACAAAATTAACACACAGAAATCAATGGCCTTTTTATACACCAAATAATGATAGGAAAGAAATGGACATTAAGAAAACAACCCAATTCATATTAGGGCCACACAAACTCAAATATCTTGGAGTCAACTTGACAAAAGACATAAAGGACCTATTCAAAGAAAACTATAAAATTCTCTACTAAGAAATAAGAGAGCATGTGCTCGCTTCGGCAGCACATATACTAAAATTGGAACGATACAGAGAAGATTAGCATGGTCCCTGCACAAGGATGATGCGCAAATTCGTGAAGTGTTCCATATTTAAAAAAAAAAGAAATAAGAGAGCACACAACGGAAATGGAAACACATTACCTGCTCATGGATTGGCAGGTTTAGCATCATTAAAATGGCAATACTCCCCAAAGCATTGTAGATATTTAATGTGATCCCTCTAAAATACCCATAACATTCTTCAAAGAAGTGGATCTAGCACTTTTGAAATTCATTTGGAACAATAAACACCCTCTAATAGTTAAAGTAATCCTAGGAAAAAAGAATATAGAAGGCATTACTTTTCCCAACTTTAAACTGTATTACAAATCAATAGTTATCAAAACAGCATTGTATTGGTATAAAGACAGACCCTCAGATCAGTGGAATAGGCTTGAGTACTCAGAGACTGTTCCCCAGAATCTACAATACAATCACCTAATTTTTAATAAAGGAGCAAGAAATCCCAAATGGAGCAGGAAAGCCTCTTCAACAAGTGGTGTTGTCACAACTGGCTAACCACTTTCAAAAAATTGAACTTAGACACCCAGTTAACATCATGTATGAAGGTAAAATTCAAATGGATTAAAGACCTTGACATCAAATCCAATAGCATAAAATGTATAGAAAAACACGTAGGTAAAACACTCCATGACATTGAGTCTAAAGTCATCTTCCAGGAGGAAACTGCGCTCTCTAAACAAGTGAAAGCAGAAATTAACAGATGGGAATATATTAAGCTGAGAATTTTCTGCACCTCAAAGGAAATAGTGCCCAGGATGGAAGAGCCACCCACTGAATGGGAGAAATTATTCACCCATTACCCATCAGATAAGGGGCTAGTAACCAAAAATACAAGGCACTGACAGACTTTACAAAAAAAAAATCTAATCTCATCAAAATATGGGAAAAAGAAATGGACAGACAATTTGCCAAAAGGAAATACAAATGGCCAAAAAGCACATGAAAAAAATGCTCCACATCACTAATCATCAGGGAGATGCAAATCAAAACAACTATGAGGTACCACCTTACACCACAGATTGGCACACATCACAAAAAAATGAGAACAAACAGTGTTGGCGGGGATGTGGAGAGAAAGGAACTCTTATCCACTGCTGGTGGGAATGCCGTCTAGTTCAACCTTTATGGAAAGCAATATGGAGATTCCTTCAAAAACTGTAAATTGAGCTCTCATTTGATCCAAATATACCACTCCTAGGGTTATACCCTAAGAACACAAAAATACAATGCAAAATTCCCTTCCTTACACCTATGTTCATTGCAGCACCATTTACCATAGCAAGACTCTGGAAACAACCAAGATGCCCTTCAACAGATGAATGGCTAAAGAAACTGTGGTACAGATACACAATGGAATATTATGCAGCTGTCAGAATCGACGAAGTCATGAAAATTTCCTATACATGGATATATATGGAATTTATTATGCTCAGTGAAATAAGCCAGAGGGAGAGAGATAGACGCAGAATGGTCTCACTCATCTATGGGTTTTAAGAGAAATAAAAGACTTGCAATACTTTTTAGAGGCAAAAGAGAGGAGGGCTGGAAGTTTCAGCTCACTTTATGAAGCTCACCACAAAGAGTGATGAGTGTAATTAGAGAAATAACTACATTGAGAACTATCCTAACAATGAGAATGAATGAGGGAAATACAAAGCCTGTCTAGAGTATAGGCTGGGGTGAAGTCTGGAGGAGGGAGATTTGGGACATTGGGGATGAGAATGTTGCATTGGGGAAGGGTTGTGTTCTTTATATGACTGAATTCCAACTATAATCATGTTTGTAATCAAGGCGTTTAAATAGTTATTAAAATACTTCTAATGATGCTTACAGGTAAATATTAGAAGTCTGTTTAATATCTGTCAGATTTATTGAGAAATTACTTTAATACTCATCATATTTTATTTATAATTTTTAAATGCAAAGTATTAAAAGAAATTAACATCTATAAATAATTAAATTATTAAATGTGGAGATTTAATAAAATTATAGTTCTGGTCAGGTTAAAGGGAATACTAAAATTCAACACATTTTATCTAACATGTAAGAATATCATCAAATAATATGAACACATTTTACATATTTTATGGAAGCATCTTCCTGAGAGACTGTATGGGAGTAAAGTACTGAGATGACAGTGCTTGTGTCACTGATGCTCGGGAGCAACAGGGTACTGGAAACTGAAACCAGAGCCTCACACAGTCAGGCATGTACTCTACCTTTGAATCATCTTTCTAACTTTCTAACTGTTTAATATCACTTAGGTCCTTATTACACTTTGATCATTTAAGCTATAAAGAACGGCTAAACATTGTGTTAAGTTTTCAAATTATATTGATCACCTATAAGAAGAAACAAAAATCATGGTTAGGTAAGCTAATTTTTAAAAAGTGAGAGAGCTGTGTCGGGAGAGATAGCACAGTGGTATGGTGTTTGCCTTGCATGCATCCTATCCAGGACTGATGGTGGTTCGAATCCAGGTTCCCATATGCCTCCCAGGAGTGATTTCTGAAGGTAGAGTCAGAAGTAACCCATGAGCACTGCAGGGTGTGACCAAAAAACCCAAAACCAAAAAAAGGGGGGGGGGACAAAAGGCAGCAGAAATAATCATTATACTTGATATTATTACTTGATGGCATGGAGCAGAAAAAAACAGATTAATTCAGGGATTGAATCCAAGGCCTTTATATGTCCAGAGTGTGTTTTAGCAGTGGTATAATTTGCTTTGCTAACAAACAGTTAAAATTTCAGTTATAGGAAAAGAAATCTCTAGTTCTTACATAACAATAATAGTGGCTGAAAAGCAGTACAGCAATAGGGCATAATAGCTCTAGTTTGGAGTCAATAATTTTTCTAATAAAAGAATTAAAGCCAAAGTTATAAAAAGGAAAATTAAAAATTAGGCTGAATTAGATTATTGAATATTAAATCAAGTTTTTAACTTGATCAAACAAGATTTTAAAACACAGTAACAATGATGATATCAATAATTTTGGGGGAAAAGTGAGTACTTTGTGGGAAATAAAGGCATATATAGAGAAAAAGGGATCAATTATTACTTTACTAGCTTTAGTTGATAAGCTTTGGACATAAGACACTAAAGGGTGCCAAAAAATTTTGGTCCCTTTGATTGTATATTGTTAGTAATATTCCTTTCTTTTCACTATCTTTCCAATGACTGTTTCAATGTGCTCTAACCTTGAGTTATTAGCATTCAGTAGATTTTAAGACTAGGAGTGAAACGAAGTACCTTCTGTTTTCTGTGACACGAGGTTTGTTTAGTCCTCATTTGGACACTTGGTAATTAGAAACCTGGAAACTGAGAAGAAAGCTTATTTTCAGATATGCACTAGATAGAAGTCAATTCTGAGCTCTGAAAGCACAGTTTTGCCATGTTATATTTCCCAGCAGAGGAGTTATAGTGGAATGAGTAAATGGAGTAAAGTTTGACAATTTAAATGACAGAGTATTGGTGGTTTATTTTAATAACAAAACTCAACATAAAAACCATAGACTATTTTGCTCTATATTTACATTCCAATAATTTTGTTTACTAAAAGTAGATACTGACAGTTTTTTATTTCAAATACATATTTGAAATATTTATATTTGAACATATATGAAAGTTAATTAAATCCTAACAGTGATTATGTCATCTATTCTCTATGTAATTTGTTTATTTGTAATCTATATCTCTAAAGATAAACTGCTTTAATTTTTTAAAAGATAAAACAACTTTGCTTTAAGAAAGAAATGTGTGAAATACCTTCTGAATTTCTCAAAGGGCTTTTTTTTTTCCTTAACAATCATAGTATTGGAACCTCAATATCCTGTGTTAACAGCTCTTAATGAACGAGTCACATTTTAGTTTTATGGACAAGCAATGAATGAAAAAGGCACAAAATTCACAAGCAACTACTTGACAGCAAACCTTTAATCTTAGTTTAGATTCTTCTTTGTTTGTTTGTTTGTGTTGTTGTTTTGGGCTCTCCCTGGTTATGCTCAGTGTTTACTCTTGGCTATGTGATCACTCCTGGCTTTGGGGACCATATGGGATGCTGGAGGATTAAACCACGGTCTGTCCTCCGCTAGCACAGGCAAGGCAGATAATGCAAATTATCAATTTCCTTGTGGTTACAATTAAATTTAGAACTTAATGCTATTAAAGTGTTACAAGACAAAAAAAAGAACTAAATACTTTTGGAATGTTGAAATGTCACTATCATAAGTGATTTTTATGGTTATATTTTTTCTTGACCTATTTTTCTTGTTAATAATGACTGGATTTCACACACGTACACACACACACTAGGTTGTGGTTTCACACAGGTATCATATATTTAGTCTTTTTTTGTGCTTACACATGCCTTGCTGCATATGCTAAACTTGCAGGGGTCTCAAAATCATTTTACCTCGGGGCCGCAGGAGGCAAAGTCGGGGTGATCCTTGAGTGCAAAGTCAGTAGTAAGCCTTGAACATTAGGGGGTGTGACCCAAACAACTAAAACAAAACAAAACAAAAAAAAAAGATTTCTGTAGGGAAGGGCCACAAAATGTTGTACGAAGAGCCGTTTGTGGCCCGTGGGCCGCGATTTTGAGACCCCTGTTAGGTTACAAATTCTGTGATAGGGCAGAAGTTTCCAAACAGCAGTTGCCACGTGTTGATTGCCCCAGGAATCAAACTCTCTGCCTCATACCTGCAAGGGAAGCACTTTTGTAAGTGAGCCATCTATGGGCCCCACAAATAATAGTTTTGAATTTTTTAATTAATATATAATAATCTGTCAGCAACTAAAATTATCTGAAAGGAAATGAAAGCAACATAGATGGAATAAGAAGTAATTTAGCATAAAAGAGAATATACCTATTGTTTGGCAGAAACAAAAGTTGAAAGATGTGATTAATCTATTAAAGTTCCTTGAAGCTGAACTGTAACCAGAATGGCCTGGGCCCTGCACAGCTCTCTTAGCATTTTGCTCCCAAACATGATGCCTCTGTCAGGAACACAATTCTGTGCACTAAACACACAAAGACTGAGCAAGAATCTTTCACTATTTATGTAAGCTAGTTCTTATCTAGCTATTTGTGTAAACTAGTTCTCATCTTTGAAGTAAGTTTCTTGATTGCTGCCCCTGTTTCAAAAATGTGCACTCTTGAGAGCCGAGAGATAGCACAGCGGTAGGGCGTTTGCCTTGCATAAAGCCAAATTGGGACAGATTCTTGGTATCCCATATGGTCCTTGAGCCTGCCAGGAGCGACTTCTGAGCACAGAGCCAGGAGTAATACCCAAGCACCACCGGTGTAAAAGATAAACCACAAAATAAAAATAAATTGTGCACTATTGAATGATGTCCAGAACACTTCTACTCTGCCCTGTTTTTAATCTGTAAGGAATAAGAAAAGATATGAAAAATCTGGATTATTAGCCCAACTCAGTCAATAAAAGGACATCAGAAGTTTGAGAACCTGACCACATGTGCTTCATTAATAGTCACTTGAAAGAGATTGCACAGGAAGTCTCATTGCTAACTTTAGAGAAATAAACAATTTAAAGTGAAACTGGAGTATCAGATGTGATTAATACAGAAAATAAACAGAACTTCAAAATAATAATGCTTTCTATAATGTTTCCTTATGACAAATATTTGTCAACATTACTGTAAATTTAGTTAGATTAATTTTTGTCAAAAATTCAGCAATAAATATTTTTATAAAGTATCATTAGTGCTTCCCAATTTAATAATTGTAATCATTAAAATTTTAATTTAGTATTTTCTTCTGCCTGTGTACTTTGGGCTTATTTTGCTGATTGTTTTCCAATTTCTTAAGCTATGCCAGTAAGTTATTTATAAAGACGATTTTTTTTCTTCCTGGTGAATACTTGCAAAACTATAAATTTTTCTCTTTTGCTATGTCCCACAAATTCTGATAATTTGTGTCTTCATTCTCATTTGTTTCCAGGAATCTTTTGATTTTCTCCTTAATTTTGACTTTGATCCACTGGTTGTTCAGTAGTGAGCTATTTACTTTGGACAAGAACTGCAAACAACTGCATAATAAATAACTTTGTAACTATGGTGTTTAAGTAAGATAATTAAAACACAATTCATTTATTTAAGTAGTTTGGGGCCATGCCCAATGACAATTAAGGCTTACTTCTATTTCTATGTCAGGGATTACTCCTGTATATTATGCTGGCAATCCAACAAGTACTAGCTGTATCAAGGCAAGTGACTCATTTTAATTTTACTGTTTTAATTTTAGGGAGTACTAAATTTAAATGTTTTTAGGGTATTTTTTTAGAGTAGCTATATCTTTTTTGTTTGTTTGTTTGTTTTTTAGGTCACACTCAGAAATCGCTCCTGGCAGGCTCAGGGGACTATATGAGATGCCGGGATTTGAACCACAGTCCTTCTGCATGCAAGGCAAGTGCCTTGCTTCCATGCTATCTCTCCGGCCCCTAGAGTAGGTATATCTTGAGAGTGCTCAGTACTTACTTCTGGCTCTGTACTCAGACATTCCTTCTGATGGTGCTTTGGAGACCATATTGGAATGCTGGAAATTGAATTTGTGTTGGCTGGCTGCAAGGTAAGTGTCCTACCTTCAGTACTATTGCTGTCACCTTTCATTTAATTTTTTTTTTTGTTCATAGTTCTCAGGTATTACTCCTGGCTCCACACTCAGGAGTCACTCCTGATAGGCTCACAGGACCATATGGAACTCCAGGGATCAAACCTACGTTGGAAGTATGCAAGGTATATACCTTATCCATTCTACTATTGTTCTGACCCCTTTAATTTTTATATAATGTGTATTTATATATATAACTATTTATATAATATGTATTTATATTATATGTACTTTGATTTTTATATAAAAATAAATATTCAACATGTTTCTATTGACATTTGCATTATCACTTATTCTTTAATGATGAATATAAATACTAACATTATTTTACATATATTTACTTTGCATTGACTACTTTTATTTTTGATGTTATTCCCAGAAAATCACCAGTACTGTTGACTTTTTAAATATTATCTCTAATAAAATAAGAAAAAGTAGTTTGTAAATATGCTTATTAATAAAATATTTAAACTCAAGGAAAACATGAGATATCAAAATTTTGACAAATTAACCTAACTTATTTTTGTATTTTGTGTGTGTGTGTCTTTTATACAGAAAACCAAGAAATACTATGCTCTCTATGATTAAGACTTCTAAATGTTTGAGCCTTCATCTGTGAAGTTAAAAGCCATATTTTTATTTTTTTATATTTTTATTTTTATTATTATTATTTCATTTATTTTTTAAGAGACAGTAAGTATACTCTGTTTCTCCAACTTAAGGTGCAGAAGATTAGTATGTTTAATCACTAGGCCCCTGGGATCCAATGATATTTAGAAAAAGTACTTCAAGTTTGGTGGTGGTTCTGGTGGTAGTAAAGAAAGGCATTTGCAATTTACTTACAGTCAATTCTATTAGCACATTGAGATACATTTCAATACTAATACTAAATTACTTTCATAATAAGCTATTTTTTTTAGATTCTAATTCACTTGGTAATAATGTCCTCTATGCTATTCTAACAGCAGCATGGGCAATCATTCAGATGATGGTTTTGATTAATACAATATCTTTTTTCAGTTCTGTTCTAACAAGTCAAGCATTTCCTGGAAATAAGCCCACTGATTAGAAAACTTTTTAGTAACTCACCTGAGCAATAAAGGTAGCTATTAGATATCCAGATATTTCTGCCCCTTTCAGGTGCAGAAAAAACAGAACACAAAAGGGTAAAATTGACTGATTACACTTAACTGCTGTAAGTAGGAGTCATAGAGTCTCTCTCTATCCTCCAGAGATCTGTGGAACAATCCCCAAAGGGTGCTTTCCCCTACTCCTGCCTGAGCAAATCTAAATAAAGGAGGAACCTTACTTGCAGATATGATGTAACCTCAAAAATAGGGTACTGCTGGGACTGTTTTTTCATTCACAGTGGTGAGATTAAAAAGAAGGAAAAGTGGGGGCCGGAGCAATGGCGCAGCAGTAGGGAGTTTGCCTTTCATGTGGCTGACTCAGGACAATCCGAGGTTTGATACCCCCATCCCAAATGGTACGCCAATCCAGGAGAGATTTTTGAGTGCATAGCCAGGAGTAACCCCTGAGCCTCAGCAGGTGTGACCTGCTGTCAATGCAAAGTAAATATATGTAAACAAATAAAAACAAAACAAAAAATAAAGGGAAAGGGAACTGATATCTTTGCATCTATTATGTAACTCTCATGTCCTGTGTCTTCCTAAAATAATTACAGCATCTATATATCTATATCCACCTTATTAACAATGAGAAAACCTTATTGATCATCCAAGTTAACTGGCTGCCAGTTAACAAGAACACCAGTTTAATGGGTGACAAAATGGATTATAAATTCAGTCCATGTTTTTACTCTTCAAAGAGAATTTAAAATAAATTTTATTGCTAGGGTGGGAGAGAACTTTATTGTAAAATCAGAACACATATAAAAGATGCTGTTAAAACTACTAAAACAGTAAGGTCTGAGTAAAGGTCTAAGAGCAAAGCTGAGTAAATGTACTCATCTCGTTGCAAATGTCTTTCTTAATGTAGCAAGATACTTATAGTTTTAATAGTATCATTTATTCAGAATGATTCTTCATTGGTATGCTCTTAATTATAAGGATCTGCCAAAGGACCGTGTACTTACATTATGAATATACTAAAAGTACATTATGATTTTTAATATTCAATAACTTTTCACTAACTGCTAAGCACTGTGCAAAGCAGTTTACACTGATAATCTCAGAAAGTTTGCAGTTTATCTGTAATTCAGGCCATGGCTTTTTGTCTCACGTCTAATTTTTATTCTGATATTGTACCTTGTGTGTTGTATAGATTTTACAAATTGTAAGGTCATAATGCTATATAAGAGGGATATAGACCTCACAAAGCTTTGAGATTAAGGATGAATCTTTTTAGTACTATATCTCATCAACCTCGTGTTTATTGGAAGCTATTTTGTGTGAGTTACTGCAGATGAATGGCACATATTACACAAGCATATTCCATAATATTCTGTTTTGGAAGGATTGGGCCCCAACCATCATTGCTCATGGGTTACTCCTGGCTTGGTGCTCAGAAATTACTTCTGGCTTTAGAATGCTAGTTAAATCTGATGAAGGTGATAAAGTAAAAACAATGTAGGATGTATTTTGTCATAAATATAAATATAATTATCTAAGAAGAAAGCAAAAGTTCAATTATAAGGAATTATATGCTTAGGGATTATAAGGAAAAAAGTATCAAAGCTGTTAAATTATATCAGACAGTTATTGCTCTCTTCTCTTTCATCACTGTGATCTAGTTCAGATGTATGCATTAGAGCAAGTATAGTGGATAAAAACAGAGTTTTCGTTTCTTTTCTTCTTCTTCTTTTTTGTTTTTGTTTATGTTTTTGGGCCACAACCGGTGACACTCAGGAGTTATTCCTGGCTACGCGCTCAGAAATCGCTCCTGGCCTGGGGGACCATATGGGAGGCAGGGGAATGAATGGAGGTCAGTCTTAGGCTAGCACGAACCAGGCAAATGCCTTACTGCTTGTGCTACCGCTCCGGCCTTGAGAACAGAGTTTTCAATGAATATTTCTTTCTGTTTTTTACTATAATCTGAAGACATAACTTTCATTTCAATATTAGAAGTTTTATTTATTTTATTTTAGGAGGGTTTTTGTTTGCTTTGGAGCCACACCAGTGAGAATCACCTTTTGATTCTCATGGGATACTTCTGGCTCTACACTTAGGAATTTCTGGCAGTGCTTGGGGGAACATTTGAGATGCCACGGATAACCTGGTTGGTAGCATGTAAAATAAGTGCTCTACTTGGGGTTAGAGTGGTGGCGCAAGCAGTAGGGCATTTACCTTGCCCACACTAACCTTGATGGACTGCTGTTTGGTTTCCTGGCATCCCGTATGGTTCCCCAAGCCAGGAGCATTTTGAGCACATAGCCAGGAGTAACCCCTGACCATCACGGGGTGTGCCCAAAAACAGAGCAAAAACAAAAATAGATAAGTGTTCTATCCACTCTACTATTACTTTGACACCTAAAAAGTTTATTGAAATTCAAGATAAAATGTTTAATCTTACAAACTTGTACAAGTCTATGATGGAAAAGTAATTTATCTCTATCTTTAATTTTCAACATGCAGCTCAAAAATTGTTAGGATAAAATGAACTGAGAAAACATGTGGACATTCAAAAACTAGTTGCTATTAATGGTTCATAAGGTGCACTGTGAAGGTGGAAAAGGGCACTTGATAGTGATTATGGCTCATAGTAGAAGAAATAATTATCCCAGTTTCCAATATAAATTGATGGACAGGTTAGTTCCTTTATTTAATTTTCCTTTTAGTTGGTCCCATTTCTTGTAAAGAAAACATGTTTTGGGGAACAGACCACAGAGTCAAGAACAGAAGAGACAAAGGGAAGGGAAACCTAAAATGACAGAAAACAGATATGAAGCACATTTACCTAAAACATATTTCTTGGCTGTAGTAAGGGCATAGGTTCTGTGGTAACCTGAAGATTGTGTTTTCTTTTCACTTGTGCTCCATAGAATGCTCATATTGCCTATATTTTAAATTTCATTCCATAAAGCACAATTATTAATATGTCTGTCTCTCCTGCCATTTTATGGGTTTGTGAGAGCAAGAAACTTGCTATTCATCATTTTTGCTAGAGAACCCATATGTTTGGCATAGAGTAATTAGCAAATGCTTGTAGAATTATAAACATATAAAGTCAATAGTAACCTATCTTGAAGTCTTAAAATTAAATTTGGAAAAGAGGAACAAGCTAATTGCTTCCTAAAACTATCTTTTGTATATGGACAGATAAAGTTAAACATTATTGACTCAAGTTCCTTTATTTAGACCATCTTGTTAAATTAAAAGTCATTTCATTTAGAGAAGTGAATGGGAGACAGAGATAAAGAAAGTTGTATATTCACAAGAGAACACAGATTCTGCAGATTAAAAAGAACTGAAACTACATCTTGGGTTGATATGTGAGCAAGATGGTGAATAAATCTATTAGGAATATTTAATTTATTTTTATATTATTACTATTTCTATTTACTTATTAATTTTATATTAAAACAATCAATTTCAAGTACTATACATATTCCATTCTATATATTCTAATATATGTCAACACACCTGATGGAGAAGATTTAGGATTAGTAAGACAACTTTGTGGTGCAGGTAATCAAACTGCTGTCTGCTGTTGGCTCTGTTTAAGGTTGGTGAGTTTGAATTGTGAAAACTGGACACTGCTTTTCTTCCAGTTGGTTATATCTGCCAGCAGAGAGAGGAGTAGACTTACTTTATAAAAAATGGTTTATTTCTATTTTACTTTTTGACATTTTGAAAGTACTAGGTAGGGATAAATATGGTCAGCTTGATTAATGGTAATTGTTTTGTTCTTATAGGATCACATGCCAAAAAATCCCAGGGACTGATAGTCAGGAGAAAAACATAAATGTCATGATTTTGTTAATTGTTTTAGCATGTTTTTTCCACATGTCTGAAAGCAACTGTAATTGAGGTTTGTGGTTTCTGGGACACAGCCAAAATCACAATGTGACTACAAACTGAGAAAAATATCATGGGATATCATGTGGGAGAGAATATTTTATCTTTGTACTCCCTCTATGCCAATGTGAAGGCTTTACAGTATTTATGGATAGTATTGGAGTCTGGAAGATAATGATACAACTTTAGTTCTTGGGTTAGTTTTTTTTTTATCAACTAGAAGAATAAACAAAGTGCACTTTTAAATTCTGTAGCTATTATATTTCATCTCAGAGTTTTGTATTTCCAAAAATTGGATTTGTATAAAAGAAAACAGTCTTTTAAATTTTTAAAAACATTTAAAATATGATAAGGGTTTTTCTCAAGCAAACAAATCTCAGGAAATTTAAATACTAGTATGAAATCATTATCTCCCCTCACCTTGTTGCTCCAAAGTATAAATACTCTATTGAGAACTACTTCTGGAACAAAGTAAGTGATCTTACCCCTTGGTTTCATATATAATCTCTTATTTTTATGACAGGTATTTTACAATTTTGTTTTGTTTAGTTTTTTGTTTAGTTTTGTTTTGGAGCCACATCCGATGATGCTCAGGGGTTAATCCTAGATACGCGCTCAGAAATTACTCCTGGCTTGGGAACCATATTGGACTCCAGTGTGTGCAAAGCAAAGGCTCTACTGCTTGTGCCACCGCTCCAGCCCTGGAATTTCACAATTTTAAGGTAAGGTTAAAAACCAGTCTATTTTCCAACCACTGTCCTTCTGCATTCAAGAAAAATGCCCTACCTCCATGCTATCTCTCCAGCCCCAGCTCTATTTTATTTTAGAGATAAACTACTTTGGCTACGCTGTTTTCAAATATCTATATCCTACCAATATTCTCACCATCTATGACTATTTTGTTCCAAAAAGCATCTCTAGTTCATTAAATGTGAAGGAATATATTCTACCATGGAAAACTGCAAGAAAAGATTTTTGGATAAGCTCAGACTTTTGCTTATTTTCTGGATGAACTCTGAACGGCTATTCTCAGATTTTTCTCCTCTAATGTTTTCTGGGATCATTCCTAGTGGTGTTGTGAGACCATAAGAAGTCCTGGACATTAAACCCCAGTCAGAACATGCAAGGCAAATGCCTTATTTACTATACTATCTCTCTGACCTCAACCCCAAACTACTCAGGACAATTAACAGCCTTAAAAACAATATATTCCTGGGCTGGAGAGATGAGGATTTGCCTGACATGAGGCCAACCTGGGTTCAATCCTTAGCACCCCATATAGACCTATGAGCCCTACCAGGAATGATCCCAGAGTACAAAGCCAGAAGTAAGCCCTGAGCAGCACCAGATATGTCCAGCCCCACAGAAAGGGAAAGAAAAAAATTGTCCTAGAAGTGGTTATGCCAATTAGCCATAAACTTCATTAATTCAAGTTGTCCATTATGCAATGAATTTTTAAGAGAAGTGGATCATGCATTCACAAAATCAGTGGACACAAATCAGTGCTTATGAGTCCACAGTTGTATTAATTAAATATCAGAAATATTTTACCTGTACATCTAAAAGGAAACCTTCTGACATTAAGTTTATTTATTAAATAATTATATTTATTTATTTTTATACAGATGATGGCACCTGTTACTGCTATAAAAATTCTCATTCTCACTATAATTTATTTCATTTGGAACTTTTAAAAATAATTTTCAGAGCTATTTCCAGATTTAAACTCTATTGACCTATGTAGTCAATTTATTCAACCACTCTAACCATTGCTCTTTTTATGTAGTCATTTTATTCAACCACTCTAACCATTGCTCTTTTTATGTCTTAAATGTAGTCTCTCAGAAAATAGCTAAATTTATGGGGTATCTTCATCTTGACCACCCATCCCCCAAATTGACTTTATTCTTTCCTGCTGTGACTTGATTTTCTTCTCAATATTATAGGGCAAAGAAGAGACCAATGTCATGGTAGTAAAATTGCCCTAGTTCATCAAATTTTTCAATATCTATACATAATTACATTTGAAAATAGAAATAATAAACTGTGTATTTACAAAGAAAAATATTTTTAAAGAAGTTAATCAAAAAAAAATGTGAGACTAGGGGCCACAGCGGTGGCGCTAGAGGTCAGGCATCTGTCTTATGTGCTCTAGCCTAGGACAGACCACGGTTTCATCCCCCAGCATCCCATATGGTCCCCCAAGCCAGGAGCGATTTCTGAGTGAATACCCAGGAGTAACCTGTGAGCATCACCAGTGTGGCAAAAACAAACAAACAAACAAAAAACAACCAAAAGATGTGAGAATATATATAAATAAAATGTGAGTAAAGTGGAAGCAGAAAGAGAAAATTGACATATATATGACTAGATCACAAAACAGTTTGCCTTTTTTATTTTTAAGTGACAACAAAAACTGGAGTATACAAATTATACGTTTATGTAGATATGCAAAAATAACTTTATTTTCTTACTTTGTAGAAAAATGCATATAATATGCATGTATGTTTAACATTTTGATCTAGAATGAATTAAAACCAGAATGCAAAATTTCAGAGGATTAGTCACTCCCACTTCTTGCCAATGAAATTTGGTTGACCAAGTATATTTACAAATGCGAATATCTGTATTTTGAGTAGGATCACTACTTATTGCTATGGATATACATTATATATCTCCTATCCATGTATTTATTTATATATAAATATTTAAGTAAGATTTTTGCAAAAATCAAAGATATCCCCTAGGTAAAAATTATAAAAATTACCAGATTACTGCATTGACAATACTGGAGAGAAGAATATGACTTCTTAATATTTTTCTTCAAATGTGATTTATTTTACTATCAAGTTCATTGTGTCTCTCATTTTACTAGTGATAAATTCCTATAAGTGATGATTCCTGACTTTACCTACAAGATAAAAGAAAATTCTACTCACATATCATGAAGAGGCTGAGAAAATGGTGTTTCTGTTTGCTTATCTATATCTCTAATAGGTTGTGTTTCTCCCTTGTGTCCACAGAGAATTTAAAGAGATTTAGAGAAATACAACTTATTTAAACATAAGGTAAAATTAAATTTTATTTCTCAATATATTAAGTATAGTGTGTAATGGCAAAAACTGTGTTCAATATCACTGAAATAGAGGCTCTGAGAATTTAGTCATGATTTAATGTCAAATCTGAAGGAATTCATTTTACTTATTAATTAATTAAAGACAGCAAGAAATAAAATTATCTACTCCATGTTAGTAATGAATAAAATATTGATGTGTATTTCCCAACATCTAAATTTTATAAGAAAAAATATAACTTTAGGTATAAAGTCAATTAAATTCATATTATCTATGTAATTTTTAGTAATGAAAGAGAACATATATATTTATGCTTAGCATATGTATAATATAAATTTATATTATACCATATGTATATATATTTATGTATAAATATGTATATATTTATTTGTCTATAAAATTATATATACACAGATTGGTTAGATATATTTTATGCACACACAAGTTTGCATGTGCAAAAATATGATTAAGGTAAACCTAACTATATGAAATAAATCTATAATATTATTGGGCATATTATGAAGAATGATTCTGACTCATTCCTCTCTAAAATCACTCTCATTCCATCTTAGTGCTTATAATTTTATTCTTATACTTTGTTTATTTTATGGGTTTCTTTACTTTCTCTGAAAAAATTTATATTCTAGTTATAAATTATATTATTATATTTATAATATTCACTCTATTTATAATTATATTATTCTACATATCTACCCTCTAAATAAAACTTTACTTCATTTGACAAAAGTCAAAAATTTTAAAATATTGTATTGCATTGACCTGGAATACCTCTACTAAACACAGCTTAAAGGATGCTTCTCCAACACCAAGAGAAAGTTAATAACATATCACTATCCAGTTCCATTCTGGAAAGATGGAGAATAATTTGGAATTGAATTTAAAGACTTGAGTAATTTTGTTGAAAGGGATAGTGAACCAGCTTCTAAGTCCTAGATGAAATATCTCTTAGAATTGTCCATTCTCTCTCTCTCTCTTCTCTCTGTCTCTCTCTCTTCTCTCTCTCTCTCCTCTCTCTCCTCTCTCTCTTTTTCTCTTAGTTCTTACTTTTCCTAAGAAAACACTTTTAAGAAGAGCAAATCTAAGATGGACTACAACAGCATTTTAGATTAGAAATCAGACTCTAAAATTAATATGATTTTAGTGTGATTGAGTCTGACAAACTTTGGAAGACCGGCAACTCTGAGCTTTAATAGATCTCTACCTCAACTTTTCTTAAAGATACTTAACTTTTTCATTACAATTCACAATTATTGTAATTACAAAGAAATAGCTATTCCACCTCCAAGCAAACTTTTTTATCCCCCCCCCCCCACCCAAGTGGAGCTCACAAGGAGTCTGAGGCCACTCCCTACCATGCTCAGCTAACTAGGACAGTGGTTCAATGCAAGGTATTAAGGTTAAAAAGCTTCTGGGGTACAACAATCCCAGGCACCACAAGGGTAATGCCAGAAGCGATCTGGGTATTTTACGGCCTCACCAGAGTATGATCATAATACAAGAAAGCCCCTGAAATGTTGTATTTACAGGATGCTCACTATTTAAAGATTTATTTATGTGCCATTATCAGAAAACTGAAATATCAGGAAATATCTAATAGCATTTGTATCTATCCCAAATCAAAAGGATTGCAAGAGCTCCTGGCTAGGCTATGCAAACACAGACATTTGTTTTGTTTGTTCAGCAACTCGATTATCTTAATTCATCCCCTGAGCTTGCAAGGAGTGATTTCTGAGTGTAAAGCCAGGAGTAACCTCTGAGAGCTGTTGGGTGTGACCTCCCCCCCAAAAAAAACGAAAACAAAATAAAGTTAACGTTTAACTCTGCCAGATATAAGCAGTATGCTTTGGACAGGGATTTCTTTAAAATTATACTCCTACCCCACCATAAGCATAATTTAGTTTTAGATTTTTTTATTGATGTGTTGGGATGTGGGATTTCCAAGCAGGGCTCAGGGAACCCAGGTACTTTACCTTACTGTGTGGAACTGACAGCTCAGTGCTTATATCCGGTAATTCAATGCTGCATAGTTCTAGCAGGTGTCATTTAGGGCTAACCTGGTGAAGCATGGTGGTTTTATGCAGTTTTAGAGACTGAATGGAGGTTTGCTGGTTTCAAGGTAAGTGCCTTACTTACTGTATTATTCCTCTACCCTCTTAGTCATATTATTCACTTGTAGTCCAAGTTGAGTTGTACTTAGACTTATTTCTGTCTTTGACCACATAACTTATTTCTGACAGTGCTTGGAGGAGCGTACGCCATGCTGAAATCAAATCTCAGTCAATTGCATGCAGGGCAAGCTCCATACCCTCTGCATTATCCCAGACACTAGAAACTACTTATATTTTATACCATTTATAAATTATAAGTTATAAATTACTTCACTTATAATAGTAATAAAAACTATTTATATCTCTTGAATTCCTTACCAGCTCTCCTAGACTGAATCAGATTCCAGTTTGTGTTCCCATGTTTGCTTTATCTGCTACAAAATAGTGTCCCTGGAATTCTATTTTCTTTATTGAAACTATTTAAGAAAATAGTTCTAATTAAAGGAACTCGTTAAACCATCACCATACTGACAATATCCAGATGTTAAGAACTGTTAGGAATTTCTAAGGGATCTATGTTTAACATAAGCTGCTATGGTACTAGAAATATAGAAATCACCTGGTTTATTGAGGGAATATGGGGCACCTTTATTCATACACATTTTTGCTAACTACCTAAAGCAATTTATATTATTTGACATACTCATGTGAAATACTTAATAATTTATATTAATCAGGTAAGAAAATCTTCCTGAAGCAATTCCTGATGAGTCAGCTGTTAAGTCCCCCAAAACTAATAGTTTGTTATCGCCACTAAATGTCAGTAATGATTCTCACGTTGAATCAAACATTAAATTTGTGGAAATACATTTTCTTTTAAATAAAGCATTGGAAGAGAAATATACAAATTTTAATAAAAGTACTATGTTCAACTATATGGGTGACATGATATTTAAATCTGAATTCTTCTTTAGAACTTATACTAGTGAGTGTGAGAGGATTTTAAAACATGTACACAAAGTGAAGATTATCTTTAGTGGAAGTGAAAAGGTAGTATGAACTTTTATATTAGGAAACTAGGATACCTAGTGAAAGTAAGTAGAATCTGAATCAGAGCTTGAATTATGATAAAATTTGGAAAAAATTTTATCTTGGATGGAAGAAACAGTATATATAAAAGTGGATAGACAAGGACATTTGGGGTGTGATTAAAAATGATGAAGCTTGCATTTTGACTGGGACAAATATTACATGAAAATAAAGCTAAGAAGATAATTTCAAAAGCATGAAAATCTTGGCTCTTAGGTCAACAATATTGTTATTTAATGGGAATCATCTGTAATAGGGAAATACTAAAAATTTTTGAGCTGTGAAAACATATAATAAAGATAATATTACAGTTATAATCTAGGGGAAGTAAATAGCAACCTTTCTCAAACTCTTTGTCATTAATTTCCCCTGTGGATACTTTTATTTTACTCTATCTTACCCATTAGTCCACAGGTTTCTTGTATTATTGCGTTCACTGAAAGGTCTTATTTAACATCTTGTTACTGTTATTTATGGGGACATTATTTTTTAATCTTCTTTCATTTCCTTTATTGTGTTGGAGTTTTGAATAGTTGTTGAAATAAAGCAATTTAATATCATAGGGTTCTTAATGATTATTTATCTCAGAAGAAAAATTGCAAGAAAAGGTGATTTTCTTTGTTTTGCACAAATTTAGGGTATGTTTAGTTTTTTAATGAGACCTCTTGTTAAGAGTTACCATTGTTATAATTAAACCATAACAAGAAATAAGGTTACGAGTATATTTGAGATCATTCTTACTGAAAGAATAAACAGATTATTGCTAACTGTGAAAGGACAAATTTGATGACTGATGGAAAAAAATCACTCCACTTTGTCAGTTCACATAAATAATAATTCATCAAAGAAACATGTGTCGATGAATGCAGTCTGGTTTGAATTTGAACCACAATGTATTTTTGAAAAATAGCTGAAGTGTCTGAGCCTCATAAGGTATCTCCAGCAGATTGTCTAAGAATATAAACAATCTTTCAAAGGTCATATAATGAATATTATCAAAATAAGAATGTTGTTTTGCACAGGGATTAATTGAGTCTGTCAGTATTTACCTAAAGAAAAACACATCTGGATGCCTATGAAAATATGAATATTTAAGAAACATAACCTAAGCTCACTTTTGCTATAGATGAGTTGAAAAGTAGTTTGGGAACAGATAAGTGTTTACCAGACACTAAGGAAAACAACATTGATTGGCTGATAAACTTTCTCTTATAATCATTGTTCAATCAAGAACAGAATGTGATGTTTTTCCCTAGTAAGCATTACACCATTTGGCCACCCCAACCCAAAGATCCTCTGTGCTGTTGATGAATTGAAATTTGACAAGTTAGTGTGTGAATCTGGTGTCCAGGTGTTTTGGCGTGGGTGAGACAGGAGCTAACAGATTTGACATTTGATTATATTATTCCCAGATGTTCTTCATTGGGAAGGAACAACTTTCAGTGTTCTGTCCTTTTAAGATGAGCCTGATGGCATATTCTCTGTGGTTAGTTTGCTCTGTGAAAGGAAGCAATGCATCATGGGTGCCATTCTGCCAGAAAAAATAAGCATTTCTAATGAGTTCTGTCTGATTCCCTGGTAAAACCCAGTGGTCTTGTCTGGAGATCAGCCAGAATAAGTCAAAAGAAGGAAACTTTAGATATTGGGTAGATAAAGTAGAAAGCAAAAATTTAGGAGTACTAGGATGCATGGTATTGATTTTAAATTCAGGAGAAACCTAACCTGGCTATGCTGTGTTTCAAATAGGTAAGTACCTTGCTGCAGACTTCTGCATAAAAAAATGAACAAACAAACAAGTTGATCTATATTGTTAATGCTAATATTCATAGTCTCATAGGATGCCAATTCTCAAAATGTTATTCTATAAATCCGCACTTGATCTTAGCCAAAAGGCCGAGAAGTGATGCTATTCTATATCTCATTATTTTCTTCTGACTGGACTTCACTAGGCATGAGACCTCTGATTTCATCCATGTTGAATAGTTACTTCTTTGTATTAGGTTTTCTTTTAGAGTTCTCTTTTTAACATTTTTAGAATTTAACTTTCTTTACTGAATCAAACATCTTCTAAAAAGAAAAAAATACTTATTCTTTTTTTTCATTAAAAGAAAAATTTGGAAATTGTCATATCTTTTTTAATATATTTTATTTAAACACCTTGATTACATACATGATTGTGTTTGGGTTTCAGTCATGTAAAGAACACCACCCATCACCAGTGCAACGTTCCCATCACCAATGTCCCAAACCTCCCTCCTCCCTACCCGACCCCCGCCTGTACTCTAGACAGGCTTTCCATTTCTTACTAAAAATACTACTGTATTTTTGTCTTTTTGTGAGACACTAGGTAATAGAAAAGATTTTGTAATAACTACACCTGATTTACATAAGTAATTTTGAGATACCTCAAGGGCATATACTGGCTCTGCACTTGATTTTTTAAATTCCCATTAAGATTGCAAACAATGTTGCACATTTTTAGATGCTTATTTCCAGGGCTAGAGAGAAAGTACAGCAGGCATTGTGTTTCCTACACAAGGTGAATTTTAGTTCTAACACAGAAAACTCCATAAGTTTCTCAGAATCCTGATAAAAGGGATACATGAGTATAGAACCAAGAGTTAACATAAAACAGCACTTGCTGTGGCCCCAATCCAAAATTAATAAATATGTAGTGCCAAAAATAATAAATAAAACCTTTGCTCAAGAATTTGATTAGGAGAAAAATGACATACAAATAACTTTCATGATTAAAGAAAATTACATAAAGTTATTGAAAAATATATAAGATGAAGGCAAGGAAGTCTTATTATGTTGGCTGAAGCTTACAAACTAAATAAACTTCATTGCACAATTGCTAATTTAATTATATTTTACAGATGAAAAGATGGGTAGTATCCATGGACTAGTGGGGTAAAACAAAATAGAAGAATAAAAATTATATTAAAAATCAGAATACATGAAAGATAAAAGAAAAATTTTGAGAAATGTGAAGTACTACAATGTTGATTTAGTTGTATCATATGTGACTGCTTCAGCACAACCCAGTGCAACCTAGCAACCCCCAGCACCCCCGAAGCTAGGGAGAAGGCTTTTGGCCTGAGATATCCCCAAACCCCTTGCCAGCAAGAGATAGCCTACAGAACAGAAAAGGATTCGGTAGAGAACTGGAAGCCAGACATGTGCCTGCCCTCCTCCCCATTGTGGAGGGAGGGATGGGGAAAACTTGGGGACCCCTTTAGAGTTTTCCCAGCACCCACCTTTCCGGCGGCCTGAGCTGATACCCAGGGAAAGCCTGGAGTCTGGGAGAAGAGGTGGGGACAGCTGGGGGCCTGCCAAGCCTCCCAGCACGCCCAAGCTAGGGTGAAGACCTTTGGCCTGAAGTCTCCCCAAATCCCATACCTGCAAGAGCTAGCCTCCAGAACAGAAGAAGATTCGGTAGAGAACCGGAATGAATGTATGTATGTATATATCTATATGTATAGAGGTGATGGTAATACATCCAGAAAAGTACACTACTGAGAACTTTAAAAAAGGTTGAATATTAGGCTTTATTCAGATATGAAAGAACTATGCATTAAATGCTATCACTTTTATGCATTTTTTAAATTTTTATTTATTTTATTTTGGTTTGGAGGCCACAACCAGAGGTGCTCAGGGATTATTCCTGGCTCTGCACTCAGAAATCACTCCTGACAGGTTCAGGAGACCTTATGGGATGTTAGGGATAAAACCCTGGTTCATCCTGGGTCAGCTGTGTGAAAGGCAAACACCCTACAGCTGTACTATTTCAGCCTCCACGGTTGTTTTTTTTTCTTGGGAGGGGTAGTTATGCATAAATTTTAAAAGATTTAAGTAATTTAAATCTTTAATCCTTCCCAGGATTTAATAAAGAAACTATCATATGTATAAAATGTAAGTATTGAGAAGTTACAAGAAGCACTAATTGAATATAGAAAGTTCAAAATGTTTATTGAGGTTTGATAGCAGGAAAATCTGAAATTAACAGGTTGGTGCACTCTGGTAGAATCAGAGAACACTAGAGGGACATTAACTACAGAAAGAACATCCTTTAGGAAAGGAAGCAGGATCATAGAATGTTTTGGGCTTCAGAAGGGAAACTAAACTGAAGGTAAGTTATGAGAGTGTTTGAAAATGTAGAACAGAACTTCTAGAATGACAGAATTTTTGGCATTGTGCCTCCACTCTAGCTTCAAAGCCATGCCACCCTTTCTGTTCCTTCAGAGCACAAATACAGCTCAAATTTGTTTAGTCCAGTAGAAAGGGAATCTTTCCTAACTGCCTAAAGTTTTCTACTAGTTAATAATTATTTATAATGAATTTTTCTGTCTACGATGTTGTTAGAAATAATTAGATAGGAAAGACCTAAAAATAAAAGGTATAAATTATTGAAGTTTTCTTTTATATTTTATATGTTAAAGGCCACATGTTTCAGCTATTTGTTTGAAATGTAGAAGGAATATTTGTATTGATTTTGCATTGACATCATTTCCAAAAGGAACAAACCATAATATGCAAACTATCATAAATAAAAATGCCATGCTGAAAAATCATTGTTTCACATTTTCATTTTTTCCCTTAGGAAATGATTAACCTCCAATACAGGAATTTAGAAATCTCCCTGTCTGCCTCTTTGCCACTAAGAAATCAGACACTAGGTCCCTAAACCCCTGATTGAGAAAGAAGCTGGAAAATATGTAGAAGACTTTCCAAGACTGCAAATGACCTTGCCAAAACCCAGTGGAAAAGTCTCTAGAGAAAGAAGTCATAGAAGTTGATTATTTAAAAAATTATAATCTTCCTAATAAATATCACTTTAATTCTTTACTTTTACTAGCAAACTGTATATAACACTGAATAATTTTTATTGAAAATAGTTATTAATTTCAGAGATAGGTGAACTTAACTGCCTTTCTTTCTCCCACAAATTCATAAACTATTTAATGGACAAAGTTAGCTTTTGGATCCACTAACTATAATTCCCTTTTATTGTGAAACATAAACCTTAACTATTGAGAATCAAATATATAAAAAGAAAAAGTGACACATGGCAAAATTATTTTTCACTGCATTACTTCATGCCTTAATTCTAGCTTGTCATTAGTTGGGGATCATTAATTCTATGAACTTTGAAACAGTTACTTATTTCTGCACTTTATTTTGCCTTTTCACCAGAAAGTATGAGAATTAAAACTTTACTGACTCTATATAAGACTATTGTCAAGATGAAGTAAAATAAATATTAAGAGGAATTTTGAAATATTAATTTTGAAATATTAATTTTATAGACATCAGAAACACATTTTATTATCCTAATTATAATTAATAAATATTTTAGTTAAACACACAGAACCTAATGGAAAAAAACATTCTGTTTTTCTCCCTAGACAGACCAAATATTCTATTTTTCTAGAGCATTCATAAAGCATATGTCCTATTTTCTCCTTAAATAGAGTACACATCCTGTTTTTTTTTCTTTAAACAGAACATTTACCTTGTTTTCATGCTTTCCTCCCAAGGTGGAGTTATTCTCTCCATGGATAGTTTTTGAATCTGCAAGTTTTCTACTTATCTAAGATCTAACTTCACCAGCCTCACTTACATCTGGCATGTAGAATAGGGAGCCAGGACCAAAAATTTCAACAAAGGAACACAAAGGTGAGTGGGATAATAGTGTTCAAAAGATAAAAAGTGGTTTGCTTAGTTTGGGTAATAAGAATGCTAATGAAGATTGCCACGCAATTTTGTGCCCCATCAGAGAGAGATGTCATGGGTTATTTAAAGTATATCTGAACATTAGTTTTATTAAACACCAGGCACATGTGAATGCTATTGAAGCCTATGCAGTACAGAGAAAAACTCAGAACTAATGTCCTACTTGTGAAAAATTAGGCCATTTTCATAGGGAATGCAGAGGCCCTCCCATCCTTGCCCCTTCAGGAACACTACCTGGACCTTGACCAAGTGTGATAGGGGAAATCATAGGGCAAAAGTTACCTACTTTTCTGATAATCCTGTCGTGGAAAACTATGTAAAGGGCCAATTCCAGGCCCTGAAGAATCCAAGGACACTCACAACTGCATCCCCCTCTCCAACTTGGGCATACAGAGCTACAATTAATAGATTAGGTACAACCCACTACTGCAGGGAGTGTTATGTTGGATAACCCCTGCTCTAATATCATTATGACAGCACCAGCTCAGTACCACTATAAACAAAAATCTGGAGTAAAAGGACTAATAATGCCAGGCAGTGTAGGTCTAATTCTAGGGAAAAACAGTCCGACTCTTAAGAGAATCACTGTTTATGCTGGGGTAATAGACTGCAGAAATAATTGTCATTTGGTACCAACTGTTTGGATGTTTGAAAAGAGAGAGTGCAATACCCAAATCTTTCTTCCTTCTTTTTTTATGCCCAGATACTCAAATCACATTAGGATTGGAGATTTTCTTAGTGCTAATTCCCTAGCAGACTCTGGTTATCCCCTGGTGATCTTTGATTCTGATATTATAGAGAGCAAGAACCCACTTTTAACCCAGGAGATTTATGGCAAGGATTTTAATGGTCTAGCTGACAAAGGTGTCCATCTTTCTATCATTTCTTACTAATAATGGTCCTGTAACTGGTCCTTGCAGGCAATACCTTATGGTCTGCATGGAGTAGGAACTGTGCTTTCCTTCTTCTATCTGACAGAGTACTAGATGTCTAAAATGCGTTATGGGCTCAGAGAAGACTGTAGGTACCTTCCAGTCCTATGTAGCTCTTATTACCCTTTCTCTATTTAAATAAGGATCAAGATTAACACTAAAGTGGTTTGCTTAGTTCATAGTTTCTCTTCCAGAGCCCTCTCTGTACCCTACTCAGAAGCCATGCCTTTTTAATTTGGGGCCATTGAAGACCTGAACCCACTACCCCTCTGCATTCAATAAAAGTTTTACAATCCTGAGTGAATTTCAACAAGGGAAAGCTAAGGACACTTTTAGATTTGGTAGAGGAACAGCTTAAATTAGGAGATTAAAACTTCATATTCAGAGTGGAATTGTACTGTCTATACAAAAGATATCAGGTAAATGATGCCTATGAATTGCCTTTCAGATTTTTAATTTTACCATGGTAAATTTTCCCATTGGCACCCGCCAACCTTGCCTTCCCTCCCCTGCAGTGATTCCTAAAGACTGGCTACACATTGTGATACATTTGAAAGACTATTTCTATAATATCCCTTTCACTCAGATGACTGTGAACACTTTGTATTTTCCATTCCTTTTTAAATAATAAGGCACCTCCATGCATATTTTAGTGGATTATTTTGCCAACGAAATGGTCAACTCATCTATCATTTGTCATTATTTTGTTTATGTGGTTTTACACCCTTCTTGTGCAAAGTTTTCCCATGCTATATGGATGATATCTCACATGTTCTAATGACAGCAAGCTTCAGAGATTACATGAATTTGATACATGCTTGTCGGTGGCTTGTTTACAGGTTGCTACAGAAAAATGTAAATGCTGCCCCCATATGAATACTTGAGTTATGTTCTTGAGCTCACCACAGTGCGTCTCCAAAAATTTTCTATCAACCAGAAAGACTTCTAACTTAAAATGACTTTCAAAAAATGCCAGGAGACATTAAGTGGATCATCCCCTCCCTCAGCATTCCAAACTCAAAGCTTAATAACTTGTTCTACACCCTTGAAAGATTCTCTGCCACAGGTAGCCCAAGGCAATTAACCCCTGAGGCTCAGATAAAATTGGAATTTTTTATCGACTGGCTCCAGAAATACTATCTTTTCCAGTTTGATTCTGGAGAAAAAGTATGGTTATTAATTTTCTTTTTTTTTTTTTTTTTGGTTTTTGGGCCACACCCGGTAACGCTCAGGGGTTACTCCTGGCTATGCGCTCAGAAGTCGCTCCTGGCTTGGGGGACCATATGGGACGCCGGGGGATCGAACCGCGGTCCGTCTCCTAGGCTAGCGCAGATAAGGCAGGCACCTTACCTCCAGCGCCACCGCCCGGCCCTGGTTATTAATTTTCTATTCCTCATTTATCCACCACAGCTATTTCACAGCCATCAGGTCAGCTAGAATGACTCTATTTACAAAACAAACAGTTCAGCAGCCTTGTGCCATATTTGGAATTAATAGTGACATTATAATTAAAGGGAAATTGCAAGCACATGCTTTACTGATATTTGACTCTCAGGTAAATTTTCTTACCATCCCTAAAAAGAAATAATTCCATTTTCCTCCTGAGCGATTTTCTTCAAAGAGCTTTAGTTGATTTTTTATGGAGAACTGTACTCCCACTACCAGCCTGGGGAATCTTAGGATTTTCTCAAAAGGATGGCCTTTGTAATCTTTTCCATCATTTGTTCCTCCCCCATTTTTAATGCCCCATTGTATTGCACTAATGGCTCATATTTAGAAAAAGGCAAAAATTCTTGCCCCTCCTTGACCAAAATAGTGTTTACCAACTAATTCTGCCTAACAAATGGAACTTGCCATTTTGATTTATTTACTCTCGCATGTTTTAAACCCATATAACATGGTGAGCAACTCAGCTATGTGATTATGGCCTTTTCCCTGAAATTGTTACTGCTTCCCTAAATGCCTATAACCATGTGGTTCATGAATTTCTTAAGAATTACAACTCTTTTATGAAAGTGCTCTGAACCTATTTTCATTACTCATATTAAATCTCACTCAGGTCTCCCTGGATTAATGGCTCAAGGAAACTAAATGCTAATTGTTTGGAATTTCTTAATTTTATCTCACCTGTAGAACAGCATCATGCTCTAAACACAAATGCCTGCCAACATCATGTACGTCATCACATCTCATTAAGAAAAGCCAGGCAAATTGTCCATGCTTGTTTTGTCTGTGCTCCTTTACATTGTATCCCCCATGTGACTGGTGTTATATCTTGAGGTCTGCAGACAAATAAAATATGGCAAATGGATATTATACATGTTAATCTTTTTCTACGCTCAGAAATTGCTCCTGAAAGGCTCGGGGGACCATATGGGATACCAGGATTCCAACCACCGACCTTCTGCATGGGAGGCAAACACTACTTTCATGCTATCTCTCCGGCCCCAATGTTAATCTTTTTCTAAAAAAAAACCTTTTTTTTGGCTTTTGGTGATGCTTAGGGGTGCATCCTGGCTATGTACTCAGAAATCGCACCTTGCTTGGGAACATTGGGGGATCGAACCTTGGTCTGTCCTAGGCTAGCATGGGCAAGGCAGACACTTTACTGCTTGACAACACCGCTCCAGATGTAAACAAAACTTCTTCATATAGTCATTGACACTTAATCTCATTATTTATGAGCTGTCCCTATAACTTCTAAGAGAGCTAAAGACATTTATTCCTTTTTGTAATATGGTTTTTTGTCATCATATTCTCCATGCCCTTAAAGCTGATAATGGCCCAGCCTACACTAGAAAAACTTTTCAATTATTCTGTAATGAATGGCAAATCAAACATGTCACTGATATTCCTCTATAATTCTCAGAGAAAATGTATCATTTAATATACTCAAAGAACCTTAAAAACAGTTATTTAAAAAAATGAAAAGAGGGTATATTCTATATTGAGTTTTATTTTTTTTTTTTGGTTTTTCGGGCCACACCCATTTGATGCTCAGGGGTTACTCCTGGCTAAACACTCAGAAATTGCCCCTGGCTTGGGGGGACCATATGGGACACCAGGGGATCGAACTGCGGTCCTTCCTTGGCTAGTGCTTGCAAGGCAGACACCTTACCTCTAGCACCACCTCGCCAGCCCCCTGTATTGACTTCTTACCTTTAACAATTTTCTTTAGATTTCTTCATTTTACCCCAAGGAGAGACTCATGCAACTGTTAAATGACACTTTTAAGAAGTTACACAGGCTTAGAAAACTTTTAATTAGCTTATGTGAGTGAAAATTGAGCAAAAAAATTGGGTATCCTTGGAAAAGGCTATGATTATTTTTCTACAGATGAAGCCTTACCAAGAAACTCTGGGTTTCATCATGCCTCATCAGATTTAGAATCCACCAAGATGCAAAAAGGTCTTTAGCTCTTTTAGACTTCAACATAGGTCTATAGAAAAAGAACTTAGATGTTCTATATTCATATTACAGGGCTTTGTGTAAGAAAGCTTAGCACTTATTTTTAAATTATGTATATCTACAATATTCTAATGTTTTAGCTCAGAGAAGTCTATGGGAAAAGTTTTGGTGATATGTATAAAAACTAGTATATGGAAAAAGCTTGGTCTGAAAATGATATATGCGCAATAAAGTTCTAAGAATTTTACAGCCAAGTCTACTCTCAAGAGCAGTGATACCTAAGAATTAGAAATTACAGTACATAACTTAAAATTTCTTTATTATCATTCTGGCAAAAACTGCTCAGGCAGCCCCTTATGGTGTTTAAGAGAACATTATGTCTCTCCCTCAGAACAGAAGAGCTCATATTGCAACTTCTCACTTAGATTGACACATTGGATCATAATTACCAACTTTATCTTAACAAAATGCTTTGACCCATTTCCACGCAATACAGGCTGGGATCATGTATGTGAATTTGGGAAACAGGACAAAATTCCAATCAGATGATAGTGCTAATTTTGCCCTGTGAATTATATTATACTTTGTCAGTTCCACATCAGTTTCATACCTACCACTATAAATGGTTTAGAATAACAGCTGTAGAAAATTGATTAACTGTATTTTTGCATGTGTGTATGTATGGTGGCCACTATTATGTTTCTAGTCAATTCTTACATCTGTGTTGTACTTAATTAAAGCCATAATCTCCTCAACTGTCATTTGACATCTCCCATCTATACAAAATTTTTGTATTGATTTCCCTGTGATCTCCTATCAGGGATTATTTGTTGTCCCTATACAATATATCTTGTGCCCTGGAACACCACTTTCCCTCTATATCCTTTTAGCATTGAGTCACCAGCCTAAGAATACTGCCATACTGCCATCTACATCTAGTATTCTCTCATGCTCCTCTCATGCATCACTGTGGAAAGCTACTTGTGAAAACCCTGACTACATTGGTCAGCTTTTTGAGTGGGATCCCTGTTTGGAAACTAATCTCAGCCTGTGTCTCTGCCCAGCAGCTGCAGACAATAACTGTTATTTCTGTTGTCTCTTTGACTGCTCTCTATTGAAAGATTTCCTCATTAACTGAAGTATTCCTCCAGAATACAGATACCTTGGACTTGATCCTAACAAAGAAAGCAGGAAATGTGTATTTCTTTATGTGCATATCCTGGGAACAATGTTGTTGCCTTGGACTTCATTAACAGATAAGGAGGGGGGTTACCTGTATTTATTTATATGTATTTCTTGGGAAAAGATGTTGTTACTATAGCTATGAATCAGGGATAGTGGATAGTAACCTAGTTATAGTTCTCTGGTGCACTAATAGAATATCTTCTTAAACCAATAACTCCATTCTTTCTCAGATAGCACCACCCTGCCTACACCAATTTGCAACCTACAGTTTGTCACCCATAGGTCTTTTTATGTATCTAATACTTTGTGTCAATACACGTTTTTCCTTTTGTGAATTGGTCTAGTAAAATGAAATGTATTGAATAAAGAATTTTCTATCCAATAGACCTAGGATTTCCAAAATAGAATATTTCAGGTAAGTCTTGAAACTTGAACATATGTCATATTGGTTTGAATTAAGCTTCACTTGCTTTAGAATTGACCTAACACACCAAAATATCAGTCCCGCTAAAGGTCTTACATGAAAATGGGGCAGGCTTTGTGCCACACTGGCAATTACATGGAACATGTGAGAGCTCAAGAACTCATGTGTGGTGTCTTAAAACAATGGTTTCTAACTGGAAGAAAATTAGGTAAAAGAGCTTTTATTTTCCCCAAGACTTAGGAGATGGACCCTCTGGATTAGGCAAATTAAAAACTGTCTGAAGCCTTCAATATAATATATGAACAAATGTTTCCTGGGAAATAACACCCTGCTCTATATAAACTTAGGTCAAGAGATTTGTCCCATGTAGAAAGCCTGTTTCGAATACAGGCAGGGAGTGGGGGAGGGAAGAGATGGGGCATTGGTGATGGGAAGGTTTCACGGGTGAAGGGGGGTGTTCTTGTTATGACTGAAGCCCAACTACAATTATGTTTGTAGTCATGGTATTTAAATAAATAAATAATTTAATTAAAGAATACCTCCATTAAAAAAAAGAGATTTATCCCAGCCTTTAAAGTGCATATGAAAAAAAACCCAGGGGGCAGAGAGATAGCACAGTGGTAAGGTGTTTGCCTTGCATACAGAAGGACGGTGGTTCGAATCCCAGCATCCTGTGTGATTCCCTAGCCTGCCAGGAGCAATTTCTGAGCGTAGAGCCAAGAGTAACCCCTGAGCGCTATGGGTATGATCCAAAAAGCAAAAACAACAACAAAAAAACAAACAAATAAACAAAAAACAGCTATTTTTATCACTTTGCAAAAAGCTCTGCTCTAGGTATAAAGATTCTGCTAACCTATGCTGTTGGTGGCACTCGTAGAACTGTCTGGGATACTGCTTCTAATGAAAACAGTTGTACATATGGAAAACATGGCCTATCAAGTCCATCTAAAATTTTTGTGTTTACAAACAAAAAGGAGGAGATGCAGCTAAATACACAAAGTCTAACAGAGCAATCACCCTGTTTCTCTCCCTAGACAAAGTAAAATCCTGTTTTATTCCCTAGCCAGCATAGGTTAGTTATTTTCCTTAAATAGATCCATGTACTGTTTTTATTTAAACAGAGTTACTCCTATTTTCCTTTAAACAGAACACTTATCCGTTTTTTAAATCATTTTCCTATTTTTCTGCTAACTTGATTTGCTGAGGCAAATTAATAAGATCTATCCCCACATAAAATAAAGGGTTGTTGGAGTTATTCCTCCTGAAGTGGTTTGTGGATTTATTTTAAAATCTGTTCTTTACTTGCCTGGGATCTAACTTAAGCATCCTCGCTTACATGTTTGATTGATAAATTTAGATTGGATGTTGGAAAAAGGTACTTAGGTGAAATATCATGGTAAGTATAATGGACTGT
This sequence comes from Suncus etruscus, assembly GCF_024139225.1. NCBI lineage: Eukaryota > Metazoa > Chordata > Mammalia > Eulipotyphla > Soricidae > Suncus > Suncus etruscus. Next base: position 83,259,422 of record NC_064851.1, on the reverse strand, counting down.
ATGTTTCACTTTTTATACATGTACAGTTGTACACCTGTCAGTAGACCAATGATCTCCTAAATGGCTAAGGCATTCATTCAAAATTTATTGAATACATACTATATACCACGATTTTTTAAACAATAATATATTTTTTTGTTTTTAGGAATTTTTATATACTGAAGAAAATGAGTAAGTAAAAGAGACAAGGTTCTATCTTCACTTATATTCTAATTATAGGAGACAAAATAGACAAATAATCAGTAATCAGAAGGTATTGAATGCAGTGGAGAAAATAAACCAGGACTAAGGATAAAGAGGGCTTGACAAACTAGGTTAATTAGTCAAGTATTTGTGCCTTAATATTTATTGAAATATTTATTAAAATTTAAGGCCTAGAGTAATAGCACAGCTGTAGGACGTTTGCCTTGCACGTGGCTGCCCAGAAAGGACCTAGGTTCAAACATAGGAGTAACCATGTCTATTTTTTTATATTTTGTTTGGTGCTACTTTGAATAGTTGAAATAAAGGTTATCTAGCCTTTTACTTTCTTTAGGCTTTTCTAGAAAAAAAATAACGCAGATACTAATATTAGCCATTTTAGGTCATTTTAAGAATGTAAAATTTTATGATGCTCTACTTAGAAAACCCTAAAGACTCTATCAAAAAGCTTCTAGAAACAATAGACTCATATAGCAAGGTGGCAGGCTACAAAATTAACACACAAAAATCAATGGCCTTTCTATACACCAATAGTAATATGGAAGAAATGGACATTAAGAAAACAACCCCATTCACAATAGTGCCACACAAACTCAAATATCTTGGAATCAACTTGACTAAAAATGTGAAGGATCTATACAAAGAAAACTATAAAACTCTGCTCCAAGAAATAAGAGAGGACACGCGGAAATGGAAACACATACCCTGCTCATGGATTGGCAGGATTAACATCATCAAAATGGCAATACTCCCCAAGGCATTATACAGATTCAACTCTATCCCTCTAAAGATACCCATGACATTCTTCAAAGAAGTGGATCAGGCACTTTTGAAATTTGTTTGGAACAATAAACACCCTAGAATAGCTAAAGCAATCATTGGGAAAAAGAATATCGGAGGAATTACTTTCCCCAACTTTAAACTTTACTACAAAGCAATAGTTATCCAAACAGCATGGTATTGGAATAAGGACAGACCCTCGGATCAGTGGAATAGGCTTGAATACTCAGAAAATGTTCCCCAGACATACAATCACCTAATTTTTGATAAAGGAGCAGGAAATCCTAAATGGAGCAAGGAAAGCCTCTTCAACAAGTGGTTTTGGCACAACTGGCTAGCCACTTGCAAAAAATTAAACTTAGACCCCCCAGCTAACATCATGTATGAAGGTAAAATCCAAATGGATTAAAGACCTCGATATCAGACCCCAAACCATAAGATATATAGAACAACACATAGGCAAAACTCTCCAGGACATTGAGACTACAGGCATCTTCAAGGAGGAAACTGCATTCTCCAAGCAAGTGAAAGCAGAGATTAACAGATGGGAATATATTAAGTTGAGAAGCTTCTGCACCTCAAAGTAAATAGTGCCCAGGATACAAGAGCCACCCACTGAGTGGGAGAAACTATTCACCCAATACCCATCAGATAAGGGGCTAATCTCTAAAATATACAAGGCACTGACAGAAATTTACAAGAAAAAACATCTAATCCCATCAAAAAATGGGGAGAAGAAATGAACAGACACTTTGACAAAGAAGAAATACAAATGGCCAAAAGACACATGAAGAAATGTTCCACATCACTAATCATCAGGGAGATGCAAATCAAAACAACTATGAGATACCACCTCACACCACAGAGAATGGCACACATCACGAAGAATGAGAACAAACAGTGCTGGCGGGGATGTGGAGAGAAAGGAACCCTTATCCACTGCTGGTGGGAATGCCATCTAGTTCAACCTTTATGGAAAGCAATATGGAGATTTCTCCAAAAACTGGAAATCGAGCTCCCATACGATCCAGCTATACCACTCCTAGGAATATACCCTAGGAACACAAAAATACAATACAAAAATCCCTTCCTTACACCTATATTCATTGCAGCACTATTTACCATAGCAAGACTCTGGAAACAACCAAGATGCCCTTCAACAGACGAATGGCTAAAGAAACTGTGGTACATATACACAATGGAATATTATGCAGCTGTCAGGAGAGATGAAGTCATGAAATTTTCCTATACATGGATGTACACGGAATCTATTATGCTGAGTGAAATAAGTCAGAGAGAGAGAGAAAAACGCAGAATGGTCTCACTCATCTATGGGTTTTAAGAAAAATGAAAGACATTCTTGCAATAATAAATTTCAGACACAAAAGAGAAAAGAGCTGGAAGTTCCAGCTCACCTCAGGAAGCTCACCACAAAGAGTGATGAGTTTAGTTAGAGAAATAACTACATTTTGAACTGTCCTAATATTGAGAATGTATGAGGGAAATGCAGAGCCTGTTTAGAGTACAGGCAGGGGTCGGGTGGGCAGGAGGGAGATTTGGGACATGGGTGATGGGAATGTTGCACTGGTGATGGGTGGTGTTCCTTTTATGACTGAAACCCAAACACAATCTTGTATGTAATCAAGGTGTTTAAATAAAAAATGTAAAAATTTATCGAATATAAACAATGGCCAATTTATGAAGCAAAAGTAAATGTCATACATTTTAACATGATTTTCCTAACTATGTGCCATTAGTGGGAAGATACTGACACAAGTGGTGTATTTGAAACATTATATCCTTGAAACTCCACTATTAAATTTTTGTGAATCATGGTGCCTTATAAAAATAAAATTAAAAATAAAAATAGATACAATTATTATATTGAATCTGGTTAAAATGAAATTGGAGTCAAGAATGGAAACATAGAGACCAGTTAGAAAAGTTTAGTTATACAGAGATAGGATCACCAAAAAGTAGAAAAAAATGAAGAGTAAAGGATCATACAATACTTGTTTTCTGAATATATATTTAAGGCAAGGCAAGTGTAAAACATATTAAAAAATAAAGTATAAATTTTCCATTGATAAAACTACCATAATGTTAGTTCTGGAGAGAAATGGTAAGTTTTGTGTATAGATAAAAATTCTCAGATATTGTGATGTAAACTTCTTACTAACTTGTGTAATTGACCTTAGAATTCAGGAGAGAATTTCAGGAGGGAATAGGACAGAGGTCTTTGATAGAAAGAAAGTTAAATATTTATCAATATTTAGTTGATGCTAAATGCCATGAGGCATAAAAAACTCACCAAGAAGTCACATCTTTAATGTTGGTGCTGCATTTCTTTGTTTGCTACATGTCAGTGGCTGCTGCACAGATAAAGTTCTATGTTGTAATGCATAACATGCTACTTACATATTTTTAACAGTTCTGTAAGTACTATTTTGATTTTATTTTAATTTTTATTGAAGCAGAGAAAGTAGATTTTGGAAATATAAAGTTGATACATTGAAATTGACTTAGGAAAAAAAAAGAAAAATGAAGGGGGCCTGGAGTGATAATATAGCGGGTAGGACATTTGCCTTGCACATGGCCAACCTTGGTCTGACTCACAGCATCCCTTATGGTCCACCAAGCAGGGTTAGGAATGATGTCTAAGCACAGATCCAGGAGTAAATCCTTAGTGCTCAAAACAAAAACAAAACAAAACAAAACAAAACAAAATAACATGATAGCATAATACTGCATCTTTCACTTCATATTTGATTATTTTGTTTTGCATTAATAAAAAGACAAGTTTTTTTAAAAAAAAGAAAAGTAAAAAATTAGTAGATGTGCTTCTGAGTTAAGAGAATAGAAAAATTTGTTGAAGTATACTTTTGCTCTAAATACACAGCAAAAGAGAAGTTGAATTAAATTAAATCATACTATATTCCAGGACTTTTACATGTAGTAGATATCTTCATTGCTCTACTCTGAAGTTTGAAAAAAAACACTGGAGTTATTCCAATATTCCTAATAATTTTATTCATCCAGATGGAAATTCAGTGTAGACATTTTTTTGGCTCTTACTGTTTAAACATCTCTTATGTCAGAAATTGAAAATAAAATTCCAAATTAGTGGAAACACATTCCTGATTTTCAAAGAGGTTCATGGTCAGGTCACTTTTCAATTAACATTCTATTCCATCAGAACAGGTTGGCCTATTCCACTAATTGCTGCTCTCTTTCCAAGGCTATATAAAATTTGGCAGAGAATCAATTTGAATAATATTAATCATGAACATTTCCTGTTACTGTAGCAATTATTTTATTTTAGATTGACATATTTGTAACCATTCACTATAAGATTGGGGACAGAGTTTAAACTGTTCAGCTCTCTCAATTAAAGGGCATAAATATTACAAATAGCTGAGAATAGAAAGAAAGTAAATCTACTGATTAATTCATCAATATGGAATTTCCCCCCTCTTACTTAAAGCCAAGTTTCTCAACCATGTTTTGTTGTGTTGGGAACTTTGGAAGCAGGGATTGTGCATTATAAAATTTTTAACGACAATCTTTGCCTCTACTCCTTAGTTACCAATAGCAGCACCCTCTCTCCTAGCATGTCTTTAGAGATAACTGAATGATTTTGTGAAAGTATGTGCAGGGTAGGGATGGGGAGGTGGGTTGTGTTGAGAACTGACCCAGAGTATAAGTGACATGTCCTTACTCCTATGTTGAAATTATTCTTGGCTTACCTCTGAAGCTTTCAAGCTTCCTATATATCTGCCTTAAAGGGCCGGAGTGATGGCACAGCGGTAAGGCGTTTGCCTTGCACACGGCCAACACAGTACTGACAGTGATCGGAATCCCGGCATCCCATATGGTAAGGCGTTTGCCTTGCATGCAGGTCAGTGGTTTGAATCTCGGCATCCCATAAGGTCCCCCGAGCCGGCCAGGAAAGACTTCTGTGTGCAGATCCAGGAGTAACTCCTGAGCGCTGCTGGGTGTGACCCAAAAACCCAAAAAATAAATAAAATAAAATATAAAATAAAATAAAATAAAATATGTGGCATACTTATTGCTCCTAACAGTTTTACTTCTTCTGGAGTTGGTCACTTGCCCACCTATTCCTCACTTCTGCAACTGCACTTTTTTTGTTCTGGCCAAAATTTCTCAAATGCTTATAAATTCATAAGGCCCTTCATGTTTCATGAAATTATGTTAGAAATTTGATGGGTATTTCTAAGTAGTTTGCAGTTAAAAACTGATGCAATGATATCAGAGAGGTTATTATTTACCAAGGGTCACTGGATGACTCAGAATGTAGAGAGAAGTACTCCAAAATTCTGACATCTAAGTCCACTCTACTTTCTATTTCTTTTGTCTGTTTTCAGATGCCTCTGCTCTATTTTGCGTTCACTCCTCTGAAACTTTCAGAAATTTTGTTCTGTTTTATTTTAATAATGGGCACTTTCCCACAATTACATATACACATTGTTATTCACATACTCTATAAGACACAGATTACCAACAAAGGCTGAAAAAATCAATAAGCCTCAGAGGTTAACAGTGAATTAAAATGGTTATTTTTAGATATAATTTCTACTAAATAGGTTATTAAGGAACATCTAATGAAAATATATATATATAACTTTAGTAATAGTCACATTAAAGTAAGAGCTAAATTAATTTTAATAAAATAATTTTAGTTTATTACATCCAAAATATTGTAATTTCAGCATAATAATCAAAATAATTATTAATGGGTAATTTTTCATTTTCCATTTTTATTCAAGTTTGTTTTAGCCACATCCAGAGGTGTTCAGGTGTTATTCCAGGCTCTGAATTCAGAAATTACTCCTGTCAGTCTCAGGGACCATCTGGGATGCTCGGGATCAAACTTGCATTGCTGCATCCTAGGCAAATGTTGTACCCATTTTGCTATAGCTCTGGCTATACCAAGTTTTCAAATCTTATCTGTATAATACATTTTCACATATCTCACAAGAAGAGAGTAGATACACTTTATTGATCAACATACCAATGCTACATTGTTATGCAGCATGTATTGTCCTTATAGCATTTCTTCACTTCATTTATATTAAGTATGTATTAGTTGATAATCAACCTAATTTGCTATTTACTGATTGCACTGCTTTGTGTGTCTCCACTACCCTCAGAAAGAAAATTTTGTCATTTATAATTCTGTTTTTCTCATGTTGACCTCATGCTTTCTTGTACCTGTATGATTGTTTCTTTGCTCTCATTAAACATCCTCAACATTTTATCTTTAAAATCCTTACACAGCTGACTAGTATTAGTCTATTTTTCAAGTCTATTTTCACTCAAAAATTCAATAAGGTTATTTGATAGTTCTCCTTGGTGTCTGTTGTACTCTATGGATGAATCTTTCTCATTCACCACATCCCCCAAAAGGGAACTCTCTGAGGATTTCAGATAAATATTGCTCTTTCCTTTCCCTACACAACCAACTTCAGTATTTCTTACTAATTTGTGTGAATGACATTTTTATATATAAAATTATATTTAAAAATCTAAAACACCACTTGCCTAATACAACAATTGTTGTATTTATGAACATTGAGTTCAGGGTGTTTGTCACTAGCAATGCTAAGATCCACCAGGACTATCCCCAGCTATGGTCACATGCTGACCCTATCCCTCTGACTATTTTCCTGATTGTGAACATTGATTTTTTAAAAAGTATACTTAAGAATAGTAATTTCATAGTTTAAATTTTGAAGTAAAAATGTTAAGTATTGGGGTCGAAGCAATAGCACAGTGGGTAGGATGTTTGCCTTGTATGTGGTCAACTCAGGTTCAATCCCCTCAATCCAATATGGTCCTTTGTGTCTGCAAGTAATTTCTAAGAACAAAGCCAGGAGTAGGCTCTGACACCTCTAGGTTTGGCCCAAAACCTAAAAAAAGATTAGTCAAGCATCATAGGTAAGCAATATAGTTTATTGTAAATTTAATCTTGATTTTGCTTCTAAAAATATTAAATACTTAAAATATTTAATCAGTTCTGTCCTGACTATGTAGGCAAACTGCTATTTTTAAAATTCCATTATGGGGCAAGAGCAGAAGCATAGAGGTAGGGCATTTGCCTTGCATGTGGCTGACCCAGGCTGGATGCAGATTTAATCCCTGGCATCCCATTTGGTTCACTGAGCCAGGAGCAATTTCTTTTATATATATTTATTTTATATTTATATATATATATATTTCTTATATATATATATAAATTTTTATTTAAGCACTAGTGAGTGCTGGTGAATTATTAGGTGTTCTTAAAGTAGTGTAAAGACATTTGTTCAGAGTCTTGGGCATTTTGGTGGTAATTAGGTGAATTAGCTGTACACATCAAATAATAAATGCTAACACTATAAGAAAATGTGGTCTAAACTATAATAATAAAATATTCTACACTAATAACTTGCATGACAATTAAAGTTAAATAATGAGAATAGTAGAATGCTTGTCTAGAATATAGGCAGAGTTGGGGAGGAGGGGGCATTGATGGTGAGAATGTTGCACTGGTGAAAGGGGGTATTCTGCTTATTACTGAAACCTAACTACAATCATGCTTGTAATCATGGTGTTTAAATAAGGATTTTATATATTAAAAAAGAAAAATTATAACATTTATCTTTCTAGTTTATTAACATTTTTGACTTTGCACTTATTCCTATTTTGTCTCTAGTGCTAATACTTTATGATGCTGTGTTATTGTGCTTGCATTCTTAGCTCTACATTCAATAATATAAGTTGCTTAAATTTTACTTGGTAAGATTGTTCATGTCCAAGAAATCTTCAAGTACAGCAAATAAGCACTACCATGCTAATAATTTTATGAACATTCATAGACACACACTGTATTGAGTTAGAAATTTTCAGACACTTGATTTTTCTTGTTTGCATGTTTTTGGACTACACGCAGTGATTATCAGTTTCTACTCCTGGTTCTGTGTTCAGGGATAACTCCTCATTCCACAAAGAGCTTGGTGGACCATATATAAGCTGGGATCAAACCCTGGTTGTGTGTGTGTGCAGTGCAAGTATTATACTCACTTTATTATCTCTCTGACTAATATATAGGCCAGATTTATTATTTTTTGCAACTATAAACCATGTTTAGGATGATGCCTGATACATGTTGGACCATATGCAGGGATTTAACATGGATTATCCACATACAAGACAAGTGCCCTGAACTATTTTCTTAGCAATTTTCCACCCACTTTGTTTCATGCCTCTTAAATTAACCATGAAATATATATCATTATTTTCATTCTATAGATTAAGAAAGAGGAGATTTAAAATAAGATTTAAAATAAATTAATCAGTCCAACAGCAACAAAAGCATGCCCACAGGTCATAGAGCTGTGACTCCCAGAATGGGGATAGAAGGGAAGGGAAACCATAGCATACTGATGGACATATAAATTATAATAAAAAATATTGGGGGGCCAGAGCAGTGGCACAAGTGGTAAGGCATCTGCCTTGCTCGTGCTAGCCTAGGATGGACCGCAGTTCAATCCCTGGGCATCGTAGATGGTCTACTAAGTCAGGAGCGATTTCTGAGTGCATAGCCAGGAGTAACCCCTGAGTATCACCAGGTGTGGCCCCAAAACCAAAAATAAAAAATAAAGTAATATTGGTACCTTGATGGTGGTTATACTATGGTAACAGATACTTTGAAAGTTTTATCCATAATACAGATAGATTATATATATTAATATTTCAAATTTAAAATAAAATGTAAATTAACAACATTTTTAAAATTAACAATAGATAATAAGTAGTGGAACAAGATTTTGATTCTCCAATTTATGTACATAGATAAAATTTATAATGATGCATGGTTGAGATGGTTTAGGATAATCACAGAAAAGCATCTTATGAAACTCACTTTATATTTTTCCACTAAAATAAATATTTGAATAGATAATCATCATGCGTTTGCAATTTGTAATGTTTAATAGGAAAACAAAGTCTACAATAAGAGAGGATGCGGGGGGAAAGGTCATAATAAGATGCTATCTAGGCTTGATGTCTCATACAAAAAAACATGCACAGACTGGACACACAGTCACAGTATTCTGAGTAAAAAGTGACCGTATAAATATTTTAATTATTCATTATTTGGGGAAACTGAACCAGAAACATGACCCCAACTGTGATCATTTTGTGATCCCAAAATGGGATCATCAAAAGATAATAGAGCTCAAGAAGGTAGTGCTTTTGCCTTTCATAGAGTAATCTGGTTTTAGCGCTGGCATTTTTCAGGATCCACTGAGTGCTGCCATTAGTAATTTCTGAGTGTATAGCCAAAAGTAACTACTGTGCATTGCTAGGTGTGGCTCAAAACAAATAAACAAGATGGAGCCTGAGGGATGGCACAGTGGTAGGACGTTTGCCTTTCAAGCAGCTGACCCAGGACGGACAATGGTTAGATCCCCAGGCGTCCCATAAGGTCCTCTGAACCAGGAGCAATTTCTGAGCGAATAGCCAGGAGTAACTCCTGAGGATCACAGGGTGTGACCCCCCAAAAAAAACTCAAATAGACAAGATAATGGATGTGAGTTTAGGCCTTCTTGATTTGCTTAATATTCTAAAGATTCTTTTGATTCCAATAGCTACTATTTTTCTCTCTTTTTCACTGTATATTTCTCTCTGCCAAATCCAGTTAGAAGAAATGGTGTATGACTACTGAAGAACTTATTTAATATTATTATAATGACAATATTTAGACAGTCAATTTAAAATCTTGTTGACAGAATATTCTTGAAGTTTTTGAGTTGCTATTCTTAGAGTCGTCTCTAAATAAAGGCCATCAAATTTCAAATTATATTTCTTCTTTTGCAAATATTTGGAATTTGAAGAAAAATATTGGAGTGCATATTTTGGGGGGGTCACACCTAGCGGTGCTCAGTGTTACTCATGGTACTACGCTCAGAAATTGCTCCTGGCAGGCTCAGGGGACCATATGGGATGCCGGATTCGAACCACCGTCCTTCTGCATGCAAGGCAAATGCCTCACCTCCATGCTATCTCTCTGGCCCCCATAAAAACATTTTTATATTTTAGTCAATAATATAAAAACAATATAAAGAAAACAAAATATGTATATTTTATGTTTCTTTAATTGGAAAAAATAAAAATATTTTATTGTCTACTTATCTTTATATTTTCTGGGGGGGGTCACACCTGGCAGTGCTCAGGGGTTACTCCTGGCTGCATGGCTCAGAATTCGTGCCTGACAGACTCGGGGGACCATATGGGACGCCAGGATGTGAACTGCGTCCTTCTGCGCCTAAGGCAAACGCCTTACCGCTGTGCTATCTCTCCGGTCCCATCTAGCTATCTTTTACTCATGTTTTTTGACTTTTGTGTATTGGATTGTCTCTTTGGCTAAGTTGATTCCTAGGTACATTTTTGTCAGTATTTAAAATGGCATAGAGTCTGATTCTTTTTTATTTGATTCTTTTTGTTTGTTTTTTGTTTGTTTTTAAATAAGAAATGCAACTGAGTGACACCAGGCAGGGAAAATCCACGAAAGTACACCGGCCCAGTTGGGCCCAACTGTGAAAAACTGAGTGTGACCTGTATATGTCTGTCTACTGTCCTCTTGCATGAAACTCTTGCGAGTGGGGCAAAAAGAGGCTCCAGAAAACTTGCTTGCCCAGAGGCCATTTTCAGGGAAGGACTACAGAGCATGAAAACCGGCAAGCCTTTGCAAAAGCTGGCTTCCTGTGTGTGACAATAGGCGGAGAAAATCCACGAAAGTACACCGGCCCAGTGGGCTCCACTTCGCTATGCAGCCGTACACTTTTTCTAAGGAAAGAACACCATTGCAACAAGAAGGAAAAATCACACTAAGAATGGCGCTATATCACAGAAGCAAACATTTCTCTCCGGACTGTCTTCTCTGTTGCATGCTCGGGCCTAAGATTTGACACAGTGTGAGGCTTCATCCACGGAGGACTCCCCTCCCTTAGAGGAAAGTCAGCCCACCCAGAAAGGGAGGAGCCAGAGGAGTGTGCTGCCTGCATCATATAGAGAATGAATACCACCACAACACATAGAAAAACCCACAATAGAAGTGTGACAATGGGGAAACAACGCAGGCCAGCATCAGACATAGAGAATGAAGATGACAATTCTGAGGACCAGATAATGACCAACCAACTAATCAACCTCTCAGATAAGGACTTTAGACTAGCAATATGGAAGATGCTCAAAGAACTCCAAGAAACCATGGATCGAGTTGAACAGAACACTAATAAGAACCAAGAAAATATAAAGACAGAAATCACAAAACTCCAAACTGAAATAACATGTCAACTAACAGGACTGAAAAAGTCAGTAAACTAAGTGAATGACAAAATGGATAAGCTCTGGGACAGGGTATCAGAAGCTGAGAATAGACTTGGTGCTGTGGAAGATGAGATACATAACAATTCCATACAGCAGGAGAGATTGGACAAAAAACTTAAAGCAAATGAGCAGACAATGGAAAAATTAGTCAAAGAATGGGAACAGATGAAAATAGAAGTCTATGATAAGATCAACAGAAACAACTTAAGAATCGTAAGAGTCCCAGAGACCCAGGAAGAAAATTTCCAGGAAGAATCAATGGTCAAGAACATCATTAAAGAGAAACTTCCAGAGCTAAAGAATATATGTGATCAAATCCTGCATGCCCGAAGAGTACCAACCAAAAGAGACCCCAGAAAAACCACCCCAAGACACATCCTAGTCACAATGACAAATCCCACAGATAGAGACAGAATTCTGAAAACAGCAAGATCAAAAGGGGAAATCACGTTCAAGCAAGCTTCCCTGAGATTTACAACAGACCTGTCACCAGAAACACTCAATGCCAGAAAGCAGTCGTGGGATATTGTGACAAGACTGAATGAAATGAATGCTTCACCCAGAATACTATACCCAGCAAAACTCACTTTCCGGTTTGATGGAAGAATACATGGTCTCACAGACAAAAAACAGCTCAGAAACTTCACAGACACAAAACCAGTCTTAAGAGAAAAACTGAAAGACCTAATCTAAGACAAGACTACCCAAAAGACACACAAAATTTCGAAATAAAGATGGCGTTAAATCCCAGGACAATTCTTTCTCTCAACGTCAATGGACTAAATGCACCAGTCAAGAGACACAGAGTGGCTAATTGGATCAAAAAACTCAATCCAACCTTCTGCTGCCTACAAGAAACACACCTGAATAGTCAGAAAAAACACAGACTCAAAATAAAAGGCTGGAGAAAAATTATCCAAGCAAACAACACCCATAAAAAAGCTGGAGTGGCCATACTAATATCAGATAATGCAAACTTTATACTCAGGAAGGTTGTAAGGGACAAAGATGGATATTTTATATTAATCAAGGGGTATGTAGAGCAGGAAGAAACATATATGCACCGAATGAGGGGCCAGCAAAATATTTAATACAACTGTTGACAAATCTGAAAAATAATATCAACAACAAGACAATAATTGTGGGGGACCTTAACACGGCTTTGTCAACACTGGATAGGTCAACCAGACTGAAACCCAACAAGAATATACTAGACCTGAGGAGAGAAATGGAAGAAAGAGGCCTAGTGAATATATATAGGACAATCCATCCCCAGAAACCTGGATACACATTCTTCTCCAATGTACATGGGACATTCTAAAGGATAGACTACATGCTGGCACATAAAACATACCTCCATAAGATCAAGAGGATAGAAATTTTGCAGACTACCTTCACTGACCATAAGGCTCTGAAATTATTTGTGAACTCCAAAGGGACTCAGAAGAAACACTTTAACACCTGGAAGTTAAACAGCCTCATTCTCAATAACCAGTGGGTCCGAGATGAAACCAAGGAGGAAATAAAAAGTTTCCTGGAAAAAATGACAATAAAGACACAAACTATCAGAACTTATGGGACACAGCAAAAGCAGTACTGAGAGGAAAATTTATAGCTTTGCAAGCACACATCAGGAAGGAAGAAGGAGCTTACCTGAGTAGCTTAATGACACAGCTAATAGAACTAGAAAATGCTCAACAAAAGAACCCAAAAATAGGAAGACAGAAGGAAATAACAAATCTGAGAGCAGAAATCAACGAAGTGGAAACTCAAAAAACAATACGAAAGATCAATGAAATCAGAAGATGGTTCTTTGAAAAAATAAACAAGATTGATAGACCACTGGCAAACCTAACAAAGAAAGAGAGAGAGAGAAACTTGATAAATTGTATCAGGAATGAAAAAGGAGAGATCACTACTGATATGACAAAGATTCAAAGGGTAATCAGAAACTACTTTGAAAAACTCTACGCCACTAAAAATGAGAACCTGGAAGAAATGGATAAATTCTTGGACTCTTATAATCTTCCACGGTTGAAGGAAGAGGATGTAGCATATCTAAACACCCCCATCACCATTGATGAAATTAAAACTAATCAAATGTCTGCCGAAAAACAAAAGCCCAGGACCAGATGGATTTACAAATGAATTCTATCAAACTTTCCAAGAGAAACTACTGCCAGTCTTGGCAAGACTCTTTCATGAAATTGAACAAACAGAAACACTTCCAAATAGCTTTTATGAAGCCAACATCACCTTGATACCTAAACCAGACAGAGATGCTACAAAAAAAGAAAATTACAGACCAATATCGCTGATGAATGCAGATGCAAAGATCCTCAACAAAATCCTGGCAAATAGGATTCAATGCCTCATTAAGAAGATCATCCACTACGGTCAAGTAGGTTTCATTCCAGGAATGCAAGGCTGGTTTAACATCCGTAAATCTATCGACATAATAAACAACATCAATAACAAGAAAAATAAAAACCACATGATCATATCAATAGATGCAGAGAAAGCATTTGATACGGTCCAACACCCATTCTTGATCAAAACACTCAGCAAGATGGGAATGGAGGGAACCTTTCTCAATATAATGAAGGCCATCTACCACAAGCCAGTGGCAAATATTATCCTCAATGGAGAAAAACTAACAGCCTTCGCTCTAAATTCTTGCACAAGACAAGGCTGTCCTCTCTCACCATTCCTATTCAACATAGCACTGGAAGTACTTGCTATAGCGATTAGGCAAGAAAAGGATATCAAGGGAATCCAGATAGGAAAGGAAGAAGTCAAGCTCTCACTGTTTGCAGATGACATCATACTCTACTTAGAAAACCCTAAAGACTCTATCAAAAAGCTTCTAGAAACAATAGACTCATATAGCAAGGTGGCAGGCTACAAAATTAACACACAAAAATCAATGGTCTTTCTATACACCAATAGTAATAAGGATGAAATGGACATTAAGAAACAACCCCATTCACAATAGTGCCACACAAACTCAAATATCTTGGAATCAACTTGACTAAATGTGTGAAGGACCTATACAAGGAAAACTATAAAACTCTGCTCTAAGAAATAAGAGAGGACACACAGAAATGGAAACGCATACCCTGCTCATGGATTGGCAGGATTAACATCATCAAAATGGCAATACTCCCCAAGGCATTATACAGATTTAATGCCATCCCTCAAAATATACCCATGACATTCTTCAAAGAAGTGGATCAGACACTTTTGAAATTCATTTGGAACAATAAACACCCTAGAATAGCTAAAGCATTCATTGGGAAAAAGAATATGGGAGGAATTATTTTCCCCAACTTTAAACTTTACTACAAAGCAATAGTTATCAAAACAGCATGGTATTGGAATAAGGACAGAGCCTCAGATCAGTGGAATAGGCTTGAATACTCAGAAAATGTTCCCCAGACATACAATCACCTAATTTTTGATAAAGGAGCAGGAAATCCTAAATGGAGCAGGGAAAGCCTCTTCAACAAGTGGTGTTGGCACAATTGGATAGCCACTTGCAAAAAATTGAACTTAGACCCCCCAGCTAACATCATGTACGAAGGTAAAATCCAAATGGATTAAAGACCTCGATATCAGCCCCAAAACCATAAGATATATAGAACAGCACATAGGCAAAACACTCCAGGACATTACAGGCATCTTCAAGGAGGAAACTGCACTCTCCAAGCAAGTGAAAGCAGAGATTAACAGA
This sequence comes from Suncus etruscus, assembly GCF_024139225.1. Lineage (NCBI taxonomy): Eukaryota > Metazoa > Chordata > Mammalia > Eulipotyphla > Soricidae > Suncus > Suncus etruscus. The sequence goes on along the minus strand of NC_064851.1, from coordinate 83,244,316 downwards.
TGGGAATATATTAAGCTGAGATGCTTCTGCACCTCAAAGTAAATAGTGCCCAGGATACAAGAGCCACCCACTGAGTGGGAGAAACTATTCACCCAATACCCATCAGATAAGGGGCTAATCTCCAAAATATACAAGGCACTGACAGAACTTTACAAGAAAAAAACATCTAACCCCATCAAAAAATGGGGAGAAGAAATGAACAGACACTTTTACAAAGAAGAAATACACATGGCCAAAAGACACATGAAAAAATGTTCCACATCACTAATCATCAGGGAGATGCAAATCAAAACAACTATGAGATACCACCTCACACCCCAGAGAATGGCACACATCACAAAGAATGAGAATAAACAGTGTTGGCGGGGATGTGGAGAGAAAGGAACCCTTATCCACTGCTGGTGGGAATGCCGTCTAGTTCAACCTTTATGGAAAGCAATATGGAGATTCCTCCAAAAACTGGAAATCGAGCTCCCATATGATCCAGCTATACCACTCCTAGGAATATACCCTAGGTACACAAAAATACAATACAAAAACCCCTTCCTTACACCTATATTCATTGCAGTACTATTTACCATAGCAAGACTCTGGAAACAACCAAGATGCCCTTCAACAGAAGAATGGCTAAAGAAACTGTGGTACATATACACAATGGAATATTATGCAGCTGTCAGGAGAGATGAAGTCATGAAATTTTCCTATACATGGATGTACACGGAATCTATTATGCTGAGTGAAATAAGTCAGAGAGAGAGAGAAAAACGCAGAATGGTCTCACTCATCTATAGGTTTTAAGAAAAATGAAAGACATTCTTGCAATAATAATTTTCAGACACAAAAGAGAAAAGAGCTGGAAGTTCCAGCTCACCTCAGGAAGCTCACAACAAAGAGTGATGAGCTTAGTTAGGGAAATAACTACATTTTGAACTGTCCTAATAACGAGAATGTATGAGGAAAATGGAGAGCCTGTCTAGAGTACAGGCAGGGGTCGGGTGGGGAGGAGGGAGACTTGGGACATTGGTGATGGGAATGTTGCACTGGTGATGGGTGGTGTTCTTTACATGACTGAAACCCAAACACAATCATGTATGTAATTAAGGTGTTTAAATTAATTAAAAAAAAGAAATGCAACTGATTTTGTGCATTGAGTTTGTAGCTGACCACAGTGCTGTATTGATTTATTATTACTAAATTATTCCTGTGGAGTTTTTGAGGTTTTCAAAGTATATCATGTCATCTGAAAAGAGACAATTGGACTTCCTCTTGTCCTATTTAGTTCCCTTTTATTTTATTTTTTGTATATGGCTATTGCTAGAATTTCTAATACAATATTGAATAAGGATAGAGACAAGAGATATCCATGTCTTTTGCCTTATCTCAGCAAGAATAAAAGAAATGGACAGTAATCTACCAAATCTGAATAAAAAATGAAAGCAGAAAGCCTGAACAGGCTAATTACAAGCAAGAAAATTAAAACAGCAATGAAAAATCTCCCCAGGAATATTCTGTCCCAGATTTGTGTGTTTTATCTAGTCAGAAACTTAATGCCATTGATTCTTAAGCTCATCCAAAGTATTGAAGAAACTGGTGTCCTTCTTCATGTCCTCAAAACTAATGCTACCATGATACCTAAGCTGACATATATTACATATAAAGAAAATTTTAGACCAATCTCCTAGCGGAATATCTATGTGAAACTCAACAAAATCTTAACAAAGCAAATTCAACAGCATATCCCACAAATTATATGAAAATAAATTAGCATAAAATGCCACATAAATTAAAAAAGATAAAAATTGTAGTTAATTGATACAGAGAAAACTTTTGACAGGAAGCAACACCCATTCATGATAACAAACCTCAGTATAATAGTGTTGGAAAGAGTCTTCCTCTAGATCATAACAATTTATTAAAACACTATAGCCAATACTAAACTGAATGGTAAAAAATATATTCATTATATTTTCCATGTTACTTCTTAGTAATTTACTTTTATAATCTTAAAATATATCAGTTTGCATTTTGTAAGTTGAATTTCTGCTTTAATCAGACTTTTTCCCTTATCTTCTATTTGGATCAGAGATAATTTTCTTAAGTATATCCTAAACATATATGGAGAAAGAAATTATCCAATTTGATTTTAAATCACTGTATTTATAGCAATAAAGATTTAATAATGGAAGAGAAATTGATCATAAGTAATTTCAGTAAATAGGGTGTTTAATCTTTAAATTGAAAGAAGTAGGGGTTGAAAAGATAGCATGGAGATAAGGCATTTGCCTTGCATGCAGAAGGATGGTGGTTCGAATCCTGGCATCCTATATGGTCCCCTGAGCCTGCTAGCAGTGATTTCTGAGCATAGAGCCAGGAGTAAACCCAGAGCCCTGCCAGGCGGGACCCAAAAACCGAAAAAAAAAAAAAGAATAAAGTAAGGAATTGTTATCCACTCACTGAACAAAACTGGCTTTATACTAATACAGTTTACATAAAAATAAAATTTAATACAATATAGGGAGAAAAATATTTGACCTGAGAATAAGGTTATAGTGGCATATAGAAGTTCCAACCTCCTTGAATTTGATGGTAATAGAAATATTTCAGTTTTCTTTTTAGTGACCTCAAAAGATGGAGTAAAAATAGAAACTGCAGTTATGACATTTAAAACTTGTGATGTCAGCAAATTTGTTTTATGCTTTAATAAACAGGCTTTATTTTTTAAATTATTTCCTTCCCACTTGTTTTATTGAAATTTGCTATTTTTAAATGTAATGTATGGTTTGGTGTCAATACGGCCAATACTAACACCACTCAGAAATTATCTAGCCTATTATTTTCCCTCTGTATACTTGTAGTTATAAATTATAAGGAGAAATTCAGAAAATCGTAAGAAATCATAAAAATGTCCAATTTACCTGGAAACAGTGAGGAGAAAAGGAGAGTTAGATTTTATATAGTGGTTTGTGGTTCCTCAAGTATAATGATAACAGAATTGAGACTAAGTTTATTCTAAAAGAAAGCAGAATTGAGATAGATGAGATAAAAAGTGAGTGTATTCTAGATAAAAAAGACAGATAGACCATTGGCAAAACTCACAAAGAAAGAGAAAGAGAGAAAAAAAACTTGATAACCCATATTAGAAATAAAAAGGGGGAGATCAGTACAGATATTATAGAAATTCAAAGGGTAATCAGAGACTATTTTGAGAAACTCTATACCACCAAATATGAGAACTTGAAAGAAATGAATAAATAAATGGATAAAAAATAAAATAAAAATGGATCAATTTTGGACTCTTATAACCTTCCACGGTTGAAGAAAGAGGATGTAGCATAACTAATCACCCCTATCACTATTGAGGAAATTAAAACGATTATCAAATGTCTTCCCAAAAACAAAATCCCAGGCCCAGATGGATTCACTAATGAATTCTTTCAAACCTCTCAAGAGGAACTATTACCAATCCTAGTCAGGCTCTTTCATGAAATTGAAAAATAAATGGAACACTTCCAAATAGCTTTTATGAAGCCAACATCACCTTGATACGAAAACTGGACAGAGATGCTGCAAAAAAGAAAATTACAGACCAATATCCCTGATGAACACTGATGTAAAGATTCTGAACAAAATCCTGGCAAATAGGATCCAATGCCTCATCAAGAAGATCATGATCAAATAGGTTTCATTCCAGGAATGCAAGGATAGTTTAATATCTGACAATTTATCAACATAATACACAATATCAACAAGAAAAAATCACATGATTATATCAATAGATGCAGAAAAAGCATTTGATAAGATCCAACACCCATTCTTAATAAAAAAAAAACTGTCAGCAAGAGGGGAATGAAAGGAACCTTTCTCAATATAGTTAAGGCCATCTAAGACAAGCCAATGGCAAATATTATCCTTAATGGAAAAAAACTAAAAACCTTCTCTCAAAATTCTGGTACAAGACAAGACAGTCCTCTCTCATCACTTCTATTCAACATAGAACTGCAAGTACTTGCTATGGCAATTAGTCAAGAAAAAATATATCAAGGGAATCCAGATAGGAAAGGAAAAAGTCAAGCTCACAATGTTTGCAGTTGACATGATACTCTACTTAGAAAACCCTAAAAACTCTACCAAAAAGCTTCTTGAAACAATAGACTCATATAGCAATGTGGCAGGCTACAAAATTAACACACAAATATCAATAAACTTTATAAATCAATAATGATAAGGAAAAAATGGACATTAAGAAAACAACCCAATTCACATTAGTGTCACACAAACTCAAATATCTTGGAGTCAACTTGACAAAAGATGTGAAGGACCTATACAAAGAAAATTATAAAACCGTGCTCCAAGAAATAAGAGAGGACACATGGAAATGGAAACACATACCCTGCTCATGGTTTGGCAGGATTAACATTATTAAAATGGCAATACTTCTCAATGCATTGTACAGATTTATGAAATCCCTCTAAAGATACCCATGACATTCTTTAAAGAAGTGGATCAAACACTTCTGCAATTCATTTGGAACAATAAACACCCTCGAATAGCTAAAGCACTCCTTGGGAAAAGGAATATGGGAGGCATTACTTTCCCCAAATTTAAAATTTATTACAAAGCAATAGTAATAAAAAACATCATGGTATTGGAATAAAGACAGACCCTCAGATCAGTAGATCAGGCTTGAGTACTCAGAAATGTTTCTCAGACATACAATTACCTAATTTTTATAAAGGAGCAAGAAATCCTAAATGGAGCAAGGAAAGCCTCTTCAACAGGTGGTGCCGGCACTACTGGTTAGACATTTGCAAAAAAAGTGAACTCAGACCCCCAGCTAATATCATGTATGAAGGTAATATCCAAATGGATTAAAGACCTTGATATCAGACCTGAAACCATAAGGTATATAGAACAACACATAGGTAAAAACACTCCATGACTAAAGGTGTCTTCAAGGAGTGGAAGCAGAGATAAACAGATGGGATATATTAAGCTGAGAAACTTCTGCACCTCAAAAGAAATAATGCCAAGGATACAAGAGCCACTTACTGAGTGGGAGAAACTATTCACCAAATACCCATCAGATAAGGGGCTAATATCCAAAATATACAAAACACTGATAGAACTTTACAAAAAAAGACATCTAATACAATAAAAAATGGGGAGAACAAATGAAAAGACACTTTGTCAAAGAAGGAATACAAATGGCCAAAAGGCACATGCAAAAATGCTACACATCACTAATCATCAGTGAGATGCAAATCAAAATAACTATGAGGTACCATCTCAAGCCAGAGATTGGCACACATCACAAAGAATGAGAACAAGTAGTGTTGGTGGGGATGTGGAGAGAAAGGAACTCTTATTCACTGCTGGTGGGAATGCCGTCTAGTTCAACCTTTATGGAAAGCGATATGGAGATTCCTCCAAAAACTGGAAATTGAGCTCCCATATAATACACTATACCACTCCTAGGGAGATACCCTAGGAACACAAAAATATAATACAAAAATCCCTCCCTCACACCTATATTCATTGCAGCACGGTTTACAATAGCCAGACTCTGGAAACAACCAAGATGCCCTTCAAAGAGAAATGACTGAAGAAACTGTGGTGCATATTTACGATAGAATATTACGCAGGTATCAGGAGAGATGAAGTCATAAAATTTTTCTATACATGGATGTACATGGAATCTATTATGCTGAGTGAAATAAGTAAAATGGAGAGAGATAGGCGCAGAATAGTCTCACTCATCTATTAGGTTTAAGAAAAATGAAAGACATTTTTGCAATGATTCTGAGACAAAAGAGAGGAGTGTTGGAAGGTCCGGCTCTTGACATGAAGCTCACCACAGAGTGATGAATGCAGTTAGAGAAATAATACATCGAGAACTATCATAACCAAGTGAATGAATGAGGGAAGTAGAAACCCTGTCTCGAGTACAGACGGGGGTGGGTTGGGGAGGAGTGAGACTAGGGACATTGGTGATGGGAATGTTGCACTGGTGAAGGGGGGGTGTTCTTTACATGACTGAAACCCAACTACAATCATATTTGTAATCAAGGTGTTTAAATAAATATATTAATAAAGAAGGGGAGAAGGGAATTAAGATAGTTTGGTTAATATGTATATTTATAATTCTTTAAACACTGTAGAACAATTTAGAAGCATTGGTTCACATTGTTATTATATGTATGAACATATATAAACTTTGTGCCTATTTCCTAAAAATTATTTCACAATAACTCATAAACTCTATTAAAGATGGGTACACATACAACTCATGCAATAGCATGTTCACAGCTCCAAAATCTAATGGTTCTTGGAGTTCCCAAATCACTTCCAATAATCAGATTCCACTAAGGCTATACCAAGATGTGCTCAGGGAACCACATAGTCCTTGAGATCAAAATTAGATGTATGCACTACGCTATTCCTTTGACTTATTTAAATATTTTTGATTCACATTTTTTACTATTTCTGGCATTAGTTATAATTGAAGGAGCATATTTTGGAGTATAGGTAAATATTGCACTGATCTACATTCTATAAAAGTTTAACATTAATATTGAATTAATACTTATGGAATATCTATTATGCCTAACTAGCATTGGTGTTCTAACAGAGACTGATAAGTAAATGCTCACTATTTACTTTCCACTTCTTTTTGAATAATGTTACATTGCTTTCTTTGAGTGTGACTGTTGGGAAGTAGTAAATAAAAAAGTAAACAATTTCCTTTCTTTGAAGCATCTAACAGTATGTGAGTTTAAATGAAAATTTACCCTACCAAAAAAAAAAAGAAAAGAAAAGAAAGGAAATATACTTAGCTTGAAAGAAGTCAGGTGCAAATTATTTCTTTACTTTTTATTTCTATTCTAATCTTTAGTTGACTGCATGAGTCTCACCCAAATTAAAATAGGGCTTTACTTGGTGTGTTGATTCAGGTATTAGTCTCCTCCTGAAACACTATCTTAAAGACAACTAGAAGATAGCTCGACCAAATATTGGGGCACATCTTGGCTCTGTCAAATTACAGTTAAACATCTCAGTGACATTTGGCCATTAAATGTCTTCCTGGCACAATTTGCCTCCATACTTCTTTTATCTAAAAAATGCATTTCTATTTTGTACACCTCTATATTTTCCAGGTCTCCTGAAACCACATAAAATTTATAACTGTGATAGTAACTATAACCATATTTGAAAGTCTATATTTTACAAAAATACTTTAAAATTTCACTTTACATGATAAATTATCAGTAAATACATACTAATATTGATATCTATGAAATATATACTAAATGTTTATTAATTCAATGTGTAGGGATATCTATTATAAAAGGACTCAAATAAAAGTTATAAATATTACTTTATGAGAAAATAATATACCATAATTTTTGTTTTACTTTTCATACATTAAATTTGGCTAACTCAAGATTTATCCTTCAAAATTCAGTTAATATATCAACCCCTTCAGAAAAATCTAAGGCTTTGGCATCTTTCTCAAATTTTGTTCTATTATGTTTCATTTCTCTCTTTGATAACAATTGCTGTATACTATAACACATATTATTAGTCATTGCAAATCCCTAAGAAAACTGAATTTATTTTGTGAGTGTTTCTTTACTTCTAAATAACATGTACCTCAGTGGAATAAAGTTAAGCTAATTCTGATACTGAAACTGATCTGCACTGTCATATGACAAACCACCAAACTACTTTAAACTGTTTTTTTTACTCCCTTCCTTAATAGATAAATATTTACAAAGTCCTCAAATTCCTCTTCATCATCCCATAGTCAAATTGTGTAATGCTATAATGCACATATATGTATGTGATATTGCAAATAATGTCTGATGTTATATGCATTTATTTAAAATATTTTAAGTACACTTGTTGTGTTCTGTTTAATTTACTAAAGAAAAGTATTCTAGCTTTGACTAGTTTACTTACCATTGATGGTGCCAAATGTATATTTAATCATTTGCTTTTAATTATCCATAATGATGCTTTACATATAATTTTACAATTTACCAATATCTTCCTCATATTTTATTGCCAGATTCTAAATGCTTATCAAATTATAGCAACTGACATTACTTTATTAATCTTATTTAAAGCTTATACAATATTTTCAAGGTATATATGAGTGTGATGTGTGGATATATATAATACAAATGTTAATCATATAAAATGTGTGAGATCAATGAGACAATACAGGAGGTAAGCACTTAAGTTTTATGTTGCCAATCTTGGCTTAAATGTCTGGCAACATAGATGGTCCTGTGAATGCCATTAGGCGTCACTCCTAAAAAGAGAGTCAAGAATAGCTCCTGAGAATATCCAGGTGTATCCCATCTCTTCCAATATATATACTTTTCTGAATGTTAAATGTATTAAAGTTACTTTTCAAAAAAAGGTCATTCAGTAAATACAATCTTGAACAACAAGTTTGGAGCCTTTAAAATTTTTAAGTATCTGTATTTTCTCAGAAGCTAACTTGTATTTTATTCCTGGAAAAAAGATAATATAATATTCAGAACTAAATTTTTAAACTAGTATTAACTGGACATAATCATCAGGTCAACTTGAAGTTTATTTAAATTTTATACATAATCTAATGCACAGCATCTATGAGCACTCACCATGAAAACTCATGATATACTCTTGCATTTGTTGTACTTACAACTTGAACTACATTTATATGTGTGCTTCTTTTCATATAGAAGTATAACAATAATTATGTTTATTACTTCCAAAGCTACTTATGCATATTTAACTTGTTATATCATCTACAGAAATTAATACTACATAGATAAATGTTATTTTTCATAAATAACTGACTTTATTTGTCTTAGGTTATCTAAAGATTTAGACATACTTTGATACTAAAGATCATTTCAGGTTAAGGGTTGAGTATATACAATTTAAAATATTTTGGAAGGATAACTATACACCACTAGTAACAATAAAAAAATTCAATCAGTTAGTGGAAAATTTTAAGACATTCTTAAAAGATAGAGAGCATATGGAATAATATTGTCAGAAAGACCAACCAGAGGGAAAAAGTAAATCAAATTCACAGATAAAAAAAATGTTGTTAAAAGTAACTTTCCAAATAATTAAAGCTCAGAACCAACAAATAAAAGGCCCCTAGAAAATAACCAGAGTAATTAAATTAACATATTTTGAATAACTAAGCCTTTGATTTCTTCTATCCCCTAATATTTAATAACTTGCATCTATGCAATTAAATTTTTATAAAACAATTTCTCTATATAGGACATTTTGATCTTTAAGTGAGAATATATAGAAGGATAAGACTCAATACTTAGAAGCATATGAAAAGAAAAATGGATAAGGTTAAATACATTTTATCTTTTATTAGAAAGTCAAGTAATAATAAACAAGGGGAGTAATGAACTTCCTTTCTCATGCTAAGTTTTCTGATGTCTATATTTTGAACATGAAAAAATCCCAGAACAAATATTGAGCTGCAGATATTGTAGCTTAAAATGATTTGTAATATAAAATTTATATGAAAAGGACCTTCCATATTTTGAAGTAGTCTGTGTATTTATTCTCTAAAATAAATTTTTAAAGGTGATTTATTTGGGAAAATATTAGGCCACATCCATCTGTACTGTACATCCTATTACTTTTCTCAGGAATCACTCTCAGACTTGCTCAGAAAACTATATGTGGCATCATGAATCAAACTACTATCAGCTGCTACTGTATTACAATAGTAGCATCTTACTACTGTATTATTTTGCTTGAATACTTTCAAATAGAACATATGGTGAAAATCACAGAACATTGATCATTATGTGGAATATGAACAAGATTCATTATAAATTGGTATTATAAGAATTATTATATTATCAATGAAAGAATGTCCAAGAGCTAGAGAGATAGGTCAAAGTTTGGAGTCTTGTACATGCCAAAGTAGAGTTCAATTCCAGGTACCTTATAGACACTGGATGCTTCTATAATGGCACTGGTGACCCAAAAAACCACTAGGGCTAAAAAACATCACAATATCAGTTCTAAAAGAATATTCAAGCCCCATCAGTAGTCAGGAGGGATTATGGAAGGTGCCCAAGCACGATTCTTGTGGACTACTCAGAAGAAATTTGCACAAAGAAATAATACCCAAGGCAATGGATTTAAAAGACAAAGTCACCTTATGTACAGTACATAAATATTTAATATCATAAAATGTTCCTGTTATATCATAGGTCAATAAGAGGAGCCTTTGATAAAAATAACTATAAATTATTGAAAATAAAATCTTCTTGTCTAGAGTAGGCAGGGGTGGGGAGGCGAGAAGGGAGATTTAGGACATTGGTGATGGGAATGTTGCACTGGTGAAGGAGGGTGTTCTTTACATAACTGAAACCCAACTACAATAATATTTGTAATCAAGGTGTTTAAATAAAAATATTAATAAAAATAAAAAATTAGTGAATGTACTGAATTGCACATAGGATATAATAAGCTAGTATACACCCCTAGGGACCCAGAGGAAGTTCTTGGAATGTAGATGGGAAAGACAGAAAAGTACAATATGAAAGATGGGAGATCTTTATAAACAATAAAGTTCATAAATAACGTTATACTGTTTTAATGGTGATAATTCTAAACACTTGGAAAGGCACACTTGCTTTGTACTATATATCAGATGAAGAAGCAGAAACCTAGGCATCTTTATGGAGCAAGCCTATAGCATTATCTACTTTAGGGTTTTAGTCTTTAAGCCACAGGTTCTTTTGTCCTCCCAAATCTGGTGGGCAGAGATAATTTAAAAACACCTTTTATATACTTTAATAATAATGAGTCTATTCAGGCAAAAAGGAAAATGGCTGCCTCAGAAAGAGTTTAGGAGGCAGGAGAAAGAGCTTTCTCTGGTTATATTAAGTATAAACTAAGGTTTTATTATATAGTCTTCAAATTGAATTGTGTTAAATAATGACAATCAGTACTTATTAACCAGTCAATACTGAAGATCAACTATAAAAATGTTCAAAAGCTACAGTTTGTTTAGCTTCAAAATATTCCACTTAATTCAAAGTAGTATTCAAAATTTAAAGGACTGGGTTGAGGATGTGAAAAAGCAACAACAACAAATCACAGGCCTCTTATCTTTCCTAGGAATCATTATCTGGCATCTGTTAGTCATGTTGGAACTACATCTTATTCTTGAAAATTCCATAGGAATAACTTGGGTGTGTAATCTACATGATCGCTTGTTAGAGTCTTGTTCATGAGCACCTGGTTTTATTTTCTGGGTATTTGTATGCTCACTTGCAAACAAAGAAAATCCCATTTTATTGCAAGGAACAAAGGTATAATGAATGAAAAACTTGTTAAAGGATGACTGGCAGGAAAAACGTGAAGAATAAGATGCCAAACAAGGGTCCTGTGTTTTTATAGGTAGCCTTTAGCTGCTAGAATGCACCTGGAGCTTGCTGTATGTGCTGGAGCAGGGTAAGGGGGGGTACACTACCCCATTTCTTCAAACACTTTAAATAATGCAGGTGCTACCAAATGCTATATAGAAGTTCATGGTTACATTCATCTGCTTTAGGTTCTTGCTTTATACTCATGATAAAAGAAAATTCAGTGAGCAACTGTGACCTACTGTTCCTCTGAGGGGCTGTTTCAGAATTCTATAGGATTGAACAGTCTGCTGGCTTTTTGCCATACTTGGTGACAAACAGAGAACTTCTCTGTTCCCATAATCATTTTGTACCTAGACTGAAATTATCCATGTAATTATCTCTTTATAAATTCCTACAGTGCGGTGGGAGTAGCTAATCCACATTAGATTTGCTTACAACCGCTTTAAGTGGAGCTCTTTAAAGTGGATGGCAGACGGAGCAGAGCAGGAGGCACCCAGCAACCAGAAAAAAAAGGTACTCACATAGTGCAGTGCTAAGCTACTTATTCCAACTGTGAACATTGGAATTGACAAAATTCACTCATTTTCTGCAGGTTTTCATTGATGCATCCATCACCTTCTCATTGACATTATCATGTAAAATGTTCATCTCCACTACTATTTCATCATTTTCTTTCTTATTTTATTTTGCTCTCTTTCACTACTAAAATTACTACTTAGACCACTTATTTGTACTAAGTAATGTCCATCAACCTTAAGAGAAAATAAGGGCCCCAGCCTGTAATCATACCACCCTGGACAGCCCCAGTTAAATCTTATATGAGAAGTGAGGAAACTTAGGCCTCTTTAGGATTTGTATGGGAGAATATAGTGATCAGATTGCAAGACTTGCTGGCTCATCTTCTACTTTCTTTCCAGTGACAAGAGTAGTGCCTTAATACATATACTATTGATTTATTAATTAAAGAATAAATACATAAATTTTGTATATATTAGATACTTGGAAATTATTTACTAAAATGTGATTTTGTCGAATAAATGAATGACATTAAAGTCTCCATATACTTGTAAAATATTTGACAGTAAATCAGATATTTAGAAATGGTTCTATATGTACTTTTAAACTTTTTTAGTCACTCTGATTTTCAAAGTCTTAACCAATAATCTTCATTTATACATTATCCAGAACCACATACAACACAAGAATGTCCATTTTCTTCCACTTTTCTCAGGGTCACACTCATTCACACCTCCATTCTTCCAGTAACAGTTGATTCAGTTCCATGTAACAGATCTCAGTTAGATTTGATCAGTTGTCATTATTCTATTACTATGTTCCTTAATAGCCCAAACATGAGAGATTGTTTTGTATCTGTCCTCTCTTTCTGGTTAACTTCAATCATTCTTGAACCTGCCAGTTCCATCTATGTAGTGGCAAATTTCATGGTTTCATTATTTCTTATAACCAAGAAGTATTCCATTGTGTATCTATAAGATAATATTTGTTTTATTTGTTTTGGGGCCATATCCGGTGGCTTTCAGGGGTTACTCCTGGCTCTGCACTCAGAAATCATCCCTGACACGCTCGGGAAGCCGTATGGGATGCCTGCAATCAAACTTGGATCTGACCCAGGTCGGCCCATGCAAGGCAAATGCCCTACCACTGTGCTATCATTCTGGCCCCTCTACCATAATATTTTTATCCAGTTATCTGTTCTTTGACACTTAACATGTGTCCAGATTTTGGCTATTATGGACAATGAACATAGGAGTGCAAATGTACTTTTGAAAAGGAATTTTTGTGTTCTTTGAGTAGATGTGCACAGATGTGAACTGCTGAGTCATGTGGAAGCTCAATTAATATTTTGAGTGGTTTTCATAACTTTTTAATATTGGAACAGTCAAAATACCTCTAACACTGGATCAGAGTTCTATTGTAAAACTCCAGCAATAGTAATTATTTTGATTCTTTTAATGTGTTTAAGTTTTCTGATGTGTGTGAAATATTGTGATTTCCATTTCCCTATGGTTTTAGTACCAATATCCAAAGAAGAAAGCTTTTTTAAGGTAGTTCACAGTTAATACAAACAATTTTTGTATATCTAACTATGTTGAATAGAGAGAAAAAGCAAATGTGAGTTTACAGCTTTTACATACATTTTTTATTTATTTGCAAATAGCAAAATAGATATAGGTATAGACTCACTAAATAAATGTAATAGAGTTTGATTGTGAAACACAACTTTTAATAATATTTAGATTTACTATTACTTAAAATTCCCCACACTGCCCTACTTTCTTTACATCTATTATTATTGGAGTAGTACTTCATATTACCAAGTCTGAAATATGTTGATGGAACAGGTTTGAAAAAAACTTTTCTACTATTGTGTCAGCCAACTAAAATTTGTACTTTATATTGTCATTATAATGACACCAAGCATCTACACATCCTAATCTTTGAAAGTCAGAAAGTTTACCATGTATGAGAAAAATTTTGAAATAGGAATATTATGAGGTATAATATATGATTCAATCTAATTACAACAATATTTAAAAGCTGAACTATTTCCCAACTTTGATAAGAGAGAAGCACAACTTTAGAAGAGTCATCAACATTTTAGCAGTCTATAGTAGCTAAAGGAATTCAAGAGACAAGTTTTCTAGAAAAAATGCACAGCTAAGTTGGATTTCTGATTTCCTCTCCATAAGAACCATCTTATATTTGGCCTATAGAACTATAACATAATAGATTTATGTCATTTGACTCCCTAAGTTTATGGTGAAGAGTTTTAAAAATAGCTAATATAATACATATACAAACAAGTTCTTATCTAATAGAGATGGGAACACAAATTTGGTAATGTAATTAGGCCTTTTACCCTGAACATTGGCATAATGATTTGGCTCAGGCCTCAGAAGAATGGGCATCGCCCACACACACCTGAACTATGGAAACAACCACAATTGTCTTTAACATTCCCAGGATCCAAGCCTCTACCAGAGAAGACCTACCACTGCTTTGGCATTGACTTACTCCAAAGAGTACTCCCAACACCCAGGTGACTCAGCAACAGTCTGCATGCAGAGCAGATTGCTCTGCATTTAATGATATGCTGAAACTAGAGGATGCTCCACATCAGCCTGACATGAACGAAAGAAATGCACAGAATCCAGAGTCTTTAAATATAAAAGTCTGATACCAACTATAGCTAAAGTGTGCAAAAGTTTCACCGGGACCTTGAGAATGACTGGAGTTGGATAGACTGGTATGCCTGGAACCCAGAGTCTGTCTTATGCCAATAAACTTCTAGGGTGAGGCCTTTTTGTAATCAGGTCAAGGATTTTTTTTTTCCCATTTTCTCCATTTTTCTGAACCTATGCAAACATTGGCGATTGCCACTATCACACCTTTACTATATTTTTTTACTCTTATCCTTTAAGGAAAAATATACAACTCACTGAACTTAAAAACAAATTACTGTAGTAGAATGCCTGTCTCGAAAACAGGCAGGGGGGATGGGAAGGGGGAAGGGGGTAATGTTGCACTGGTGAAGGGGGGTGTTCTGGTTATGACTGTAGCCCAAATATGATCATGTTACTTAAATAAAAATATAGTTAATTAAAAAATAGCTAATATAGCCATAGAAAATTAAGGCACTATGTGTTCTTTCCTCCTTTCTCACTATATTTCCTCCTTATGCATTTTATTTTAGTAGATGTACTCCCTATTCACTGTTGAAAAACTAGTACGATAAATAAAAAACAAATATATTTTTGCTCTTACAGTTCCCTAGAATGATTATTACATTTTCAACTTTAAAATACCCATGCATAGTTAATAGAGACCTAAATCACCCCAAATTCTAACTCAAATATAATCACATCTATCTTTTTCAGTATTTCTACACACCAGGCCTCCACTTCTTTTTTTTTATCACCTTGTATATATTTATATTTTATCTCCTAAGACAAAGACATTAGAGAACAATATTTGATTTTCATTTTTGTACGCCTTATAGTACTTGTTTGGACTTTGAACACATATTATCCAATTGACATTTTCAATGACCAATAAATTACAGAGTAAGAGTCTGTACAAATATTTTTATTCTTTGAGATGAATTAAAAAATAGATTCATTCAATGATCTGTGTTTTATATAACAATAACCTTATATGTAATGCTAAAATTTAAATGGTAAATCTTATTCTTATTCCCAGGTGTTAGAAAGTATATTCAGTATGAGATCCTTCAAGCTGGTGGAAAGACTTAAATAAAACAGTTTGAATGATTCTGAATTGCTATGAAAAATAAAACATAATGCAATCAAACACTAAAACACTGAATAAGTAATAGCACAGGTGGCTGTGACAAATCAAAGTCAAAACTAACTTCTAAACATAATAATAAAGGGGGAAAGAATCAAAGACTTTTTCTATACCAAAGAAAATGGCAAAGGAAACCAAAAAACTAAGAATTACCAGAAAATAAAGGATGCAAACACTGAGAAGATGTAAAATAACAGGTGTATTAATTATCCACCTGTTAAAAAAATTTCAAATGGTACATAGAATACTTAACTGTTTTTATTTTACTCACAAAATATGATAGTTTATGTGTATCTGAACATCAGCAATTTAGTTTAGTAATGCTTCTGAGAATGTGATGTTTTGGAAATTATAAATAAAAAATATTATTCCTTGCTGCAATGTTGCTCACAGAATAATAAGGCTAAAGTTGGTATATGTATATATATATATATATATATATATATATATATCAAGTAGATAAAAATTGAAAGGGGATGATTACAAATAATAAGATATAACTAACTCAGAATAGATTGAGAAGAATATAAAATGTTGTACTTTTATAACTAAAAAGTTTGCATAGAACAAACTCTATTCAAAGATTAATTTAGGGCCGGAGCAGTGGTGCAGGCAGTAAGGCATCTGTCTTGTGCACACTAGCCTAGGACAGATTGCAGTTTGATCTACCGGTGTCCCATATGGTCCCCCAAGCCAGGAGTGAATTCTAAGTGCATAACCAGCATCACCGGGTGTGACCCAAAAAGAAAACCAAACAAAAAATCCCCACAAATATTAATTTAGGTTACAAAGAATATAAAAAATTCTAATTTTTATATAATAAAATAACCTAAAATAATAAACAGATGATCTTCAGAAACAGGAAGGCAACATGTTCTAGTAGACAACAATTTTATTTTTCAAACTTTTCAGTTATACATAAAGATGAACACACACCATATAATTTTTGATTTCTCATTGAAGTATATTTTATCTTTAATTATAAGTTATGATTTTAATTTTGATTTAAGTTACATAATTTCTAGGGTTTTATTTTTTGGGTTTTTTTTGTTTGTTTGTTTTTGGTTTGTGGCACCACATACTTTGGTGCTCAAAGCTTACTTCTTTATGTTTGCTCAGGGATCACTTATGGAAGTTCTCAAAGAAGTATATGCAATGATAGTGATCAAACCCAAGTGAGAGGAGCCAGAAATAATAGCACAGCAGATAGGGTGTTTGCCTTGCACAAAGCTAACCCTAGCTCAATCCCTCATATCTCATATGAATATTTTGAATGCAGAGTAGAAGAAACCCTTAAGCACAGCTGGGTGTGCCCCAAAACAAAGAAGCAAACAGCAAAAACAACAAACAACGATAATAAATAGTTTGAGAGACATGCAAGGTAGGTACTTTGACGTCTGGTACTGTCTCTACTTCCTGTCCCCAGGTATATTTTATAAATGTAACTTCTGGCTCATTTCTTTAGGTGGTTGCTGTTTTGAGGAGTTTTTTTTTTTTAATTTGGAATAGAATAGTAAGACATGTCTTCTTTATGTTGTAACAAGGGTCCTTAAACTTGATCCTTAAAATACAAACATATTTGATTTTTTTTCTTATTTTTCTTTAAATTACTGTAAGATTCAGTTACAAAATTGTTCATGATTGAGTTTTCACAACCAGTGCACATATTTTGAAACCAATGACCCCAGTTTGCTTCCTGCTCTCCCACTGGCCACACCTTTACCTTCCTCTAACACAGATATTTTTCTCTCTCTCTCATATGCACATGTACAGTTTATCACTCTTTGCTTTTATTTCATTTAAATAATGGTTTGTAATATGGTTACTGAAGGGTATTATGTGTATTACTTTACTTCCTTTCGGTACCCAGTTCTTGTCCAGAGTGATAATTCCCAACTATTAGTATTATAGTGGTCCCTTCTCTGGGCTAACTGCACTCCCGACTTTTTTGTTGTTGTTGTTTTGTTTTATGTTTTTGTTTTTGGGTCACACCCGGTAGTGCTCAGGGATTACTTCTGGTTCTACGCTCAGAAATCGCTCCTGGCAGGCTTGGGAGACTATATGGGATGCTGGGATTCGAACCACCATCCTTCGGCATGCAAGGCAAACACCTTTCAGAGGTCTCAAACTCAATTTTCCTGCGGGCCGCAGGAGGCAAAGTCGGGGTGATCCTTGAGTGCAAAGTCAGTAGTAAGCCTTGAACATTGGGGGATGTGACCCAAATAACTAAAACAAAACAAAACAAAGAAAGATTCCTCTAGGACAGGGCCACGCCAGAAACTGCCCGTGGGCCAGGAGTATGAGACACCTGCCTGGGCGGTTATCTCCATGCTATCTCTCTGGCCCCTCTCCCGACTATTCATAGCAAGCTTTCTACCATAGATTAGTACTCCTGGTCCTCATCTCTATTGCCTTTTGGTATTATTAACATACTATTTTTATATCATACAAATGAGAGTAATTAATCTATCCCTATCTCACTTTTTCATTTTTAACAAAATGATCTCTATATCCATCCAGGTAAAATTTCAGGACTTAATTTTTTTTCATAAAAAGACATTATATCCTTTTGAGTTTAACCTGGTTAGCCTATTAAGTGACTAACCTGTTAAGTGGTGATGGAACAGTGGTGAAGTTTCCAATAATTATTGTGTTGCTATTGATATCTTCTTGAAGTGAAGTCCATAAACAAATGCTTCAAGTATTTTTTCTTCCTCCTCATTGGGTGTATGTTTAAGAGTGTGATTTCTTCAAGAGATATGCACATTTTACTTAATTAAGAAATGATCCTCTCTGTCTCATAACGTTTTTGAGCCTGAAGTCTAGATATTAGTAGATAATATTTAGCAATTAACTCAAATATTTGAGCCTTGTCTGATATTAGTATAGCAACCCTAGCCTTTTACTTATTTTTTTTTTTTGTCATTTTTATCTTAACTTTTCTTAGACCACATCTGGCAGCGCTAAGGGGTTACTACTGGTTCTGCACTAAGAAATCACCCTGGGGGTGAGTGGGGGAGAGAACTGAAACAATTGCAAGCGCCAACTCAGATTTGATCCCCGGCATTCCATCCCCAAGCCAGCCAGAAGTGACTTCTGAAAACAGTGCTAGGAGTAAATCTTGAACACTGATGGGTGTGGCCCCCAAACAAAACAAACAAACCAAAATTATTAATCACTCCTTACAGGCTTGGGGAACAATATGGGAAATAGGGACCAAAATCCTGGTTAGCCACATGCAAGACAAATGCCATACCCACTGTACTATCTCAATCAACCCAAACACTAGCTTTTATCAAGGCAGTTGTTTGAAGGATTAACTTCCAATGGTGACTTTAGGAGCATATATTGCTCTGACCGTTCTGCAGGCAGAATCATATTAAATTCAATTTTCTGATCCATTTTGCCACTCTATTGCTTTTAATTGGTGTGTTTAGTGGATTTAGTTTTTGAAATATTTTAATGAAACCATTGTGATTTACAAAGTCCTTCATAGTTGGGTTTCAGACATCAGGGCCAATCCCACAACCAGTGTCCACCTCCCTCCACCCAATGTTCCTCAAATGCATGCCATACCACCCCCTTACCAATAGCCTGCCAGTATAACAAGCCCATTTTAGGTTCAGATGGCTAAAGTTTGGGTATCTTGATTCTAATGTTGTTGCCTTTGGCTGGAGTATTTAGCTCTGTCCTTTTTAACACTATCAATGCACCTAAGACCATTTGGATCCAAGTTCCCATCCTTTCATATGGTGTTTCATTTCTTCCCCTCAGTGTCTTCCTTATCATTACTATACTCTGGGGCCAAGGGTGTTTCAGACAACATCTATTTAGACCATTGCATTTCTTCATGTAGTTATTCTAAATATCACATATAAGTGATATCATTTATCCTATTTCTGGCTTACTTCATTTAACATAATATCTTCCAAAATTTTATCTTTTGGGATGGGATGTGTTTTGGATCACACTTGTCAGTACTCTGGAATCACTATCTGGGTGAGTGAACCATATGTGGTCTCATTTAAGGCAAGAGCCCTAACAATTCTCCTGTTTTTAATCTGGCCCCTACAAAATATCTTTTAAATAAGCACTCCACTAGATTTTTAAGATGATTAAGAACTTCTAAGCATATGTATGTTATTTTACATTTCACACTAGAAGATATGCATTAGAAAAATATTTCAAAAAGATTATAGATCAATATAATATTTGCATTAATCAAAAAAATCACAGTAATATTAATGCAAATTATAAGTATAGCTAAAATGATAGTTTCTGCTGGTCTCAATAGTTTAAATTTACTTGAGTTACATATAGCTCTGCTTAACTTTAAAGGTTTATATGCAATGCATAATTAATTTAATTGTTAAATTGAAAATCTTTTTAAAATTCTAAAAAAAATTTTTAAGTCAGATAACTCAGGGGAAGATTGTCATAATTTGAAGTGGAGGAACTATGCAAATTTTATCTGCCAATTTAATATAGTGTCTGCATCTTTTAACAATGATAGTCCTCATCTATTCTAAGTGCTCAAAATAACAAAACAAAACAAACAAAAACACCAAAATGCATATTTCCTTGTGTTTTAGTAAATGAATAAATAAGAATTTGTATTACAAGACTGAAATGTTAAAATTGAATTTCAAGTCTTAGGTAAACAAATAAGACACAGCCTTTTTTTTAATAGATTTTTTTATTTAAACACCTTGATTACATACATGATTGTTTTGTTTGGGTTTCAGTCATGTAAAGAACACCACCCATCACCAGTGCAACATTCCCATCACCAATGTCCCAAGTCTCCCTGCTCCCCACCCAACCCCCACCTGTACTATAGACAGGCTTTCTATTTCCTTCATACATTCTCATTATTAGGATAGTTCAAAATGTAGTTATTTCTCTAACAAAACTCATCCCTGTTTGTGGTGAGCTCCATGAGGGGAGCTGTAACTTCCAGCTCTTCTCTCTTTTGACACAGACTTTTCTGAGTGGACTGGCCAATCAGAAAAATTGTGTTGAAAAGCAGAGTTAAGAAAATAAAGGAAACATGGGTCAACTATATCTAAGGAGCACAAAAGGTAGATTAAACATGTCTAAATTTATTATGATAATTGATAACATTACTAATCTTTTACTCTTTTCCTATGTGCTTCCCATTCTTTTCCTTTTTAATTTATTTTTATTTTTTATTTGTTCTTTTTTATTTTTATTTTATTTATCCATTATTTTTATATTTTTATTTTATTTATCTTGTTCTGATTATTTATCACACTAGCCCAAAAGTTTATAACTTTTAGCCTCAAATTTCTGATTTCAATATAGAATAATAATACATACCGTATTCTCCGGCATATAAGTCGACACCCTAATTTTGCAGTTAAAACAGGTTTAGGCCTATATTCGCTGTATCAGATAGAACGTTCCTGTGCTGCAACTGTATGTGAGCCAATCGCAACAAGCAAAGGTCCAAAGGTTATACTGTAATAGACTTCCTCTCTGACTTTGGCCATTCTAAGCAGGCTTTTTACAGTGTAGATTCGGGTCCAGAACATTGTCTAATTTGCATGCATAAAAAGCCTGCTTAGATTGGCTGAGTTAGAGAGGCGGTCTGAGCAGCCTTGCAGTGATTGGTCCCTTATCATAGGCACCTTTTCTGGAAATTCCCTGGTGGCGTCAATTAATCTCCCCCACTACATTAACCAAACACCTCATCCTCGGACCCTAGCACTGAACCACCAACACAGTTAGCTGGGTTTTGCCAGAAGTGGCCCCCAGATCTCCTGAGTACTGTTTGGGAGCCCCCCCAAAAAAGATTTTGAAACTCTGCGGCCTGATTTTTTGTTTGTTTTGTTTAGCGGCATATTGGAACATTTTTCGGGATATACTCGGCGTATAAGACAACCCTAGGTAGACAATAGCCTTTGATAACTCTGGGCAATTCGTTTCCTAATTTTGAATGTATTTCACAATAGTAATAATTTTTTAACCTAAGTAAAATTCTAGTGTTTTAGCTGAATTAGGTTGAATTAATATAACTTTACTTATGAATAGCATATAATGATGGTATACTGAAGCCTTACTTTCAATTTTACAAATAACTGACATGATTAAATAGATATTTATGAAATGAACTGAAAAAAACACAATATTTTACTATTCTAAATTTCAAATAAATATAATTTTAAAAATGCATTTCTACAAAATTTGTGATATATATTTTAATCTGAATCAATAAAAATATTAAAAATTATTGATTGTTTTTTTACCATTTGTCATAGTATTTTGGGAGCAAATGTTCAAAATTGGACTTTGTGATGAATTTGGATAATTTGGAATATATTTCAAGTAAGAGGTTTACTTGCTTTTGAGAAGAAAATGATTTTTTATAATAATTCTGTGGGGAGTTGTATTGTTACTCATCTGTTTGTAGGGGTTGTTCCTAGCAATGTGCTCTGAAGTCACTTTTTGCAAGCCTCACAGGATCATGTAATGCTAATTAGTAAACCTGGCCCTCCTCCATGCATAGTATCTAGCTCACTGGTCTACACTGTGTCCCAAAGTTATATATTTTAAAATAAAACCCATTTATTATTATTCTAGAAAAGAATTGAGATTCATGCTACTTATGAGATTCAAGTTTCACAAGAAGACATTAAAAGTGACCACAGAGAGAAGCTAAACCATGTTTTTGCCAAGTAATATCCATGACATTGAAAGTTTTTAAATTATAAGGTTTTGGGATTATCAACAAATTAAAAGTCTTATAGTCACCTGAAAATTAAAAACTTAAGGATTGGCCTTCAAATATGTTTCTTATACTTACTTTATCAAAAAGGCCTGAATTAAAGAATGACTAACCTTAATTGAACAACTAATTATTTAGTATACTTATCAAATTAAGTAATGTCTAATTACTACAATAGGTCTATCCAAAAGAAGATACCTAATATCTTTAGCCTTGACCTCTACTTTGCTTCCCTGTTTCATAGGTGAGTTTGGCTACTCCATTGTCATAGCCAGTAGAGCTAAAATGTTAGTTTCTCCCTTGCTGTTAATAGGCTTCTTCAGCCTGACATCCTCATCAACAATTTCTCTTAGGCACTTGATTCCAAGCTGTGATCTGAGCCCACTATAGAACTTCTGGAAACTTCACATTTGGGGACCACATCCTATATTTGAACCAGAAATTCAAGAGTCAGGGAACAGTGATATGAATTTGTTTTAATGATCACTTCAGGCAATTTGAATGTCCACTGAAGTTTGAGGACAACTAGAAACCATTTCTGCTTCTGGTTAGTGGTTAGAATGGTTCAAAAACATATATTAGAAATGATAAGCTCCATTTTTCTTCTCTAGGCATAGCCTCGCTCCACAAATAGCAGAATCACTGAATTTTTTCTTGTTAAAAGTGAAACTGAAATTCGTTTTTAAAACTCTATCCTTTGACCAGAGACATAGTGTAAGGAGTAATAGACATGCTTTGCATATGGTTGACCTCAGTTTAATGCCTAGCAGCACATGGGGTCCCCTGAGCACTCCTACGAAGAATGATCTCTGAGCACATAGACAACAGTATGTCTTGAACATTACTTGGTACCTTGTACTCCTCAAAAATAAAATTGTAGTACTTTTAACTCAAATCAAATTCCTATAATGAAGCTTGTATATAAAATAATTGTCCTTATAAGAAGTACAAGAAACTCATTATAAAACCTAGATAATCTAAAATGCACGATGTAGCAATTCAGCCCCTGAAGAGGTTGACTGATCGTGGGATGGAGGATGAGGCCTTTCTTCCAGCTCGGAGCACACGTCTGCCACCCTGTCTAGCCCACGATTCTGAGGTGAAACGGCGGGTAAACAGCTGGCAGACAGTCAGGCTCGTGAAAATATTCGCTTTATTCGGAGGACAAAACTGAAGTCCAAAGACTCAGCTTCAGTTCCAGCCAAAAAGCCCTCGGCCTTCCACAGACCCTTGTTTTTATACCCCAGAGTCAGGTACCACCCAATGGTGGGATCAGATACCAACCAATGGTGGAAGCAGAATCAGGTCCTACCCTAGGGTGGGGGCAGAATGCCAGGTCACACTCTAGGGTAGGGCACAATCACCAATCAATTTAGGGTGAGTAACATAGTAATCCCCCAAAATATTTACATACACAACAGCACGAAAGAATTTATCATTATAATTTTTCTCACATAAAAAGTTAATGAGCAATTTACCATGTAAATGCACATAATTCTACCTTATTCTCAGAGCTGTACAACTCATTATGTTTGTAGGGAAATAGTTTAATCAATTGCTATTGACAAATACATATGCCGCTTCCAATTTTAAGCAACTGAAAACAGTGCTGCATTTAGAATGAAAAATATTTAGACATTTTGCTTGTATGTGCCCTTCTAAAGTGTAAATTACTTGATAGAAAATTACTAAGTTAAACATATAAATTTATATATGTATACATATGTGATGTATGTTAATATAATTTCTCCCTTGATTATCTGTCATTTGAGGTCTTATTAATTCTGGAGAGCCTGCTCTTCACAATGAAGCTGTTGCTTTTCCACACACACCCCCATCTTCTTGAAATCCTGAATTTTCAATTGCAATGTTCACATGAGGTGTTAGTCTCTCTATCTCTTTATTTATTAAAATAAAACTTAGAGTTATTTGTCACACTGTATATGGAACATCACAAATTGGTACAAAGAGGTTAAGATCATAAATGTTGATGACAGATTACCTGGGTTTAATTTCAAATATGTTTATTTCCTAGGAATATGACTTTATACCAGCTGTATTTATGATCTTTGTGTAAGCTGATTCTTTTTTATCTGTAAATGGGAGACACTAAAGATATCTACCTTATAAATATTAAGTGTCATGTCACTGAGAATCATGAATTGTATAAAATAATTAGTTTTATCATTATTGTGATTGGTAAATACCTAGTCAACCTCTGCAAAGTTGAAAAACTGTAAACTTCATGAGACTATTAAGTAAATATATTAGAACCCTGACAACATTGTATATTAGACATAATATTTTCTTTATTTTTCCATGTCTAACATTTTTTTATTCCTACTGAAAATATTTTGCTATTATGGTGATTTAAAACTTTTAGCATGCATTTTAACTTTCACTCTTATGCTGTGATTCATCTATTTGTACATTATCATTTGATTAATAAATCATAGTTTATATTAAAATTTAGAATATTTATTTAACTTTTTATATCCTCTACAAATTAAGAAATGTTTTACATATAATATGCTAACTGATCTTTTATTCTATATGGAGCCTAGATCTTTTTTTTATTTATTTTTTTTTGTGACCAAAGTGCATTACAAATCTTTCACTGAATCATTTATGGTACATAGTGACAATGAATGAGGGGCATTCTCACCACCAGTGCTGTCCTCCCCCACTCCTGTTCCCAGCATGTATCCCATATATCCCTCCGTTACCTCCCAGAATGCTAGTGGAACTGGTCTCCACTTTACAGCTTGTTGTAGATTGAGCATCCATTCCACCATCTTTGGAGATAAAAAGGATAAGAAAAAAGGGAGAAAAAAATTTGGTAACAACTACCAAAAAAAGAAAGAGAAAAAAAAAAAGAAAGAAAAATGGAAGAAAAAAAGAAAAAATGCACCTGGCAAATAAAAATAAAAATAAATTACCAAATAATAACCACAAGAGTGAAAAAGAAAAAGAAAAGTGGAAGAAAAAAGAGAAGGAAAATAAAGTCAAAAACTAACAAATCGAAACAAAACAAGAAAAAGTAGGGGTGCTGTAGTGGCAGGGTTTGGCCTAGATTTTATTTATTACCACACACTTCTGCTTTGAGTATTTTTACAGTAACATCCATTAATTTATTTTTACATTATTTTTTGTATTTATTTATTTTTGTATATTATTTTTACATTAATTTATTATTTGGGACATTTTAAGAAAATATAATATATTCAAGCAAACCAATTTATTACATTAATAAAAATTATCTGAAATTTTCTTAGTTTACTTTTTCTTAGAGTATAGGAGGTAAATTTTCCTACTCCTCTGGGTTCTTATTGGCTTGTTGAGTAAATAAATTTAACATCAGACATATTAGTAACATTTAATTACATACATATAGAGAACTTATATGACTATACATTTTTAGAGTAAATGAGACAGAACAGTTTTTATTATTCTGCTACAGAAAGAGAAACAAGCTTGAACTTGTTAAACAGAGAAGAAAGATCTCACCAGTACGTTAAGGGGATGCACTTAAAGAAGAGTAATTTCTTGGGATAACCCAAAACCTGGGTAATTCTAACTCTTTAAAATAATACTTTGGGGGGGGGATAAAATAATACTGTAAAGGAACATCTTTTTCTTGATGCACATGGGCTTAATTGAATGTAGCTCTCATATTGAGACAAGTCAGTTCCATATATCAGACAAAAAGCTTATCTAAACATCGTAAAAAGCCCTACTTTTTATCAGTCTCTATTCCCTTTTAGTTCTCATATTTATATCAAATATTTGTCAAAAGTGATAATTTTCAACTTTTTTATAATATTCTCATATTTGTTCTAATTGCATCCTCTCACATTTTTGTGGGAAGCTTACTGGCTTTCATTTGATTGTCTTTGTATATTATTTCATACTGTTTTTAATATTGAAAACAAGTGTTCTCGTCATGCCTGTCCCTCTGAATCATTTTATACAACATGAGACTCACCATTTCTATACATAAATAAGTTAATTTATTTTTCCTAATAGCTTAATAATATTTGACTACACGTGTAGCTATACCTTTGTTTCATTATACACTCATATGTTTTCAGACACTTGGGTTATTTCCAGATTCTAGTTAATGTGAACACTGCTTCAATAAACATAGAAATACAGTGAACCTTTTTCACTATATTTTGGACTGCTAGAATATATTTCAAGGAGCAGTAATAATATAAAAACCAAAGTGCATAAAAGGAAAAAAGGAAGGAAAACATATCTATGTTTTATATGTGTGTGTGTGTGTGTGTGTGTGTGTGTGTGTGTGTGATAGAAAAAGAGAATTGAGAAAGAAAAAAAAAAGAAGGAAAATGTCTGCTACAAAGGGAAAGGGAGGGAAATTGAGGACATTGTTGATAGGAAGTTTATACTCATGAAGGGTGTATTGGAACTTGTATGATTCAAATTCAGTAAAAAAACTAAAGGGATAAAATGCAAAATGAATAAAATTTAAAGAAGAGGCTAAATCAAACATGTAGTCATGTATTTAATGCAGGAGGTATTTTCAGTGATAAAATGATAAAAATGAACTCAATAAAATTTGTCAGCAATCCTTACAGAATAACATACTGTTAAATAAATGTATTTATCTTAAGCATAAGACTAGTAAATTTGCTTAAAAATTATATTGCTCATAGTTTAAAAAATGTCAAATATACATGTATCTCTGAGCTAACTTACCTACCTAAAAAGATAATCTAACTGTGAAAGATCTTTAATAAAAACCCCAATTTTGCTAATTATTTTTACAAATCAATAGAAATCCATTCACCAATAATATTTCCTCTTAGCTGTTTCTTGTATCCTACATTTTTAATTAATGTTAATATGATTGCTTTATTTAAATAATTTTTCACTCACTGAAGATTCTTTGAATCAATATCCAAATGTTCTTTTCAGTTTCATAATTTTACAACTTTATTTTGGTGTTTTTGGCTTGGGAACCATATTTGCCTTTGTGTAGGATTTACTCCAACCTCTGTGCTAAAATATTACTTTGTGGTTCCAAAATTTATTATTTAATTAAAATTATATCAGTAATCAATTATTAAGGTATTATTCATATTAAGAACAGAAATATGTTCAAGAGACACTTTTTTGATGTTTTATCTCAGCACTTTAATTTGCTTTGATATTTGTGCTATATACCATGAAGCAGTTGGCAGGGCTTATTCTTTTTGTAAGTAAATAATATTCTAGTTAAAAAACAACTTGGTTATTTAAATTTTCCACAATTACATGTAAAGGTACTGCTACAAATATTAACGTGTTTTTTCACCTAATAGCAATTTTTACCACATTTGGAAAAATTCTTGAATGATTAATTAAATCATATATGATTGAAGTATTATTAATTAAATCACTTGAAATGACTATGTTTAACTTGTATAAAATTAAAAATATATTTTTGTGTATCTGTAGTATTGTGTACTCTCACAGGTAATCAGTTCCTGTTGCTTAATAACCTTGCCAGGATTGGCTTATTGTCCATACTGTCAAGTGATATAAGTGTTGACTTATTATTCCAATTGTTTTTAAAAAAATTGTCTAAATCATACTTTATTTACATAATTTATTGACAACATATTATAAAGATGAACATGTCACTTTCTTCTCCACTTACACATTTTGAATATATCTCATTGCCTACACACCTTATTTAAAATGAATTAAAGTATTATTTGCTCTATAATATTAGTTCTTTAGCTCAAGTTATTCTTTAATTTTTATTCTTGCAAAATTTTATGACTTATTATTATTATTATTTGGATTTTGGGTCACACCGGCAGTGCTCAGGGTTACTCCTGGCTATCTGCTCTGAAATGGCTGGCATGGGGGACCATATGGGACGCTGGGATTAGAATCAACCACCTTAGGTCCTGAGTTGGCTGCTTGCAAGGCAAATGCTACTGTGCTATCTCTCTGGCCCCATGACATTATTTTTTATAATTTTAAGATATGCTTTCAAAACTCTGTCCCTTTGGGCAGAGCGATAGCACAGCAGGTAAGGCATTTGTTTTGCATGCAGCAGACCATCTTCAATCCCCTGCATCTTATAAGGTATCCCAAGCCTGCCAGGAGTGACTTCTGAGAGTAGAGTCAGAAATAACTCCTGAACACCACCAGATGTGGACTAAAAAACACATAAACAAACAGTTTTTTTTTCCTTTAAACAGATGTATATTTATATGATATACAGCCCCTTTGTCCTCAGTTTCCTTTGCTCAGACAAGTGACAGCATATGTTGTTATATTTGTCTTGAACCTTTCTCTCTACGATTTTTCCTTTAATTATGTGTTAGGCTTATCTTCTGCTTAATTTTGTATGGACTTCTAGTTTGATGCCTGCTAATTATATGGCAAATGTCCTTCCTGACTGGGAAATATTTGTTCATGAAGGGGTATTTTTTTTTTTATTGACCATTGCTTAAAATAGTTACTTGCTGATTCATTAAAGTACTATAATAGAAGTGAGAGAACAAATTGGAAGAGCTAGTAGTAAAGTCTGAGTGGTAAGGCTTTGAGAAAACAAAGATTAGATGTGTGGATAGGTGAGACTGGAAAAAAAATAAGCAAATTACTAAGTATTCATATACTGGGATTGGGGGAATGACAGGAAATTTGGTGTAAGAAATAAATGTTTAGCTGCAGAAAATTAAATAGAAACTTGGTAGAAAGAATAACTTGAATAAAGGTAATTTATCACTTGGGTAGATAATTTGTTAGCATTTAATTTATGTATTTAATTTCATTCAAGACCCTATTATTGTTTTTGTTTTGTTTTGTTTTGGGGTCACACCCGTTTGATGCTCAGGGGTTACTCCTGGCTAAGCGCTCAGAAATTGACCCTGGTTTGGGGGGACCATATGGGACGCCTCGGGATCGAACCACAGTCCTTCCTTGGCTAGTGCTTGCAAGGCAGACACCTTACCTCTAGAGCCACCTCGCAGGCCCCCTATTATTGTTTTTTATGACTTTATGTTTATGTTTTTTATGTTTATAACTGACATGAAAGAATTTGTTGCGATCCCCAACCCTACTCATCTATGTAAAACCATGGAAGCAGCTTGAAAAGGAGACAGCTTTCATTGATTGTTATACAAAAGACCAGATGATATTCCCATAGAAATGAACAGTTTTTCTGTGCCTCAAGCATATGTAGGAGTCTGAAAGTCATAAGCACAAAGGTGGCTGTTAGGGTCATGGGAAATAATGTATGGGTAGAAACCTATGTGAAATTTTAACTGTTGAACAGTGGAACCTTTGTCACATTTTAATACTGAGTAAAATCTGGATTTGAAATATTAATGAAGAGAGCAATGAATTATAGGAACTGGTAAAATTTCTCCCAATTCAAGTAACTTGCCGTCTCAGAGGTCACTTAAGGAAAAATTTAAAACTACAAAACAATAGTCATAAAAAACTAATAGAATATATTTTTCTTTTCTTTTTTTTCTTTTTTTCATTTTGGTTTTTTGGGCCACACCTGGTGACGCTCAAGAGTTATTCCTGGCTATGTGCTCAGAAATCGCTCCTGGGGGGACCATATGAGACACAAGGGAATTGAACCCTGGTCTGTCCTGGGTCAGATGCTTGCAAGCCAAATGGCCTACCACTGCACTTTCTCTCCAACCCTAGAATATATTTTTCTACCAAACTTTTTGAACAAACTAAGGAAAGGAGATAAATCCTTGATTCATTTGCCAATATGACATGAACTCACCAAACACTACAGGATAGAGCTCTGGAGGTTACTGGGCCTCACTGGAGCAATACTTGAGTTTCCTGTCTCTGTAGAGAGTGAACAATATTAAATCTCCATACCTGAGCTATGAGTTTTCTGGTTGGCAAAATATTATCAGACCCTTATACAGGGCTTTTGACCCCAAACACATACACACACAGAATAAAAAGTGCCTTTATAGGAGCTTGGTTTATAATAAAAGGAAACTTAAAATTGGGAGAGAGATTGGGTGTGTTTACAAAAATATTATGAGGAGATAGTTGTTTTTAAGGATCAAATGTTACTCTTTCACATTATGCACCAGTATTTCATGTAAATATATTAATAGCTAAAAATAGATAATAAGGAGTGATAATAACAATAATAATAATGAATAAAATGTGCCTTTATAGGAGTTTGGTGTATAATAAATGAAAACTTAAAATTGGAAGAGAGATTGGATTTGTTCACAAAAATATTATGGAGAGATAGCTTCTCTTGAGGAGGAAATGTTACTCTTTCATACTATCTCCCCAAATAATTTTAAGATATATTACAGGGGCTGGAGCAGTGGCACAAGTGGTAAGGTGCAGTGCTAGTGCAGGCGGAACACGGTTCGATCCCCCAGCATCCCATATTGTTCCCCAAGCCAGGAGCAATTTCTGAGCACATAGCTAGGAGTAACCCTTGAGCATCACTGTGTGTGGCCGAAAAACCAAAAATAAAAACCAAAAATAAAATAAAGATATATTAGTTATATAAATGTAAACATTTATAACATATAAGAGAAAATATGTTGTTATATTATTTTGACAGTGAGTTAGATGAAATCTTTCAAAATATAAATGGAGTATAAATAAAAAAAGAAAAACTATGATTATTATACTACAGTAAATAACCAAGGTTACTTTTATTAAGAAAGATAATCTAAAAGCATTAGGGTTGCCTTCCTGATAATTGTCAAGAATCAAATATTTTTATTGAATCTTCTAAGTATAACAATCCGGAATTAAATGGTTAATAGATTGTAACTTATGCAAATAAACTATATGGTGATAATGATAAAGCACATATATAATTAAAGTGGAAAAAAATAAATATTTAATAGTAAAATAAAAAGCAACCTTGAGAATAGATACAATTCCATAACTTTAGGTATTCTATAAGTATATTCAGATATAGCAAACACATTTGCATATTAGTATAAATGAATATTATCAAATACATGTTAGAACTTAAAGCTGAAAAGGATATAGACACTGTGGCTGCAGAGATAGCTTGGTTGTCTGTAGGACATGCTTTACATATAGGAGGCCTCAGTTCAGTTCCCATTATCATATGGTCCTCTAGGCACTAAGCTGAAAAGAGCTTTGAAAATTCCTATGTGTGGCATAAATATCAAAAAAAGGAGAAAGAAAGAAGAAAGAGAAAGAAGCAAGAAAGAAAGAAAGAAAGAAAGAAAGAAAGAAAGAAAGAAAGAAAGAAAGAAAGAAAGAAAGAAAGAAAGAAAGAAAGAAAGAAAGAAAGAAAGAAAGAAAGAAAGAAAGAAAGAAAGAAAGAAAGAAAGAAAGAAAGAAAGGAGAGAATGAGAAGAAAAAAGAAAGAAAGAAAAGAAAGGAGAGAATGAGAAGAAAAAAGAAACTAATTTTTAATCCGTATATATTAGTGATATTAATTAAATAAATACTTTAGTTTGGTTTCTTTGGGGTGGCCACATTAGGCTATAGTGCGAGTGCTGTGTTCTTACTCTTGTGCTCTGTGTTCATAAATAACTCCTTTCTGGACTCTGTGCCAGAGTTGTAATTCAAGTCAACCAACTGCAGAGCAAGGATCCATCTCACTGGACTATCAAAGCAGCCTCATTTTAAATCTAAATCATTCTATTTATCAACTAATCATATACAATTAATTAGAATTGCTTAAACTTATGTCAAAAATAAAAATCTGATTATATTTTTAATGAAAAAAATTTAATTGTGTGTATTTATTAGTACACTTTTATATTTAGTTATTTAGTACACTTTTGATATAGTTAATTTATCATGGTGTTCTGGAGTTTTGAATATACCATAACACTAAAAACAGCTTCAATATAGATAGAACTAGTGCAAAACAGAAATTGCCAAATTTATCTAATCCTCTCTTATCACTTATCTTCTTTTTCTGAATGTCTCCAAGGGCAGTATAAATCTATTATCTCTTCTCATGACACATTCTGAGCATCAAATAGTTAGATATGTAGGGAATATATCCACAGACAAAAAAAAAATATTGTGAATTTTTCTAATGATAACTACTGAAAGCAGTATGTTGAACAAGGTGGTTTGATTTGTGGGAAATTCCCTGTGTCTCAGTATTACAGACTACAGAGACATAAAGAATATGGATATAATGCTTTCCCATGACTATAGGGGTTAAGACTAGAATGCAGTTGAAGAAAATTGGTTTAATTTTCTTTCATCAACTTCACAAGTAGAAGCTTCATAAGCTAGTACTGACCTATACTGAAAAAGGCTATTAAATGACACATTTTCTTGGCAATCCCGAATCATAGAAATTAAGGAATATTATAAGGTGCTAATGTCCTCAGATTAAATTAAAATCTACTAAGAACCCATTAGATGGAAAATCCCCTCGTGAATTACCATTGGCTCAGAGCCTAATTGGCATATGTTCAAGAAGAGAGAAACTTTGAGTTTGCCAGGGAGCCTTGGGGGAGTGTCTCTCTAGTGTGAAGTCCTGGAAAAGAAATCACTATTTCTATTACTAAGAATGGAGTAGGGTACAATGCGGTGTGATATTTCTTCAGGCTTCTGAAAATGCATATATGCATTTACCCTAGAAAAAAGTCAGACATTCTCTGAAAGTTGAAGTCAAGGAGTACATTATTCTGCCAGTCACACAAAAAGCTGTGTAATAAATCATTGCCTTCTTCACCAGACAACTGTGGCAAAGGGTACTCTTCCCTTTTCACTAGTGACATGCTATAGATTTAATTAATTGGACACTGATAAGTGGCATCTAAGTAAATTAAATTAAATCCCATTGCCTAAAATGTTCATGCATATACATGCACAATGTGATATCAATTTTAACTTTCCAATAACTAAGGATAAAATTTTAAGACTCCAGAAAAAATTAAGTAGGTGAAATATTTTAGATTCAGATTGTCTTGATATAGCTAGAAGAATCATAACCTGGGGAAATCTAACAGCATAACCTGACAGCAGTTTAGAAACTAAACTTTGTTGAACACTACCTAAGATCTTCTACACTAATAACAACTTTGCTTGCATTTTATAATTTTATATTCTGAAGAGACTTATGAGAAACAGGTAAATACAGCAAAAACAAGAAACATAGATGTGAACTTTTAAACTTCTACCTGTCTGACTGTAAATATCAGAACTTTTAATCATAATACTATAATTTTATTTATTTATTGTTTTATGCCAGAGACAAAAAAAATTTTTGCTAGATATGCCCGTTGAAAAATAAAATAACTTATCAATTACTTACTTCTATGACATAAAATTATAAGAATAAATTTCATCATAAGATATTTAAGTTATTCAAAAAATAAGAAAAGCAATAATAATATCTATAATTATTAGTCTCCACTCATGATATAAGTGTCTAACATAAAATTTTTAAGGCTTTGTATTGGTATAAAGAAAGAAATTTAATGGTACTGATTTATAAAATTTATGATGCATTTACCATTTTTGAGGACCTAGCTTTTTGCCAGGTATTATCCAGGATTTTCACATTTGACACTTGCCATCAAACAATGGGGTAGATCTGAGACCTAAAAATGCAAAGTGACATATCAAGGACATGTTCCAGCATTATGACTAGAGAGAAGGAAGGTTTTATCTATGTCTTTCCCAGAATCTTCCCTTTTTTGTTGTTGATGCTTTGTGGGCACACCCAGAAGTGCTTAGAGGTTACTCCTTTGCATTCAGAAATTACTCTGGGCAGGCTCGAGGAAACAAATGAAATGCAGGGGATCAAAATTGGGTTGGCCACATGCAAGACAAATGCCCTACCTGCTGTGCTATCACCCCAAAATCCTCCCTTCCCCCCAGCATCTTCTTTTCCAGGATGATATAAAGAAAAAATACATATCTACTGTGAATTGAACTTGAATTTTAGTATGCATATTAAAGACATAGAACAGCAATAACATAATCCTTCATAAAGCCCTGAAAAATTATGAATTACCAGCAATACATTGATTCAATCTCTTAATCATCTAAGGCCATATCAGCTA